>NC_143019.1:22875279-23475279 GCF_055824585.1 Amblyomma mixtum
AGTTAACAACTACACCAGGCGCGAACATATGGTCGAGGGGCTAAATTTAAGTGGTAAGTGTGTGCGAGCGTGTGTGCGTGCGCGGGGGACCGTTTCTTTTTTTAGACGAAGACGACGAAGATAGATCAAGAAATGCGTTTTTAAAGAGTGAACATGATAGGGTCCGCCCTATTACACGTACTCGGTCTCATTAACCGCGCCGCTGAAGTAAGGGCCTATACGCAGTCCAAATTGATCTTTTCAGCAGCAGAACCTTCTGAGCACGTACTCACTACTACTACTACTACCTTCGCGTGCCAGCTGAATGAGTGTTCTGTTTTTGGCACTCGGCCCTTTTTCCGCCCCCCCCCCCCCTCAAAGAAAAAAAAAGAATGAAAAAGTCAATTCCTGGCGCCCTGTCTGTCCGCCCTTTCGTCTTCTGCGTGGGCGCGCCACACCATGTAGCGGCCGAAGTCGATAACGTGAGCGTCGTCTGCGAGCGTTGCGGTTAGAGAGGCCAAAGATAGCAGCCGGCCGAGGAGCGCCTACGTATACGGGCCGAGGACGCGGGCAGATCGCTATCCGTCGCGTACATGCGTGCTTCGCCGCGCAGTGTATACTATACGGTCGGGTGCGTACGCACGTATAGTGCCGCGAGCGCTCCGATATACCTGTGTACGGCTCGCGGAACTGCGCCTTATTTGTATTCACGGCCAAAGGCGGCGTCGCGCGGTCTGCTATCTTGGCGGTGTTTGCGAAGTGCAGTTTTCCGGTCAAAGAGTACGCGACCTTTAGATGAATGGTGCATACATTTCAGTTAAGCGGTGAAGGAAGGACAGGTTTGACACTTGAGTGGTCGTCAGTTGTTGGCTACTCGAAAATTGTACTGTCGCCTACTCGCGGCCGTTCATTATTATAGCCGAATACGTACAAGTCAAGAAAAAAACGGCTTTTCCTTGTCAAAGGTTCCCCTTCCAGCCAAAGGCGTCTTCCTATTCTCGTGAACGTGCTGGCGTGACGATGCAGGGAGTGGTAGGTGCAAGACGAGATAGTCCCCTCTCTGCATCGCCATGGCACGCCCTGAATTGTCGCGCTGCTCACGCTATTAGGTTAATGAGAATCGCCCGACGCCATTCTCTGGGAGTGTGGCCTTTGACGGGAAAAGCCGCTTTTTTATTGACTTGTCGCCCACTTTTTCTGCGGCGTACTGCCGGCCAAATCTTTAGCTGGCGTGCGCGACGGCCGCTTTTTCTGTGCTCCTGCGCTTTGGGATGAAGCAAACTTGCGGAAAGCTCGATATTGAGCACGGGATTAGTGAGCTTGTGCTTAAATTTGATATTTTCGCATGTTTTCTCCGTCATAAGCTGCAGGAGCACGGAAAACGCGGCCTTCACGCACGCAAAGATTTGGCCGGCTGTACATATGATGTCTGTAGTCGTCACGCTATACGTATATTAGACTTTATTAATCGCGTTTATTCTGAAAACTGATATGGCTGTTACTAACGAGCGACTGCAGATCTCTGATTGCAACTATGCGCCTAGCTCTAGGAGGTGTTAATTATTAAAAATGAGTTAACCAGCTTACTGCTTAAAACGATTCGCCGCTTTTCTGTGTCCGCCAACTCTGGTAATACTGTGCTTAAAAGCCATATTTTTTACCTCAGAAAGCCTATTTTTGAGAATTGCTGAAAGCCTTCCCCGAAGCACCTGTTGGTATATTAGTTGCAGGCGAGATGGCAGCGTTCCCTTCATGCCGACTGCGACAACTGCAATTCTTCCGCCGCCTCGGACGTATAGCGAAATTCAAATGCCGACTCTGCATGAGCTAGTTCAGTTCAGTTCAGGTCAGTTTATTTACCTTAAAGGACCCCTTGTATCGGGGGTATTACATAAGGGGTAATACCCCCTAGGCATAGCTAGGCATAGTGGGCGGAGATTACTACCAGCTGGAATTTTTCCAGACGAGGAGCACGGTTATTGCATTGTGCTTCGTGCCTTTTTGTTGACCTCTTCTGCTCGATCGCGTAGAATTTTTTTTTCTTCTCGAGCATCCCGCAAAATTTTTGGCCATGACTTTACGCGTCAGGGAGGGTGCGTATGCAGCTAAAAACGGCTGCGGTATCACGTTCTAGGCGGGAACATGCTGCGGGGCGTTAATCCTGTCCAGGTCCGTATGCCTGCATGTACACCCACGCCTGCGTTCGCTTTCTGTTGGCGTGCCCATTCAAGCGTGTCGAAAACGGCATCACAGGATGGGGAGCGAGCGCCATACTTGGCGCTTTAGCTCTAACCAGTCTTCCCTTTCGAGCTTCAGTCATACAACGCCACCTATAGGTGTTGGGTGTCGGATTATGTCGGTGCTTTCCTAATCCCTGGACTTCGTCTATAGCTTTCCACGTTGGTGTACTTAACACTGGATTGTTACCGGTCGGTCGCGTTTTACCCGACGCTGTGTGACGTCACGAGCCCATCGCACTCTCGCTGTGGCTGCTGTTGCTGCATGCACTCGCTGTCGCCGCAACGCTGCGACTGTCATGTCGGGCTCGCTGGCATCCGTCGCCGCGGCGTGCTGCTGCGCGCTGCGGCTCAGGTGTTTCCTCTTCTTCGATGCGAACGCCTCGTCCGAGGACCAGGTGAGTTATTGGATTCCAGGGAGGGGGCCCCAGACCGAGACCGCGGTGTCCACACCCACAAGTAATAAGAGGTGGTGTACGCACGTGACACGTGATCTTCTCGGTGCCGCAGCGCCCCCTGGCTGGCTGAACCGCGCTTCATGTGGGTTACAAAGGTGGTCACGTGTCACGTGCGCAGCCCGATGACGCGGATGTTTTTGTGGGTGTGGCTAAGCGCGCGCATTTCTGTGACGTAACGGTCGCCATTTTACAGGTTCTGTGGTGCAGGCCGGAGTAGGTGGCGGTAATCCCTGTTAAACACGCGCCCGGCCTTTTAGCCGTACTCCATAGCCGCCGCGGTGGCTCAGTGGTTATGGTGCTCGGCTGCTGACCCAAAAGACGCGGGTTCGATCCCGGCTGCGGCGGTTGAATTTCTTTGGGGGAGAAATTCTAGAGGCCCGTGTACTGTGCGATGTCAGTGCACGTTAAAAAACCCCAGGTGGTTGAAATTTCCGTAGCCCTTCACTACGGCGTCTCTCATAGCCTGAGTCGCTTTGGGACGTTAAACCCCATAAACCAACCATCCATAGACAACAAAATGGCGGCCCCTGTGACGTCGGTGGATACTCCCTGCACGACCTCGCTGTTCGGATAACGTATAGTGGGGTTGAAAGGCACAGCTGTGTATTCGCCTAGTTCCCCCGGGTTTGGCGTCGTCGTCCCGTCGTCGTGCTGCATTTGGCAGCAAAAAGATAATAATGATAATTTTATTTCACCACAAAAATATATAGTGGTGGCAGGCTGTCCATAGTAAAGCTGCCTCTTGGACAGCTTCACTCGGCCATGGACACCCAGCCGCTATAGCTTTGACAGCGAAACTGGAAGGGGGGGGGGGTCACACAACTTTACGATACATATGTGTTATACGATATTACACAGGATCACGACAGCTATACTTCCAGTAAGAAAAATAAAATGGCATACGTGAAGCAATCAAGCGAACAGTATATTTAATTTGCTCTACAAACCCAAGCGAGTGTCATTTGGTAAAACAAAAAATATTCCAACATTTTCTTTTGTTATTTGGTTTCTAGGACAATACTATTAAAACAAAAGACATTTAGTAGACATGATAGTATGTTTTCCAAGTGTCTGGCAGTCGTATGTTGTTCTGAATGTTTGAATATGACATTGACAAATATATGTTCTATCAGCGTCAAATGAAAGGGAGAAAAGACCGCAGTTGCTACGGGAACTGTAAAACGGGAACATTTCCGGAGACTGGATGCTAGCGCATTTGATTTTTTTTTCCTTCTGTGGCGCTAAGATCGGCGCGTAGAAAATGTTAACAGACCCGGCTTCTATTTCTTTATACCGGCAGCTGCTATTTTTGGGTCCTTGTGTCCGCGTCTTGATTATCTCGTCTGCGTTTCATAGCGCGCTGATGGTACAATGGTGAGTGAGTAAATAAGATAAGCACTAATAAGATAAGCTCAGCGACTGTGCCCGGCCAAGGGTAGTTCTCCGAAAAAAAAAGAAGAAAAAAAAAGCGCAAAACGCCGAGGCAGCGTAGGAGTACCGAGCGTTAGGAAAATCGAACGAATATTGCGTCATTAGCCATCTTCGCTGTATCCGGTACGAAATTTGTCGTTGTATCCGGATATCTACTTTTTTTGACGCCAACGTATACAACGCAAGAAGACGAATCGTTTGACACCACTTCGAATGTCCTGCGTCAGTTAGTTTGGCCGTAATGGACGTTTGAAGTTTTATGAAGCCACGGTTTGTCACACTTTCACACATTTTTTTTTTTTTATCTTCAGAGAGCGACGTAATCGTGCGAACAAATTTGCGGACACTTTTTGCTGACGTGACAGAGCCATTTTATGATTTCGCATTAAAAAAAAAAAAAAAACTACTGCGGCGCCTGACCAGAGCACGCCATAAAAACTAATACACGCCTATATGGGAGTAAAAACGGAGTGATGTGTCCTCTGTAGCTCGCTCCCCTTTCTAACCCATTTTTGTTTAGAGTGCAGAGCCGGAGTGCCCGGGTTCGAACCCGACCGCGGCGGCCGCGTTTCGATGGAGGCGAAATTCTAGAGGCTCGTGTGCTGTGCGATGTCAGTGCACGTTAAAGATCCCCAGGTGGTCGAAATCATTCCGGAGACCTCCACGACGGCACCTCTTTCTCTCTTTCACTTCCACCTTCCTCCCTTCCCTTACGGCGTGGTTCAGGTGTCCACCGACGTATGTCAGACAGATACTGCGCCATTTCCTTTCCCAACAAAAACCAAGAGTGCAGAGCTGCCTCGTCATGGCGCCGCACACGCGACCGCTGTGTCGTCCGCGTCCTCCCCTCCGAAAGACAATGGCGGTGTAGTGCCCCTGTTGCGTCAGCCAGCGCCCCGGGTGCGCGACGCTGTTCGTTCCCGGGTGGCAACGGGCCAAACAAGCCCCTGTCGAGAGAGCGTGGAGTGGGTGGCTATCTCGCTCCGGGGGGTATCAAAACAACGCCAGCCCACAGCGCCAGTTCTGCGTGAGGGGCATTGCATTTTCTGCACCGGAGGACCTGCGTGCGTGTCTGCATGCACGTCGGAGGGGGAAATAAACTTTAGGGGGAGGCGCTGCTGTTTGTCGGCGCTGTAGGTAGCCAGCATGTTTGGATGCGGAGTTATCTGCATGGGGCAGTATGTAGATGGACTCATAACAGAGAGCTCGGTGCGCTCCCTCCCCCTTCCCCCTCTTCCCCCTCCTTTCTTTGTTGCTGAAGTCAACCCCCATCGTCCTTCGAAGCCCTCTTGTTAGTTTTGCTGTTTGGAATGCATCGCCCAGCAACCTCGCCACTTTCCCGTCAAGAAAACAAAAAACAAAATACATGACCGCGTGTTTGTACTGAAAGTGACAGTGGTTATCATCATCAGCCTCACTTCAGGACAAATGCCCCTCTCATATCTCTCCAGTTAACCTGCGGCTGAAAATAGTTACTATACAATATGTCTGCCTATAGTCACTTATGGTGCCGAAGCGGATGCGATAAACGGCTGGAAATAAAGCCACAAGCTGTACAGCCAGCGGTGGAAAGGAAAAGGCGAGTGAAATGTTTAAAAGCAGGGGCGGAAAGAAAGTAGTGTGTATTAGCGAACGCGAGCTGAGGTTACTTAAATTCAAATTAACGGGAAGAAATTAGCGTGGACAGGACATGTGAATGGGCTGAACTGACAACCGGTACATGGTCTGTTAGGGTCTCGGACATGGATACCAAAAAACGTATAGGCGGTCCCCGGTGGATCGTTTGAATGCGTTAGCAGCCAAACGTTCGTTATATCCGAGGTTGACACAAGAAAGTTCGTTATATCCGAGGTGGTACACACCTAGGTTCTGTTGTGTTCGAGGTCAACATGCTAAGTTTGTTTCATCCGAGGTCCAGGCCTGAAACTTCGTTATATCCGAGGTGGCATATACAGGCTCGTTATATCCGAGGTAACAGACGAAAGTTTGTTACATCCGAGCTTCATACTAAAGTTCGTTATATCCGAGGTGGTACACATTTAGGTACCTTTGTGTTCGAGGTCAACATAGTAAGTTTGTTTCATCCGAGGTCCAGGCCCGAAAGTTCGTCATATGCGAGGTTAACACTAAAGTTCGTTATAATCGATATGGCGTACTTAGGTTCGGTATATCCGAGGTTAATACTCTAAAGTTCGTTATATCCGAAGTGGCAGATATAGCTTCGTTATATGCGAGGTTAACACACTTTCAGTCTTCCCCCAGATCTCACGCGATCTTCTAGTTTGGCGCGCTCAGAACCCGCTATAATGCCCTGTTCTTCCGTGGCTGCATCTTCGATGGTTGTCTCGTAGTTTATTTTTAGTAGTAGTAGTAGTAGTAGTAGTTTATTTTAAAATAAAATGATAATAAAAGGAATGAAAAGATTTTTGCTACGCCCCGGCATCTGCCATCGCTATGGAAAACACCTGAGCTGGGGCAGCGGAAGTAAAGGGACAGCAGGCAGACTGGAGAAATGAAATGGAAGAGGTGAGGGGACAGGTAGAAAGGATAGGGGGAGAGAGGTGCAATGTACAAGTAATCTATTTACATTTTTAACATATACAGTATAAAGGCTGGGGCGTGTGATGTGCGTAGTTGAAGCGGAATATAGTTTCGTTTTCCCTTGTATATAAATTCGGAGCGGCAGACTGTCTGCCGCCACTTGCCAAAACTGACGCCCTGCATCGTGCACCGAGTCTGTCAAGATGGCCGCGCAAGCAACACCGCGTACATAAGGTCCTCTGCGCTTCGCCGCAGATGAAAGGGCGAGGGTCTTCGCCGCCGCTCTAGGTACCGTTGTTTATTCAGTAGGCAGCAGCTCGGCGGCTGTATAGCGGCGGCCGACTTGCGTAACGCCCGCTCCTTCTTTCTTTGACTTTATTTTTGTTTGTTCAACGCGAGGTGTTTTTCTCTCAGCTATAGACGCGACGTGTGCCATTACGGCGGCGTTTTGTTGTTGTTTCGCGCCCGAACGCGCTCCTGTTTTATTGAGGGCGCATGCGTGTGTAGCGGTGCGGTGCTCTCACGGTTTCGACACCTCTCCGACGGGTGCGTTTTATATCGACGGGCAGCAGGTGCGCATTGCGCCTTCGTGGGGCCAGTGACTCGGCGGTGATGACGTCACTGTGACGCGCGGCGCCGCCGCTCGAAGACAGCGTTCAACTGAACGCTGCCGTAATGGCTTCAGGACGAATTAAGCTGCGTGCCGTGCCGCCAACTTGCATCAAACGTGGAACATTAAAGGGGCAGTGTGGAACAATCTGGAGGTAAGCCTAGATGTCGAGTGACTATACCGCCCCTTAACGTCAAAGAGACTGTTCTCGAAGTTAAGCGGAGATTTGATAAGCTAGAAAAGACAAGGAAGGAAGTGCAGGTAACGCCGCAGCTGGCCGTTTTCAGAAACTAGTTGTGATGACGTCAGCCGTTTTGGTACACGGATCTCTGAGGTTAGACTACACTTCCATCCTCGAATTCTTTTAAGCGATCACGGAGTACATGATAGTCTCGACGTCATATCAACGTCACGAGTTAGATACGAATGGCGGGAGAAAAAAAAATGTGTGCTTTTTCTGTTCCAAATTTTTCAGATGAGTGCGTCTTCTGCTGGCGAAAAAGTGACGAGCAGCCGCAAAGCGGCAAACAGTCGAATTTGGAATCGAATTTTTACTGAAAATAAAAACAGGATATAGACGCTTCACTGGGAGAGGGGGTTAGGGCTTTTATGATGTATCAGTTAAAGTCCCTCTGCATGGGTGTCTAAGGACTCTCCGCCATGCTCCTTGGGGAGGGGATCATTATTGGATTTCCCGGACGCGAAGCGACTGCCATCTTGTTGCCCGGTTGCCTGCGTCGGCGCGCCGTGCAGTTGACGCATGGAATCAAAGCAACGTGTCGGAGTTGCATAAATGCGTCGCCCTATCGCATATATTCAGCGTACGCCCACTGTCGCTTACGCAGCTCTCTGCTGCTGCTTTTTAAGCGTACTCTCTTGGCGTATACATCGGTGTGCATTGAGTCACTGCAGAGGAAAAACCTAACTAAACAGATTGCATTTCGCTTGCCTGTTTGTTAATGTTATTTATCCCTTGCTAAACCTGCTTCTTGTTGCTATGTTCTTGTAGAGCGGGAGTCGGGTAACGCTGTCGTGGCTTGCTGAACGACAGTGACAATTTGCGTGCCTTGTTCTATGCTGGCCCTTGATAGACTTCGAGGAAAAATTTAAAATTTTGTTTTGAAGAAAGGAAATGACTCAGTAACTGTCTCGCATATCTCGGTGGACACCTGAACCGCGCCTTAAGGGAAGTGATTAGGGAAGGAGTGAAAGAAGAAAGGAAGAAAGAGGTGCGATAGTGAAGATTGTGGGAATCCTGGCTTTCCGCCGTTGCCTTTGCGCGGCTGTGCCGGCTTCCTGCGTTGTTTCTCCTCTTTCCCTTGCTCCCGCCTCAGGCGGTGGAGAGGCGGCTGGGTGACTAATCACTGTCATTTGGCCACAGCTCCGCCCCGGCTCCCCAACGGCCTTTGCCATTGGCGCCTTTTGGCGGGAAATCGGGACCCGCTACGGGCGGCCGCGCACGGCGCGACCGTCCGAGCGGGGCCCAGGGAGAGAGATCCCTCCGAGACAGCGAAAGGTGTGTACGTTACTGTTTGTCCCTGCCGGCCTTTGCCGCTCGGACCAGTGCTTACTCGAGCTCGCCCGCACGTGTCCTCTGACCTGCAGCGGCTCGAGCCAACACCACCCTCGAGCCTGTCCAGCGGGGTCCAGCGACCTCAGACAGGCGTACCTTGCGTTGATTGCCCACTCTCTCTCGCAACCGGCCCAACGGTCGACACGAGAGAGACATCACCGCACTGCCGCGGGGACATTCTCCTGCAGCGGGGTGCTAGCGGCGCTCATTGCTCGAGTCGCTTCGTGCGCGCAGCGGAGCCTTGCTCCTCGCGCGCCCCCGGGACGGGGTGACGATTGAGTGTGTGTGTACTGCTGAAGGACGACGTGAATAAACGTCTCCTTGGTGAACTTGGAGGCCTATTTCTTTGCGGCGAATCGCTCTCCTCCCAGCGGAGGTTGAGTGCACCGCATCGGTGTCCCAGTGTGTGTGTGGTGACGGCTGATCGGGGCCCTTGGCTCGCGCGAAGCTCGAACCCGCGGTGGGTGGTGGCCTGTGTCCACGTAGAAACCCACAAGGTGTCCGGAATAGTTTTGACCACCTGGGGTTCTTTAGCGTGCACTGACATCGCACAGCACACGGGCGCCTCTTGCGTTCCGCCTCCACCGAAACGCGGCCGCCGCCGTCGGATTCGAACCCGGGTACTCCGGCTCGGTAGATGAGCGCCTTAAAGGGCCACTGCATAGGTTTTAGAAATCGACGAGCCTAAAATGGTCGAATGTGTGAAACTTGCAGGTAAAGCATGCGAATTCCTTTTGGGCTAGCTTTTGAAATGGTGACGTAATCGCCGATCAAAATCGAGACGGCCTTCAAGCTTCTCCGCAGTGCACAACGCCAAGGGGGGGGGGGGGGGGGGGGGCGCCTGATGACATCATCGAAGGTATCGGTACATTTCCAACGCATAAACACCTACTTTGAAAGAACAAAAAAATTCGCTGTGGCTTAGCTTGGTTAAGCCCGGTAATTGCGAAAGCAATATCCGTACCTACGCCATGGTACAGCTGGTAGTGTAGCTGGTGGTGGTGCTTGTGGCTAGACTTGTGGTGGTGCATCTGTTATACAATCCAAACCAATCCCATCCAATTCATTCTAATGCAATCCAATTCAATCCAATGTAATCCAATCCACTCCTATCCAATCCATTGTAATCTACTCTAATCTAATGTAATCTAATCTAATTCAATCCAGTCCAATCTAATGCAATCAAGGTGAAATGAAGGTCAATGGTGGTCACCGCCGCGGCACGGCAAAGGCGTGAAAGTGCAAGTAGTATTGCTTTGGTGGTCACCGCCGCGGCACGGCAAAGGCATGAAAGTGCAAGTAGTATTGCTTTCGCAATAAAACCAACTCCACAGACGGCAAAGCGCACCGAAGGTTGTTTGGCAGCATGCAACGGTTCACGGAAGGGTGTGGCTGACGGCAGCGGTAATTTGAAATCATACCTTGCGTAACGTCACACTGAACTTCCCCGCACTCCTCCGTTGCTTTGAGGAAAAGCACAAAATTCAATCGCCGATCACGTCACTATTTTAAACGCCAGTGCGATAACACTTGGCATGCTTCACCTACAGCCTACATCGATTTGAATCCTTGAATATTGCGAAATTCTCAAAAAGTGATGCAGTTGCCCTTCAACCACTGAGCCACACTTTTCACGAGCCATGTCCATGGGTAGAGCACGGTGCCAGGCAGGCTGGTTAAGCGATGGACACACTTATATCCTTATATACTTTGGGACCGTTTTGAACGTGCATATTTTGCGGAGATATAGTTTGAAGTATATAAATAGCACGAAAAACTGTTCTCTCTTTTTCAAAAAAAAAAAAAAATCGGCATTTTCGCTATTTTTTTCCCCCTAGAGAATTCCCGGTCATTCGGTCGAATTTCGAAGTCCTCACTAAAAATGTGTGTCTCATAAGGCTTACACTGTTGCCTTGGCGCTGAGGAGACAATTTTGCTTGCATGTTCGCTCGGCTGAAATGTTTTCTAAACTCTGGATTTTATACTGCAAGGGAAACGTAAACTTATTCGAAGCACGTCGAGCACGGGGAGTTTTCCGAGCTGTACTTGATAATATGTTCATGGAACAAAAAAGTTGGAGTAATCCGTAAGTTTGAATCCGCGATTTTCCGCTGTATAAATTGTATAGCTCAGATGTTTAGGGGAATCCCCCAAGGTGGAGTAGATTTGTAATGAGGGGGTAATTACTCAATGACACTGTTCCCACTTCGAGTTATTGATCAATTCGCTTTCGCCCTACCATCAGCTTGCCGTCCCGGTTAGCTCAGTTGGTAGGGCGACTGCTCCGGTGAAGTGGTGGTCCCGGGTTCGAACCCCGGACCAGGACGAATTTTTCCTTAACTACGAAGTTTCTGAGAAAGCTGTATATCTTTCCTTTTAGCCGTATGGCTGCGCTTGGGTGGATGTGAATGAGTAATTACTCCCTTATTATAAATTGTATAACAGCAACGGTCTTGCATACAGCCAACCAGTGCAGCCAATCAAACCCGCCGGTGTTACATCGGGACGTCGCCACCGCCAGGTTAATAGTACCCCACTGCGCAGGTGTTCGCACGTTCGCTCGCCCGAGCCACCTGCTCTGGGCAGGCTTCTCCTCCTCGCCGGTTGTTCCTTCCTCCTCCCCCTCGTTTCTTCGCGTCGCGTTTCGACAGAGCCGGCAGCAGCGCGGAGCCATTAAAGGCGTTCCCTAACGCAAATGGCTTCCTCTTCCCAGGCTGTCGTCACACACAGACGGGCCGAAACGACCCCGGTGATGAAAAGGACGCTGCTCTTAACGAGCGTTGAACGACTGTCGCGTCCGACGTCGACGACGACGCGGCGGCGGGACTGTGTAACGCGATCCTTTTTCCAATGCCCTGCGTAGTTTTCTCCGACAGGCCGCGCAGTTTCCCGAAAAAGCACGCCGGTTGCCCGAGGAGCGGAGAATATACTTTCCGAAACGTCGCGCATTTCTCCGAGAGCCAGAACAGTGGCCCGAAAAGCGATGCATTTGCCATCGAAAAAAGTCGCGCAGTCATCCGAAAAGCAGAGCATTTGCCCAGACAGCTAGACCGCGCAGTTTGATCGATAATACCGTGCAGCTGCGCGAAAAGTGCCGTGCAGTTGCCGGAAAAGTGCCGTGCAGTTGCCGGAAAAGTGCCGAGCGGTTGACCTAAATGTGCCGTGCAGTTGCCCTAAAAGTGCCGTGCTGTTGCACTAAATGTTCCGTGCAGTTGCCCGAAAGGTTTGGTTTATGGGGGTCTAACGTCCCAAAGCGACTCAGGCTATGAGAGACGCCGTAGTGAAGGTCTCAGGAAATTTCGACCACCTGGGGTTGCCCGAAAGTGCCTTGCAGCTGTGTGAAAGTGCCGAGCGGTGACCCGAAAGTGCCGTGCAGTTGCCCGAAAGTGCCGAGTGGTTGCTGCAGAATTAAGGCTGCCAGGCTCGGATTTGAGAGGGTGGGGGGCGAGCTCCCAAGGGGCAAATTTGACATAGAAGAACCGCGCTGAATCCTATTTTGCGTCCAAATGAAGCGAAAAAATTCATGGCTCAGATGGAACGCCTCCCCAACCGCCCTTCTTTCTAAGAGTGACCCGTAAATCCGCCCTTGAAGACTATGCAGTTGCTTGCCAAGAGTGCGCAGTTGGGCGGGCGTAGTGCGCCTATTGTTCTCGTCTCACTGAAACGGAGAGGACTGCGTAAGGCCGCCCGCACGGTACGCCCGTCACAAGGGAGGACACCCGAGCGCACTGTCCGGCGGAGATCGTTCGCTCGTATGCAGACCCGTTCCGGAAGCTGGCGAGACAACGCGCGTATCCTTTCTCCACCGTCTCCATCCTCTCCTCCTCTCCATCTCGTCGTCCGTCCTCGGCTGTCGCATTCAGGAGGTGTGGCGTGCTGCAGTTGTTTCGTCTGCCTTGCGCTTTTGTGTGTTTGGTTCATTTTTCGGCCAAATCAGCCTTTCCTGTGAGCAGCGGCGCGCCTCTGTGAAGCGTTGAACTCGGCTTCATGCTCCGTCAGATTGGTGTCCGGTTGTCCACCTCTGGGAGGGTCGTGTTCAGGGTCTGTCAGTCTGCAATGCTTTACGTCTGCTGGCTGTCGGCGACTCCAGTGCGGCTGCACTTGGCCTGCCTGGAGTTTCGGAACCTGCCGCCAGATGTGGCTACCGTACTCAGCGCTTGGTGTAAGACATGCGAAAGCGAGGATTGTTAAACTTAGCAAAGCGCAATTAAAAGACAGGGACAAGAAGAAGCAGCACACAGGACAAACGCTTGACATCAACTAGTTCTTTACTCGGGAAAAAAACACATATATACAGATACATAGAGGGCGGAAACAAATTACAAACCAAGCAATGAATCGGCTTTATCACAAGTGTGTTGAGCGTGAACAGGCATAACAGGCGTGAACAGGCGTGCTAAGCGTGGATAGAGGCTTATTGCATTATAAAGAAAGCTGAAAAATGTATCAGCACTCCTTCCCTGACATTATCACGCAAGGAAATTGCTTACCTTGATGCCTGTTCACGCTCCCGCTCCATTGGTTTCTCAGCTTAAAGCGGGTGTCCACTGCTGGTTACAACGGCGACGCCGCGAAACGGGCGCCAAAGACCTGCGCTCTAAAAATGGTCCAACTTCACTTATTAAGGCGGAAGCCTTTAATGCCTCATCGTTGTAAGCAGGAGTTGCCGACAGAAATGTCACGCTTTTCAATTGGTCGAAACGGTCGTGACTTCACAGTGCGCGAATTTCAAACGGGGCCAATTGTACTTTGGCCACTAACCATGCAACCAATTAAAGGGATCGTATAGTGATGCTCCAAGTAAGTGGGACTGAGTTTAGTTCATTGCTTAATCACCCAATTAGCCTAATTAACCCTTCTAGCGAGGCCAGATAAATAAATAAAACCGAGTAAGAAATTGTTATAGTGCGGGAATCGAACTCTGATCTTCGGAGTGCGAGACGAGCATGCTAACCACTCCGCCATGCCAGCTCTTTTTTTGTCTTTATTGCCTGTTTTGACATGCTCGAAGGTTTCGAATGAACAAAGGTGTGTCTAGTGAATACGGTGTCTTCGTTCACTCCCATCTTCCTCCCTTCCCGTTACAGCGAGGTTTAGGTGTCCACCGAGATATGCGAGACGGATACATTTCCTTTCCTCAAAAACCAATTTGCCGACGAGCAAGGCGTAGAACCGAACGGGCGATGGCGTTCTATGAACTCCCTGGCAGCGTTGCAAGACGCTGTCGCGCTTCAGTCTTAGACGCGAAGCCTAACATCTTAACAATGCTTCAGTGACACAAGCAGCAACACCACGCTTAAGGCTTTCACCTTACTGCACTTTAAGTTAACAAAGTGCCCCCTGAATTTCTTCTATTAAAGGCTTTCGCCTTAATATAGGAACCAATTGGGGCGCTGTTGGTATCTGACGTAGTTCGGTCTGTGGCTAGGTTGATGAACGTACCGGTAAGAGCTGATTCACAGCCTTCGTCTTTTACAACCACCTTGTTGCATGCAGCACGTGCAAGAGCACTGAAGCAGAGGCGCACAGCATCAGCTTGAATATCTCTCCTTGCGCACGGCTAAGCCTTTGCGGAGAAATTAATTTCCTCCCGATATGGCGCAAAAAACAATAATTTGCTGTAAAACTCAGAATTATCGTGCGGCTGGTTTTTGACAAGAAAACCCTTAGATTCCTTCCAAACCATGGTGGTAAAAAGGAAATATGGGAAGGATCCGGAACGTGGGGTGCTGTAACGTGCACTGGCATCGCGCATACAGTGCAGAGAGAGAGAAAAAAATTGGCTTTTGAGGAAAGGAAATGGCGCAGTATAATAGTATTTGACTCACATCTCGGTGGACACCCGAACCGCGCCGTAAGGGAAGGGATAAAGGAGGGAGTGGAAAAAAAATTGCCGACGATTACGTTACTTAGTAAATTGTAATTTTTTTTTTGTCTAAATGATAAAATGCTCTGAGAAAAATGTATGCGGCGGGCTTTGACGATTTTGACGGTCAGATCCACTCAACGATTAGAAGCTTCTTCTACTGCGCCCTTTTTATTGCTTCGTCATCCCGCCTGGATCGGAAAGGGTAGGAGCGTATTCAGGGCGGTCGATTGGACGCAAGGCAGTGTGTTTCGGTGGTCGATGTAACTGAGCAACAGTTTCTCCTCAGTAATTTTTGGCTTATTTTTTTTAAGCGAAAGCTTTACTACTTGCACTTTCAAGCCTTTGCGTGCGACGGCGGTGCACATAAAATGACCTTTCGCATGACCTCTGTGTGACGTCACGCCGAAGAGCTGGGCGACCATCTCGCGCCGTCTGCGAGTAGTGGCGGTGCCACCACCGGCGGCCTTGGATTAGATTGGTTTGGATTGGATTAGATTAGATTACATTACATTAGATTATATTAGATTACATTAGATGAGATTAGATTACATTAGATTACATTACATTGGATTGCATTGGATTGTATAACCGATGCATCACCACAAGTCTAACCACAAGCACCACCACCAGCTATACTACCAGCTGAACCATGGCGTAGGTACGGATACTGCTTTCGCAATTACCGGGCTTAACCAAGCTAAGCCACAGCGAATTTTTTTCTAAAACCCACCATATAGAAGGCCAGGGATCGACCGGAAGTTCAGCGGAGCGTGTTCATCTCTTCCGCACACTATTGCGAGACTGCGCGGTCGCTTGCTTCGGTGATTTATGACACACGTGTGGCCGCAAAACGCTCAAGCGCCTTTCCCGTCGTCTGCTAGCTTCGTTGCGTTTTGCCGCTGCTTCCACGTTAGCGCTCTTTTTCTCAGCTGCTAAACGCTATACCCACTTGCTACACGGCCTTACAGATCAAGTGCTTTACATGTATGCGCAGTCTCTTTCGAAATGCAGTCGTATAACTGCATTCGTTCGTCGACGCCTCGGTTACCGCGTAGCGACCGTCACGACGACGGATGTCGCCAGACGCCGGAAACGGAGCCACGGAGCGGAACGGACGTAAGCGCGGCGTCCGCCTTGGCTCCGACGATCGGAACGTGTGCCGAGCGTTTTTTTTTGTTTTTTGTTTTTTTTTGGCGCGGATTCTTTCTCGCGACCTGCGAGTTCTGTGCCGATAGTGCGTGGCGCTCGGTTGCGGATTCAGGTTGCCGTTCTCCTATAGTCGGGTACAACTCAAGAGTGGCTTTTCCCCGTCAAAGGCCCCCCTTCCAGCCAATGGCATAGGCCGATTCACATGAACCTGCTAGCGTGACAATGCAGGGAGTGGCAGATGAAAGGGGACAGTCCCCCATCCCTGCATTGTCGTGGATAGTCCCCTCCTGGCATTGTTGCGACACTCTCTGCATTGTCACGCTACTCGCGCTAGCAGGTTGATGAGAATCGGCCGCCGCCTTTGGCTGGAAGGGGGGTCCTTTGACGGAGAAAAGCCGCTTTTTTCTTGACCTGTATCCGACAGCTTTTGGCGACTCGAATTCAACTTTTCTGAAATGCACACATTGAGTAGGCTTTCAGCTGTTTCACTTTCATGACCTGCAGTCCTGGAGTTTAAATGTAGTTAGCTATTTCTTCTTTCTCTCTCTTTCTTTCTGCGTTTCGCTTTCTTTCTTCCTGCGTACAGCAGAGTCTGCTCTTCTGTCTATTTCGCTGTGTGGTCCAAGTCCTTCCTCGTCACCGTTGCAGTGGCGACGTTGAATCCTGCACATCGACGTTCGACTCGTCTGGGCGACAGATGGTGCGCATATAATGACCGTTCATTTGTCCGCACTCCGACTGGGCCGATTCGCTCGTATACAGGCGCGAGAAACATAAAAGGGAACACTTATTATTGTTTGGCGCGCAAGAAAGAAATTTATCTTCACTTAAAGGCGCTATAAAGAGGCTCTAAAAGGGGCTCTCAATAAAAGTGCGATGTGCCTTGGATGTTAAGGGACGCCGCTTCACTAATATTATCCAGCAAGAATTCTTTTTTAATGCGTTTTGCAGGAGCTGAGTTATCTGTACTCAAAATTAGAATTTCAGTGTCTTCAGGCTTCTCTCCTCACTTTTTACACGCTGAAAGCTCGGAGCTCCACTGTCGTCCTCTGCGCCGATGTGCTTGGGAATTCCCTAAGGGAAGGAGGGGGGGGCTTTCTGGCCCACCGGAGTGACGCGGCGGACTGGCCGCGGTCATGGTAGCTGTGTGACGCCTGAATGAATGCAACCAATAGCCTTCTCTTTAAAGTCATTTTCTGGAGCGTGAAACGGTGAACGGCATGAGTATGAAAAAGTCGCTTAAAATTGCTCGCCAACTTTCGCGCGTGATTGTTGGTTCTCTGCTGCATGTAAAAGTATTATTTAGTTTGGTTTATTGGGGTTTAACGTCCCGAAGCGACTCAGGCTATGAGGGACGCCGTAGTGGAGGGCTCCGGGAATTTCGACCACCTGGGGTTCTTTGACGTGCACTGACATCGCACAGTACACGGACCTCAAGAATTTCGCCTCCAAAGAAATTCGACCGCCGCGGTCGGGATCGAACCCGCGTCTTTCGGGTCAGCAGCCGAATGCCATAACCACTGAGCCACCGCGGCGGCATAAATATTATTTAGGCCAGGTGTTCATGGACTAGGAAATGGTAGTCATCGAACGAGTTTATGTACTCTTCAGATGGTGTTTCGGGCCCCTTTAAAGGGGAGTACGTGCATACTAGAAAACCACTCTAAAAAAGATTGACGTCAGAGAAGCCTCCCTGCCGGTGAACCAGGAGTACAGCGCGAGAAACCCATGCTGTGCTCCGGCTTGCACCGTGGAATCTATGCTTGGTTCGCTATCATGGCGCCCGCGACGTCACAGGCGTGTGGTTGTTGTGCCTACCAAAGACCTTGTGCTGCTTAAGCGTCGTCCCCTTTCGTTTTGGCCGACCTGTATACGTTTGAATAACGGGCTGGCGAGTCCCGGTCGCCCCGCTTGGGACAAAACCAAGGCGTGGGCCGAAACAGGAACAAAAACTGGGCGCCGCGTGCGCGGACTTAGACGGGATCGCTATGGTCTCTCTTGTCTTTCTACATCCCAAGGCTGCGCTGACTTTGTGCGAGTGTACGCCTTCGCCGCTCCGCTCGGCGGCCTCCCTTGCCGTGACCCCGAAACGGGACGACTTCTGCCGGGTGTGTCCGCGTGCTGCCCGGCGGTTGCCTTTCCTTTTTTTTTTTTCATTGGGCGCTTGCGCGGTCCAGCTGTCTGTTGTCTCCCGCTGTGGCGCTGCCCTTGAACTTGTCCCGCTTTGCGTCGCTGCCTTTTTTTTATTATTTGTGGGAATGGTTGGCTGTGTTGTTCTCGCTGGCGCCGGTCCCGTGTTCGTGTGTTTGTGCCTTTGTTTTGTACCTGCTCAAATCGCACTGCAGCGGTTTTTTTTTTTCCTCTTTGACCGGCTGTCCCAAATCAAGATGTATTCATCATCATCATCAGCCTGACTACGCCCACTGCTGAGCAAAGGCCTCTCCCATGTCTCTCCAATTAACCCTGTTCTTCGCCAGTTGCGGCCACCGTATTCCCGCAACTTTCTTAATCTCATCCGCCCATTCAACTTTCTGCCGCCCCCTCCTACGTTTGCCTTCTCTTGGAATCCACTCCGTTACCCTTAAGGGCCAGCGGTTATCTTGCCTTCTCATTACATGCCCTTTGTATGTACCTGCTCAAATCGCACTGCACCGTTTTTTTTTTTTTCCTCTTTGACCGGCTGTCCCAAATCAAGATGTATTCATCATCATCATCAGCCTGACTACGCCCACTGCTGAGCAAAGGCCTCTCCCATGTCTCTCCAATTAACCCTGTTCTTCGCCAGTTGCGGCCACCGTATTCCCGCAACTTTCTTAATCTCATCCGCCCATTCAACTTTCTGCCGCCCCCTCCTACGTTTGCCTTCTCTTGGAATCCACTCCGTTACCCTTAAGGGCCAGCGGTTATCTTGCCTTCTCATTACATGCCCTTTGTATGTACCTGCTCAAATCGCACTGCACCGTTTTTTTTTTTTTTGCCTTTTTGACCGGCTGTTCCAAATCAAGATGTATTAGTTCACCCTAGTCTGGTGGCTACCTGCGTGCGGGGGTGGTCATGACTGTGTTCTCGCTGGCGCCAGTCCTTTTGTTCGTGTGTGTGCTTTGCTTTTTTGCTTTGTACCTGCCTAAATCGCGCTGCACCTTTTTTTTTTTTCCTTTTTGACCGGCTGTCCTAAATAGAGATGTATTCACTCTAGTCTGGTGGCTGATAGCATGACACGAGCTGGTATCTCTTTTGAGACAGGGTGAGCGGAGAGGAGGTGCATATGATAGCAAGTTTGCGGGGGCACGGTGGTGGCAACTGGTGTGGAACAGTGTTAATGGGAACCAACTGCAGTCCAGTGGTCGCAGTCGGATTATTGATCATGATGATAGTGGAGGAGGAGTTACAGGCACTACAGAGCTTGATTCCCGGGTACCAAGGTGATAAACCTGGGTCCAACTTACACGGCCGTTTTCTACGCCAGTTCGTCTGAGCGACAGTTGAACTGAACGCCAGTTGAACTGAACGTGGCGTCCGTTGAGCTGTCGATTGCAGTGCAGCTCAACTGCGGTCGTGACTGGGGTCTCTCAGTTGTGAACGGGTCAGCTGACAAGATGGCATTCGACGTACCTGCCGTATCCGCTGAATCGGCGACATTTCCCGCTGCCACACACTCTAAATTGGCATGGTGTATTTGATGTCCTGGCTAGAACAGTCTCTCACCTACGACATTCACTTATCAAATGCATCTAGATCTGCACGCAGCCGAAGCGGTGTGAGAAAAACGCGGTCGAGAACTGAAGGCAAGCATATACGTCTACTGGATTCTCTTGTGACGTGTTGAGCTTTGACGGACGCAAAGAACAAAACTTCTGCTAAAATTGGGATTCAATCAAATGAAGGATGAAAAGAGTGTTTAAATTTATAAATACGACTATGTAAGCGTGATTAAATTCGCAAATGACCTCGCTTGTTGTGATTACGTGGTCCACAGGTTGAGCTGAATTTCACGGAAAATTCCGTGCTACCGCAGCCGACTTCTGTTCACTTCAACGGCACTTTGAAAGCTGAAGTGCCGTTGAACTGAACAGCACTGAAACTGTCCCTCTAACTTTGCTATAACAACTATGCTGGTCGGGAAGACTGCGGTTGGCCGCACGACGGCGAATCAGTTTGCCAGCTGCAAGCATTTGGAGCGTGAAATAAATGTCATAGATTGGAATATCGTCGAAATATACGATCACGGTTAATGAGAAACTACAGATGGAAACGATAGCAATTATTTTTTATGTACCCATGTGACCTCCCCCCTCTCGCTCAAAGACAGCTTATAACGAAGTTTAAGGGTCCCGGCGGTTACTTCGTCATAGCCCGTATTGACCGAGCTTCCAAGGGGAATATTCATTCCTTCATTATATCCATTATTTCGTTATAAAGAGGTTCGACTGTATTTAACCTGTATAGTTCTTCAGGAGAAGCGTGTTTCGCGTGATGTTGACTCCGACTGTTTTTCCTACCCAATGCGTTGTATTATTGGCAGCACCGTTTTCATCGGCGCGTTTTTTTTCTCCCTGCCGTCTCTTTTGTATCGCGCAGCTGCGATTTCGGGCTGCAGCATGCAGCTGCTGCGTCGGCTTTCGTCGTTGCCACTTGGCAGCGAACGCCTGCCTCCCTCCCTCCCTCCTCTGGCGTCGCCGAAAGGCGCCACCAGGGGAGACTAGAGAGGGGCGTACACGTGAACCCAGGGGGGAAATCCCTCCACCTGCCGTCGCTGTCACAACAGCCAGCCATTTGGCTAGCCGCGGTGGAGCCGAGCAGTTTCGTAACACCGCGTCTCGGGTCTGGCCTTTCGGTCGCACTTGCATAGTCCGAACGGCGCCCGCGAGTTAATTTCGTTGCCCCCCAGTCCCTGGCGCGCTCCTATATTGCCCTTCGGGCGGCGGGAGGAGCGCGCGCATCGAGGCACCCTAGCCCTTCGGGTCTTCGTTGCCGTCGGCTACCTACGTCACACGCTCACACACTCGTGCTTCGCATTCTGCGCCTTGGCTCCCTTTCCCCCCTCCATCGACACTGCGTCCCTCTCCACATACCCCTCCTCCTCTCATAGTACTTTCTTGCTAGTCTCCTCACGCATCCATCTTCTCGCGTACGCCGTTTTTCTTCGTCGAGTGTATTTTACTCCGGAAACACGGGACTTGCCTCCCGTTTTGCTCGGGGCGGCGTGTGAGTGCTTTTTCGTTTGTTTATTCGCGTGAGTGTGCGTCGCTGTGTTTACGAGGAGCTCACAATACCGCGGAGCCAGTTGGCGCCGGCGCCTGGACTTGGAGTGATAGCGGAATCTTTCGCTCTTCCTTCCCTCCATCTTCTTCCTCTCTCTATCACTGCGCCCTCGCCTGTTTACTAGTAGTATACGTCGGACCACGTGTCATCGTCGTCGAGGATCATCCCTCGTGCTCCGACGGGGTTCACGCGCTTGTTGACCTATTTGTGGAGTCTACGCATCTCTGATGACCGGAGACCCTCGGTGCTGGTGCGTTTAAGGAGCACGTGATAGCCGTGTTCCTGGACAGGTCAGAGTGATGTAACGTAGTGTGTGCTGAACCCGCCTACGGAGTTTCCTCACCGCTGACGGCAGGCGCAGTCAGGACGACGCCAACCATTTGGATTTGTCTCCGACGGCAAGAAGACAGTGGTGTGTGTGGCCAGCGCTTCCGGGATCGTTCGTCTCAACTTACGTGTGCACCGCGTTGGTGGTGCGCGGTGTGGTCTCCTGGGATCGGGACTCTGGTGTGAGCCCGTTCCGTTGTCGCTTCTCGAAGCAAGATTTCGGACTGCGGGCGCGAGGCGCGCTCTCGGCGGAGAGGAGACATGGACCTCGAGCGCATTAGCGTTCCGCGCAGCGCCAGCCCTACTGTGCCTTACCTGGCCTTCCAGGTGATGGAAGGTCTCCTCCAGAACAAGGACCACCTGTGGAGCCTGCTCGGAAGGGTCGGTATCCGTGTGTGGTTGTGTGTGTACTGCAGTGTGCATGTTGGGTGAACCCCCCCCCCCCCCCTAGAAAAGAGGGGGGGGGGTCCGATTTATGAAGGAGTTCTTTGCATGACGAGATCTAGTTGAACGTGGAGGTTGGGTTGGTTTTGTTTCTCCTTTTTTTTTCTTGAGAAAGGAAAGGTGCGGTAGATTTCGGGCTTCTAGTGGGCAGCTGGACTCGCCTGTAATTAAAAGAACGAAAAGAGTCAGAAAGGGCGAGGTGAGGTGGAGGGGGATGCGGAGAGAAATAATTTGGTGTACATACCGTCCACGGTTAATTTTAAGACTGAACGATTAGTTGATTGCGGCTTAAATTAAGAAAAGAAAGGATAGTCAGGGAAAATACATGGTGTGCAGAACGAATAGGAAGCGTATAACTGCATAACAGATGGAAATGAAATCCACTTGGGGGTGACCGAAAACACGAGGCAGATTGGTCCCATTGGGAGACTGGCTAGTAAAATGTGTTCATATATATGTTGACGCACAATGCTGTATACGTACCCGCTTCGCGAAGATGACTAGTTGATTTCAGGTTCCGCTGCTAAACATCGCTGTGTCACTGCTATACTGCGCTGTGAAAAACTTGGTTGGAAGCGCGCCGCTTTTTGCGGGTGGCGGGTTTGAACCGTTATCGGTCATGCTTTGGGGCCGATTCGTTCGTTGACTCTCACATGTGCTGTAGCTTGCGCGTATATACCGCCGGCCTGGACGCCTTATCGCTGTTGCTCGTTTTTGCAAGCTTTGCCGGCGTTCACTCGTGCTGCCCCGCCTGCCCTAACCATTTACATCATGTAACGCATTCTCACCTCTATAGTCTCTTACAGCTGTGAAAAAAAAGTTGTTGTGTCAACTTGTTTGAGTAGACAATCTATAAATCGTCCCTAGACTGAAGGGGAACCTGTCTCTATACTGAAGGGAACCTGTTGCTGCTTGCCCCAGGAACCTATTCCTAGACCGAAGGGGATCCTGTCTCCAGATTGAAGGCGAACCTGTCCAATACTTGTAAAATACCTTTCCCCGGACTGAAGAAGAACCTATGGCTGCTTGCCCCAGGAACCTGTCGCTATACTGAAGGGGAACCTGGCTCTGTACTGCATGTCACAGGAACCCGTCCCTGGACCGAAGGGGATCCTGTCCCTAGACTGGTGAACCTGTCGAGTACTTGTAAAATAGCTGTTTCTGGACTGAAGAGGAATCTATGGCTGCTTGCCCTATTAACCTATCGCTATACTGAAGGGGAACCTGGCTCTATACTGCTTGCCCCAGGAACCCGTCCCTAGACCGAAGGGGATCCGGTCCCTATACTGGGGAACCTGTCACTATACTGAAGGGGCACTTGGCTTTATACTGAAGGGGAGCCTGTCTCTATACATAATGCGAACCTGTCTCTATACTGAAGCGGGACCTGTCTTTATACTGAAGGAGAACCTGTCTCTATACTGAAGGAGAACCTGTCTTTATACTGAAGCGGGACCTGTCTCTGTACTGAAGGGGAACCTGTCTTTATACTGAAGGGGAACCTGTCTTTATACTGAAGGGGAACCTGTCCCTAAACCGAAGGGGAGCCTGTCTCTATACTGAAGGGGAACCTGTCTTTATACTAAAGGGGAACCTGTTGCTGCTTGCCCCAGGCACATATATTGTAACTACGCTTCCGTCTTTTCCTCTTTTTTTTTTTCGTAGACATTTTTCTCGTTCTTGGCCCTGCGTTCTCTCCTTCCCTCGAAATGCCTGGCTGGAGAGGCGTGCTCGCTTACCATTCGAGTAACTCGTGAAAGTCCGTAATTACGCATCACGTTCCTCAGCTAGACCGTCGCAGAGCTGTTTTTGTTTGTGATTTCGCATGCTTCGTCGGAAACCTTTCCTTCCTTCTTTCTTTTTTCCCCGTGTTGCGCTTAAGTGCCGCACTGAGGGCGCGCGTTTTTTTCCACATCGATCTAATCGCCGCGGCATTGGTACACTCTCGCGCGTAATGAATGCGCGTGATCGTTGTGGCGCGACCGCTCTCCGAAAGAAAGGCATTAGGGGCGATGTCGTCTTCTCGGAACGAACGACCACGGCTTCGCCTTCGCCGCCGCGCAGTTTCTTCCATGACGTCAGCGCCCAGCTAAATAGCGCTCCAACTCCGTTTGTCTTTTTATCTCGTTGCGTATTTGCGTATTGCCCTTCGCGAATTTCCTTATCCGCGGCCACATTTTCAGAGTGTTTAGAAAATGAAAAAAAAAAGAGAGAGTTTACGCTATACCAGCGCGAGGTTCGTAAAGGCTTCTTCTGCTGCTTTCTCAGTCGAAAGCAACGCTTCACGAGGTCAAACCCAGCCAGGAATCTTGTGGCGTCCCGTGCCTTGAGGGTGCAGAAATAAAATATTTTCGCGACTGGGTTTCGAACCGGCTTCGGCGCGAACAAATCAGCTTCGCTGGTCACTGCTCGAGGGCGCTATGATATATCGCCGTAGCCGATTACGCCTCGTGGTAAACTGCAGCACACGCTCAGATCAGCTTATCCTCAGTCTATTATCGTCGCCACTGGTGCCGGCTACCCAAAACCATGAGCCAACCAGGCTGGACACATGCTTTCGCAGACCTTGCCGCTTTTTTATTTTTTTTATGATAGGCTCTTTTTTAACTTTGTAGTTTCGTATTTTTTACCTTACTCTGCGTTGTACACTGCTGAAAGCAACTGCAACTACGTCTACATTCCATTTGTCGATAGGTCCGACCAGGAGAAATGGGGTTAACTGTCATCTTCCTGGCGTCCGTGAAGCCAGTCTCACTCGCTGTCCGAACCTTTATGTCTATAGACTGTCTATGGCATTTGTATTGCATATATACTTTTGTCTAAAGAGAGTCTATAGACTTTACATACAGAAGTCTATAGACGTCTATAGAGTGTCTATAGACTTCTGTCTATAAAGTCTATAGACAAAAGTCTATATGCAATACAAATGCCATAGACAGTCTATAGACAATCTATATGATTTATGGCCATACACTTTTAGTAGCCTTTTGTCTATAGACGGTCTATAGACTATGAATTAGCAAAAAACATTATCTATAGGAAGTCAATAGAGTCAATGAGAAGTCTATAGACCATTTTTGTAAGGGCCGCGGTCTGCATTATTTGAAATCCCATAGGCTCTGTACCGCTTTAAACTGGTAACAATGATAAACATTGCGCAACAACATTTCAGTCACGTGACTATACGTACGTGCCCGCTGCTGACGTCACTACAAATTGGCATAAAGGCCGTGCCTGTTCCTCGTGCAATTTTGTACTATGCCGTCGATTGTGCTCCGCAGAATTCTGTTTGTATTATTCAACGGGTCGCGTAGCTGCGCATAATAGTAACCGAGTCACTGGGTGCCTATGCCCATTGTGTTGTCAAAGGTGTCGTGCCTGCGCGTTGTCAGCTGTTCGTGTGGTCAACCCCCCTTAGCGGCGACGCGCACGACAATAGCCTTGCGGGTGGTTTTCCCGCTGCTTCTCCTGTCACGCTAGAGCCGCTGTATACTGCTTGTTGTGATAACGCCGAGGTGTGCGTGTTCTGTACAGGGAAGTGGTACTTATGCACACACTTTTTCCCGTCGCCGTGTTTCCTGTTTGCAGTCCCTTCGTTGGCGCATATTATCATGAGCGCTGTTGAAGGCACGCGGTCACTTTGTGAAAGTATGGGTATATACCTCCTGGCAGTCAGCTGCGGTGCTCATTATTATGACAGCAGTGCGCTTAAAGGGTACACTTGGGGCAACAGAGCCACTTAATTCTTGTTCTTAGTGAAAAGAGATTCTGTTGCTATTTCTGTCTGTATGGTTATGTTTGTGGGGCAGAAGAAGACGTGTTTATTAATGAGAAGATGGTATTTAGAAAGCGAGCAACTTTATCGAACTTAACTCGTGACGTCAGGACCGGCAAGGACCACGTGACTAATGGCCGAGTATTCGAGCCTCCGAAAAAAAGTTATCATAACGTCATCACAGGTTGCTTCTAAAAGCGGCTTGCAGGTTGCTTTTTCTTTTCTCGCTTACAAAAGCTTTCCTCGCAGTAAAAGTAATCCATTTGTGTCTAGAATGCGGTAAAATATATGGATGCAGTCCAAGGAATTCAGTTTGTTCTCACTGTCATTTTATACACGAACAGAGCAGCACAGGCGACGTATATCGGTTGCTGTTTGGTGCCTTCGGTGTTTACCGTTGCAGTTACGCCGGCGGTGCTGGGCGGCTGTGCGCATGCGCAGTTACTTTCCGATACTCTTATGGCCTTAGCTTACCGCGCGCTCACAGGTGAACGGATTAAGATTGCTTCTCAAAGCGCCTGAGACAGAACCATTATGGCGTGGTAGTAACGGGGTCACCGACGCCCCGCTCGAACGTCGAAAGCCAAACGAGCGCCAGCTAGGTGCTGTTTGTCGAGCCCGCCATTGTTTTTAGGGCGCCTGGTTATCTTTCTTTCCTTCTTTCTTCCTGTATCTTTTTTATTCTGTCTCTATCTTCCTTTGTTCCTTTCGCTTTCTTTCCTTCGTCCTTCAATCTTTGCGGTGCTCTGTGCACCTGCTTTTGTGCATCAGTTTTTGTGCTTCTGCTACTGTGCGCCTACTCCTGTGCATCATATACCTCTGCGCGTCTACCTCTGCGCATCTACCTCTGCGCTCCTCCTTCTGCGCATCTACTTCTGTGTATGTTTTTGCGCACCTACTCCTGTGCATCTGCTTCTGTGCATCTACCTGTGTGCACCTACTTCTGCGCATCTACCTCTGCGCATATGCTTCTGTGCTTCTGTTTTTATGCTTCTGCTACTGTTGTGTACCACTCATGTGCAGCTACTTCTGTGCATCCACCTCTGCGCATCTGCTTCTGTGTACCTACTTCTGTGTACCTACTTCTGCGCATCTACTTCTGCGCATCTGCTCCTGCGCTTCCGTTTCTGCGCATCTGCTTCTGCCGCTGCTACGTCTCGAGTCGTGCATTGATCCCGCAAGTGCGAGGAGCGACCGGGGAAGCCCTCCAGCGCCCTCCCCCCTCTTCGCGAAAGGCCTCCGCGCTGCCTCGCTTCGCCTTTGTTTTCGTGCGGCCTCCGCTGTTGCTGCTGCTGTTCCTGGGTGACCTTCTTCCTCTCTCTCTCTCTCCCAGCATTTGCCTCGTTTCCTCCTCCCTCCCCTCCCGCGGAGAGCGATCACGCGTGTATACTTCCTCGCCACCCTGCTGCTGCTGCTGCTGCTGCTGAGACAACGAGCATGGGACGTCTTCCGTGTTTTCCGTCACACACGTGTCGCTCTGCCTCGCCGAAGGGGGGAGTTGAGTGCGTCGCCTCCCTTGGGTGAAGGCTGCCTGAATAAATATTTGCCGCTTGTTTTCTCTGCTGTCGAGGTGTTTAAAGGTGCGTGCGCCTTGCAGCGGTGCTGTTTCTTTGCGTGAGTCCCTGGCAGGTCGGCGTTGGCTGCTTTCTTTGCTGCGGAAGTTTGTTTTCACTGCAGAGGCGTGTAGAATAAGCAAGGGTCCGCGTTTTCTTCTTCCTGGCCTCGCAAACAGCTGTGCGTCGACCGCTCCGGCGAGTCGGACTTGGCGGAAAAGCGGCTCGACGTTTGTGACAGGTTTTAGCGTTTTTAAGCTGTTTTTAAGCGATACCTTCTTCGCTTCCGGGTTTGGTTACCTGTTTTGCTTCTTTCTCTCGATGATAAGGTGAAAGAGGAGAGCTCACTCTTTATCTGCTGCGTAGCCTTACTAGCAAAATTTACTGTTGGACTATAGTTTGTGCAGATTGCAATAAAACCTCCGAGTGCAAAAAATAGTGAAGAATGCTGTAGCCGGATACAACTCAAGAAAGAAGCGGCTTTTCCCCGTCAAAGGACCCCCCTTCCAGCCAATGGCGTCCGCCTATTCTCATTGTCCTGCTAGTGTAACAATGCAGGGAGCGGCAGATGAAAGGGGATAGTCCCCTCTGTCCATAGTTGGGGATAGACCCCTTCTCCATTGTGGCACCGCTCCCTGCATTGTCACCCTAGCAGGGCCATGAGAATCGGCCGACGCCATTGGCTGGAAAGGGGTCCTTTGACAGGGAGGAGCCCCTTCTTGAGTTGTATCGAACTGTAGGGTTTGTGCCTTCAGTTCTTAATTCTTCGTCTGTGTGTGCGTGGTTTTTTTTTTCTTTTGCGCTCACATCTATCGTACTAACCTTCAGTTACGGCTTCCTAAGTGTTTCGTTTTCTTTTTTTCTTCTTTTAATTGCAGTCACAGCGTGGTGCTGCTGGCATAGAGGGAAAGTGTTCAGTGATTAGAGCTCGCGCCGTCCTTCTGCACAGCGATTCGAAGTAACCCTGTTAGGGTAATTTTCCATACCTGCTTTCTATCCTCCGCTAACCTGCGTCCGCGGATTAGCTCAAGGCCGCGCCGCCGCATCGCATTAACCGGAATTCCTAAGCCGCGTAGTAGCGACGTAGAAGACGTCAATGTTATCTTTAGGCATTTAGCCATTCCTTCGATGGCTCGATTATTTGGAACTGCTAAGCGCATGGGCGCCTTCGATTCTTAGCATCAATGCTGTTTCTCAGCATTTAATCACTCCCACTTGATGTGAACTTTGTTTTTAGTAGGACGGTCTTGCGGGCTACTTGGCTCATTTTCGAGGAAGGTTAGAAACTGCGCAAAATGACGAGGACGGGAGATAAAAGAAACGAATACGACACCACGGACTCAGCTACGAACGCAACTTTATTGCGCTAGTCATCAAGTGAAGTTCACTCTTCGACTAGGGTAATCAGTCGGTTAACTCGTTTTACGCTTCTTGGCTTTAATGTCTGCCTCGCAGCAAGGGGCTCTCTTTCGAACTCGCCCCGTATTCGGCCGGAGCTATCTCAGCGCCCTTTCTAATTTCGTTTGTGCTCTTGGCTCGCCTCACCCCCTTTCTGCTTGCCACGCGCGGGCATTTTTCTTTGCTGCGTTGGATCATAGCGCCAAAGCCGAATCGCTTCGTATATCTGACGCGCAGCGCTGCAGAAGCGTACGCGAGTTCGAAGTAAACAACTGTCAACGAAAAAAAAAGAACATGGACATTGTCATAATAGATGCGACACTGCATCTTTGCAAATGCGACACTCGGGCCCTTGACGGCAAGCTGCCGGTAATCATCGTGTCGTTCCTGAAAACACGGTAGTCACCCCGCCACCCAGACCTCGCTTGTGACGCAAGCCGTTAAGGGGAAAGGAGGATAGCCTCGCTTCTCGCTTTCTCTCTCTCCCCGCGAGCTCGCGCTAGCGAGAGCGCGTGATACCAGTGACGCTCGGCGAGGGCGCGTGCTTAAAGGGTTTCGTCAGGCGCGCTCGTGACGTCACAGCCTCCGCCGCGAGGAGGGTGACACCCCGGCGCCGTAGGCTTGGGCAAGGCTGCTGCGTCGTCCGCTCTTGGGGAAGCCGCCTTGCGCAAGCGCTTTCGTGAATCATGCTTTTTTCTTTGTTTGTTTGCTTTCTTTTGTTCCTGGAGTGTGTCGTTCTGCCTTTTTGCCGGCTTGTGCTCAGCGGTAAGCGAAATTCTGGGCCAGTCACGAGGACTGATACGGTCTGCCAATCCGTCCTTCCCCATGGTGTGAGGGGATGAGGAGCTTTACGCGTGATGATCTGGGTCGGAAGTTGCAAGGCGCCTGATCGCGTGTTTTTTTATCCATTCGCCGTATACCTCTAGACGTATCTCTTCCCCCACCCTGCAAGGTCGGGATTCCGTAATCGTGGAAGGCCCGCGATTGCGGAACGGCATTTAATGCGTGCGCGATTCGTTCCAGTGGTGCGAGACGAGAGGATACGCCGGCACACCTCGCGAATTCAGAGAGCCGTGGTTGGATGAGCGAAATATGAAAAAAAAAAAAATAATAAGACGGTGAACATTATTGCCGTCACAGAGCGGAATGTTTTGCGCGATTCCGAAGAATGATGTCATAGGTACATGTCGTGTTAGAATTCTAAACTTGTGAATGCACCTCGCTGTGTATATCTTATATATGTGATGGCGCTGATTATATGTTGTAAATTGAAAGCAGTAGCCAAAAATGATACAGATAGCGAGGGGGATAAGCAGGGCAAAATAAAGATACGAAGGGTAGTAGGAAAGGATAGCGCAGAGAATCTCTTATTTACAACTGTGCACAAGGATTGCATTCACACACGACGCGCACGTAAATGATATACTGGATTGAAAATAACTACTTGCCGCTCGGCATGCAGCTGGCCCGAAAGACGCGGGTTTGATCTTCGCCGCGGGGATCGAATTTCGGTTGAGGCTAAATTCTAGAGGCCCGTGTACTGTGCGATGCCAGTGCACGTTAAGGAACCCTAGGTGGTCGAAATTTCCGGAGCCCTTCACTACGGCGTCCATCATACCCTGATTCGCTTTCAGACGTTAAACCCCCCGAAATTAAACTAAACTGAACATAACTACTCGCACGCAAGTGCCACATACTCCTCGTGGATTGCTCAGATTGCGGCTGGAAGCATCGTTCCTGAACAAAATGGGCTCGAGTCTGCTCGAAGCTCATACCTTCTGCAATGCGCAACACCCTTTGCTGTTCAGTGAGGCGTCTTCCCAAGTCTTCCATCTTCCTTTTTGCCCTCTCCCCCCAGTTCTTCGCTAATTATTTTTGAGGTTCCCGTTGGCTGCGTCGCCAGCCCGGGGCACTGGGCTGTAGCTTGTTAGGAAACAATTAAGCACGACGCTTGTACTTTTTTTTTAATTGCTGTTGCTAACAAATCGCTTGGTCACGCCCCCAGAGTAAAATGGCGTCGACACTCGACACCTTGTGCTCTCCTCTTGTAAATTTTTCAGGGGACGCCGGCCCTCGAATGCACGATAATAAGATACAACTCAAGAACCAAGCGGCTTTTCTCCGTCAAAAGACGTCCTTCCAGCCAGTGGCGTCGGCCGATTCTCATGACCCTGCTAGTGTGACAATGCAGGGAGTGGCTATCCCCGACCATGGAGGGAGGGGACTATCCCCGTTTATCTGCCACTCCCTGCATTGCCACGCTAGCAGGATCATTAGAATCGGCCGACGCCATTGGCTGGAAGGATGTCTTTTGACGGGGAAAAGCCGCTTGGTTCTTGAGTTGTATCCGACTGTAGTGCGTAATAACGTAATAGCCAAATGAGCGAGCTAACGGCCGAGGAACAGTCCAAATATTTACGATTTGTTTTCAGTTAGGGCGTTTGCGTAGCTAGCATTACCTTTCATTCAATATCTGTTTTTATGACCAAGTACTAAAAACAGGTTGTTAATGCGGATGAAAAAATTGCTGAGGCTTAGCTTAGGTTAAGCCTAGTCAGATGCGAAGCATATTGTCGCCGAGTTGCATATCGAGCACGCCGCTTGGCTAGACGTTCTTCACGCTCTTCATCAGTCTCTGTAGCACGCCGCAACTTTTGCTTCTCATTCCAACGAGCAGCCCTGTCTCCAGGAGGCATCTCTATCCCGTGTACGCCTAGCAGAGGCAGGCGCACCCCCTTGTATACCGCCGCTCCAGCATCACGTGTTCACTACAGCGCACCTAGCGGCAGAAGCAGGAAACACATTGGTCGCGACGCCTCGCGCGACGGCGCGAGCTGGGGCTCCGTTTCTCCTATGTCGTTACGTCACGCATCACGTGGTCCTCCTTGGTCGCGACGCCTCGCGCGACGGCGCGAGCTGGGCCCCGTTTCTCATCTGCTGTGACGTCACGCATCACGTGGTATGACATGGAGGTCACGAAAGGTCAATGGTAACGACACCGCCGCGCTCGAGGAGCTGGGTTGGGCTATTTTAGTATGCTTCGCATAAAAATAACAGCTGTTCGATGTCGAGAGATGAAAGTTGGCTAGGATGGCGACGACTTGCGGTCGTGTAATGCGCATAGCGGTATGCGGCGCAGATTTCTTGCTCATGCATGTGAGGAAAGGCCGCATGAGTGCGCGAACAACAGGAAGCGCGCTTGCCGCAAACACGGATGTGTTGAGAAATTGGGAAAAGGATGGCAGCTGGAAATTATAATCTCAGATGGTGAGTTCATACACGGTTTCCGCTTCCTGTCGCTCTGTTCTTATTGTGTGTGTTGTGCGAAACTTCTCTGCGTGCCGAAACTGTGTGCCCCAATGAAACCGCTTCAATTGCATCGGTCAGAAGGAGTAGTTTTTCTCGAAAATCAGTCTTTGCTGAAATTTCTGGCTAACCTGGGGCGGACATGTCGATTTTAGGGAAAAGTTGGCAGCTCCCTTCACCTTGTCGTAACGAAGAGCCTTGTAAGGATATATCTAATGACACCCGCTGCGGTGTCTGTGCACATGGTCGTGGGTTCGATTTCCACCAAGGTTCAAGACACGAGGGTCGAAATATGTATCAACTCTTTGCCTTAGAAATGTCACAACAGAACACCAGTTGCAACGACATCGCCGCCGCCCGGTTATACAGCGAGAGCTGTAGTATACGGATGGTTCGGTGAAGTGTCGTCGTTGGCGTCGTCGCCTGCGCTTCACGCTTTCCTTCTCGTTCTCTCCCTCTCGTCCGTCTGTCTATCTGCGCCTGTCAAGCCGCATGAATGGGTGAGCGACCGTGGGTGACGCACTTGTATACGCTGTAAACACGAATTACCCTGCACGGGGATAACAAGGAGTAAACGGCACTCTAGCGCATTTTCTGGTAGAGGAAGGATATATGGTGTTTTAGGCCTTGCGTAGATTCCCGTCACTAAAAATGCGGAATACTTCTACGGTTGGCAATGGAAGCAATCGCCCTCTTCAGAACATGCGAAGTTATTGCAGTTGCTACGATCTTAACCGGGGTTTCAATATCCTCTTATTGAAGACCCCAAGAGCTCCGGTGCCGGGTTTTAAAGTATCCTTTGATTGCTATACTGCTTCAAAGTTACTTCGCTTTGAGGTGGGAATGTGCCTCTGTTGCATGCTTACATTAAGCATTCCATATATTTAGTGACCGAAATGTATACCCCGGGACTTGGGCAGCATACCCTTCCCCTAAACGGGAGTATGCTAGAGGACTGTTTACTATTTTCATACTCCTCTACAGCCGCGGTGGCTCAGTGGCTGCGGTGCTCGGCTGCTGACCCGAAAGACGCGGGTTCGATCCCGGCCGCGGCGGTTGAATTTCTTTGGAGGAGAAATTCTAGAGGCCCGTGTACTGTGCGATGTCAGTGCACGTTAAAGAACCCCAGGTGGTCGAAATTTCCGGAGCCCTTCACTACGGCGTCCCTCATAGCCTTAGTCGCTTTGGGACGTTAAACCCCATAAACATAAACATAAACATCATACTCCTCTACAGAGTAGTTCTTGTTTAGAGTGTTCCCCATCCGAGAGTTCCTAAACAACATCAGAATGTCTCCTCAATCCAGATGTCGTTGATTAGCATTACTATTGAGCAGTAAACGTCCGGCGAAGTTTTCTGAAGATTCTTTGTTCTTTTGCTTGGGTAGCTCGACCGCGCGAGTGCTCAGTCTAAATTGCGCGCTAAGCATACGCAAAGAGGGCGCATGCATGCGGCTTTTCCAGCCAGTAAGACAACGGCCAACATTCAAACCGGTCCCCCCCCCCCCCCACATTCCTCGTGAGGCCGCGTTTATACATGCAAAGCGCGAGCGCGCCTTGCGGCCTTCCGGAATTCCTCCAGAAGGTCGCGGGTTCGCTCCGCTGTCACCGCCGCCGTCATTGCGTTGGCAACAGAGCCCGCTGCGAGGCCCGGCTACGAGGTTTCCCCCAAGGCCTTCGCTGTCGCTGCACCTCGGGCGACGGTTTCGCGTAAAGGTCGCGTCGCGCAGCTGTTCTGTGTTCACACACGCACGCGCATGGACATCGCGCGACTGTTTGCCCGTGTCGTACGATCGGATCATCCTGTTCTCTTTTTTTTTTACTGTTCGCGTTTTTATTTCTGTTTCTACTTTTCCTCTCTCTCTGCAGCGCTGACGTTGATTCGGCGAAGCCTCGCGCGAGGGATGCGCGTTTCGTCTTTGACGAGACGTCACGCATGTTGCTGCCGCTAAACTCCGCGTGCTGTGTCAGTCGCTGGTGCGTCTCTGATGAAAGTGAAACCGCAGAAGCATAAACGCATTCTGCTGACTCGTCCTACCACGGCCGCTCAATGGAGGCGCGCTCTCCATTGAGCAGCCGTGGTGCTACCCTTGGTCCCCTGCATATGTCATTGTTTTAAATAATATGGCGTCCACATTTGTTCTGTCTCCCGTGTGCTGTGCGATGTCAGTGCACGTTAATTAAAGAACCCCAGGTGGTGGAAATTTCCGGAGCCCTCCACTACGGCGTCCCTCATAGCCCGAGTCGCTTTGGGACGTTAAACCCCCATAAAACTATAAAACATTTGCAATTAAGGGTATAACACACACAGTGCATGCAACTGTCGCGATAGGCTCGGATTCGCTACGTCCTCTTAATGGGAACGCCCGCTTGCGGCCGCTTGAGAATCGAGTTAAGGTTATTTCGCTTGTAGTTTTTTTCAGCCTTAATGCCACCGGCACGTATGAATTGGGGTTTTTTTTTTTTTGGTCTGTTCTCCGTAGCCGCTCTTTCCCGTTCTTAGTTAAGAGAGTCGGTTGTCCGTATTTCTGCTTCAGCTGCTATTTAAGCCCGTTGTTGCATGGGCTCGGTTTCGAACGTATGGTGAAAGAACGGGGTCAGAACTGTGGTCTTGAGGTGGTCGTTTAACGTGTCTTCAACAAGTTCGTTTTCAGTGTTGAAAGATCTGCAGCTCGCGTCATGTCGCAAAAAAACTATTCGTGCGGAAAAGAACTATTGGCTTGCTCTGCAGTAATCTCCGATATGTATCTCCTCTGTTCGAGATTATTACCACACACCTTGCTATAGCCGGGTACAACACAAAAACGAAGCGGCTCTTCCCCGTAAAAGAAGCCCCTTTCCAGCCAATGGCGTCCGCGGATTCTCATGAACCTGCTAGCGTGACAATGCAGGAAGGGAACTATCCCCTTTCATCTGCCACTCCCTGCATTGTCGCGCTTGCAGGCTCATGAGAAACACCCGACGTCACTGGCTAGAAGGGGGGGTGTCTTTTGTCGGGGAAAATACGCTTCGTTCTTGAGTTGTATCAGGCTATTAGCAATTAAGGTAGAAATATCCTTATCGCGAGCATCTTATAGCACGCTGCCCCCGTACTTTTTTTTTTGTAGTAGCCATTTAACTTTCCAATGGACGTTGTCTTTAGTACGTGGTGGGTCTTGAGCTGCGGTCTTTTTCCAAAATTGTGGGGGCTGAAACCCGGGTTTGAACCACGGACCTCGAGGTTCCCTTCATGGACCGCCCGTGCCGAGTGTTCAGCGTTCAGTGTATACACTTTAAACAAAAAGGAGTAGAAAGGGGAGTAAAGTGTCCTCCAGTGCACTCCCTTGTATAAAATAAAATGAGCTAGAGGACAGCTTATTCCTTTTTTTTTTTTTTACTCCGATTTAGGCGTATTCATGTTTCGAGTGTAATGACTTCGATCAGGCCTCCTGGCTGCAACACGGCTTAGTTTTGTTTTGTTCGCCTACCTTTTCTAAAGTCCATTACTCCCAGGCGCTTTGTCAGCACTTGTGAACATTTAAATGCGCGTAGCCTTCAGCGCTATCAAGGCTGCGTTGTTATCTGCGGAGGTGCCCTTTCGCTATGCCGAGTCGTCGTCTAATGACGCGCTGTTCGCTTGCCTGTATTACTCCGTGGCCTTATAGTGCTGGCCTGCGTAATGACCGCGAAATCCACCGGAGGAGAAAATGGCGGAGGTATATACAGGCACGAGGCGTGTTAAGCGCGATGTAGCCGAGCTAATTGCCGCGCCTCCTTTTGCACAGTTAGTTACTTCACGTGACGTAGCGTGCTGTGCGAGACTCTACGAGAATGTCGCAGCCGATCGCCGGCTTCAATCTTTCGACATACACGCCTATTGAGAACACGTGTCTTCCGCTTTTAACTTCAATGGCAATCCACCTGATGAATCTGTTAGTGTTAATTATTTCTCGCTAATTGCTCGGTTTAGTTTTCAACTGACATCCCGTACAAAGATCAGTGACTTATTTGTGAGCTGAGCGTGAAAATACGATTTAGAACGCCCTGTCATGTTTCTTTTTTTCCGGCCGTTATCAGTTATTTTTGTGTTGTATTTTAACGACTCTGACGTATAACCGCAAGTCAGTACATGCTTTCAATTTTAATTCGTGTAACTCATTGATGCCGACAATGCAGTACTGCGTTTTTGTACTTCGTAATCACTAAGCAGTGATTCGACGACTGAATGGCATTTATTCAATGAACTGAAACCGATATTGGAAAAGTTGACTTCTCACCCTTGCTCACTGATGTGTACACCGTCTAAGACAAATGAAATGCAACCCCCCCCCCCCCCCCCCCCCTTTTTTTACCAAAAAAATAATTGGAAGCAGAAAAAGAAAGTACAATAGTGGTCGGTTATCAAATAGCGCTCATCGTACCTTCCATGTAGTAATCATAACCAGGCGCGTATTTGTTTTCTGAAAAGGTTGTTCGCGTTTTAATTGTCCCGTTATATCGCACCTCTATCGCTAGGGAGGGGGGGGGGGGGGGGGGGGGGAGGGCACACCTCGGAACGATATTAAAGGGAGCACGTTAATAAGCGCGAACGAGGTCTGTTATCACTTTCTGGGAGCGGTACGTCATCACACACTTCCCACAAATGGTCAGTGGCCCCTCATATATGTTCGCATTCATGCAGTTCGCGTTTGAATCATCCCGTCCTTTGGTCTACCATGGTAAGAACAGGTACAAATAGGAGCTATAAACTAAATAGAACTCCTTATTAGCATGCAATCAAGGATTGCTCCCTGAAAGTGAGCGTGCGTACTTTTTTTTTTCGAAGAAGTTTTTTTCCTCCAGAGACATTGTCCCCGTGACGCATTTTCAAGTTCGATACCAGGGTTATTTAGTTTAACGAGTGCGATCGATACGCGACCTTCCGCCGTGTGCTGAACCGTGCCTGGCACGTGACCGCTCGCTCGGCGTTTTTGCGCAAGGGCTCAAGGTGATCTGGTCGTCGAAATGAAGGTGTTTCGCTTCGTGGTTGTGTGTGCGCGTAATTTACTTGCGTACACTCAATGCCAGTGGCGCTTGGGAAGTAATTACGTGCAGCGCACGTAATTTCTCTCGGGGCGGGGGGATAACGTACGATGCTCGGAATTGCGAAGCTGTGTGGGCGAGTGGTATTGCGCAGTGCGTGGTAATACGAGGACGAATTACCGCCGTAAGGAAAACTTTTTTTCTCGTTGTCTTTAGCGAATTTCTTCACGGTATTGCGGTTCGGGGCGTCAGTCGAATCGATTTCGTCATGCGCCAACCGGAAAACGCGCGCGTGGCTCTTGGGAGGCAAGAAGGCGCGGAAAAAAAAAAGTTTGTACCATGTTTCCGCGCGCTGTACAGGTGTGCACAAAAGTTTTTGGGACACTGGAATCTTCGCTCGCTCGCTCGCTCACTGACCCAATCACTCACCCACTCAGCCCGTCAGTCACCCACTAACTCAATCACTCACTCACCCAAGCCCGTCACTCACTCACTGACCCAATAACTCACCTATTCACCCATTCAGAACGTCAGTCACCCACTGACTCAATCACTCACTCACCCAAGCCCATCAGTCACTCACTGACCCAATCACTCACTTATTCACGCATTCAGCCCATCAGTCACTCACTGGCCCAATCACTCAATCTCTCACTGACTGACACAATCACTCACTCACGCATTCAGCCCGTCAGTCACTCACTGACTCAATCACTCACTCACCCAAGCCCATCAGTCACTCACTGACCCAGTCACTCAATCACTCACTCACTGACCCATTCACTCACTTACGCATTCAGCCCGTCAGTCACTTACTGACTCAATCACTCACTCACCCAAGCCCATCAGTCACTCACTGGCCCAATCACTCAATCTCTCACTGACTGACACAATCACTCACTCACGCATTCAGCCCGTCAGTCACTCACTGACTCAATCACTCACTCACCCAAGCCCATCAGTCACTCACTGACCCAGTCACTCAATCACTCACTCACGTACCCAATCACTCACTTACGCATTCAGCCCGTCAGTCACTTACTGACTCAATCACTCACTCACCCAAGCCCATCAGTCACTCACTGACCCAATCACTCAATCAGTCATTCACTGACCCAATCACTCACTTACTCACGCATTCAGCCCGTCAGTCACTCACTGACCCAATCACTCACTCACTCGTACACAAACAGAACTTAATTTCCTCGGTGACCAGAGTCGCAGCTAGAGCACTCGCGCAGGGAAGTTCGGTCAAAGTGCAGATCCTTCATCTTGTGGCTGCATGCTTAGTCATAATAAGCATGAGGCTTTGTTCCAATTTTCGCGTTCCAAAAACCTTTCGTGGAACCTGTACGGAGGAGGAACTGAGGGGCTTCGCGCTACTTAGTTATGCAGCTCCGTGAGCGCAGTTCTGTGAGCACACCTGCGTGAGTGCATCCCTATGAGCACCTCCGCGCGATCACTCCGCTTTGTGTATTGGTATGAGCATCCTCGCTCGGGCACTTCTGCGAAAGCACATCCGTATGAGCACGTTTTTGTTACCAGCAGCTCCTCATCGGTGCAGGCCTACGAAGCCTATGAATACAAGCCGCTTCTGCGTGCTCGTGAACTGTCAGGACCTTGTGCCGTAATTCACTGTCGTTTTCATTTTATTCTTTTGCGCTAGAAATAAAATACAAACTATGCAAGCGTTGTCAGTCCCCGAAGGCGTTCGATTTGTTGCCTACCTGGTCGTTTAATTGCTTGTCGTCGTTAGTCGCACTTGTTCGTTGCCACTGAAAAAAGGTTTAGAGTTGTGTAGATGCGTGCGTCTGCGCCGATTGAACGAAGGTTGTACGGCTGAAGCGATTGTTTGCTCGTAAATAGCCTATATTCATGCGCTCAGTCGAGCTGGGTTGTATTGGACTTGTGATAATTTGTAGAATCCAACTTGGAGTTCGACCGAGGACCCGCATAAAACATATGGGTGCTGTGAACTCCCTTTATACGAGCAATCTTTATTATTTTTTTGCCCGCTGCGGTTGGTGGCATTCGGACGTGATTCAACTGGCTGTGTTCCTGTTCTTCGAACGATCGGAGGTGTTGTGCTGGGCATGTGTTTGATGCGAATGTACACTCTCAACACGAATATACGCCTCTATGGGAGTGAAGAGGGAGTAAGCTATCCTTGCGCAATCCCTTTTATGAAAGGGACTCTCCTCCCTTTATCCTTCTCCCTTTACTCTCCCTTTTACAAAAATTGGCTATGGTTTAGCTCTGGTTAAACCTGGAGGACTGCGAAAGCAACGAGGAGAGAGAGGCGATGGAGAGCGCGCGGCAGCGGCCCCGGCACGCTAGCTATGCGCCGCTACTGCGCATGCGCAACTGGCGAGCGCGGCGGCGGCACCTCTGAGTTACCCGCGCAGCGACGGCGGCGGCGCGCCAGCTGTGCGTCGTGTGACGTCACTGCTCCTCGCGCATGCGCAGTATGGCCTTTCGTCAGCTCCGCGAAATGGCTCGGGGAGGCGCGTAGTGTTGCTTTCGCAACAAAAGGGAGAATAGAAAAGGGAGTAAGCTGACCTAGTGCATTCCTTTTTCTAAAAGCGACTCTACTCCCTTCATCCTCCTCCCCTCTTTCCTTCTTTTACTCTTTCTTTTATAAAAGGGACAGGCTCGGACACTCTTTTATAAAAGGGAGTGCGCTAGAGGACAACTTCATCTCTTTTTACTATTTTTGTTTATATTATATATGCTGTGTCCTTGTATAGAGGACACAGCGCATACGAGAAAGATTGGTTTAGGTTTGGTTTATTGGGGTTTAACGTCCCAAAGCGACTGAGGCTATGAGAGACGCCATAGTGGAGGGCTCCGGAAATTTCGACCACCTGGGGTTCTTTAACGTGCACTGACATCGCACAGCACACGGGCCTCTAGAATTTCGCCTTCATGGAAATTCGGCCGCCGCGGCCGGGATCGAACCCACGTCTTTCGGGTCAGCAGCTGAACGCCGTAACCACTGATCCACCGCGGCGGGGCGCATACGAGAAAGAAATTCGATTATAAATTATTTAGCCGTCGTGAATACCACGTGGTAATTCATGTGTAATAATGCCTTACGCATCATTACAAACAAGAAAACACGCACCCAAAAGTTAGGTGTCTATACTCCTTTAGCGGAAACTTAAGCCCCCCTCCTGTGGGTGACCCCCAACAGGGGGAGGATACCTCGAATAGGAACATAAGTAGGGTTAGGATGACTACACCGCATTTTTTTTTTTTAGAGCGAGAGTACTTACTCCTCGGGGTACAACTTCAGATTCCGATGTGCATGAGTACTGTGCGATGTCAGTGCACATTAAAGAACCCCAGGTGGTCGAAATTTCCGGAGCCCTTCACTACGGCGTCTCTCATAGCCTTAGTCGCTTTGGGGCGGTAAACCCCATAAACCAACCAACCAACCAACCAGACAATGACCTTCAATGCCTCACAAGCTCAAACCGAACTTGACTGCGTGGTGGTATGGCTCGAGCTATGATAGTACGACCACGTGATCATATGACCATGACCTTTGGGTATCTGGTCTTGATCTTTGACTTTGATTTGAGACAGTGGAGACCATGTTTAACAGAACTTTCGCTCGTATAACTAGGTTCGAGTCACGTGATCGTATGACTATGATCATAGGGCACCCGACCTTGACCTTTCACCTTGTGCTGGACATTTAATTTTAGACAATGGGCGCCGCATCAACAATGACCTTCAGTGCCTCACAAGATCAAACCCAACTTAACTGCGTGGCCATCATCATCAGCCTGACTACGCCCACTGCAGGGCAAGGGCCTCTTCCGTGTTTCTCCAATTAACCCTGTCTTTTGCCAGCTGCGGCCGCCGTATCCCCGCAAACTTCTTAATCTCGTCCGCCGACCTAACTTTCTTCCGCCCCTCCTACGCTTACCTTCTCTTGGAATCCATTTCGTTACGCTTTACTGTGTGATGGTATGGCCCAGGCTATGGTAGCACGACCACGTGATCATATCACTATGACCATTGGGTACCTGGCCTTGATCTTTGACCTAGACCTTCACATTGACGCATGATTTGATTTGAGGCAGTGGAGACTATGCTTAACAGAGGTTTCGCTCGTATAACTAGGTTCAAGCCGCATTGAACCCCAGCCAATTTTTTTTCTTCAGAACAAAGCCTGTAAAATACGACTTGTATGCCTAGAATATCGCTGTGCGTTATTTCGCGTGAATACGGTATATTTTCCTTCCGAAAATACGTTGTGAGCCTTAAAGCCAGCCGTTGTGGTCCTGTCCGATGTACTAAGGGTAGACTTTTTTTTTTATTTTTACCTCTGCGCCATACGGCCACATCTAATGGCAGTTATCGGGACCGGGGATCGAACCCTGTACCTTTCGTGCCCTGCTCCAAACGAAAGCGTTCCCTCGTGAGAGCGAATGTTAACGTCTGCACCAAACGCGATATGGGCGCTAGTAATCACTTTGGTGTAGCGCGTGAGAGAATCGTATTTATAGAGCAGGCGGGCCTCTTGTCTTAACTAGGTTACGCGAAGACCGCTGGCTCCACTTAGTGGTTGGAGAGAGAGTTTCCTTTTAAGCCGGTTTGTATGGTTGCTCTCTACGGAGATAAAAGCAGCCGGGTGCACACCATGCATGAGCGCAGACGCGCAGTCTTATTCTATATAAACGACGATAAGCGAACAAACAAAGAGCATATAAAAATCACTGCGGTACGTGGTTATTCCGTTTTCTCCGGCACATAACGCGCTCCGTTAACCATGCCTCTACAGCCCATCACCGAATCGTTTGTTGCTGTGAACAGAAGGCTCATACGCTTATGCTAAGAGAGCCGCCGCGGTGGCTCAGTGGTTACTGCGCTCGGCTGCTGACTCGAAAGACGCGGGTTCGATCCCGGTCGCGACGGCTGAATTTCGATGGAGGTGAAATTCTAGAGGCCCGTGTCTTGGCGGTGTCAGTGCACGTTAAAGAACACCAGGTGGTCGAAACTTCCGGAGCCCTTCACTACGGCGTCCCTCATAGCCTGAGTTGCTTCAGGACGCTAAACCCCAATAAACCAAACTAAACCAGCTTATGCTAAGTACGTATGGAGGTTTCGGGTTGCTGTGCCTGTGTTTCCTATTGCGTTAAGCACGCATAACTGAAGGACTGCTGGAAAATGCCGTGTAGCAACTTCAAACATAACGACCCATTTTCACACGGCCCTGTGCAGTACGAGGATTATTCCTCTTTACCGCGATAGCTTTAGACGCCCCGTTGAGCAGAAAATCCGGCGTTGGCGTGGTCGGCGTTGTGAGCGAAAAATAGGGTGGCGTGCACTCTAAACACGAATACGTCTATGTGGGAGTAAGTTGTCCTCTAGATTACACCCTTTCTGTTTCGAGTGTAGCCATTGCAGGAGCGGAAACAAAAACGGAAAATTGATTGGATTCAAAAAGGGAAACCCTGTATTTTGTATCTGCCCTTTGCACAAATGAACTTGCTGTTCCTTCTCTTCACTGGCAAGTCCTCGAACACTAAAAAGCCCCTTATGTATGAGCTTCGTTGTACTCTTTCAGTTCCTGGTATTTCCTGGAGGCATCCAGTTTGGCTGAGTGCTAGGCATTGTGTTTTATTGACCCTAATCGGTAATCGGCGCTGATCCTGGCGCCCTCGTTTCTTATCTCCCTCCGTCTGTGTTTCCTTATCACTGCACCCTGCCCCTTTCTTTTCTGGGGTCACCTTGACTTTGCGGGCGTGTCGTGATTCGTTGAGTATTAAGTACAGTCGAACCCGGATATATCGAACTTGAAGCGTATCGCGAAGTCGTTAGATTTGTCATTTATTGGGTTTGTAAAAAAAAATGCAGTAGATAAGCTTATCTGTAGCCTACAAGCAAGAATGGCGTTAGCAAGAGAACAGCAGTTCGCAATTGGTAGCGAGGCGCTGGAAGTTTTAATTGAATATATCTACTTAGGCCAGGTAGTGACCGCTGATCCGGATCATGAGAGGGAAATAACTATAAGGATAAATTTTTAATGGAAAGCATGTGGCAGGTTCTCTCAGATCATATAAATGGCAGTTTACCAATATCCCTCAAGAGAAAAAGCATGCAACAGCTGTATCTTTCCGGTACTCACCTATGGGGCAGAAACATGGAGGCTAACGAAGAGGGTTCAGCTTAAACTGCCTCTCAGGGGTTCCACTAATCATCTGTACGCATATGAATGGATTTAGGCGTTCTCTGAATTGTCGATCTACTGCCGTTCGGAACTCTCTATTACACCCCTCGCTTGCGCGTCCTTTACGTTCAGCATTTCTGTTTGGTTCCGTTTTGCTTTTCACTTCCCCTGCATCGATTGTGTAATCACGAGTGAGGGTCGAACCGGCGACCTCGCGGGTGCATCACGAATGTCTCCGCACTGGCTCTATAGCGCTCGTTAAGTGCGCAACGCCACCAGGGAGCGCTGCAGGCGCGCGCGATGTCGACCTCACGTCTCTCTGAAGCCCAGGCGTCCCCTTATTAAACTCGGAAAGAAGAAGACAAAATGCCAGCGAGCAGGCTGGCCAGATATTAAAACCGCTTCTTCGTCGTATACAGGATGCAGAAGGTCGGTGGAAATTCATTATAAAGGCCGCGTTGCCCGCGGCGCCGCTTAAAAGGCGGCTCGATACGGCAATCGTTGGGCGCGGGAGTCCCGGCAACAGCGACGGCTCTCTCTCTCTCCGGCGCTGCTCCGTTTGCCCTCTTCGCATTTGGGGCATTAGCATTGCAAAACGGTCAAGGTGGTACGATCGCTGTTGCCGCGCCGGCGTTGCGAAGCCGTTCGTTTCCCCTTTCCCCTCACTTCTCTCTCCCTCGCGGCAAGTGTGGAGCCGGTTGATTTGTCTCGATGGCCCGAGCGTGGTGCTGATGCCCTGGATTTCGGGCCAGTTTCTCCCCTCCTTGTCCGGTCCCAGCTGTCTGGCTCGGCCGCGCGGACCCAACTCGTTGCACGGGGCGTCGTGGGTTTCTGTTGGGCACGTGGCATATGCGTGATCAGGTTTTTTGTTTCTCTCCCCCCTCTCTCTGTCTCTCTGTTCCCTCATTTCTTTGTTTTTGTTTTTATCATTCAGTCTTCCTGAATTTCCTTCTGTTGTTCGTTATTCTTTACTTCCTCCTTTCGATCATTCCCCCCGTATGCAGGAGGCTCGAGGTTCGGTCCCCAGTGCTGTTTTGCGACGGCTTGTTACAAGCTCCACCGCGGTCTACCGCTCGGGTTTCTCTGGGTCGAAATGCTTGGTAGAGGAGTTACCCCGCCGCGGTGGCTCAGTGGTTACGGCGCTCGGTTGCTGGCCAGAAAGACGCGGGTTCGATCCCGGTCGCGGCGGCTGAATTTCTTTGGAGGAGAAATTCTAGAGGCCCGTGTGCTGTGCGATGTCAGTGCACGTTAAAGAACCCCAGGTGGTCGAAATTTCCGGAGCCCTCCACTACGGCGTCCCTCATAGCCTGAGTCGCTTTGGGACGTTAAACCCCAATAAACCTAAACCGATAGATAAGTGGGTCTTTGGCCCCCGCCTTGTGCAGACCGAACACGTTGACTGGTGTTCTTTGGCTGAGCTGCCTTTTTGGCGATTAAAAAAAGATATCTAAATCAATCGACCTTCACCTTGTTTCTGTCTGTTATTCTTTCTATTCTATTTTCGCTGTTTCGTTTTCCTTCGTTCCATCTATCGTTCTTCCCTTCTATCGTGTAGAGGGGTTTCTGTGAGCACTCATTGAGAGTGCGTTTTTGTAGCGATTTCACGCAGCGATTTGCGTGTATAGTTACATGCCTCCGTCTGGGGATGTAATGACGTTCAGCGCATGCGCCGTTCAGTTTCTCGTCCAGGGGCAAGTTTTATTACAAAGGATCGGAGCTTATTCGGCGAATGGCGGGAGAATGCAGCAGAGACGAAAGGGGGGGGGGGACTGGGGAGGACGTCTTCGCAGGTTCGTTAATTAAACGGCCTCGCTCTGATAAGCCGGCTGGTTATTATTTTTTTTTTTTATCGTAACGCTCGATTGCTCCTCAAGAGGCCGATTCATGTCGTCGCATTCAGCGCTGTACTTCTTCTCAGTGGCGCGCTAGGGCTTCGTCGGAATGCAACTGTACTGTGGATTGCGCGGTGTTCTCTCAACGTGTGGTTCGACCGTGATGAGATTCGCTCGCACTGCTAGAGTAAGTAAAGAAGAAAAAAAAAACTCGACTTTAATGCTCAGCCAGAGCACGCTCAAGCTGCTCCCTCAGTGCATTTTCTGCACGTTTTCCCGTAGCTTGACGTGATTCGTGTTTCGATTCGAGGAGTCATCCGGGAGCAGTGCGCGATGAGCAACTGGGTTGCCCATCGATGTCGGATTCCGGACTTGAATGGCATTCGCGTTTATATCAATGCGTCTCCTTTCAAAGTTCTTTGTAGCCTTCACTGGCGTCGAGGCATATGTAGCGTTCTGGCTCGTCCTATTGTTGCATGTAACAGCTGCTTTGCATTTACAGCTAGCCCGTCACGTTGCCTGTAATAATTTTCGCTAACAACGTTAGTGCAGCAACTATTGAATGCCTCGCTCCCAGCCGAACCTTCTAATGCGCAGTGCTGAGGGTACCTTCGAAGCGTCTCAAGTTGGTGGCAACATAGGCGCTCTTGTTACACGACTAATGAGAAGCATAGAGGTCTCGTACTTAGCCCTGGTTTATTTCTTGAAAGTGCTGCCGCCTGCAAAGATGCACCGAGGCGACCGAAGCTGGAAGGTAAGGGCCAAAGTTTGCGCTAAAAACGTTGAACTCAGAATCCTGTCAGAGCGCGTTAATTTAGACGGATTTGGGGCTAAGTCCGCTTGCGTGTTTCTACTCCCTTTCGGTATTCCCCGTACGGAGCTACATCGATGTTTTCCGGGTGGTCTGTAATCGATGGTGTCCAGCGTGGAGAACCCATATGGCCGTTGGCAGCGCGTGTTCGCCGCAGAACCCGGAACGCTAGCTCGCGCAAGCGCGCCGTAGTTGGTTTCGGTTTTCCCTCGCCGCTCTTCTTTTTGTGCTCCTTTCTGTCTTTTTCGTATATCGCTCTACGCGCAAACGCCGCTCTCCAGGAAGCGGTGCTGTTCGTTGTGTGTTTTTCTTTTTTTGTGTGTGTCGCTGGGGCCTTTCTGCTCTCGCTCTCTCTCGCTCGTCGCTTTTCTTCTCTCCTACATTTCGTCACGACGAGTCGGGAGTGACGTCACGCCTCGTCCGCTCGTCCGATTGGCCCGCGCGCCGCGCCTCCGACGTCGTCTGATGTTCGCTGGCGGGAGGCGTGTGGCGCGATCACGCGATCCGCACGGGTAGCCCGCTCTCGACAGCTGGTCGCCGCTCGCCGCCGTGGAGGCTAGCCAGCAAAGTCGAGCGCGGGCTTTTGTCTTGCGACAGCCTTGGCGGTGTGTGCGTGCGCGCGCGTTTGCGCTTGCTCGACGAGCACGTGAAGATCGCCTGGCTTGCTCTGTGTGTCGTCCAGCGGGCCGGCAACAGTGCTGCCCGAGCACTCGGCGTTGGCATGATACGGTGTCCGTTCGACCTCCGGTGATAACGGCGTTATCGGGGACCGTTTATCTTGTGTGTGTCTTTACTACGGGTTTCCCGAGTGCGGCTTTACAAGAGGTGCCGAGCCTCCCGCTAGCGCGTGTGTGAGTGGCTGCGCTGCCTGCCTAGTGTAGCGGTTTTTGTGCCGGATAAGTGTGACGCGCGTCAGTCGTGGAGCTCCCAAGAGCCGGGATTGGCGTGGTGTAGTTCTGTCAGTTTTTGGTAAGTTCGTTTGTGATCACTCTGTTGTTCATCACAGCCCGTTGCGGGCAGTGCAGTTTAATTTTTTATTGGGTTGCACACCACTTACCCAATCACTGCTAGTCATCGGGTTGTGTTGGGTCTCTGATCGTCTCACAAAATGCTAGCTGACACTGAGTGGAGTAACTCTGGTTTGAAATATTTATCCACTGACTTGGACAACGTTGGTAACGTTAAACACAATCCCTGTGAGGTTTTAAAAAGCAGCTAGGTCTAGCAGTAACTGGGACCAGTTGGGTATCAGTTAGACGTTTTCTCGTGGAAATTGACTCATTGCAACAACTTGCAAGGATCTTGTGAATGAGCCATAAGAAGAAAACGAAGGATTTCTATCATGAAATGGCCCTTCTTTCGTCACGCAAAGGTTTACTGATCATTTCTTTTTTTTTTTTTTTTTTGCGAGTGTAATTTCAGCTTCATGGAATTCACGACGCAACCGCGTTCTGTTTGTGTCTCTCAAGTGTTCTGCTTTCACTGGCTGAGTTTTGTATTCCTGTGGCTTTCACGTTTATTGCTTCCTGTGGATTGTTCGCAGCGATATGCTCGGCGACTGGAGCAGAGAATTGGCCATGAGCTGGCTTGGTTTTTTTTTTTTTTTTTTTTTCAGTTCTGCGAGATAACTTGGCGCTCTGTTGCTCAGCTTTGCAGGTTTCTTGTTCTTTTCTTTTCACACAGGCAGTTTAGTTAGATTTCCAAAAAGAAAAGTGTGTTAAATTTACAACACTCCTTCGAAGCGTTCGTGGCCTTCTGCAACAGGTTGCAGTATCTGGTACTCGGAATTCATTGTTCAGCTTAGAGCTGGTTCACATGCAAGCGATTGCGCGTCGCGGTGAAAAATTTCGAACCTTACCGCGGCGCCAGAAATCGGTAGCGTTTTCCCGTGCATGTGAAACGGGCTTCAGTCTAGCTGCGCCGCAGTTGATTCGTTACTAGAAGACACGGAAGATTCCTTACTTCAGTGACATTTAAAATTTTTGAAACTAAACAGCCATTTCTCAGTATTCAGTGACTTTTGCTGTTTTTTTATGTTTCATATGATACCGCCATATGAATCAGCATGCTAGCACCTTCAGAAGCGGTGGCCCTGTCACATGCAACAAAAGAAATGCCTCCGTCTTGTTATTTTATTCAGCTGTTGTTGCTATGCTGTTCAAGAGCTTTTTCAGCCCATATGCTAGCTGCTCTTGCTCTTTTCGCAACAGTGTTGGCCGCATTGTAAAGAATGATTCATAATTTGACATATGTATACCCGACGTGCTTTTAAAAAGCAAGAAGGGTATTATTTGTGCATTGATTTATAGGGAGAATTGGGTTCGTGGCACAAAGTTTACAGCTGCGGAGATTTGTCATTGAGCAAAATGGACTACTTCGTTTATGGTTTGCTTGCTGCTTTCTTATTCTGTATCCGTGGCTCTTATTATACAGGGTGTTTCACCTAAGACTTTCTGCAATTTTTAAAAATAAGCTATTTGAATTAGATGCGCGCTTGTTTTGCCATTGCATTGTCAGTGGTGTAGTACATCATAATGCAGCTAAGACGTGCTAACTAGCAAGCTTGTTAACCAGTATTTAATAGTTAACTTTTAAACTATTACCGTTGGGCTCCTTAATTATTGAGAGGCATGTAGCCCACCGTAAGTAATGTCCATATCCGTTTTTAGAATTTCGAGAACGCGTTTATCCTCGGCGCTGTGGCCCAACAAATTTTGGCTATTTCGACGAGTTAGGTTCACTGGAGAGGTTGCTTTGCCTGCAAGCTTCTCAAACCGCATGTATTTTGGCGCGATGTAGGCGAAATTTGTTGGGCCACAGCGCCGAGGATAATCGCGTTCTCGAAATTCTAAAAACGGATATGGACATTACTTACGGTGGGCTACATGCCTCTCAATAATTAAGGAGCCCAACGGTACTAGTTTAAAAGTTAACTATTAAATATTGGTTAACAAGCCTGCTAGTTAGCACGTCCTAGCTGCATTATGATGTACTACACCACTGTCAATGCTGTGCCAGAAAAAGCGCGCATCTAATTCAAATAGCTTATTTTTAAAAATTGCAGAAAGTCTTAGGTGAAACACCCTGTATATTAGTCACGGTGCAGTAAGGTATCAAGAAAGAAACTTGGGAAATACAGTATCAAAATAAAAGACTAAGTTTCAAAGTGAAAAAACAAATTACGTGACGTTAAAAGTTAAAACATCTGATGCGACACTTATGCGAAAGCAGCTGGGTTTACTCTGTACGATTACCTTGATGCTTTTACTGTAATGATTAAACGTCCCAAAGCGACTCAGGCTATGAGAGACGCCGTAGTGAAGGGCTCCGGTGGTCGAAATTTCCGGAGCCCTTCACTACGGCGTCTCTCATAGCCTGAGGCGCATTTGGACGTTGAACCCCGTAAACCAAACCAAACCGATTAAACGTTTTGCCCCATCCGAGGCTTCTCACACGCGACCGAAGACGTTATCCGGAGGAGGATAGATGGCGGGGGGGGGGGGGGGGGGGAGTGGTTGGTGCTGCTTGTAGAGGGTGGTGACCTAGAGCTCTCTGAGGCAGACATCGGATTTTAATGCGTGAGCATTAGAGCTTCCATGTTGGAAAAAAAAAAAATCCGTCCGTCTAAAGCCTCGGTTGGCAGGTGGCAAAGTGGGGAGGGGGAAATCCCCCTCGTCACTTTCAAGGGAGAGGGTAGATGAAGGGAGGGCGAGGGCAACTTGGGGAGGAGAGTGGATTGCATTGCTGATGCCACACGGTGACTGCTGGATTGGAGCGGGCATAAGGCGAGTCACTCGGTGCCTGACGAACTGGATCACGCCATCCGCTCGCGCGGTCTGCAGCGGCTGACTCCGTCCAGCGGGACTGCCGCATCAGTCGCATTGATCGTGTATAATTTTTTTCGCATTGATTGTGAGACAGGTACTGGTTACGCAGTTAAAATAAAACGGAAGTTGTGATTTAGTGCTTCAGCTTTCCTTCTTTCTGTACCCCAGCTCTAGCAAACCCATATTGAGTAAGCATAGTGGCTTGCAAATAGCATGCATTTGTCTTTTTTTTTTTCATTGGCACGATTTGTCAGTGCTGGCTAATGAGCTCTCTTCTTTCGTCTTTTTTTTACCTCATAAATTGTTGTTGATACGTCCGTGTACGTTCATGAGATTTTAAAGACAGCCTTATTTCTTCCCATTATGCCCCTCTGCGGTGAGGTGGGGATCTCTAAATACGTGGGCTCCCTGCCATCAGGCTTGATTGTATTGAGCTGTTTGAAAAACGCAATTTGCTGCAATTGTACTGCAAAATGAGGGTCTGGTACTGCCAGTGCAAATATATAGCTTCTGCTTCAACTGCGAGAAGGGCTTGTCAAGTTTAAAGCTTTCCCTCTTCATCGTTCCCTTTTCGTTCCACCCCCTCTCTCTTTTTTTTTTTAAAGCTTGGCATCCTACCGTTCAATCAGGGCTTAAAACACATCTTTGTCCTAGATACATAAAAGTCTGATGTTATTCCAGCGTTGCGATAAACTTTCTCTATCGCTTTCACATTATTACTTGTTTATGAAAAACGTTTATGGCCCCGCGGCGACCGTAGCCGAAGGGGAAGCGTTGCCGAGCGGCGGCGCTGTTGGCGCCGCCGCTCGCTGCCGCTGAGGTTGTACCAGGCGAAGGGGCATACCCCCTCGCCCTGCGCACCTTCGGTACCGGTCTAGCGCCACGAATAATCAAAATTATTCCAGAATTCCCACCACCACGGCACCTTTTTTTTTCTCTTTCTTCCTTCACTGCCACTCTCTTCCCTTCCCTCACGACGCGGTTGAGGTGTCCACCGAGAAGTAGCGCTCCGGTTCCGGCCGCTGCTGCAGTGGCCTACAACCATTTGTAAAGACTACGTATTCTTTAATCATTATTGCTATTATTATATAAATCAATATATCTTTATCTTGTACTTTGACTGCTGGCTTTCTATGTTGCATGGTTTCATTACCATTTATCTAATACCACATCTGTGTCGTGCTGCGCTGATCATGCCGCACACATCACTCTACATTCCCGTATCATTTTACCCCAGCCTTTTCGCGACATTCGTTCTTTGGTTGTCTGTCTCTAAAGTGGCCCGTGCCCGTGTGTGTCTTCTTCTGTGTGCAGGTGAGGGACGCGCTATCACCAGCGCCCTCGCCACCGCACACCCCCAGCAGAATGAACTACATTGGCCGAATCATCACCAACGTGCGAGAGTTCTGCAACGAGATCAACTCTGCTACACTGACAGGTGCCATCGATGTGGTGGTCATCGAGCAGCCCGATGGGTCCTTCTCCACTTCCCCCTTCCACGTCCGATTTGGCAAGATTGGCGTTCTTCGCAGCAGGGAGAAAATTGTGAGTGGTGGTGCTAGAATTTGTGCTATATATATATAGTGCATGTTGGGATTTAGCTCCTGTCAATAGGTGTCTGTCACTTTGGTGGGCAAACAGCATCACTGTCATCGATTACGCTGTCAAAAAAAAAAAGGAAACATTAACTCTTGAGAACAGCAAAAAGGCAAGTTTTGTTATTGGATCTTTCATTTCTACATGATGTCCTATATTTTACTGTGCTAGCAACAACATATAATATTTTGTGCAAGCTTGGCCACCTAGGTCTCTTGCCAATCTTGTGGGGTTCGATCCCCACCAGCGGCTTTCCAGTGGGTACAAGCACTCCCCGGGCCTGGTGGTTGGATTTTCAGGGGTGAGATGTTTAGGATAAGGATCTTTGGCCTACTCCCCTTCAATGGGTCATCGACCCTTCATAGTTTGAAATCTGCTAGGTGAGGCCGCTTGCGAGGCAGATGTAAGGCAGTGGACTCTCTTATCCTTGCACCCCCCTTGGACTTGAGCAGTAATTTTCTGAGGCTCAGAATCATTACAAATATTCTGACCGAGACTGTCTTGGGTGCATTCAGACTTAACTAAAATTCATTAACTGTTACTCATTTGGACTGGCTGGAGCTCACACGGACTTGCTCAGACCCTCACACTCGCACACATTCAGTTTGACTGTACTTGAGTGGACTGATAAGCAACGCTTCCAACCCCAGTGTACATATCTTGAGGCACTCTCCCAACAAAGGCCTCTAATTGATTGTGTTGTAATACAGAGTATATTGAATGCCTAGCTGTGTGGCTGCAGGCAAGGGAATTAATCATTAGAGAGTCCTTTCCAATTGGGGGAGGGACATTTAGTGCAACAGGTCTTTGAAGCTGCTGAAACATAGTATTTGACCTCGATTTTTTTGTGTGTGTTGCGTTATTCACCGATAACATGCTATTTTGCAATAAAACAGGCTTGCTTAAAGGGACCCTGAGGACGAACTGAAGTTTGTCTGTGTTGATAGATTATCACGTTCTAATGACAAAGGGGCTGCTTTCTCTGAAATCGGAGATTTTTTAGCTAGAAAGAAGTTGGGCTGAGGCTTAGCTAAAGTGTTAAGCCTGGATATCTAGAAGCGAAAAGCTTTGTGGCGATGCTCGTGGTTTAGCTTAAGGTTTCATACATAGGGTTACAATTTGGGTATAGCTTTCTAGCTTTTCCAAAACGTGTTGTCTTACGTATACAAAGCTTGTACAATCGTTATACAAGGCTATTAAATTCTCTTTATTTCTTCTTCTTCAATGGACACAATGTCTTGCACTTTCTGTACAGCCATAAAAATAGCCCGGTGATCAGAGTAGTAGCTTAGCAAACAGCTGGCGCGCGACGTAGCGCGCGGCCTCTTCTACGGCCGCCGCCGCCGCTCACGCGTTCTCGCAACGCCTTGCGAAATGACCTTCTCCTCTTGGGACGGCGGCGGCGACCGCGCGGCAGCGGCGAAGGGTAAAACGGTGGCGAGGAGGAAAAGTGGCGACGGAGCGCGCGCCACGGAGGCGCCGAGGTGTGGCTCACGCGAAGCGCGGTGTTGACGAGCCTAGTGAAGCTTTTCGCTTCAAAAGCAAGAACAAAAAAAAAACTGGATACAAATATCGCCACAACTGGCCATTTCCACAGGCAAACCGTGGTGCGTCAAAGTTCCTTTTTTGTCACAGATCTCTGAGGCCAGGCTACATCGCCATTTACTTCGAAATGGCGTTCACGGAGGCCTTTTTTGGTGCTAAGGTTCTTTATTGGGCTAGTTGGTTACTGGATCCAGACATGGCACTAGCACAAAAAACCCCAGATGGAATAATAGCAATAGGAGACATGCTAGCATGTATCCTGTTAGCATGTATAGTTACTTTGTCTGGATCCTTTTGTTCTGATGTCACATGTTTGAAATGACAAAAAATGTTTTAAGATCTTGTTTTCTCGGCAGTAAATACGTCTTTTGCTGCCGGACAAACATCAGCACACCCAGAAAGATTCATAGGCCAATTTTTGCTAAGAACAAAATTTGGTTGGCATTGTTCTCATTGCCCCTGTAGTGAAGTTTTCTTTTGTGCAAAGTGTTTGTCATTCATTGCACAAAACATTCGCTGAGGACAAAAAAAAAAATGTGTTTTACTGCAGCATCAAAGAGTTGTTGCATCAAGCCTTGGACCATGATGCGCATCTTTCTTTCTTATAAGGTCCAAAGTTTTGCATGGTTGTTGTCACTTAAGCGTCTCATTTTGCTGACATTTGTGTTAACAAAGGTTGCAAGCAATGCTGTTCTGCTGGTGTGCTATATTAGAGTATTGTGTGAGTCTCCTCAGTAGTCATCCTTCCTTGCAGGTCGACATTGAGATTAATGGGAAGCCTGTAGATATTCACATGAAGCTTGGGGAGTCTGGTGAAGCATTCTTCGTTGAAGAAGTCACCGAAGATTCGGTGAGTCTGCTGTCAGTCTTTCTGGTAGTTATGCTAGTTTGGAGTATATGGCTTTATTTGCTTTCCTTTGCCTAATTTATAACACACTCTTTGTTTCTCTTTTTACGAATCAGTACAGTTTTATGTTTAAATTCAGCAGGCGCTCTTCCTTTTAACCGTCTTTCTTCCTCGTGTTAGTCAACATTATTCTTACTGCAGTCAGTGAGTAAAGTGGCCCCAATAAATGCGTAGTAATGTATTGGTTATTAAAATTTTGCTTTTCAGTACTATCACTCATATTGGCACCAGTTAAAATAAGAACTCACTGTGACCTAATTCTTTAGTGCAGTCATAGTAGGTTTCATTAGGACTTCAAAGTTTAGGGACTGCTTCAATTTCATCTTCGCATGGAATGTTTTTATTTTAATGGCGGAAGAACCTATTCACTGCCTCTCATTGCTTGTGGAGAACCTTCTGTTTATAAAAAATTCTTGAATTCGCGCAATGTTTGTGGCTACTTTTATGTTATGGCTGATGCGGTAGTAGGCATCGCATCATTTTATAATTTAATATTGCTGCAAAATACATCATCGCGTGAGTACGTATGATTAGAAGCAATGCATGAGAGAACTTGATGAGCATAAAAGAAAACTTTCTCCAAACAGGACCATGTGCCAACTCATCTAGCCACATCTCCATTGCCCGACTGCCACGACATCGGTGAGGAGTTGAACAAGCTGAAGGCGGCGCTAAGTCAGCGGTTGGATGAGAGCAACCGTCCCGAGTGCCAGCCCCACGTGGACTTTGTGGCGACGGACACTGGCGACGAACTGCCCACCATCACCGGCACGACGCCAGCGACGCCCATCCCCTCCGCCTCCACGGCAGAGCCGCGCCGGCCTTCCACGGCGCGAGTACACAAGCCGTCTCCCATTCTGCCGTCGCGACAGCGACCCCAAGAGTCCATCGGTGTCCAGACGGAGGCGGCCATTACGGGTTGTGAAGAAGACGAAGAGGACAGGCTGCTGGCGGACGAACAAACCGAGCAGCCGGATGAATCAAAATATGTCGTGTCGAACAACCAGCATCCCCCTCAACAGCAGCAGCAGCAGGGCAAGAGGCGGCGAAAGAAGAAGCACCCCGTGCGGCGGAGGTCGCGCATCAACGAGGACCCCCACAGTCGCATGTCCACGCCGGCGCACGACGACCAGGACATCTTCCAGATGGACAGCGACTTCGAAGACGAGCGCAGCGCGAGCACAGCCATCGGCGTCACTGCGCCGTCGTCTTCCTCCCCGTCGCCGCAGATGACGCCGTCGACCTCCACGGCAGCGGCGGCCATGTTTATGAGTCGCTCGGTCACCATGCCGGCGGACCTCAGCGCCGCACGCGAGGAGTGGCAACGCACCATGACGCCCAAGAGGCTGTCTGTCACGTTCCCAGCTGGCGGGGCGTTCCATCCGTACAGCGACGGGGACTTGACACCGCCTCGCAGGTGAGCAGTGCTGGTTGACGTGTGTTGAGAACTCCACGCTGAGAACTCCTCGATATTAGGAACTTTCCACCCCCATTGAATAGTGTATTCTTGAACTACGTGTAACGAAGGTGGTGCGGCGGTCGACCTATATCTAACGTGCTCACTGCGCCGAATATTCATTTATCTACAGCGCTAGGTTACTTGGAGTTCAGCTAAGTACATGAAAATGTGACGATAAAACGCCCATGCCCACGGCAGCAGCGTCTGCGATCGCAGTAAGCGAACGCATGCAGTCATCACAACGCGTCGTGCTCCAGCGCTGTGCCTCTCCTTGGTAGACGCAGCAGCTCTTCGTAACTTTCGCCTTTGTAGAATCGCACAATGTGGTAGTGCAACAGTTAATGCTCGGAAGCAGCGAAAACCAAAAGGATGTAGAAGCGACGAGCAGTGCGCGCCCATCGCTCGGTTGTTCACGTGATTCCGGCGGCGGCTGCTGACGCTCGCCGGAAGCGGGGACGGTGGAGGGCGCCGCGGCGACGTAGGCGAGTACAGAGTCCGCTTCCCGTTTTACTGGCAACGGAGCAAGCTATGTAACCGAAACGCCTTCTTCGTACGAAACGGGAAGTCTAACCTCGTTATAACGAAGTTGAAGGGGCCCGGCAGTTCTTTCGTTGTAGCCGTAGCTTCGTTATAGCCCGTGCTGACCGAGCTTCCAAGGGTAATCGTCATTTCTACGTTACATCCGTTACTTTGTTATAACGAGGTTCAACTTTAGTCCCGACCTGTAGCTATTAGTTTTCTCTTCAGATATTGCATATTGTCAGTAGCGGTTATTTAGGGTATAATTGTTACGCAATGGCCAGATTTCAACATTAAAATTCAAGGTAAAAAGTTTTTATTCCAACAAATTTGCTAGGAATGTCCAATTACACGAAGCCTCCACAGATGGCGCCAGTTGCGTCAGCGATGGAATGGAGCTGCCGCGGAAGAGGAATGCCCCACGCGAACATGCGCACCGTCGTGCGGCCGAGACGTACGTGGATCGCGAAATTTAATAGTTCGATAAATCGACGATTGGATACAAAACATGGCAACAGATAAGCCTATCTGCGGCCCAGAAGCGTGAATGCGGTTCGTGCACGCTAGCGGCGCGCTTTCCGCAGCGACGTGCTACCAGCCGGCATACTGGCGTCACACCGCTCGCAGAGTGTCGCTAGGCCTAGCTCACTCGCATCGAAGCCGCAGCGGACGGCGCTTTGAGAGAAGCCACTGCCGATCACAGTGGGCCTAATCCTGCTGCCGGGAACGCAATATTATCTCAATTAAAATTAGGGTACAGTTGATCTCTGCGTTGTATTCAGCAGAGAAGGCCACGCGAGAACCGGCCCGCATGCCTTCGGTCAGCTAGGCTGGCTTCCCCGCACGACAACCGATGCACCGAACGCTGGCTTTCCCACATGACAGCAGTGCCGCGTGGAAAATAGGCACGCCAGACCGAGTGCCGCTCTGAAGCACACCCCACATTCACCTCGTCACACGCTTTTATAACGCTATCTAAGCCAGCAGGTTCCCAAGGCGGCACAGCCGATCCGGCTCTGCGCGCGAAGAGAGATCGTGGGAGCGCCCTTAGGAGAAGCGCCACTTCCAGGGGTGCGGCACGCATTTCGATATGCCAAATGTTTGCTGAACGGGAGTTCTGTAAGCACGGACAAAACTGCTATACTTTTTCATGGGATCCAAGAGCTAGTTCAATATAAACAATAATTCGATATATCCGGGATTAAACTTATTCAACAGAGCCAGTGAGTCTTGCTGCAACTGAATGCTTGCACTGGAGGTCAGGTCATATTTCCTGATCTTGTTGAGGTCTAAAGACAAATTAAGGGGGATTAAATGGTAACCAGAAGAAAAAAAAGTGGTGCTAATCATTTGATGGCATACTATATTCCAGCCCTCACCACAGCAGGCCATCCAGTCCGAAGTCGGACACAGAGTACGAGAACCAGATGATGGATGCCAACAGCCAAACAGAGGAGAACACCATCAGCTGGACGTGGGGCGAGCTCCCACACATCCCGAATGCCTCGCGCTTCTCCCAGGAAGAAATCAGTGCGGCGACGTCGGCCATGAATGGCACCGTCCGCAGGCTCTCCAGGGACACCCAGGACTCGAAGCTCTTGGGGCCACTGTCTTCGGATGAGGAGGATGCCGCAGAGAAGCTGGGTGAGTGGAAGTTTTCCAGCAGTGGTGGCGTTCTGTTCTTTGCCCTGAAGTATGACAAGAAGTTTGGAAGTGTTTTTACAGCGAAAGCTGTTAAAGGCACATTTTCCGGTTCTTTGACGTTGGCGGCGTAGGTGTAACATAAAGGACAAATGAGGGAAAGGGAGTCGTGCTGTTCACCGTGCATCGAATTTGTGGTATCCTCTGTGTGCAGTGGCATGAACTAATGCTTGTGCTCTTCGCGCGTCTCTACATAGAAAGCACGCCATTATGTGCCGCAGTAAACTGTGCTTTCAGCATCGCAGATAGCTGTCTCTGAATCTCGTGTTATACCCCAGTAAAAAAAAACCATTAGAACCAGTTGGACATTCCCATTGGTTCCAATTGGATTTCCCATTGGAACCAGTTGTGTTTTTAGCCCCCGGCCAATTGGACCCAACTGGACTAGCCAATTGAACCCATTAGGCCAGGCAGTTATTTCACCCAGAAAATATTCACAAAATATGTTATGTTCATTGAGAGGGGTAGCTAAATGTTTGTGAATAATATGCTCTAGAACCTTGGATAAATATTTCTACTACTTAACATATTATAATGTGCAAAAGGAAAACTGATTTATGAGGACTGCAGGGAGATGCTGTGCCTAGTTCCAATCAACATTTTCTACGGAATTGAAATTAACATGTTTTTATGGAAATCAAAGCCAACAGGCACACATATATCACACACAAGCAACACTGCAGGCAGTAGTAGCATATATTAGCTCAATATGTACATCCAGAGAACATACTTCAGCTCCAACTTATGTACCCCATTTGTGAGGCTCTCATGCTGAGGCCAGTGGCGCTTGCGCACTGAGCGCAGTTATTTAATTTAATTTCTGCTGCAGTGGTGGTGCAGATGATGAGTATAATTTAGTAGGTTAAGCTGCTGATAGCTCTTATTATAGGAACCATATTGGTTCTACCTTCTTTGTCAAAAATGCAAACATTTATTGGAAAAATTGGGTGCAGTTGGGCAGTCCAGTTGGATGCAATGGGTAAGACCAATTAGGTCCACCAATTGGAAACCCAACTGGTTCAATTGGATAGTCGATTTGGACCATCCATTTGGAACACCATTCTAGTTGGAACCAGTTGGAAACTCAGCTAGTCCAATTGGAACCATTTGGAAATTCAGTTGGTTCCAATGGCTTTTTTTGACTGGGATGCAGGTGTAGCAACCGGCAGTCAGTTTTTCTTTGCCCCCTTCCCGTTCTGTTTCTCATGTTCTTGTGAACGCACTTTTTACGCAGGTGGAGAAGGTGGTAAGCACTCGGTGTTGGGTGGTGTGCTCAGCTTCATGAAGCCGACGAAGAAGCAGAAGGAAGATGCAGCAGCAGCCAAGGATGGCATTTTTCTAGATGACCTTGACCCTAGGGAGCTAGACCCAGAAGTTGCGGCCCTCTACTTTCCAAAGTTTAGGTAAAGAAATTCTCACTGATCCCCTTGTTCTCAAATTGATCTACACATTTAATCATTTTCTTCCACACGTGCCGTCTATTTTATGAAGTTTAGGCAAATGTATCTTGCAGATCCTTTGGTTCACATCATATTGCACACATTGTTCCACTTATTTTTCCGCACATTTCTCTACACATAGTCTCACAGATTATTCCATGCATTGTTCCACATATTGCTCCACACACTGTTTTTCACATTGCTCTAGACGTATTGTTCTATGCATTGTTCCACACATTTTTTGCCTCATGGGAGAACATCTCCCATGTGTGTGTTTGTTGCACAATGTAGGTGTTTTCAATAACGCTAGAATTTCTGTGCTGCTCATTAAGTTTAAATGCTCTGTGGCGTATTTCTCATCATGCTTAAATGACTAAAATTCCTGAAGCACGTAATGAATTGCCGAGAGCTGTCATTACCTCTATTCTTGCACTGTACTTGGAGGAGTGCTGTTAACCTTCTACTTTAGTGGCAAAACTTCATAACAATAGCGCAAAAGTTGTTCTCCCAAAAGTACCTAACGTCTGTCAGGCAATTGAGCATGGTCTGACTTGTTTTTTGATAGGGGTCTGTCATTGTGCTGCTATTTCAAATCGTTTTGTGTTAATGAATGGCTTCCATGAAATGAGAGGTGCCCAACTGTTTGCCTTGCCCAGGTCGGCGCACTCGCCGAGAGGCAAAGACGACGATGCCGAGTCTGGCAACGGTCCGTCGTTGTCCCAGTCTCCCAACAGCGACCCCGGCGCTGGCCACATAGCGACACTGCACGGCCTGGATAGTGACACGGAAGAGCGGCACACTGTCTTCGACTTCTGCAGGTGCGAGAGAATCCACTCGTTAGCGATAGTTTCCCGTTCTGTGCTTGCTTCTTTCCACTGGCTTGAGTACTCATGTCGTACTAAATGGCCAGTATACTACTCATCATCATCATCATCATCAGCCTGACTACGCCCACTGCAGGGCAAAGGCCTCTCCCATGTCTGTCCAATTAACCCCGTCCTTCGCCAGTTGTGGCCACCGTATCCTCGCAAACTTCCTAATCTCATCTGCCCACCTAACTTTCTGCCGCACCCTGCTACGCTTGCCTTCTCTTGGAATCCACTCTTTTACCCTTAAGGACCAGTGGCTATCTTACCTTCGCATTACATGCCCTGCCCAAGCCCACTTCTTCCTCTTGATTTCAACTAGGATGTCATTAACCCGCATCCTTATGTGTAGTATGATTGCATACTACACACAAGTATGCAATCATGGTGAGCGGAAAGATTAATGTGAATGGACAATACGGCTCCTAGTGAATAATCCACGGTTTTCCTTTTGTATTTGAGTGAGCTGCTTACAGTTGCTGTGGGGCTTTATAGATTGTCCTTTTCCATGTTTGTTGATATTTACTGTTTCATGTAGGGCATCACATGTGTTCCAGAAAACTGTGTTGAACACATAGGCAATTAATTAATTAATCAATGAACACTAGGCAAAATGTTATGCCATATTGTGTCAGTGTAAGAAAAGGTTGCTTTCATTTGATGTAAATAATAATTGTAATTGGTTATTACGAAAGCAAAGACTCATTAAATTTCTGACCCAGGGTTGACGGCCAAACTGTGCTACGATGGAATAGGTGCAGGATGTGGGGTAAACAGAAGGCAGCGAGAGAAAGCCGCTGTAGTGGACATAGGAGTGGAGCAGGGGAGGCAGCTGGAAGGCAGTACCCTGAATGCACAGAGAACTTGTATCAGAAATTTCTGTTGTGGATGGATTTGCCTGGCTAGAAATCTGTGCTTGGAAGGCCTGTGTTCCTCGTGTTGCTGTCTTGAAGCTGTGGCCCTAGCTTTTTGAGCGAAGCCATCAAAATTAGCTTCCCTGTCGCCAACCTGTGTCTTCTTTCCTTTTTTTTGTTGGTGGAACAGGAACAAGTATTCGGACCTTGCCATGTCCCTGTGTGGGGGTCTGCAAGACTGCGAAAAGTCCATGATGGAGGAGAAGTTTGCCCACTTCCTGGTCACGTACGACAACTTCTGCGAGAACCCCGAAGTGCTTAACAACCCGGACCTTGTCATCCGGATGGGCGGAAAGTGAGTACAGTGTGTTGCCCCTTTTTTGAACTGTTTGTGAACAATGTGGACGCCAGAAGGTAGCTGAACCTAACCATAGCTACAAAAGTAAAACTTTATAACTGTCTTCTTAAACAGGCTTGAATGTTTTGAATTGAGTGAAGTGTGGGCTCATGATTATTGACCAGATATTGCTGTCTTGCCTATAGAACACCATAGACAGTGTTCATTGGGGTCATTAACCTGCATTCTGCACATTGTGCAGAATGTATTACGTTTGCTGTGGCAAGTTGTTGAGAGGTCCTTTAAGGATGATAGCTTATTGTATTCACTGTGGAGACGCCTGTATTCTAATTACATTGCATTGCAGTTGCAACAAGTGGGGTCTTTGTTTTGAAGAATGACTTGCCAGTTGTTGCCAGATGTTGGGAATAGCAGATTGTTCTCTGCTAAGCGGAGGTAGAAAAATATAGGCCGTTCAAAAGCTGTTAGCACAGCTGACGTAATGTATTTTGGAGCTGCATTTCGCAACAGACTTGATTGGAGAGCTCTGCCAGACAACTGGCTGATATCAGTCACTGTGTCTGTGAGCACAGCTGACTGCTGGCTCAGAGTCTGTTCGTAAAGCAAGTGTCAGTTTCCAGCTCATTATCTTATCATTACTGGGTGCTAGCCTTAAGTTGTCATCCTGTCACCCTGCTGATGTGCTTAACTGTAGCCTGTAACTAACACCTTGCAGGTATTACAACTGGAGTGCCATTGCCCCTCACCTGCTATCCCTCGCCATGTTCCAGAGGCCCTTGCCAGAGGTGAGGCAGTTCACAAGTGCGAATCCCATGAGCTTTCATAAATGTGTCTCTCGGGTGTATGCATTGTACAGAACTGTGTACTAGTATATGTTCAGGAGTATGTAGGAGGGCGTACTGGAGTGTGTAGTTCTTATACACATAGTGTGCATTGGCTCTAAATGGCAAACATTTAGCACCCCTTTAGGGGACTCAGAAGAGGCAGCTGATTTTTCATGATACGAACCTCATTGGCCCACATAAAGTATTCATAATACTCAACATTCGCTTTATCCAAAATGAATAAAGTTTAGGAAACGCATTCACGTGAATCTTTTACGGCTGCACACCACCGTTTGCTACTCGCGGTGCGTACTGCGCTGCTGCTAATACATGGCGTCGGTGAAGTATGGGACCCGGGCCACTGCCACACGTGACATCGGCAATGTACGAGTCACACACCACTAGTGATTTACGGGCAATGCATAGCTTTCAAGGGTGCAGTCGAGGGTTGCATGTTCATATGAACCGCAGTGCCGCAGGTGCGCACTCAGAACACCAGAAATTCTGACGATTGTAAACTGAGCAGTGCGGTCGGAAAATTTTATCAATTCATATCAGCCGTGATCATATCATCGGATTTCAACTGTGTATCGGAACACATTTCATGTAGCTCCATTCCCTTCTTCATTTAGTTCATGATTTTTTTTCTTCCTCTGTATTCTCCAGAAAACACTTGACAGGCTGGCGGACATCCACATGCCCAAGAAGAAAAAGAAGTCCTCCTACTCGTGGTGGTCATGGGGCCGCGCAGGAGCCAAGCCAGATGGTGTCGACAACAAGCCAGGCTCTCAGGTGAGTGTTGTTAATTGCCGCCAGGCCCAGTTTTTGTATCTTTTAAAATTTTTTCCTTAAGAGGGTACAGACCAGTACATGTTCTGCTAACTTTTACCGTTTGTTGCCGAGACACTGGCATGCAGGACAGCATTTTTTGCGTTCAAACACACCTAGTACACGGATGATGCTCTCTATCACGATAGCATGATGTCATGTAAAGCCTGTATCAGTGATCTGTCAGGAAAATGGAGGATATGAGATTTTTTTCACGCGCTGTCATTCACCAGATTTGAAAAGGCAGTGCTGCTACTTCGTTGTAAATTTCAGAGAACAGGAAAAAATTTCCGGGACTCTGCAGTAAGGTTTTGCAGCCTTAGGAATTGCCCTCGGACAAGAAATATACTGATGCAATTAAATTACTTGACTCCAATATAAGATTTAATAAATTGTGAGGTTTATTGTCCCGAAGTGACACATGTGCTTCACTGTAGTCGAGACCAATATTGAAAGACAACAGTTAGTTTTTAACCACAAGGTGAAAATCGCAACTGGTCTAACTGGTTTAAGGAACAATTTCCCAGTTGATTACAGTTGGATACCAGTTGGCTGCAACTGGAATTCAGCTGGGATCCAACTGGAAACAACTGGAATCGTACTACTATTCGGACTGGCTAGGCCTTGTTGTCAGTATTTCAGTGTATGAAAAATTTTCTATTAGATCTACTGTATAGAACCCTCTGTAGGGAGTTATAGATTTTGAAGCTCTTTTCGTGGTTTTGCAGTGCTAACGTCGTTTTTTTTTTCTTTTTTCGTTCCAGCATAGCGACGAAAACTTGGGTGTCAGTGATGGCAGCGAAGGCCTGGAAGGGGTGGTGAAGCCCTCAGATCCCATCCCCCCTTGCCGAGATGAAGTGATCCTCATCGACCCTCCCCATTCCACCCCGCTCGGCAAAATGTGAGAACCTTGGCATTGAGTGCGGTGCTTGTTTTATATAAAAAGAGTAAACTGGCGCGGCATTATGTGAGAAGACTCAAGTTGTCTGTATGCGCCATGAAAACATCTGTCATTTTCCTTCAAAGCAGTAACTGCTTTCTAGTAATAACGATAGAAAACGTAATGGTATCGAACTAGTAAAGGAACTCATGAACTCGCAAAACGTCTAACTAAAAAACTGAAAGGAAGTAACATTATTTGGCTAGGGTTTTGGGTGTCGTTTCCCATCAAAGCAGTAACTGCTTTCTAGTAATAACGATAGAAAACGTAATGGTATCGAACTAGTAAAGGAACTCATAAACTCTTAAAACGTCTAGGTAAAGGAAACTCAAAGGAAATAACATTATTTGGCTAGGGTTTTGGGTGTCATTTCCCATCAAAGCAATGAATGCTTTCTAGTAATGATTATAGAAAGCATAAAGGCATCAAACTAATAAAGGAACTCGTGAAGGCATCGAACTAAAGAAAACTGAAACGAAATAACATTATTTGGCTAGGGTCTTGGGTGGATGTGATTGAGTTTGGCAAATCACGATTAATTGAAAAATCAAATATGCAAGGAAGTTAGCGTGTTCACTAGCTCATCTATTTTAATTTGTCCATTAGAAATACTGGTCTGCTGCAGTAGCCACTTTTGTTGCTCATTAGTTGTGTGTCAAGGAGTGCTATTCTGCATGGTTGCAAGGTGTCTTGACCACTTAGTGTCGTTTGCTGTACAAGGTTTGTGTGATTGCAATCTAAGTATATTGCTTATACCCTTTCAAAAACAGCATCGCTCCAGAGACTCCACTGCAGTGATTTCAACCATGGCATGACAAAACTGGGGGGATTGTAATGCTTTGGTACAGGCCAGACATTTCACTAACACAGGAAGGGAAGCTGCTTAATGTGACTTGTAGCACTAGTGAGTAAATGTTTGTGCGTTTTTTGAACCGTGCAGTGAGGTGTCGCGTGAGTGCAAGGAAGAGCAGTATGCGTCGACGTCGAGCGAAGCGGAGACCTCTGACACGCACGGCAGGGCTGGTTCGGAGCAGCGCAAGATGCCTCGAGAGAAGCGGCCCTACTTCTGCGACAAGTTCAAGAAGTCTCTTCGCCTCTCCTCCGACGAGATTGTGAGTCTGGCTGTGCCTTTCTAGAGAGACCGCAGTGTAGAAGCGATGAACAAACATTAGAAGCATGTGTAAAAGATTGGCATTGATTGATCATTATGCAAAGAGAGCATTTACAGAAATGCAACGTGTGTATTGCTCCACTGCAAAACCATGTTGGAAACAGTAGAGCATATATTCTGTGAAGCAAAAACAAACATCAGAACATTTATGCCGGCTGTGTGTTATAGATGGGCATTGATTGATCTGTATAAAGAGAGCATGGACAGAAATGCTAGCAGTACATTGCTTCACTGCAAAACCATGTTGAAAATGGGAAAGCATTTATTCCATGCTGGCAACTGAACCAGTACAAACATGTAAAAATTTTTTTTCTCCTCTCAAATTATATGTTAAAGTCGATGCATACCTTTGCTTTGATTCGGTCAGCTACCTCATTCGCTGAGAAATTGCTGAGGACTGATATGCAAGAAATGTTGTGACATTTTTTTTTTAAACATTTATTGCCCTTATTTTGTTCTCAAATACAGTCACACCCACTTATAACAATACCGGTTATAACAATAAATCGGATATAACAATGGTCAGTCGCGGCACTGTCAGCTTTTGGATGTGTTCTATGGTATTTTCGGCACAACCCTGTTATAACAATTATTGGTTGTAACAGTGGTATTTCCATGGCACTTCAGTATTGTTATAAGTGGATTTGACTGTATGCACTATTCTTTAAGAAGTGCTCTTGCAGACCCTTGGTTGGGCACAAACTAGGTTGAGACTCTAGACTGCTTGTGCGATGTCAGAAGAAGATCGTTGTGCGATTTCTTTCCTCTGCCGCTTCGCTCACTGCTCTCGCGGCGTCACACTGCAGGCCAGCCTGAACCTCAAGAGCGGCCGCAACGAGGCTGTGTTCAGTGTGACGACGGCCTACCAGGGCACGACACGCTGCATGTGCCACATCTACCTCTGGCGCCACGACGACAAGATCGTCATCTCAGACATTGACGGCACCATCACCAAGTGAGCACGACGGCCCTCCCTCACTTTCCCTCCCTCCCAAAGTTTCGTTTTGTGCATATGGGCATTCTGCTCTTAAATTTTAGCAAATTTCTGGTAGCTATCTTCTCGGAAAGCATTCTAACATATAGCTCAAGCACAGAGTCATAGCTGAATGTGATGCTTAGGTGGCTTATTGTAAAGTACCAATACTTCATACTTCATCTTGTCAAGACAGGTGATTTGACTGCCAGTTAACTTTGTTCATTGAGTGAGACAGGTGCCTTCATGCAGATATAAGCCGTAAGCACAACAGTGGCAGTGAAATGTTTTGCATACATCAATTGTTACTAGCATATTAATCTGGTCAACAGTAGCAGTTGTTTCATAATTGCAATGGTGCTAGTTCAGAAACATTCGTATGGCCGCTCTTGGCATTGCTGGTTGCACATGAACAAAACTTGTGCATGTGTCAATTTCACTGTTTGCATGTTGTCCACTACACCATATGCTTGGCATAGTATTGACAGAGCTGTTTGTAACAGCACAAGATAGGTGCACTCATTGGCTCACACTAAACCTATGCATAATGAGTTAGCATACATGTGAAGTATGCAAAGTTTGCAGCTGGTGGGGGCAGTAGCATTGTGTCAGACAGCTTTTGTCCACTATCAGCTACACTCATGCTGTAAGTCGTTTCGCTAACGCTTACTCTTCATGCTAAAGACTATTTGGAGAACGCTTGTTGGGCACGGGGAACTGAATGAAGCGCCCTCCTCCCCCTGTGTGTCAGGTCGGATGTGCTGGGCCACATCATGCCCATCCTGGGCAGGGACTGGGCCCAGTCCGGGGTGGCCAAGCTGTTCACCAAGATCCATGCCAACGGCTACCACTTCCTCTACCTGTCGGCACGCGCCATCGGCCAGGCCCACCTGACGCGAGAGTACCTGCGCAGCGTCCGACAGGGCGACCTGTGGCTGCCCGACGGACCCCTGCTGCTGTCGCCCACTTCTCTCATCAACGCCTTCCACAAGTGGGTCTCCTTCTCTCTGCCACTGGTCGGAGCTTGTGCGGCGAGACTTCTTATTCAGTTACAGCTGCGTGTAGGGGGCAACAGTGTAGTCACAATCACAATACGTGAACAAGTGCAGTGGAGTAACAAGATTAAGAAATATCCTGAAACAAACTGTCCGTAACTGACTGAGAACAGCAATAAATGGAAGTCATTGGGTGGAAACTTGAGATTCGCACGTACAGTGGACTCCGCATGGCCGATGATGTTAACAAAAATGACGAGCTGTATAAAAGGCTTTCTCCGGGTTAAATGTCTGGCCAGTTAGTGTTATCCAGATATTCCTGGGTCATAACAGGCATGTACGCATGAGGAGAGCACCCCCGCCAGAATGGGCCATCTGCGGTTGTTTTGGTGCCTTGAGGAAGAATTGGGGTGCAAAATGCGTCTCGTCTCTGCTCTGAGGGAAAATCGAAAGTCTAAAAGTTTTTTTTTATTACACTTGTGGGAACCAACGAAAAATAATATTTTTAAAGTAAAAACACACCAATCAGGTAATGACCGGCATTTATTCTACGCTCAATCATCACTTGCGAAGTCTTCCCTGTGCTCATTTTTTGAAGCCCGGCTTTGATGCATGATTTGTCTTGTTTCAGGGAGGTTATCGAGAAGAAGCCGGAGGAATTCAAGATCAGCTGTCTCAGGGACATCCAGGCACTGTTCAACGTCACTGGGAATCCATTCTACGCTGGCTTCGGCAATAAGATCAATGTAAGTCTCCAAGTGATATGCCCCTTCTAGAGGCAAACAACGCGGCTAAAGCTGTCTGAGCTGTCTGTAAAAAACATTCATTGCTCTATAGCAGCGCTTAAAGGGATTATAAAATGAATTCCTAAGCATTTTAAGTATCCCTTTTGCATGGCCAAGTCACTGGCCCTTGGCAATTTTCTTTTGAACTGTTGTACTAGAAGTATTTAGAAGTATGTAGAAGTAAGTATTACTAGAAGTAATCAGAAGAAAAAGAGTTGCAGTCAAATGAGAAAATTTATATTTCATGCCAGGGTACTTAAATTGTATTTTCTTTCTTTCTAAAGAGGGCGTGGAAGTAATGAAAGCAGCAAAAGACAGAGCCTTGTTGTTGCTTCAGATGGCTGGTCTTTACTTAGTGAATTTGCGTAAATGGAGGTGTTTTTAACTAAAATTTTCTTCTTTCGTTTTCTTTCTCTCTTTGATGACAGGACACGCTGGCGTACCGTGCAGTGGGCATCCCTGTCTCGCGCATCTTCACCATCAACCCCAAAGGAGAGCTGAAGCTGGAGCTGATGCACAATTTTCTCTCCTCGTAAGTAGTGGGCTGCCTTGCGAAGCCCGTGACTTTTGCATGTGCACTTTCCATCTCTTTCTTTTCGATTTCTTGTGTGGAATTCATGATTTGCACTGCAACCAATAATCTGTCACCCTGAAGGAGTTCTGCGAAATACTCATATAATCCGAAATTCGTACCGTCCAAAACGAACAAAATCTGTGTGTAGAAGCACCAAAACCACGTTCACGCAGGCCTGGTCACAGATGAAAGGATTTATTTATGGCCACGTGGTGCGTACCATGTGACTAGTTGTCATGATATTGGCAATGTCCAGGCCATACACCACCACTCACTTGCAGTGTCGGCAGTCGCTTATCGTGTGTCTGCTATTAGTGGCCGCGGCTTATGTGTGGGTATCATCCATAGCAGAACAGAAGAATGTTCTTAATATCCGAAATTCTGTACATCTTACACAATTCCCTCTAGCTAGGCAGTTGTACAAATTCATATCAACTGTCGTCATATCATCGAGATTTTACTGTACATTACTAAGTGGACATGAAAGAAGCCAACACTCATTGAAGCCTAGGAAAGTGTAGATAAATGCTTTCCTCTTCTTATAATTGTGGTATGTATCAATAAATGTGAAAAATTAGTAGTGTAATCTTTTTTTGAGATGCAAGATAATTTAACAGAAAGTATAAGAAAAAATCTCAATTATACGTTTCTGCTATGTGGATGATGAGCACCAGCTAGTTTTCTCTTATGCTTTTGCAAATAATGTTTTTTTTTTTTGCTTTTGCGCAAATCGAAAACTTGATGTGTGTTTCACAAGTGCCCCTAATCCCAAACTTGAGGAGCGTGGTGTGTTTCAAAGGCTGCTTCTGCTTCACAATGCGCGACAAGTGGAAGTCATAGGTTCGAGTCCCACTGCAGCATCTTTTCTTCTACTTTCTGTTAAATTATCTTCTATCTAAAGGATTTCCCACTTTGATTGAGGATTTCGCACACTACTAATGTCCCGCTTTGATTAGCATCTTGAATAAAACCAGCATTCACATGTGCTTTCCTTGGTTTCGATGACTGTTGGCTTTTTTCACATGCATACCGTAATGGGTTTCTCATTTCCTTACCCTTTCCTGCTCAGCTGCTGAGTACATGGCGCTCCGAACGTACTTCATTACGCAGGTACCACTGCCTGAGCGACGTCGTCGACCACGTGTTTCCGCCGCTGCACAACCACCCGGAGCACGGCTTCTGTGGGGCGCAGTCGTTCTCGGCGTGCGAGGAGTTCAGTTCGTTCACCTACTGGCGGGATCCCATAGCGCCCGTCGAGATCGAAATTGAGGAACCCAGCAAGACCACCACCAAGCCTAGCAAGTGAGGAGAGGGAGGGCAGGCTTCTCCTTACCCTCCTCGTCCATCGCCAATATCCGTCTAGTCGCCAGGTGGGTGTTGCACATCTCCAGAAGGGTTCGAGTCATAGAGTTTCTTACTCTTACCTAGAGGGAAAGCTGGCGGCGCTGCACTTCAGCTACCATGGACGCTCAAAGCATCATGGGGCGGTGAGCTACTTGTTGCGGCACAGTCGTAGTTTTTCGGGAACACGGAGTGGCACTACTAAGGCGTTTCATTCCGAAAACGCTGTTCGTGTGTGCGCAGACGACCTTCGCGCGAATGCAGTGTGCAAAAGCCATAGTAGTGAAAACGCAGTAGCTCACGACGCCAATAAAAGGTTCACTTTTCCGAAATGCCATTAAAATCCTCTTAAAGTGTCTAAGCAACAACTTTTTTTTTTGAAAACATATTCACTTTTAAAAGTGCGCCTGTTAATTGCGAAATATTAGTTTTTGTAGTGTTCATTGCTTGGCCAATAGGAAAGCTAGCCCTCTCTAATTTTGGGCAAACTTTGCACTTAAATGCTTTTCTGCTCGTTTGTTCCAATTTACAGACAGGATATTGAATGTTAGGACATTCGCATTTATCGAACAGCTTTATTTTTGCATTATTTTTTGCCCAAAAGTTGTCGGTAGCTCATTGCCCCATGATGCTTTGAGCGCCCATGGTGGCTGAAGTGGCCTCGAGGGGCCTCCATACAAACTCCCATAGACGGGCTGCCAGCTTTCCCTCTAGGTAATAGTAAGAAACTCTATGGTTTGAGTGTTTGATTCGGTTGATAGAGCTGAGCAGTCACATGATTTGTTGAGGTTTTCATGAATGCAAGTGAAGCGGGGCTGTATTGAGCTCAAGGCAAACTTGTGTTTACTCAGGCTGAGCTGCACTTCTCCGGTCTTCAGCTTACGTGGACATGCTTAGACTAGAAAAGTAGCTGCTTGGGTGGTTTGGTAAGCAGCATACATTATGGCAAACTGCGCAAGATACCGGCATTTTCTTATTGGTGGTGACTGTGACCTGTGGCTTTCTGTGCATGTGTGTGTTCTTAATCTGCTGTTATATGCTGCTCTGTGTTGGTATGTAAATATTAGCTCACAGTCTGCACTTGTCCTGTGTGTTTACTCTGTCCTGCGTCTTTTTCCACTGTTTGCATCAAAAGTATACTTACTTTGACCTTAAGACTTATGTAGGAGTTTGAATTTAAATAAGTCCATGTGAATGGAGTCATCAGTAGGCCCAGTAAGCTATATTAATAGATGAACGCTTATCCTGGGCACTGTGCTATAGGACACTCAGGCCTAGATAGCTGTCGCAGCAATAGGGTTATAAAGAATCCTAAGGCCAAAAAAGGGGTATTGGAGCACAAAAGCACAGTGAAGCCATGTGTAACAAGCTTTCTCTTTAGAGGAGCAAAGCTTCTCTGCCATTATTTGAACTCAGTGTGTACTGACTTGTCCACTTGTCCATGACACAAATTTAAGGGACAGCTTGTCATGCTGATAGAAGGCCCAGCGACAGATTTAGCAAAAAAAGAAGGTTAATCAATTTTTTGTTACATAATGCCGATACTGTGCTGATTGTGTTATATACTAGAACTGCAACGCACTCTGGCTTTCTTTTTTGTGTACGTAAGAGTGGCATGTACTGGAAGATTATTACTTTGTCTGCTGCAGAAGCTGTTTGACAAAGTGCCAATAAAATATCTTGAATATGTCACTATGCTGCAGAGCAGTGCATGTGAGGCAGTGTACCATACAGCTGGATCAGTTGTTTGTTCAAGACAGGCGAATTTTTAAGTGCGTTACCTCTTACTTATGACATTTCGAGATTTCGTGGGGTCTGCTACCACCACGAGATCACAGCGCCATCTGTGGCAGCAACTAGAAAACAGAACATCTCGCATGGAGACTTGTAGCGCCATCTACCATAGCACTGTAGAAACAAACATATCAATTCTAGTAAACCAAACATCTAATGCTCGTTACTTCGACGTCTTCCAAATGGTAGCTGCCTTGTTTTTGAATTGGTTTGTTGGCAGGTGGTAGATTTGTAATCGCTGCTGTAGCCACCCATGTATAGGTCACAAGTAGGAATAAGGTGTCAGCGGCCTGTACTGAGTAGCACTCACAGTGCATTATGGAAGTAAGTCGCTTGCTAAGTTTTTGCCACCACTGGCCTACTCTTGAATTTTGACCACCTTGCTCCTCTTGGGTTGTCTCGCCCAGGTCTTCACTCACAGTCACCCTCACCCCTTCCAAGCCAGCCACTGTGGGTCGGGTGAGCGGCACCAAAGACTCATACCGTCATCCCCCCCGCCACCTCGTCTTCTTCGTGTTGTTGGCCAGGGCCTTCCGTCATCGTTCGAAACATTGCCACAAGCCATTGAACGAAGTTCGCGAACAAATCGTAGTCGGTGTGTCCGAGGTCTGTCTTGTTCATTCTGTGATATGCCTTTCCTTTCTTTTTTTATTTAGTTTCAGTTCTTAACCATCTTTTGGCTTGATTAGTTGATGGGCAGGTGGTGCTGAAAGCGTGGGACTGGTTTTGTAGGGTCCGAAGGGCTGGACTTTTTCGGACCCTATTGTGTTTCCAGAGGGATTAAAATGATGTACGGCTTCTGTGCCATTTTCTGCCTGTTTTGTCGGAGTTTGCAAGCCTACCTTCAGGGAGATTTGAGTGATCAGTGTTTGCAATAAGTTAACTGAGAGGCTGTCACGCTGAATGCTGCGAATAGTGGCAGATGTGTTAACGGTGCATTTTTCTGCAGTATTGTTTTTTAATACAGTAGAACCCCTCTATAGTAAAGTAACTTGGACCAGCAAAGATCTTTACAATACCAGGGCCTCAGTCGATGATGATTTCATGCCTTAGAGGAATATCTCTGGTAATTAATTAGTAGCTAAACACAAAATGTTGGTTTATAAAAGGAAACGCTCCCGAATATCTTCCATCCTGCTCTTGTTGCCCCTTTATGTGGTAATTATTTTCAGTTATCACATCTTATGCTTTCCTGTTTTCATTTAAGTGTTGTGAGAACACTGCAGTTGCACTAATACAACGTGGCTATCAATATATGATGCAAGCTTGATTCCATGCGAAAACCAAAGCTTTTCGGGAACATGGTGTCGTCTTCGGCAGCCTCAGCGTCATATAAGAGGCAGTAGTTAAGTAACACGTGACACAGTTAAGCGCGGGAAAACCACCCATTCAATGCTGCCACTTCCCTGTGGTTTGCACTGCAGTGCTGCTAGTGTTCACCCTATTCTTCCCGTTTCTTAGTTGTTGTTTTTTTGCGCGCCGCGCGCTTTGCCTCACGGCCCCAAAGCTTTCCAAAACTTGGCTTCTCCTCGCAACTTTCCAGCTGCGCGGTGAAGCCATCTCAAAAAACACCGTTTTATAGTTTTTGGTATTCATTTGCCTCCGAGTGTTGGCCTCGCGATCGTAGACTTCTCGCGTTCTGCGATGTAATCATTCCGCGAGAAGTATGTTGCCACGGCCAGATGCTTTTTACTGTAGCCATTTCTTTAAGAAAAATTTTTACTATAAATTTAAAAAAAAATAGTCTTGGAAGGTGAAATGCGACTGTGGTTTTACTTTTCTCTGTCCGAGTCTACTATAGTGGGGTTCTGCTGTGTACATATACATATATATATACATTAATGCTCCTGTGCTGTGGAAGCACATACTTAGTTTCCTTACAAGTCATGTCACAGTTTTGTTGAGTAGCGCTTACAGACACATTACCTTCTGGATCATTGAAGCAGCCTTGCATTGACTGCATTGGGTCTTGTCACCACTACCGCACTTTGGTCTTGCTGTTTGTCTGTCGGCGCTACTTATGTTTGGTGTTTCGGAAATGCAAGGTGGATCCTTGAGGCATCGTTTTATCGGTTAGTATAAATATTTCTTATGTAATGCTATAATCAACCATTTGCATCTTTTTTTGTTTGTTTGTTTCCATTGGTTGCTTAGAGAATGTAGAGGGTCGTATTTTATTTAATGTTTTGTTTTGTTTTCTTTGTACTGTTGTGTTTGGTGCTTTCATTCTGTGATGTGCTAATTATGGCACCTGACGAATGGCAGTCCCTAAATATCACTTGCGGTGTGAAGCTTGCACTGCTTAGTGAAAAGGTTGGTGTCGACGAACAACATTCACTGAAGGCCTCTTTCACGTGGCATAAAAAAAACAAGTTTCCCAATGGGCTCTGGAACTTCCTTGGACGTCCCACAGATGTCCTAAACGTCCATAGGACGTCCAGGGGAGTTTCAGTGACCATTGGGTTGAGGTCGATGACATTGTGTGATGCATACACGTTCCATTCCTTGAATCATCTCGGTAATACAAGGGTAGAATCCTTGTTTTCATGTTCCTCAATGCCGAAACTGTTATGGAGAAATTATAATGGTTGAGTGTTATTTTTCTTTGCAAGTCTTGAAACTGTTCATCAGTGTGTCTGTACGTTTATTTTGCTAGGTGGTTTTTATTGCTGTAAATACTGCTGTAGGAAAAGAAAAAAAACACATTGTTTTGTGCCCGTTGATGTATCAGATGTTTTGTTCCCCTCTCTAGATATGTTTTTTTCTGTTAATAAAAATTGACTCTAGATATTTTTTTTTCTGTTAATAAAGACTGTTATTATTAACCCTGGTCTTTTCTTTTCCTTGAGCCCTGTTGCTGTCGGTGGCTCAGTGGGCTCGGCTGTTAAGCCAGAAGTCCCGGGTTCAATCCTGGCTGCAGTGGCCACATTTCTATGGCAATGAAACAGAAAGGGATTAGCCACAGCTCAATCAAATAAACAGATACAATTGGTTGGAGGGCCCCCTTTGAAGGGCATCTACCACTTTGTTCACGAGTTGCATCTCAGTCATATCGTTTGTGTCAGCCGTGATATATGCGAAAGCCCGCTTGCGTAATTTCGCATGGGGCTCCCGAAGGGTCTTCACATGAATTGAATTATATTGAATAAAATTTCGCCTTCCTACCTAGTCGAGGTGTCGCTTGTAGGAGAAGCGATCTTGTAGATATACCACATAATGACGATTTTCACCACCTAAAGGGGGCGCTTCAATTGATTTGAATATTGGGAAGCTAAGAGTAAAATACTATATGAAGAACGCCTGAGGAAAGTGGACGATAACAGGTGGGCAGCTAAGGTATATAAATATTTATACGGAAAGAACGTTGACTCACAGTGGCGGAAAAGAACTAGAAAACTAACCAGTAAGTATGCCGGTCATCAGGACGGAGAAAGAAAGAGCATTAAACGACAGGTTAAAAATGCGGAAGTTAAAAATTGGATGAATTCAATGGAAAAGAAACACAGTAGAACTATATCGATACTGGAAAAGGCAGATCAGGAAAGAATTTTTCTATGATAACTCAAAAGGCAGTGCCCTATTTTTTGAAGATAGGTCAGGGTGTCTTAGAACCCGCAGCTACAAAAAGAAATTTAACGAAGAAGATGACGCATGTGCAGTGTGTGGTAGATCTGTGGAAACAATTGAACACCTCATAATCAATTGTGATGGTATCCATCCGGATGTCGATGCATGCACAGTCACTCTTTCTGAGGCCCTAGGGTTTAAAGATAACAATGGTCATGTAAATAAATCTGCAGTGGAAGTCAGCAAAAAGCAATTGGAGGAGTGGTGGCTGAAAAGCAGAGATGTGGCTTAAGGTTAGAATTGTAGGAAACCGTAGGTAAAGATGATGGCGAATCTTAATGAGAATTGCCAACACAGTAAACAAAACAAAAAAATAGTAAAGAAAGAAAAGCTGAGCATGGTGGCAATCCATCCATCCACCCACCATCCATCCATCCATAGTGCTGTGGTTTGTGTTTTTCTTCTCTAATTATAACATGTTTATTTGATATTGTCACTAGTATCCAGTGCCTACTGCTGTAACATGCTTATTGTCATATAGTTGCGTTATTTGTTGCTGTCGTCTACGTCATATGTAATAGCTTATAGTGGTCGGAACCCTTAAACAAATTTTGTTGGGTCCCTGAAATTGTCTGTTTGTATTTCATGTTGTATGCTAAATAAATACTTTCTTTCTTCTTTCCATCCATCCACCCATCCACCCATCCATCCATCCATCCATCCATCCATCCATCCATCCGTCCGTCCGTCCGTCCGTCCGTCCGTCCGTCCGTCCGTCCGCCAGTGTAGGGGCGCGACGCTATAACGCGCTCGCGCTGAGACCTGGTCGTCTCTCTCTGGTGCTCCGCTGCGACCCCGAAAATCCTCAACAGAATAAAGGAGAGAAGGAATGAATCTCTGGCGTTTGAAAGCAACCGGTGCGGAAGCGATACAGTTGATGGTCAATGAGTGCGTTAGAATATAAAGCCTAGCGCCACCTGCTTAATTGTTTGTGAGCAGTGGCTTTATGTATGAATATAAGGTCACAGTGATACAATCCTATTCATCCAATATTATTAAAATCTTAGCATCTGCCCACCTACCTCGCTGATTCCAATGAAACTGTGTCTGCTGAATTTTATCGCATTTACATGGAAGACATACGACGTGCGCCGACCTTCGTTCAAGAATGCAGCGGCTTTTCTGTCAGAGGACCCCCTTCCAGCCAATGGCATTGGCCGATTCTCATAAGGAATGAATGATTGCCAATACGGACGAGACGAACATGAAAGATGACCCTGCTAGCGTGACGATGCAAAGAGCGGCACTGTACTGAATTGTGAAATGGAGGTGGGGATAGGCGCTGAGCTGGGCGACAGTCCCTATTCCGGGACGCCATTGGCCGCCGCTGCCTGTGCTCTCTGGACCAAGGCCCGCTGGGCCTCCGGGTCCGAGCTGGTCAGTGCCGCCTCCGACCCTCCCTAGTTGGCCGACTTATAACGGATATATGTGTATTGTACTGGCAGGCACACACCATGTGGTACAGGTCAGCATACTGCCCGCAGGATTTGCACCTGCCCGTGAATGTCGGGTCCACGTGTTTTTTAGTACGACGGGATTTAAGACCCGCCTCGGTTCTGTCGAGACCCTTGGCACGTAATTTCGGCAGTCCTGCTGCGAGTCCGACATTATGTATACGCTGCGTCGGAGTGGGTGGCGGCCAGTGCAATCGCCATTTCCTCTAACATTAGCGCATCGCTACTTTTTACCGAGAGCCCGTTCACCTGCTTTCCCTCGTGCACCACCGCAGTGGTGCAGATGCCCTCCTCGGTTGGACCTGCTGCATCCACGAAGGGATTATTCCCTTTCATCTACCATTCCCTGCTTTGTCACACTAGCTGGCCGAGTCATGATAATGGGCCGACGCCATTGGCTGGAAGCGGTTCCTTTGACGGAGAAAAGTCGCAGAGTTCTTCATTTGTATCCGACTATAGTTCCCGGCGCAGCAACAGAGATGCGTCGGTTTCAATAAAATCTCCATGCATGCAGCCCGTGCACCGTAGTTACGACGACAAGGCCTGCGGCCGCATAGTTCGCTTCTCGAGCTTCGCCACTAGCTCGCGGCGACGACGGCCCCAGATGCTTTCACTTCGCCCACGATGTGCCATGAACCGTCCGAACTCTGTACGCAACCAAGTCGTCCGTGTGTCTTCACAGTGCTCAGCGCATCCATCGAAGCTGTGCCACCATCCGTCCGGACTGCCAAGCCTGGCGCATCGTCCGGGGAATGCTGCAGCCCAAACTGCCGAGACACCCCGTCCTCGCCGCAGCCATCCCCATCCGTCCGGACTGCAAAAGCAGTTTGAGATGGTGACTGGTTCTGAAACACCATCATATATGGACGCAGCGGTGGACAAGCCATATCGTTCTAGCCTAGGCGGCAGGTGGGCCACATAGGTCACGTGACCTTGGGCGTCATCGCAACCTGCCCAACGGATAGCGAGCAAACAGCTCACAGTGGCAGGCGGCAGTTAATGATTGGTCGCTCGGGAAGAGCAACCTGGTTCGCACCAGGCCCATGGCTGGGGGCACCTGCCATCGCGCGGCAGTGGCGCATCGTTTAACCACTACGCTAGGAGGGGTATGAGGACTCCCAGCGATCTATGAATGTAAAACAGAATGACCTTCTGCGTACAGCCTTTGTCAAAAGTTTAGTGCCCAGGGGGTTCACTTCTCAGCTTTAAATTGGGACTTCAGGAGCATTCGTGGAAGTCCTACCTATTGCGGCAGGCAGTACCAGAAATCTTCTCACGTTCAGGAAATTTGGAGCGCTAGAGAGTCATTAAGAACGACACAACGTGGCTCAAAAGAAAACCCCCTGGGCTCCAATCTTTTGACAAAGGCTGTACATGGGAATTAACCCATTACGCTATCGCGGCCCACTCTTAAAGGTACCCTGCGACGTACATAATGCATGGGTTCTTTATTATTTGTATGCAGAGTAAGGGATATTGTGAGTCCTGAACGCGCAATGAGATCGCCGAAATAATAATATTTGATATTTTAATCTTCGCTAGAAATGCTTGTTTCGAGCCGATGGTGTCGCAACGCGGCGGCCATTTGCCGCAGCGGAAATGAGGTGGCATCCAGATAGGGCGCTGCCTTTCTCATTGGTTGGGCGTCCAGTTTGCATATTGTTCCTTTATACTTACGAAATTGATCCAAAATATTATGTGTCTGAGTACTGACAGCTTTTCGCATGCCACAAAAAACTGGAAAGAAGCAGGGAAAGCGAACGAAAACTAACAAGAATTCAGCTAGGGGCGACACAGAGAAAGGCCGGACAGGAGACGGGAGTCGAGTTTGGGGGGGGAGGGGGGCTACCGCTGACAGCCTTCCAGTCCGACTAAAAAAGAAACTTCGGGGAGCTTCCTTTGTCGTTAGTCACCCCTGCCCTGACTACGGCGTCGCGTACACGGGGGGAAGACGCCGTCAAAATGCGCGGCTGTCTACAGCCCCGATAAAGCAACAACTGCATGCACGCTTCCGCTGCGTGTGCGCTAGGCGCGGTTCTGATTGGTAGCGCCCGATCTCGGTACTGGGTGAGTGAAATGGGTGAGTGAAATGCTTTTTCGTCTGAGCATTTCATTTCGAATTTTCAGAGTGGAATAACTTTCGTTTGCATGCTCCGATTTCAATAATTCTTTTTGCTCTGGTCTCTGGAAACATGATGAATCTATTTAATGATATTAACGGGTACTGAAGAAATCATCGCGGTGCCCCTTTAAGGTGGAGCGTAAGTGTTCCCTCCATTTTTTTGGCGGCTCTGATGCGTGTGATTGACTGGCTTACCGTGTAATTCGAGGCCATGCGCGGAAACGGCAGTATGCATGCAACCCTTCCAGGTGTACTGTTGGGGTCTGAGTCCTTGCATAGCTTATTGCTCCGAGTCCCATTTAGCTTGACGGGGGAGGGCTAAGTAGTAGGGCAATAGTAGTATAGTAGTAGGGCTTGGATTATGTCAGCCGTGTGGAGGCATGTTCGCGCATGAATAAGAGACGAGCAAGACGAGCAGTGCTCCAAACGCATGTGCGAGTGTAATTGCGCGGGGCTAGTGAACGGGCCCGGGCCAGTCGTAGGGCATGCGGGACTGCCCCAGCTCGTGGATCCACTTCGTGGCGATCCACTTGGAGCCGACGAGAACGGGACACGCTCCGTGCATGGTGCGGTTGTCTCCCACGCTTCGCGGTCTGTCGGTGGGGTTGCGCTGGAAGCGCCCTCCGTTGGCCGGGTTCGGCAGCAGGTTGAGCCAGAAGAGTGCGCGTCCCTCTTTCGCATCCACCTGCGTGAAGTATAGAATTGACTCAATTGACACATTTCCATGTACTGTCATAAGTTTTATGAAAGGGAACGCAGGAGCGCGTGGCAGATAGTATCGAAACTTACTGGTGATACGCAGCAGTGTTTTTCGCAGTGCGGTGGAAAGGGCTCTGCTACCTTGCCATGCTTTTGACAAAAGAGGATATCGCACCTCCCTTTCCACTTCGTTTCTAAAAGCAGCCACCGGGTAGCGTGTTCGCCAAATGCAGCCGGTACAGCCAGCGATGACAGCGCCGCCCACCGACAGGTAGCAGCCACCATTAAGGCTGGTTATAAATATTCATTCAGAACGACAGCTTGATATCGCTGCTATGGCGCAGTGGATTAGAGGCACGTGTTGCGTATGGAAGGTCGGCCGTTCGACTCCGCTCTCTGTACTGTAATTTTTTTGTTTTTATAATTTCTTTTTTACCTTTTTTTTCCTTTTAGGTCGCAAATCGTGATGCTTAGTAGCATATAACGCCGTTTAAGATTTTCAAAACATTTTCTGCATACTTTTACACAGACTATTCACAGCGCTGGAATATCACTTTTGAAATTAAACTAAATATTACATGGTTAGTAACAATACGTTGGTATAGACTTTTAAGCATTATTTAGGGAATAATTATCCCTTTTAGGTAAGCCGTTGTGACAATCTTCAGTCACTGTGATCAATTCACCGTGGTTTCAAGCCTTGCGGCTGTACAGGCTGCAGTTGGCGAATACGCCGCTTCGGCGGACGCGGTTGTTGCGACGCGCGTCTGTTCTTTCAATCTTTCCTCTTACATCTTTCAATTCTCCTCTATCTGCACGTGGCAGCGATTGTGGCTCAGCACGAGCCAGCAGGCAGGCCCATGCAATTTCCTTTTCATACTTTCTTTAGTCGCTTCAACAACCATATGTACGGCCCCATGATATCTACCACCAGCTCTCATGCTCCCTTTCATAAAGCTGACGACTGCAGGTACCCGCATTTTTAGGCCCAAGGAAACAAATAGAGGCCAGAAGGGGTCTCTTATCACTGTGCGGGCCGAATCGGCAAACTTTTTATGCGAAGCATATTACTAGAGCTACACTGCAGCCCGTCGAGCGCGGCGGTGGAGCTACCATTGACCTTTAGCGTGACCACGTGACACCACGTGACAACATGACGTCACAGCAGAGGAGAGATGGGCTGCCGGCTCGCGCTGTCGGCCGCGGCGGTGGAGGCTCCACATCAGAGGCGCTGCAGCTGACCACGTGACGCTACAGCAGCGGTATAAAGCTGAGCTTGCCTCGCTGTGATTGTCTGTGTATCTGTTCTCGCTTCGGCGAGCGCGGCTTCGGCCGCTTATCTGTTTTTTGAGCAGCGTCCGCTCCGGCGGACGCAGTTGTTGCTGCGACGCGCGTCTTTCCTTTCCTCTCTCTCCTTCCTCTGATCTTTTAACTCTCCTCTATCTGCACGTGGCAGCGGTGGTGGCTTGGCTCGAGCCAGTAGCAGGCCCGTGCAATTTCCTTTTCATCCTTCTCTCAGTCACAACAACAACAACATCTCCGGGCACTTACGAGGCGGCCAGGTGTTGGGATGCCGCCTAGAAGCAGGGCTGATTTGAACGAGAAGCGAAAGCTTCAGCGTGCCACAGAGACCGATGAAGAGCGGGATGAACGTCTGGCTAAGCGGCGTGCTCAATATGCGGCTCGGCGACAACGTTCTACAACAACTGAAGAGCAAAGCGAGGAACTTTACCAAGCCTAGCCATCAATATGCTTCGCATCTGACTAGGCTTAACCTTAGCTAAGCCTCAGCCATTTTTTTTCGCCTGCGGGCCAGCAGCCGCAGAAAAAGGAAGGTGAGGGGAAAGCTTAGAGTTCAGCACACTTCTCATGCCGTCATCACCGATTCATCTGCCGCCTCGGACATACAAGGGGGTGACCCTATAGGGGGGACCCTATGTATCGGCTAGAGAGATGGGGGACCAGCGGGGTGCCAGTGCGCATGCGCAGAACGCAAGCGCCCAATGGTTTAGCGTTCTGCGCTTGCGCGCTGCGCCGCGCAACTCCCCTATTCCCCTAACCGATAAGGTCTCCCTATTCTAAAGGTATCTAATGACTCACCGTCCTGGATTTATGCGATATTAGGAGACTGCTACCTCTCGATATCCTAATGAAGTTTGTCGTCCATCCCCCCCCACCCGCCTCCCCCCCCCTTTTTTTTTTGAGGAACCCGCTGCCGAACAGCGCTAAAGAAACGCTATACGGATGAAGAGCAGACCGAGTTGTTACTGGCACGGTGCTTCCCGAACAAAATGAAAATTAGTTTTTGAGGAAGGGAAATGGCGCAGTAACTGTCTCACATCATCTCGGGGGACACCTGAATCGCGCCGTAAGAGAAGTGATAAAGGAGGGAGTAAACGAAGAAAGGAAGAAACAGGTGCCGTAGTAGAGGGCTCCGGAATAATTTCCACCAACTGGGGATCTTTAACGTGCGATGTCAGTGCATGTTAAAAATCCCCAGGAGGTCCAAATTATTTCGGAGCCCTCCACGAAGGCTACAGTCTTTAGGGTTAGTTGGCCACGTGTTTGAAACCCCTGCGCTAACGGCTTCTCGCGTCGTGCGATTTTAGGCGCTCAGTGGCGGAACGTGCGTTCATATGATGCGCAGCACCTTCAGTCCGAGTTCGGGGAAGACAGTGGCTCCTCCCCTGTGCACGTCCGACAGGTACATGAGCCAGGTAGCGGCCCGCTGTCCCGCCTGCATTTCCTCGGAGGAGGCCCGCTCGTGCTCCCGCGTGTAGTCGGCATGCGGCGAGTAGTGGCCGCCCACGCCGTAGTTGACCACCTGCAGCTCCTCGGCGCTCTCGAAGCGCATGCCAGTGACCGCGGACGCAGCTGAGCTCAGCTGCGCCACTAGCGGCACCTCGTGGTCGCGGAGCCAGGCCACCTGCACGCGGTATGTGCGGGTGAATACAGTACTCACGCGAAGGTGGTTTGGTGCGCAGGCGCCCAAATCAATAGGATCGAATTCTCAGTTTTACCGCTCATGAGCTCGCCCGAAGGCTGACCTTCCAGCCGATCATCGCGACTTCCTCCGAGGATGGACACATTTCAGAAAACGAGCGGCTATACTCTTTTGGAGTTATCACACAGTTCTACAGACTTAGTAGACGAACAAATAAATGGCAGCGCAAGGAGTCGAGGACTAGACGAGACAACAAGGACGGCGCTGAACCGAGACACCTGACGAACCAAAGATGGTTGCTCTAACCGAGAGAAAGAACACGTTCCACATAGGCTGGCAAGGTAACGTCACCTACGATGTGCACGTTGCAGGGTGGGGCGGCCGAGCTCTGGGCAGGCTTGGCTCTAAGTCGTCTCAGCGCTTGTTGCCAGAGGAATTCCGTTGATTGGTCAGCTAAGATGTGGAAGTTCCGCGGCTTACGTTGGTGCGAGGAGACCTGTGTCCTTCTACAGACCTGGGCGCTCAGGAGGTCACGGTACAGGCGAGCTTGCTGACGCCATTCTGATCTCAAGACTTTGACAACCCATATTCCTGTTCATTGTTCAAGACATGTACCAACACGCCCAATTTTCCACGTTAGCAGACGAGAACATCCAGAACCACATAGGAAGCTGAGCAAGAAGGAGGAAGCATGGAGACAGTTGCAGGTGGGCACCTTTCCGAACCTAGCCACACTGAGTGGGTTCCTGCTGGTCTCAAACGGCGGCAAATGTAGGGTCTGTGAAGAACGGGCGACCCTAGCCCATATCATGTGGGCACGAACCCGATCCGCAACTTTAGTGGACAGTAAGCAGTCATGGGAGGTTTTGCTACGCAACCAGGACCTGCAAGAGTAGAAAGCCGTCATTATACAAGCCTTCGAAGCCAGGTCCCAAGGGATCTCGGCCGTCTGACAAGGACGGGAGGGTAAGTCCGCCCTTCTGACACTTAATCTGAACTCAATGAAGTTTTTGTATGCTGTGCTATACTACACGAATGTGGTCGCTGGACGCCACAGGCGACGCAGTGTAATAATATAGGACACTAACTGGAACACGATCTCTTCAGTGCACAGCAGCCTTCAAAACTCTCTTCTTCCTCCCTCTCAGCCCTTTCCCCAAATGGAGTACGCTGGGTGACGTCGGGCCATTCGGACGACTAGCTCACTCTGTCACTGCATGCCCACGATCTTCTGAGCGTCTAAAGCATGTCGCTCATAAATACAAACTTCCAGCAGCCAAAAACAAATTACAGTATGTTTCGCCTCGACGCATGCCCAACATTCTTGGTTAAAAATTTCTATTATTGAAAAGCCTTAAGGTAGTAGTACATAAATATTGAAGGTAATGGTCCATTATTCCACTGTGTGGCAAAATCTTTATTTCATAATGTTTCCATCGCTCGCATCGAGCAGTTAATACTGCCTTAGAAAAGCAATGGGGAACGCTTTTGAAGATAGCAAAATCGTTTAAAGCAAAAAAAAAAAGAAATGCAAGCCTACAGACGGGAGTCTGCGGATATATTGATCGTTATAGTGAAATCTTACAATATACGTAAAAATTGCGCTCAAACTTTTTCGTGTGTTCAAAAACGCTTTTGTACAGAATTTTTGGGTATGTCACGTAAAGTGGACTAAGAGCCGAGCCAATTTTGCTGCTGGTTAGACTACGCAGCGAGAGCTACATCGAGACCGAGCTTTGTGGTGAATCATTTGTAACCCGATTTCAGGCATAGCGCCATATACAGAGGGCAAAAGGCATGTCTAGAACACGTTCTGAGCGTTTTTCGGGCTGAACACGCGATAACCAGCGATAAGATTTGGTTAAAATGGTCTGGATGTAAACATGTGCAGTTAAACTTACAGAATTCCATTGTCAGTTTTTGCCTTCTTGGTCGCAGCGGCTTTGGGAGCTGCGAAACACACAGTTTGGTTGTTCTAGGCATGTGTTTTGCCCTCTGTACTATCTCACTGGCAACCAACTGCCGTCGTTCGTTTATTGGGCACACATTTTTAACACGACGGCGTTATAGCTGGCGTTCAGAGGAAAATCCATGCGCGTTGTCGAACTGGTTCATGACTGGTCGGCCGAGGTCGTGACGTCACACCGCGTCAACCAATGAGAGCGATGTACAGGGTCTGTTCTGAAAGTAGTAGGACTGGTTTCTTCCTGGGCGAACGGGCGGAAGAGAGGCGGTCTGCGCGTGCAGGACCGGTGAAGGGGGATATTTCCTGTCACTTCCTCTTTCCTGTCACTTCCTCGTTTCGCCTTCGGGCTTCTTCTTTCGCGCTGTTTTCACCAATATCAGAATGGACCAACTAGCCCAGCAAAAAGTTCTGCTAGATATTGGGAATGCTGGGGAAAATCGGCAGTCGGCTCTCGGCCGTTGAAGAGAGCAGGTCGCTTGTACTGTGAACCCCTGTCGAAACGTCTCGTCACGCAGAATCACGGAACGTTTACTGGATCAGCGATACGCGATCAGATTTTGCGTAAATCTTGGTAAAACGGGCAAAGAGTCTCTCGACATGATTAAGAAGGCCTACGGTGACGTTGCCATGGGCAGATCAGGTGCTGTTCCGAGAAGGTAAGCAAAGAGTGGAAGACGACGACCTCTCCGGACGCCCTTCGACCAGCAAGACCAACGAAAATGTGTAGCGAGTGAAACATTTACTGAATAGTGATCGTAGGATGACTATCAGAATGAAAGCTGATGACTTGACTATTCCTCAAACCCAAGTTTCAGAAAACTTAGCCATGAGGAAAGTGTGCGCGAAGTTGGTGCCGGGAGTGTTGTGAGAGGAGCAAACGGCCAACCGGAAAGCGATCTGCCAGGATCTTCATCATGTGAATGAGGACCCCCATTTTTTGCCCAGCACAAGGCGGCAACGCTGCCCCAGGCCCCTACAGCCCCGACTTGACCCTGCCCGACTTTTTTCTATTCCCGAGAATAAAATCAACGCTCAAGGGGAAACATCACGGATCGGTGTAGAGGCGGTTGAACAGGCCGTGACGAGGGGGCTAAACAGCATTCAGGTCCAGGCGTTCCTGGAGGCGCACGAAAACTGGAAAACTCATTGGCAGCAGTGTGTAGATGCGGAAGGGTGCTGCTACTTTGAAAAATTCTAATCGTTTGTACTATTCTCATGAATAAACTTTATTAAAAAAAATGAGTCCTACTACTTTCAGAACAGACCCTGTATGCGCAACAGACTAAGCGCGCGGAAAATTTCCGCTGCTCTGTGGTTGGCGCGTCGGGTCATGTGATAGGGGGCGTGATGTGGATGTGGGAGTGGCGAAGAAGCGATTCTCAAAAAGAAAGAGGCTCCAAGACGGATGCGTGCATACCGTAATCGTGCTTCTGTAGTTGAGAAGGAGTTCTAAGCCACCTCTACCGCTGCTGCGTTCGGCATCTATAAGGGTCGGTTAGGGTCTACAGACTATGTACCTTGCTGATGCGTATTCCTGAAACGATCTGCCTCCTCACGGCGTTGAAGACCAGGGCCCGGAACAACAACGGCTCTGCCATCTTTCGGAGGGCTCGAGCGTGGCGCTTGCTGAGGAAGTTGTGCACGAGCCCGACGCGCGGATCTTCGCTCAGCACTTCCACGCGTAGCGGCCGCAGGATCAGCATGGGGTGCTGCGCAGCGATTCCTTCGATTATGTACTGCAATGCAACGACATCAGCAGCTCTTTTCAGCAGAGAAGAGCATATCATGCTTTACCATGGCCACAACCCTTACAAAAAAAGTATTAGACAGTCTATAGAGTGTCTATAGACTTCTGTCTATAAAGTCTATAGACATAAACAAATCCTAGGGAACTGTCTATAGTTCAGTAGCGTGGCTTTTTGGGCTTGTTGGTACATAGTTTCAATATACAGTAGCGCAGCAAAAGACGAGGACACAAGAGACAAGATTTCCCACAATTTGAAAAGAATTGGTCAACGAGCGAATGCGACCGTCGTGTTCTCGGCGCCGAAAAAACTTGCAACGTTGTGCAAACTGGGAAAACCCAACACAAACAAAGCGCGCGGATGCACAACTAGGCACCAGAAGCCATACGTCACGTGCGATGAAGGTGTTGTGTATAAGATACCCTTGTCATGCGGGAAACACTATATCGGCCAGACGGGGAGATGTCTGAACGAGCGCCTAATGGAACACGCTCGCAACGTCAGAAACGGGCAAGGCGGATCGCTCGTTGACCACATTCTCGCATGCAACTCAAAAACCTGTAAGCCTTTCTTTGATAAATGTCGGGTAATAGGAAAAAGCAGAGAAAGGGTAACGCGCGAAATCATTGAAGCCGAAAAGATAAATAGGTCAGGATGCGCGTGTGTAAGCACACCTTCCATTCTCCTCTCAGATAAAGAGCTCGGGTTTCTAAGGAATTGATACTGTTCGCACATGTGATTACTGTTTTCTGGCGTATAAATGTGATGCTTCAGGAGAATAAAATTTGTTGGAAGTTAGCGCTCGTGCTGTTCGTTTCTCGTCTCTTGTGTCCTCGTCTTTTGCTGCGCTACAGTATATTGAAACTGTCTATAGTCAATACAAATGCCATAGATAGTCTATAGACAATCTATAGATTTATGGACATGCACTTTTAGTAGACTTTTGCCTATAGACAGTTTATAGGCTATGAATAGACAAAAATAAATATCTATAAGTAGTCAATAGAGTCAATAAGAAGTCTACAGACTGTCTACAGACCATTTTTACAAGGGAAAGCTGAAGGCTGGTGCAGTTCTATTCAGCTGTGAGACACTCTGCATGTATATATGCAGGGGACATAGCAGCACTGACCGTTATAATATGAAGCACGACGCAGCGTAACCCGGCTGAGGGCGCGGACGTTGCTTTGCGGGCGAAGGAGTGCCTCGAGGAACAGAGGTTCTCGAAGCTGGCCACGTCGGTCGCCACCGATGAGTACTGCAGGCGAACGTCGTCCTGCACTCTCGCCACCAGCTTGGAGCGCCTGGATGTGCGATCGAGACCCCGAGGACGTCTTTAAGGTGGCATACTTAAGGTGTAGTACTAAGCGAAAAGGGAGTAAAATGGAAGTAAATGCACCATTTAATCTTTACGGTGAACATTTTAGTCTCTAAGGGAGTTACGGGTGCTCTTTGAGGGTCCATAGGTGTGGCGACGCCATTAGTCCGCGCACTCTAAACACTGATACACCTTATGGGAGTAAAAAAAGAAGTAGGCTGATATATAGCTCACTCCCTTTTATAAAAGGGAGTACATTAGAGGACAGCTTACTCTCCTAGCTTTAGTCCTTTATGTTTAGAGTGCAGGGGACTAACGCCCATTGCACCTTTAGCTCTTTTTGGCTGTTATTAGTTCAGTGTGATAGTTCATAGAGAATCGGTCCCTATAAATTTTACATGTATATACTTTGAATGAGGCACCTTTCCCGCTTTAAACAGCGTCGATATCGCAGTTGTACTGAAAAGTCTGTCGTTGACAAAGGCACAACAGCCTTTGTCATAAATATACAGGCCATCGAGTCTGCTTACAGCCCTTTCAGCATGGCTCATTTTACATCGCCAGTGTCCCAATTAAATCTCAGATGGCGGGGGCGACTATATTCCTCATCGCCGTAGCTCAGACGACAGAGCCCCACATGTGACTGGCTAAGGTTGTGAGTTCGGTGCCCACTGGTAGTGTGTCGCCTTTTCTTCTACTTTCTGTTAAATCATGTAAACTTTTAATGATTGCGCATTACTTTCCTCTTTCGCAGGGAGGACACTATCCCCTTTCATCTGCCACTCCCTATATTGCCACGCTAGCAGGGTCATGAGAATCTGCCGACGCCATTGGCTGGAACTTTGACGGGGAAAAGCCGCTTTGTTCTTGACTTGTATCTGACTAGTAAGGTTCGAATGCGAAGCGCAACAAGATATCATAAATCGAAGATGAACAAGAGGATAAAAGGTTCGATGCGTTTTAAGAACAAAATAAATGTGCAAGGAACTTCCTTTGTTTGAGATTAGTTTTACGAAACCTCTTACGAAATGCTGACCGACGCGTTGAATTGCAGAGCAGCGCAATGAAATTTCAAGCCTGTCCACTCTAAACGTTGCAGCTGGCACCGTTTACGTAACTTCGGTATTCGTCCACGCCATGCAGCTCCAGAGATGCCAATACGCGCGTCTCAAAATATTTAGCTTTTATTTTTTCTAATTTCGCCTGTTTTTAAACCCAGCGACGCCAATGAAAAGACGTCCCCCATAAATAGTTTGTGGTTTATGGGTCCTAAAGCGACTCAGGCTATGAGGGACGATATGAGTGGAGGGCTGCGGAAATTTCGACCACCTGAGGTTCTTTAACGTGCACTAATATCGCACTGTACACTGGCCTCTAGAATTTCTCCTCCGTCGAAATTCGACCGCCGCTGCCGCGATTGAGCCTATAAGTCTTTCGGGTCAGCAGCCGAATGCCATAACCCCTGAACCACTGTGGTGGCCCCCATAGATGTGGATAGCTTTATATTTGCTTTTATATGACAGATTTTACCGAGGATAAGCGCAATGGTTGTATAGCAGAGCTTTCCATATGTACTGAGGATTTTATTGGGGGATAAAGTGCAATAAGATTATTTAGTGGCAGCATTTATTCGGCTAGCAGCGCTAGGGACAAGGCACTAAATATACCGAGACCCTGGCCCGATGTCAGCGCCTCCTTCGTATCTTCCCCATTGCCATTACGCTCGATGCCCCTATCACGATAAACAACCCAGCCTGAATCAGAGCTTTCCGACCGCGCAACTGCGAGACTAGTGGCCTTTATAAAAAAAAAAAAAAACCTGGGGCCGTATTTTATAAGGTACCATTCGTAAACTGTCCTTTTGGTCCCCTGGCATTGGTCACTGTTGTTCGGTGACATAGTCGCGGCTTTTGACCGTTTGTGGGATGCTACCCGACTACTGGCAGGTTGACAACAGGGTTAGATCACTGGCTGCATATCGCAGCCAACGGCAGCAAATAGTGGCGATTTTCCTCTTTATTTTCCTTTTCCTGTTTTTAATTTATTTCATGCCGTCTCTTAGATTATATTTACTTTTATTCTTATTTTGTTTTGTTTGCCCTTATTCTTTACTTCTTAACATGGTTAATAACTGGGTGAATTGGAGAGATATGGGAGAGGCCTTTGCCTTGCAGTGGTCGTTGAGATGTCTGTGACTGGCTGCTTCCGTCTGATGCTGCCTTCACACTGACGTCACGCCAAATAAAATTGACAGTGGACAAATGGACCCTTACAAAATACGCCCCCTGATACGCTGATTGGTGCGAAGTTGGGAGGTAGCTGACTGTCACGCCACGTGCGAATATCCTGCAGTTATAGTGGAGAAAGGAAAGCCGTTGAAGAGTGTCACTGGAAGTTTGTTGCTCAGCTCAGAGGGGGCGCTTCAGTATTTTAACTTCTGCGGTGCCTCAATAATGTTATGATGCTGCAAAATCGTTTCAGAAAGAAGGGTTTCAGTCTCTTTAGACCACGAGACCATCCAGTAGTGCTGGCAGGCATCGAATAAGCCTTTTTTTAAATAAAAATTTAGGAGCCATGGCTAAAGTATCGGTAATTTTTGTGGGCCAAAACGGCGTCTGTTGGTTAAAAATTGATCTCACCACCCTGTAATGGATACGCTGATATCGAGGCACTCTTAACCTCCTCTGGGTAGCCTCACGTCTTGCCCAGATTTCGATCTAAATTTTCGTGTTAGGAAGGTCAAGGAACCGTGACGGAACTCAATAACACCGTTTCCTCTTCGAGCTGTTTATCACTTCGGGCGCGCCCTGCTCTCTGCCATGGCCGTACTGTCTAGTTTAGTTGACATAGCGACTGTCCCGGAAAGGCGGTGACCCCAAGTTCGATTCCTAGACTTGGAAGGCTCTTAAATCAACTGTTTATAAAGTTTGTGCGAAAATTGCACAGATTTGGTTTGTAGCTGTATGACCGTGCTTGGGTAGATGCTGACGAGTAATTACTCCCCCAGTTAAAATTTACTCCACACAGGGAAACTGCACTAAAAAAGCTCGGCAGGATTAAACCACGGTGGTACCTAAAAGTCGACCGATAACATTTTGGCAATGGCCCGGGCCAAATTTGGTGGTCACCATCGTATCGGGCACTCTCAATTATGGTTCAACATCGCTTTTTGGTATGGTTTATGAGGTTGAACGTCCCAAAGCTAGTCAGGCTATGAGGGACACCGTAGTGGAGGGCTCCGGAAATTTAGACCACCTACAGTACATGGGCCTCTATAGCATTTCGCCTTCATCGAAATTCGACCGCCGCGGCAGGGATCGAACCCGCGTCTTTCGGGTCAGCAGCCGAGCACCAAAACCACTGAGCCACCGCGGCGGCTAGGACATCACTTTTGGTCCATAACGGCCAAGGTTAATTTGTTAATCTGTCTATGTCATTCTGTTGCTATTCTGTGCTTCTGAAGGTCAAACCAAGGTCAATTCAGGCACGGAATGTTGATCAATCTGTTGCTATTCTGCGCTTATCAAGGTCAAACTAAGGTCAAGTATGGTACGGAATGTTGAGCGACTTTTGCGCTGAGTAGAGCTACCGCTTCTAAAACACTGGGCTAGCTCTGCGAACTATAAACGCTACGGGAGTCGCTCACTCGTCAGCGGGTGCGCCGTCGTGGTATGCCAGCAGGAGACGCAGGGCGGGCCTCTTGTCTTGCACCCGCATGGTGATCCTGGCCATGGAGTTGAGGATGGCCTGGCGGTCGTCGCTTAGGTCGTCCCCTTCTTCGTCCAGGGTGTCCAGGCTGGAGGCCCACCATCCCACGGCGCTGCCCACGTCGTCCGAGTCGAAGCATCGCTGCGCCAACTCGCGGCGGTCGTGCGCGGACACGTTCAGCGACGGGCTGCGAGGACGCGGAGTCCGCTTCGTACAGGGTTCCCACGTAAAGAGCCCATGTGCTCTTTAAAGATAAGCTGAAACTCTTTTTTGAGAACTCCGCGACACGCAAGGTTTGATTTGGTTCATGGGGTTTAACGTCCCAAAGCGACTAAGGCTATAAGGGGCACCGTAGTGGAGGGGTTCGGAAATTTTGACCACCTACAGTACACGGCTCAGTTCATTAGTGACAAGTGCATGCGACAGGTGGCGGCAGCTTCCAAGCACACACACGCCACTTCGCAAGGCACAGTTGGCTCCTCGTGGAACCAAATCGCGCCTGCGTCTCCCAAGTTTAATTTGTTTTCAACCACTAGCAGAAGAATTTCCGCCACTCCCCAGAGGGCGCCACATCTTGCGAAAAAGACGCATTCCTACACCTCTCCATGTCGGATGAAGGGCAGCACCGCCAACTATTAAGGCAAAAGCCTTTAGTGGCTCATACTGTCTTCCGTTAAAAAAACGTTTCGCACGCGTTTAACTCAGGAAATAAAAAAGAATAAAAACAATGGTTGCTTCAGATAGAGGAGGAAAAATCAACCTAGAAGCCAAGTTTCATCTGATGACTGTAATTAATTAATTAATTACAGACAAGAATGTTGAAATTGCGTCGAAATAGCGCGGACGTCGATCTAGCCACGGGAACGGTGTGACGTCACATCCACCGGAAGTCGTCACGGCACAGTGAAAATTGTCACAGAATGGCCAGAAAAACGTCGAATTTGTGTCAATTAGATGGAAAAATGTGTAATTAACTGTAATTAACTCATGATCCCCGAAAGATTTATAAATTGGGTATTGATATAACCACGGGAACAGTGTGACGTCACATCCACCGGAAGTAGTCACGGAATAGTGTCCTCGGCTTTCGCCTCTCAACACTTTAGTTGCCAAAGTGTCCTCGTAATTTTTTCTCCAGTCATATTAAACTGTATGGAATGATCCAAAGAGCTATCCAGGACTCTGCGGCAACGAAGGAACCAGCTAACGCCGGGAACGCGCACCTCCTGAGCTTGACCATCTGTTCAGCGCTGAGCTCGTAGGTGTGCTGCAGACGGCAGAGCCCCACCGCGGCGCCGGAAAGGTCTTCCTCGCTGGGCCACTTGCCCGTCTGCGGCTCTGGCAGCTGCAGCAGCTGCCCGTGGTCGGCATTCTGCTCGGCCTGGTCGGACGCCAGCTCGGGCCAGTTATACGCCAACCACATCCTCGTCAGGTAGGCGCGCAGGACGTCATCCCATCTGCGCAAGCGCAGACGCGCACATGCTCTGCAGGGGTCTTTGTTTTCAGCATGATATATACAGGGCGCTCCGTATTTATCTGTCCGGGTTGCAAAAAATTCTAAAACACTATTCTATTGGTAGCTTATGATAGTCTGCGTTTTTCGATAAACAATTTAACATCGGAACTTGCCTGGACTGCATGGAATCGGTGAAAAACTGGAGTCGTCTGGGCGGAGAATTTTGATCTAGGCGAGTGGGATGGCCGAATTGAGAGGCTGCGCCATCTGGTGAACTGCGAGGCAACCAATATCCCTGGGGTAGGCCTCGCAGTAGCCCAGATGGCGCAGCCTGTCAAATCTGCTGCTCCGCTCGCCTAGACTAAATTCTCCACGCAGACAACTGCAGTTTTTCGTCGATTCCGGACAATTGAGGCAAGTTCAGGTGTGTAAATTATTTATTGAAACACGCAGAAATAAGCTACCCTTTGGTCTGCCCTTGAGCCAAAACAGGCAAGTAGTTTGAGCAGGAGAGTATTTTAGAACCAAACAGATAAATATAGAACACTCTGTACAATACGCAGAGAAAGTTTTTAGAGTTAAGTTATTGCTACATTTAACACACACAGCCGCCTCCCTGTATCTCGTGTCGTTTGAATGGCTAGTTAGTGACTTATGTGGCTCATGCAGCCCGTAGATGTAACTTAAATCTATGCAGTCTGACTATTGGATAAAGGTGCATTAACTATATCAGATGGTTTACCTAACATGCTCTGCAATTTTTATATATAGAATTTTTGAGTTTGAAGAGCGTTTCTATCGGCATAGCATTGCCAACGGTGTAACGCGCATCATAACACAGCTAAGAGGTGCAACTCGTAGGCTGGATAATTAATATTGAGTAGTTATCTTCTAAACAATTACCGTCTTTCTTATTTACTGAGAGGCATGTAGTCCACCGTAATTACAATATTCGTAATAGTTTTTTGAATTTCATAAACGCAGTTACAGTCGGTTCTGCGGCCCAATTAATTTTGGCTACATCGTGCGAAAATACATGCACTTTCGAAAACCTTGCAGGAAAATCAACGCGTCCATTGCACGTAACTCGTAGAAATATAAAAATTTATTGAGCCACAGCGCCGATGGTAACTGCGCTTTCGAAATTTTAAAAACTGATATGGAATTACACTTACGGTGAGCTACACGCCTCTCGAAAAATAAGGAGGCTAAAAGTAATAGTTAAAAAGTTAACTACTTAATACATCCTACTAGTTTGCACGTCTCAGTTGTATTCTGATGCGCTACAACAATGACAATGCTATGGCGAAGAAAGTGCTCTTTTAACTCATAAAGCCTATTTTCAAAAATTTCGGAACATCTTAGGTGAAACACCCGGTATGTGCTAAGTTCTTTCCAGTTCTGCCTACCAGTTCGTCGATGTTTTTTTATTAATCTTGTATAAATATATTCGCAGTTCTAAATTACGCGAGAAACAGTTGTTATGTAGCCTTCGTGCATGCCTCTTTGTGATGTCAGACGACCCAGACCACCTTTTCCCTTATCTGCTACGGCAGAATAGCTTAAGAGCTTGTGTTCGCCATGTTTCAAGCGCTAAATTTATTGCACTCACCCCTGAAAACTGGCGATGCGTATTTTTTTTTTTCGTCAAAACGAAATGAATTAGAAATCTCTCTTTCTTTTGTAGCACAAGGTTTAAACTTTCCTTCTAAAGTGACAAGCTACAGCGACTTTTCCTTCATCATAACCTGTACCCCCTCAATAGCGTAATAAGACCCAAGCAAGCTTTGCACATGCAGTCGGCTGTTTAGGTAACGCCAGCCGTGTGCCTTCCGCGGCGCTGTTCGCATTTATCGAGGCGAAATGCATGCATGCAAAGGCCGTCGAACCGGAATCGCGAAAGCTCGCGTCCCCCATTGAGTGCAAGCGCTCCATGCCGCCGCACCGTCAAAACGCGGCTCTGAAATCCCTTTCGCGGCACTCCCATTGAAAAGCCGTTATTGTCTGGCGATATTCAAAAGCGCTAAAAGATGGCTTCGCTTGAGAGGTGTTTCGTAATTCTCCCCGAAACAACGAGGATAGACGAAGTGGTGCCGTGCAGGAGCTTTATGTAATGCCCGTTTGATAGCTCCTTTACTAAAAGCATCCTCCCCCCCCCCCCCCCCCCCCCCCCCCCCCCCCCCTCGCAGTGGACAATGTAACGTTGAGCAAGCGGGTCAACGCCGCGACGCATTCAGCTGCTCGTGATTCAGCGTTATTCATGCTTTTTTTTATATTTTTAACGCAGGGATGCATTCTAGAGCTTCCCACCCTGAAGAGCTGACCCGCACAACAAGGTTTTAAGGTCCCCCAGCAAACAGTAAAGAAGAGGTCATGTTGTGAACCCCCTGGTTTTTTGTTTCGCATTAGGAAACCAATGCGTTTCGAATATACGGCAAATAAATGTTGAACCAAAGCGAGATGCGGGCTTGTTTTGTAATGCTGCGCTGCCGTAACATCGCTCCTTTTGCAACCTTAGTTTCGAATTAAAACGTTTGCTTTGCTAAACCGTGACGTGCGCTGCATGGAGGAGATAACAGGAAATGAAGTGCTAACGTATAGTACAATTTTGACGAAGGTGCCGGCTTTTTATCAACATGTACGTTATTTGACCAAATGATAATATCGTTCATTACGCGTGATGCGGGAACACAAAGCAGGAAAATACAGGCGCCTCGAGAAGTTAGGCAGATACAGAAAGATGAACATCTGAAGATAAAAAGGAAGCATATCCCAGTGTCAAAGAAATTGCTGCTAAAGATATCGAAGAAATAGGAACTGGCTTATTGGCTTATTGGGGTTTAACGTCCCAAAGGTTGGTTGGTTTTATGGGGTTTAACGTCCCAAAGCGACTAAGGCTATGAGAGACGCCGTAGTGAAGGGCTCCGGAAATTTCGACCACCTGGGGTTCTTTAACGTGCACTGACATCGCACAGTACACGGGCCTCTAGAATTTCTCCTCCAAAGAAATTCTAGCCGCCGCGGCCGGGATCGAACCCGCGTCTTTTGGGTCAGCAGTCGAGCACCATAACCACTGAGCCACCGCGGCGGCATAACGTCCCAAAGCGACTCAGGCTATGAGGGACGTCGTAGTGAAGGGCTCCGGAAATTTCGGCCACCTGGGGTTCTGTAACGAGCACTGACATCGCAGAGTACACAGGCCTCAAGAATTTCGCCTCCATCGAAATTCCACCGCCGTGGCCGGGATCGAACCCGCGTCTTTCGGGCCAGCAGCCGAGCGCCATAAAAACTCGGCCACGAAATAAGAAACAAGTCTTCTAGTCAACAGCTCTGTTGTAGTCTTACTATGTGTTACCATGCATTGCTTAATTAGAGCTATTTTCAATCAAGCGTAGATTTTGGTACATATATTACGCTATGTGACGGAAAGAGAAAAGGCAACGTCGGCTATTATTCAGGGTTCACTGGGAGAGAGGTATATGTTTTTTTTTTATTAAAACCGTTCTTCGCACAGTCGGAACCGTAACTCGCCTTGTTCTCCCCTAACAAAGTTTTCTTTAGACACTCTACAGACTGTCCATAGACTTTTGTCTATAAACTATATAGACTTTCTATAGACAAATCATATAGGTTAGTCATTAGGCAATAAAATCCTAGACAGTCTATAGAATGATCTATAGATTTATGACCGTACACTTATAGTGGACTTTTTTTCTATAGCCCAAGAATAGACAAAAGGAAATATCATAGGACGGCAATAGAGGCTATAAGAAGTCTGTAGACCATTTTTATAAAGGGGTAGCGCGTCAGCTTACAACTGCACAAGAGGTCAAAAATGCGATATGAAAAGCTAAGGGTAATGAATAAAAAGCGACAATGCGCGTCCATATGCCGTGCTACACAGAGTACACTGTTGTAAGAATGAGGTGTCGACGAAATAAACTGCCACGTCATCTTTTCTTGTTAACAAAGAAATGCATTCCAAGACAAATTTTCACCCCTTTCTACGTCCGCATTTCGCGGCAGCATCTTTAGCGCCCGCACAGCAGACCTCGCCTGTACGTAACAACCCAAATACCGATACTATGTACAGGCGCGGCCATAAGTAAACGGAGCACGCTATTGCGTTCGAAGTGCAATCATGCTTTCTCTATTGGTAATGAAGAAGCATTGTTTGTCTACAAGAAAGCCCACCAACCTCCTCTACCAGCATGCGCGTACCACTGTTAGAAATTTCAATTAGGTGACGCGTGAAAAATATTCGAAGACAGTTGCGTGCTCCGTTTACTTTTGTCCGCGCCTGTACACAATTCTTGGATAAAAACTTTGAAAATTGGAATATTGCGATGTACTGTTATGGTAGTATTATTCTAAAGCATAGAAAAATGTTTCTTTAACAAGAAAGTCTTTCCATCATTTGCATCGAGCAGTTAAGACCGCGATAGAAAGCCGATGGGTAATGTTTTTGACTACAGAAAAATTGTTAATAGAAAAAAAAATACAAGCGTGCCGACAGAAGAACTGTGGATATATTGATTGCGTACATAAAATATTTCCCGCTGAAAAAATCTTTTCACCAGAATTGCTGGGTATGGTAAAAGTGTTCACTGTATGCATGGTCATATGCAGTGCATTCATAATGCATGGAGGAGTAAGTAAGAGAATGACTTATCCATATTATAGTTTAGCTTGGAAGAAGTGAATGAAGAGAGGTGGACGAAATAGTGGAAGAATAAGATAGCTTGAAGCAATACACGAACATCTGCGGGCGATAATTGGGTATAATTTATGCAACACTTTCACTGATTGTTTCATGTGCCATGTGGACCATCGCATTGTTTCATGTGGGCCATGGGGCTGTCGAACAACGAATGTCGGAGAGCAGCCCTACGCAGCTCGGTCAAAAGTGGGCGCCACGTATACGCGTGTCGATTCGATCGCGTTAGCGCGTGCGAACCCTCGGGGCATCGGCCTCTAAAGCCCGCTCCTCCTGGCCCTGGCGTCGTCGGCGTCGCTACGCGGCAGACGCGCGCTGCATGAATGCGAGGACCGCGTCGCTAGCGACTCAACGATCAATCATTCCTTCAGGTTCGCGCCTCTCTTTCTTTCTTTCTCTCTCTCTCCCCCTGTCTGGGTGTGCCCGCAATAAAACGAGGCGCGACGGAGGAGGAGGTGGAACAAACGGCGCTGCTCTGTGCTCCATCTGATTATAACCGTGCATCGTCCTGTAAACGATGGTCGGTCTTCGGGTAAATCGACCACTCTATTCTAGTTGTTACAGCCCTATTCGAACTTGCGCATAATTGAAACAGAGAACGTCATCCAATCCGATTCAGAATAAAACAATTTACGGAACAGAAAATACCTATATGAGGCTTTGCCTGGGGCAGAGCATAATGTGCTTACGGGTGCCTTGTGTTTGTGTCTTGCAATGAGGGAGTAATTATTCATTGACATCCACCCAAGTGAAGCCGTACGGCTACAATGAAAGCTATACAGTTTTCATACCAACTTTGTAGTTAAAGAAAAATTCGTCCTGGTCCGGGGTTCGAACCCAGGACCACCGCTTCACCGGAGCAGTCGCTCTACCAACTGAGCTAACCAGGACGGCAAACTTATGGTAGGGCGAGAGCGAATTGATCAATAACTCGAAGTGGGAACAGTGTTGACCAAATGTTTAGGGGAATCCCCCAAGGTGGAGTAGATTTGTAATAAGGGAGTAATTACTCACTGGCATCCACCCAAGCGCAGCCATACGGCTACAAAGGAAAGTTATACAGCTTTCTCAGAAACCTCGCAGTTAAAGAAAAATTCGTCCTTGTCCGGGGTTCGAACCCGAGACCACTGCCTCACCGGAGCATTCCCTCTACCAAACGTACGGCTGCGTAGCCGTATGGCTGAGGTTTGGTGGATGCTAATCTGTAATTACTGCCGTATTGCAAAATCGACTCCATTTGGATGATCCTCTGAAAACACTGGAGCAATATTTTAGAGCAAAGTATTAAGGCGAAAGCCTTTAATGCCTCATCGTTGTCGCCAGAAGGGTGTCAGCAGAGGTGTTACGCTTTTTCTACTCAAACCAGAAAAAAAAAAATCTATTCGAACCACCATCCTTCCGTTCCGCTGCCGAGCGTGCTAATGGCTACGCTACTTCCTGCCAACGCATATGTAGTTCTCTTTGTCTAGGACACTGGAGAGTGTTTGCAGAAAGGCGTAGAATCAGGCGGATGCCTCCCAAACGCCCCCCAGTGTCTCCAGCATTTAAGATTCACAAACAATTGTGTACTTAACATCTTAACCACACATCAGTGACACAAGCAGCAACACCGCGCTAAAGGCTTTCGCCTCACCGCACTTTAGGTGAACAAAGTGGCCCCCTGAATTTTTTTTTCTACTATACGCTCACATTCTGTTGTTTTGACCCGTGAAAGTCCACTAACCATTCTAATCTGGGTTAGATACCTGGTCGATAACCTTGCGTAGTATATAGGTCGCACTATACGGTTCCAATGAGGCTGATGACAGGGAAAGAGCATAAAGGTTGGATGGAGGTGGGGGTGGGGGGCTGCAGTCACCGCCGCCGGTGGTGCGGGCGTTCATTCTCTCGGCGTGCTATTTAGGGACGGGGTCACCACCAGCACGTCTGTACAGGCGGTACACGTAGCTCGGTCGCCAGATGTGCGTGGGCCCTGAAGGTGCACCGCTTTACGGGCAGGCCGCTGGCGGCACGCGCAGAGCTCAGACAAGTTTTATGAGGCCCAGACTGCGACCGCCGTATAACGCAACGACACGGGCGGACTACTTGGCCGTCGGAGAACACACGCGCTGAATGCGTTATTTCGATTTTATTTTACTCCCGCATCGACGCATGGACGCACTCAGCGGGCAGAATTGTGATTACGAGTGCCAAACGAGCAGAGAGAAAGGGAAAGAAGTTGATCTGCATGCAAATGAGAAAGGTGGAGTGTAATGAATGTATACGTACTCCACCCAGATGGCGATGACCGAGTTTTGATGCCCTCTGTGACGGGATTCATTTCGACAGATGCGATGGTTAGTTTAGGTTAGGTTTTTATGGTCGCGGTTATAACGCAAGAACTGAGTGGAAAGTGCCTCTCCTGAGGACCCTTGAGCCAATGGCTTTGACCTACGGTCGTGACGTCCCGGTCAGTCGCCTTGCACGTGCTAGCCATACGGTAACAAGCTATAACATGCTAGGCACGGTCGTGACGTCACGACAATACGATGGCGCTTTTGATCGTAGGTTCTCCTGTTATGGGCAAATACGCCTTATGTTTTGAGTTGCAACCAGTGGCTGCAGCTAGGGTGTGTCAGTGATGCGCAATTGGACGTGAACTGCGTGAAGGGCAATGCCCGTTAGTCGCACGCATGTTGGCACACAGGCCTCAGTATCGAGTCTGTTGGCATACATAAACAAAACCAGACTGTGCCTTTTCCTTTCATTTATACCAGAGAGCGAGTTGCGCAATAAAAAAAGGGAGGGACAATAGACGGGAAGACAAGAAAGGCACTGAACTACAGCGCTTGTCGTTTTGAAGCGCCACTACAGAAAAGAGTAGCGCACTGCCTTTTATAAACGGAATGCGCTAGAGGACATCTTCCTTCTTTTTTACTCCTATATAGGCGTATTCGTGTTTGAGTGTAGCGAGCGCTATGCCTAGTTCTAGTGTTTTTACGTAGTTGTGGCCCGTCGACACATCCCTACTGTTGTTCACTACGTTAGGTTAGGTTATGGGGAAATGAAAGGCCCGGTAGCTGTCTACGTATGGACGCCCGAATTGTGACGTGAGGGAAGGGATGAAGGGAGGAAACAGATAGAAAGGAAGAAGTGGAGAGGCAATGTACAGTGTGCAAGAACTATGTTGTGTGAGTCCATATTCACTTGCTCAGGGCACGCGGCCTTTTTTACTCCGAGTTCAAACGTCTGAGGCGATGAGTGAAAACGACGCGCTGTTTCGGTGTGAAGCACTCATCTGCATCCTCTCGAGTGCAGCGCTCATTGAACGGAAACCCCCTAACCGAAAGCTCGATGAACCGATGTTGATATTTTCTACATGGTTAAAACTGGCTTACGTCGAAAATCTTTGAATTTTATTAGTCGACAGGACGCGCTTCAGGAAGGAAACAAGTATAAGAGGTCCCTTTCAAGGTTTCAAGATTTAGAAAAAAAAGAAGATTGCAGAACGTACAGAAGGCAAAACGGTTGTCTACAACACATTCAGGCCGTGTTTCGGGTTGGACACGCGATATCTAGTGGTAACATTTGGCTAAAAATGATCTGGATGTAATCATGGGCATTTAAACTCTTAGTATTTCATCGGCGTTTTTTTGCCTCCCTGGTTTCAGCAGCTTTGGAAACTGCGGAATACACAGTTTAGTCATTCTAGACAAGTGTTTTGCGATCTGGTCATCAGGCTGTTACGACCGTCCTTGTAGAATGTTAAGAGCCATGCGCTCCGCGAAAGCAGAAGAAAATAGAAACAAAAGCCAACTCATACTTTCTTTCGACTTATCCAATCATCTTCATTTAATAAGGAAGCGCGACCCAGAACGACCACAAAGTAAAGACGTACGATGAGCGATAAGTGCTTGTGTCGTCGCCTTTCTTTTGTGGTCGTCCGGGTCTGTGCACACGTCGCCGCCTGAGACTGTAGAGACAGCGAAAGCCTCGCGAATTTTAGGGAAATCATCTAGAAGACTTTATCCTAAAAGGCGTAGAACACTGAGTTAGGGAAAAGTAGTATTAGTATTAGTAGTAGCAGCAGTAGTAGTCATTGTAGTATTTAGACAACTACAAGTCAACACCATCCCACACCCAAGCAGACTGCGCAAAACCCACCCAACCATTCACCACAATAAGTGCCAATTTCGCGACCAATGCCCCAAATGGTCAGGGCATGCCAAAAGAAAGCACACATCCCAATACTAGAAAACCGAACGCTAGAGCAGAGGGAGGGGGAAACCCCAAAACCAGCAGTAGGGCACTACTGGAGGCCAAATCCAATGGGGCCTTACTGAGGGTCTAAATTCACAAATTTGTTCTCACTAAATGTTTTCCTGCATTTGCTCGCGCTTCCTTGTCAACATGATTAATGTACAACTCACGCAACCTCGTCACTTTGCTGCTCTTCCTTGGAGCAAACGAAACCCCTAGAATTTCGTTGGCCCATTGACCTTCCTCGTGCCTGGTCGGATGCTCTAAGTGGCCTCCAGCTCTTTAACCGTCTAGAAAAAACTTGCGGGTCAATTTACTTTACCACACCATATTTGTTGGACCTGCTGGGCCCCACACTTTGTGCTGCGCTTACGAGTAGTCGTCGTACTCGTCGTAGTCGTCGTCGTCGTCGTATTCTTCTTCGTCTTGCCCTTCGCCTTCGCTTGGGCCGAGCAGGGCTTGTATGTATCCGAGCATCTCCCGGCAGAAGTCGAGGCGCTCCTGCTCGGCGCGCAGGTAGTGGGCTATGTTCGCGGCCACCTGGGCCTCGGTGTGCTGCAGGCTACGCAGGTGCGTGATGGCCGTGAACAGCTCGGCCCGTGACTGGTCCACCAGGAGGGAGGCCAGGCCCACCAGGAACACCGCCAGCAGCAGGGCGTAGGGACGTCGCGTACCCGAAGCCATGATGACCGCCTTCCTCTGCTCTGCCTTCTTTCTTCTTCTTGTTCTTCTACTTCAACTTGCGGCTCGTATCTCTCTTTTGCTTCGTCTTTCACGGCAGGCTGGTGACATGCATCGACTATCGTATCTCTGTTTATCGGTAGCGCTTATATGCAAATCGTGGCAGGCGCAGCACTTGTTCCTACAGCCTCTAACACCGCGCAAAAAAAAGCGCGAAATAAAGTTGTTCAATCAATCAATCAATCAATCAATCAATCAATCAATCAATCAATCAATCAATCAATCAATCAATCAATCAATCAATCAATCAATCAATCAATCAATCAATCAACCAATCAATCAATCAATCAATCAATCAATCAATCAATCAATCAATTAATTAATAATTAATTTCCTTACTCAAGTACAACCGACACGGTAAAAAAAGGAGAGGTATTGATCTGTCTTTGGAGGGCAAAGGCGGATGTGTAAAGTGTGGATACCTTCTGGAAGATGGTGGATGCAGCTTTGGGTGTTTGATGGTGGATGCAGCTTCTGGGTGGTGATGGTGGGTTGTCTGGTGGTGGTTGAAGGATTATGGAGGGTGGAGTTGGGTGAAGGGCCCATGTCGGTGGGTAAAGGATGAAGGCCTCCTAAAGGGGGGCGATGGCAGCGCTCAATAGATGGACAAATTTTGCCGAAGTCAGGGTAGTAATGTTTGCGCATTAAAAGAGAAGGGAATGCTTACGTACACGTGAAACGTTGGGTGGAACTGCCGAAGATATGCATTCCTGTTGATCGCCCGGAGACCGCGATGTAACACATAGACGCTATCATCTCCCTCATCCTCTATTATTTCATCACTTTCTTAACCCTCCAAGATCACTTGAACACGGACAAGCTCTCATCCTAACTACGCAGCGATGTATGCGTTATAAGCTATCATATGTGACCATGATTATGGTGTGCGCTTAAAAGTCATGGAAACTCTTTTTGTTAACTACGTGAATTTTGGCCAGAATATTTTTTTTCCACCTGAACTTTGCAGTGCTAGTGTAAAAGTTTGGCCGCGAAGTGCGGGCGCTAAAGGTCTGCGAAGTGAGAAGGCGAAAATTAAGCGCACAAAAATATAACCTGCATGGACTATAATACATTTATACACGAAAAAAATGAAAAGGTGTTCACGTGTAGTAACCAGTATTGAGCGTCAGCTGTTTTAGGGATAATGCTTTGATAAAACTCGCAGAACGGCTGTCGCTGTGCAATGCGAGATTCAACGACAGCTGTTTGTCTTGAGGAATATAATTAGTACTTGCCTTCTTTTCTTTAGAGCGCATGTGACATCACTATGATCTCAATCATAACGTATATGTATTCGAGCCACTTAGCATGGCGCGTTGCAGTGAGGCCACTGCATACTGACCCATCAGAGTGGCACGGTGTTACTACAACGACGCCGACGCCGTTGAACCCAAAAACGTGCCTTTAACGGCTCTCGCTGTACACTGGTCATCGAGGTCATGCATGCGTAAAGGGATTATGGTGATGTGCGGAACTGCTAGCGAGTCATATGACAATAATTGATTGCAGATCCATACGACACGTCACTAAGGGACCGCATGATCCATGATTCACGTGACCTGACGTCAGTGATCAGAGAATGCAGTCGAGGCACTATGCACCGCCATTGCCCGGTGTCATGACGCGTGCGTGTGCCAGGGCCTACTGGTTTCGCCGCCATAGCTGCGCCGCTGGCCACATGGTGATGACGTCATTCTGTCCGACACTGTGTCCGTGCAACAAACCTATCGTTGCTACAATGTTCTTTGCCTTCTTTGTTCTGGCCATTCCCTTCGTTACTTGAGTGACTGTTTCTTCCTTTTGTTCTCGCAGAGGGTGTCTCAAATTTGCTGGTGTGCTGTGCACTGTTAATTAATTCATAAGTTTTTTATGATGTCTGGACAATATCTGCGTGGTTTTTACTTTTCATTTTTGCTATTTTCATCAAGATTTCTTGATATTTGTATGCCCATCTTGCTTGTACTATGACAAAGCGGGCAATATTTTATAAATAAATAAAAAGTAAGAGCTGGAGCTGCGAAGTAAAATAAAGCTGGCTATCTCTGTGACATGTTCCAAATGAGTTCTGATGGGGCGTCGGGAATCTGCACGAGCAAATGAAGCAGTATGGCGGGAATTATTACGCACAAGAGGATTATTCTGAATACATGTGCATATATATTGCAACTATGCATATATATGAGTGTATAGTGCATTGTGTATTCCTGGGCTGACTTCGGCTCTCGCTACCTGCGCTCTTCTCTTCTGTCTCTTATTTATTTCTCTAGGAAAAGTGGCAATCATAGCTTCATCTGTTGTTAATATAATAATGACAACAACAATAATAATAACATAATAAAAAACAGCAGTTGTTCCCCAGACATCTAATATTGAACAGCAGCCTTCCTCCGAGGTGATGATGAGGCAATGACGGCCTTATCCGGCGATCATCCAGATCTATTGTTTTTCTTCTGATGACGGAAATACATTACACGAACACATTTTGACTTAAGGATCTCAGTCTAGTGCTCTACGGTCTCCTTTGTCTGTCAGTCAGAACGGGTGCATAATTGCACCTGAGCAAAAGACAATCTACTCTTGCTCTGCACCTAAGAGGACACCGATCGACCTGCAACGGGCCGACACATGCCCACACATTGAACACGAATACGCCTGTATGGCATTGAAAAGGGAGTAAGCTGTCCTCTACACTCTAAACACGAATACACCTATAAAAGTGGTGTCCTCTACACTCTAAACGCGAATACACCTATATGGGAGTAAAAAGGGCATAAGCTGTCCTTTACACTGTACACAAAAATACACCCATATGAGAGTAAAAAGGGAGTCAGCGGTCCTCTATGCTCTAAACCCTAATACACCTATATAGCAGTAAAAAGGGTGTAATGTGTCCTTTATACTCTAAACACGAATACACCTATATATGAGTAAAAGTGGGGTAAGCTGTCCTCTACACTGTAAACACGAATACACCTATATAGGAGTAAAAAGGGTGTATACTGTCCTCTAGACTCCAAACACTAATACACCTTTATAGGTGTAAAAAGGGAGTAAGCTGTCCTCTACAATATAAACACGAATACATCTATATGGGAGTAAAAAGGGTGTAATGTGTCCTCTATACTCTAAACACGAATACACCTATATGGGAGTAAAAAGGGTGTAAGCTGTCCTCTACACTGTCAACACGAATACACCCATATAGGAGTAAAAAGGGTGTATACTGTCCTCTAGACTCCAAACACTAATACACCTTTATAGGTGTAAAAAGGGAGTAAACTGTCCTCTACAATATAAACACGAATACATCTATATGGGAGTAAAAAGGGTGTAATGTGTCCTCTACACTCTAAACACAAATACACCTATATAGGAGTAAAAAGGGTGTAAGCTGTCCTCTAGACTCCAAACACTAATACACCTTTACAGGTGTAAAAAGGGAGTAAGCTGTCCTCTACACTCTAAACACTAAAACGCCTACATGGGAGTAAAAAGGCAGTAAAGTTGTCCTCTAGTGCACACCCTTTTTTAGAGGGTCTGCTCTAGAGGTCTTTATTCCCTTTTTACTCCTTACTGTTTAGAGTGTGAGTTATAAAAGGGAGGGCGCTAGAGAACAGATTACCCCATTTTACTGCTTTCTTTTTAGTATGCAGCTTTCCTGGATATCATTCCAACTTACTCTGGTGCATGCCCATGTGCACTGCACGCAATACAATCAGTTACTGCCGGCAGCCCGCTGAAACCAATGAGTGCGAAACTCCTTATTTTCACATATCGAATAAACAGTGGCCACACTCCGTTAACGTAGTTGGGAACTCTCGTGCCATTTTTGCCGCGAAGATGAATGAGAACCTTGGAAGGAAAAGCGTGGGCGTAAGGCACAAGCGGAGACTGGTTGCCACGGGAACCGCCTGGAAGGCAGTTACTCCGGAAGAAGGGGGAGAAGGATGGTTACCGTAGAAGGAGAGAGGGTAGTGTGGCGAGAGGGGATGAATGTAGCACGGTCCTGCTGCTAAATCAACACCCTCTTGTCAAAATTCTTCAGAGGGTGTTGGCTAAACGCGCCGCCTGAGGAGAAGGTCACTGGTGACGCCGAGCGCCTATATAGCGGCGGACTGGACAGGACCGCTAGTCGAACAGGGAGTATGCGTAATAAACATAAAAGAGCGCTCTGGAGCAATACAGATATATGAAGTCACTCTCGTATTCTCTACCTCAACATATCGTAAAATATACCATCGTGCGAGTTTTCTTCTCCGTCTCTCTCCTAATGTAGTTTTTGCATTTGGAGGCTGCTTACTTAGAATCTCGGGGCGCGTAATTCACGCTAATGAGATATTTGCGAATACAGGACCTATCTGCCCAACGAACGTTGTGGAAAGCGGGCGCTCAGAGTGCACACGCAGTATTGTCGCCTCTGCATGCAGAACAGCGCCGATAACAAGAGACGATGATTATAAGTTTACAGCTTCGTGACTATTGCGCAGAATACGGTATACAGCCGCGTTTGGGCCGTGCGTGTAAATGCTGTTCCCCCCAAAATGGCACCCGGGCAACTGAAAGAAAGCAGGCATACAGCGCTGACATTGTGTATGATTTTCCTCGTCAAGCACATTCCGCATGGAGCAACAAACAACGCACTCTTCATAATATGATGAAGATGCCATATTTCCTGAGTTCCTTCATCAGCGAGCGGAAAACAGGGCCAGATGAGAGCCTCCTCTCACCTACGGCCGTGGGTCCCACGAGCGAAGCACCGATTCGAACCGTCAGCCAAACCGTGATTATGGTCCAACGACAAATCCCACCACTATACGCATATGCCTTCGCTTTAATTCTAAGTGAGAACAACTTGAGGTGACGCGACCTTCGGCAATAAAGGGATCTACCAGTCTGGTAAATTTATTGGAAGCAGTTCTGGCTGGACGTCGCACATAATCCATAATTTCAATGGGCTCTCTCCGTAAAGGGTCCCCCAGACCCACGCTGATTCGTTTTAAAACAAGGGTGGCCGCACAAACAGTATACACATGCATAATCTCGCCTACACTGTAATCGCTAAAAATGAGTAGAAAAATTACGCTTTCTTGCAAGAACAGCACCCCGTCAAAATCCCGAAAAAAAAAGTGCGGCCTCCACGCACGTGTCTACACACGCTTTACTCAAGGTTTGGTGCTGCTGGCAGTAATGTTCTTTCTCTTTTTTTTTTTGGGGGGGGGGGGGGGGGGGGGTTAACATATTCAAATGCTCTGCCGCAATTCATTTCCGCAAGAAGAGCGGAAAAATATATGCGCATAGCTGGCCCCTAACCTTCGTTGCACTGTTTAAGGAAAGTGATCTTCACTCTAGAAAATAGTAGTTCGACCGCTAGAGGTCTGCCAAAGGTCGAAATGGATATTTTTCAACCTTCCTGCCACTGTTCTCGTGATAGTATGGTAACGCTACGGAATCCCCAGTCAAGCGGACTAGCAGTTTCGGCGACAGCCAAGCATGCTCTGTTGCCGTCTTTCCTATCGCGACGGAAAGGTTACGTGGCACTGGTATGCTCCCGTCTGCTAAAAAGCAAAGCAGTCGAGCGCGACTGAACGTGAGCTTCAAACCGAGATAAAACAGTGCAGTCTTAAAACTAAAAAACACGAAAACAAAAGAGTCGCTGCGGCCTCAGCTGCAGCACGCACTATCAACTCTGCTATCAGGCCTCCCGCTTGTTCCCGCCCGGCGGACGAGAATTAGCGAGACTAGGCCTAAGCCTACCTGGCCGAGACAAGGCGGCGGTTCGCCGTTACAGCGGTGTTCGGATGTCATTTCGTTAATTACTTGTGACGTAGTTCGAAACTGGCATTAATTATTGGACTAATGCGCCCTTTATGCATCTCGTCGTAATGTGACCCCAGCCCCTGTTTGTCATTTCTGTCAAGTTATGGCTTGAAAAATTCTGAAGCTCCAGCTACCACCGGCGCCTGACAACGTCGTGTTCGTGTGAGCTGTTCGCCTGACCGTCGCCATTCACGGTGGATATTCTGTTCTGCGGCGGAAGAAAGAACTCTTGCCAACGTGCCAGTGCCGGCTTGTCTTCGAAGTGCGGTGTTGTTGGCGTGATATCTTCAATGTGTGAACACGATCGGTTTGCGTGAACTAAGCCTTCCCCAAAGCTTCAACCTCAGCAGCAAGAGTGGTAAGTGCGATGGCCTCTGGTCAGTTCTGTAATTGGCATTGCTGAATACGCGAGTCTTGCAACAATCGAGAATTTTATTAGCGTAGAAAGTGCTTTTAGTGCTCACGCGAAGAACCTGTAACGACCTATATTTACTCCGTGAGATTTGTTGCCCAAATCGCAGAAGCACTGGTGAAAGAAAGTGACAGATACAGTCATATACCGCTGAGGGTGGTCGCGTGGCTGTGGCCGATGTAGAAGTGAAACTCAGGCCTTGACGCGATCACGGCTCGCCTCTTCTAGAAAGCACGGATGGAAGTAAGCGCCGTAGTTCTTCACTCAGCGAGTACTGCAGGTTTTCAATTTAGAAGCACTGTTCTTGCCGGTGTTAACACCGGGAAGGTTAAGGATGTTTCAAGCGAATGAGTGGCGCGACGCCGCGAAAACTTTCGTACTTCTCGGAACATCGTCACATTGGCCCCTGTAGCTGTCGCGGCCGCTCGAAACACGTTTTTCTGCTTCGGGGACAGAAATCGCAAGCGTTTTCGCTTGCATGCATGTGAAACAGGCTTTAACTGTGTGAAGAAGTCATTTTGTTATCCGGTACTGAGGGAGAAAAGATCGTGTTTTCGAAAGCCATTTTCATCCACATCGAAGAAGCCTTCAATTTTAAGTTCAACCACCGGCGCTCGCTTGAGTCGCATCTGCATGCGTTCTGTTACTCACTCTTGCATATCGCTCGCAATAGCGCGCATATGTTGAGAAGCAGGGTCTTTGTTTCGCCGAGACTTGAGCGTACTGATGTTACTGCTGACTACCTGCCTAAATCTGATGTTTCATTCTAAGTGCACGCCACTGAGCACGCATCGCAATTATCATCCAATAATTAGTATGCGCACGCAGAGAGCCTTCGCGACGTTGTCCCAGTTAAGTCCTTGTCGTGAAATTTCCAAGAGTTTGGCGATTGCACACATGACCGTATCCTATGTCGCGCAAGGTGGCATTGAATCGTCGCGTTAGAAAAGATTTTTGGACTCGTAATTTTTTTTTATTCCTTTTGAGTTCGGTCGCCTCAATAAGCAGAACTGCATTCATGCATGTTATCGTAGATGCGATGGACTGCCAACGCTGTTGGGAATCATAAGATTACAGAGAAGCTTAGTGGCGTTTATCTTCACCCTCGGCATTCCTATTCATCGCTGCCAACGTGCGGCCTTTGCGTTGTCATTCTGCCACGCCTTTCATGCACCCGCCAGAAGAAACCAGGAGGCTGACAAGGTATCGCAGTTCTTCGCAGGTGATTACGCTTTTTTCGGGACTGTTCGCGAAGGTGTAGAGCCTTTGTCAAAAATGCACACCCCAACGGGTTTGCTTCCTTGCCACGCAGTATGGATCGCTCGTGCAATCCAAATCTTTCTTGGGCAAGGAGGAATCTCGCCTTCTTCTACCCGAATTTCTGGTTTTCCTGGAATGCCAGGGGGTCCACTACTCGGCTTAGAAGCGCACCTTTCCTGCTGGATATTCATCGGCGTCGGCTGTACAGTATAACGAAACATGAGGGTTCGCTGTCGTTTAGGCCAAACTGCACCAAATTTTTTCTGCTTTCATGTTCACTTAAGCTCTTCAGTAAAAATGGCGCTGCAGGATAGTGCGGACCGTGGGGTGATGGTCCAGCGTCTAGCTAAGCTCCCGCGTATTGGTCAGTCTTCCTGCGATATTGAACCGCGTTAGAGTACTTTAGATTAGGCCTCGAGCAATCATCTTCGGACTGTGTACAACATTGTGTTCGGCGCGTGCATTCGGCGTCGCGACCATGCAGTGGCATGCGCTTGGTTGGTTCGCTTTTCGGGAAAGGGAATGGCGCAGTGCTTTTCTCACATCTCGGTGGACACCCGAACCGTGCCGTAAGGTATGCGGGTCGTATGCAGTCCAAGTGAACGGACTTAAGGATGTTTCAGGCCGCTCTGAATGGGCCACAAGCAGCTCCGGCGGATACTGCCGCTCGCTTGCGCCGAGGATAGAGGGCGAGAAATCGATGCCGCTCGCCCTCGGGTGGTCAGCGGTAACCAGTGAACACCAGTGTTGTCGGTAACGCGTTACAAGTAACGGCGTTATCGGTAACGCGTTACTTTTTTCGGTAACTTAGTAACGTACTCGTTGCCATTTCGGACCTGTAACGGGCAACGTACTTACGTTAACATTTTTCGGTAACGTGACGTGTCACGTTACTAGTTACTTTTTATTTCAATTGTTCCCCTCCGCCTCTTTTTCAAAAAAAAACCGCCGAAAATGATGGTGCAAATAAACAAAATCTACCGGTGCTCTCGACGACCCTTGTTGCGGCTCGCATGCATGCCAGAAAACACCTGCCCTTGACGACGCACTCAACTAAAAAAGAAAGCACGAACACGCAGTCACCCACTTGTATTCACCCCCAAACCACCCACACACACAACTCTCTAAAGAGTGGACGCATGCCAAGCCACCAATGAACCATTTGGAGAAATCTTTAAGTGAGTTTCTGCGTAAGCTTGTTTTTCAACCAAAATGTATCGTTCCCAGGCGACACTCTCGCATTCTTGGTGGAAGCAGTTCCCTCTTGTGAGCAAACTCATGAATGTCGCCAGTTCACTTCAAGTTGGCCCCAAGAGAGCCATAGAAAGAGTACAATGATACAGCACAGAAAAGGGGATTGCAGTCAACCATTTGTTTCTATCTGCAACTGCGGCTAAGTTTTGCGAGCGAAGCTGACCTTGAACACCTTGACGCAAACACTCAGCATTTTTGCAATAATTATGCAGGTTCAAGTAAAAAAAAATTGTTTATGTGCGCAAATATATTTTTCTGAACTATGACATTTAAGCATTTCGTTATTGCTACAAAATTTCCGCGTAATTTCGTAAGCAGAAGCACACCAGAATTACTGTAAATTTGTTCAGTTCAGCTATGTTTTCTTTGTGAAGTTGGAATTATATGAAGTATGAGCTTTATAGAATTGTTATCTTGAGTTCTTACAGCGAGGAACCACTGATTAAAATTTATGGCCATGGAGTAACGGCAAAGTAACGTGCGATCCTTTTTTCGGTAACGGTAACGGAAATGCGTTACCTTTTTTTGTAGGTAACGTAGGGCGGTAACGCGTTCTTTTTTTGTTAGTGTAACGAGTAACGCATTTAGTTACTTTTTTTCGGTAACGCCTACAACACTGGTGAACACCTAGTGCGGCGTTCGCTTTGCCCGCTGCGTCCATGTCTGGGCCGTTTCACATGCATGCGATTCTCGCCTGCGACGCTGCGAATTCTGTCGGTCTGCGACTGGGGAGGGTCGTCGGTCTAGCCGCAGACGGCCTGCGACCAAGTTCCGTCCGGTTGGAATCCAGTCGCAGCGTCGGTGTGTTCGCTCTGCGACTGACCAATGGGCAGCGCCGAAACGGCACGTGACGTGACGTCACGCAGGAGCAGCTGCCGCGGCCACGACCGGTCTCCAGGCGCGCGAGCGAGAGCGCACGTGCGTCGAGACCGGCCGCGGCAACAACTCGCACGTGACGTGACGTCACGCGCCGTCTCGGCGTGGGGTCACGTGGGAGCTGTCCCCGCGGCGTAAGCAAAACTGTTTATTCTAATCAAAACATACGAAATATTGCCTTGCATCTAAAAACACGCTGGTCATAACATCGCCAACAAATTCCGTGCAGCGTTTCTGTCGCGTTTAACGTGGGTTGCATATGCGAACATCGAGCAACCTTGCGTGTCCCTCCGACCGAATTCGCAGGGTACGCGTTGCATGTGAAAGCACTGTGCGAAAATCGCACTGCGGCGTCACCGACTAGGCCGACTATTTTCGTTCTAGTCGCAGCATGTGAAACGGCCCTCTTGCGGCCGCCGCGCTACGGCGCTTTGCGCGAGTGAACACAGTGGCCAGGGCGATGCTGCCCGGCGCTGTAATGATTTCTAGCGGCCGTGAACATCCACGTAGCCGCTGCAGCACAGATCATCGGAGCGCTATTTCATTACCTTCTCATTTTTGCATTCCGGGCTCATTCACATGGCTCGTCTACTTTTATACACTTTTTTGTTTTTCAAAAGAACGGAAAGGAAAAATTTAACGTCCATTACCTCGCTAACAGGGACGCGTTCATCACCTCGCATCTCGTGGCCGTGGCCTTTACGCGATTCCGACTTAGCGGTTAATGTTAAGGGCGATAACTTTCACGTTACCGTGGACCCTAATGAGGACAGTATCCACTTGTGCCTCGACAGTGTGTACATTGAAGTTGGCACTAAAGGCATGAGACAGCATTGTCGACGTCATCAAAAGAGGCCGATGCTGTGGCGCCATATGCTCTGTGTCGCTCCGCTCCCGCGTAACATGGACATGACTTCACATAAAGGCAGACTATAAGCCCGGGTTCGCACGCTTGAGAGGCAATATGGATCTAAACAGGGCGTCTACTACGCAGACATCACAGGGCCGTCGGCCGCGGGATTCTGCACGGCTGTCGTAGTCCCCCGGGGAGTGAATGTCGATGGCCTATCGTTTAGGGCCCCGAATTCAACGCGAGCGGAGGAAATAGCAATAGCTCTCGCTGCCACCGATCCAAAATCGAGAACGGTTAGCACAGACATTCGCCGGGCCTGTGAACGCTACCTTGCAGTGGAAATATCACCTCTTGCCTCCCAAATTGTAAGACGGGCTCTCGCCGATACAACTCGTTCAAATGTAATCTGGGCTCCTGGCCACCAGGGTCTACGAGGCATTGAGGCCGCTGATGCGGCCGCCCGAGCGATCACACACCGGGCTCCTCATTCTAGCTCTCCTGGCTGAGTAGCTCATAAACCGCTTCTGCGGTCCCGCGAAATCTTAATTCATTACTGCGACAGCCACCGTCTCTACCCAACACCTGCCAAGGGGCTGAGCAAAGCGGAGGAGCGAACTCCACGGCACCTGCAGTGCAGACAGGAACTCTTCTCTGTTCTGCCATCGCCAAACACTTTGATCCGTACATAGGTGGGCGCTGCCCGCACTGTGGGGAGATATACGATAGCTTTGACATGGTGTGGCCATGTGCTCAGAATCCTCACCTTCCCCCACACCCACCTGAGAGGCATGGGAGACTGCCCTGCGTTTAAACGTGTCAAACTGCTCAGAGTGGAAAGCCTAACACACTACGCTATGGCGTCGTACACTTTTTTGCTAAGGATCCGTCGGATAAGGTGTGTGAGATCTCGGCAGTCTTTTATAACAAAAGCTTAACGGCGCCGGAGCCTCGAGAGGAGTAGCAGGCGGTTAGCAACGGCGTGCCTAGACAACGGATATGCGTCTGGAAACAGGTGGTCGCAGCGCCGAGCTCCGCGCTTGGCCGCGGAGTAGCGCCGCAGGATCGCTAGTCTTATTGCATCTAGGCGTGTACTAGTTACTGTGGTTTACAATGATGACGTCATAGTATAGTAATGACAATACATTGGAGTAAACAATGTCCACATGTAATGCATCATTGTAAAGATGAAGTTTTGCCTAATTAACATTAATGATACAATTTAATTGCAAGAATTAATGAGTTGATATGTTTCTATAGCAGTGGATAACCAAGTGCTAAACACGATGTGACCTTCTGCTTGACTTTGAAAAATTTAGCAAAATGTAAGAATAAGAATGGGTGAATGGATGACGTCATATACCCTATAACAGAGTGCAAGTCACGTGACCTAGCATAACGTCACTCTGCGCGTTGAAAAGGTGCCTACCGGGACTGATCTCGCCGCAGACGGCGCTGACGTGGAAGGAAGGGAACGAAGACGCAGCCTCTTCGACGAGCTCCCGTGCTGGTAGTTGTCCGGAACGTTCTCAGCGTTACTGACGCCAAGCCGCTTCTAGTTACTCGATACACTAGAGCTTTCACTCTCTAACTAGGTTGAGCAGTAGTTAAACCACAGCTAATTTACTTTTTTCACTCCCACCTTCCCCTACGGCGTGGTTGAGGTGTCCATCGAGGCGTGAGACAATGACCGCGGCTTTCACTTCCTGATAACCAGTGATTAGCCTGGAGCTGCATAGGCATGATGCCACTCGCGGTCACTGAATTTCCGTTCGCAGCGCAGTAGCCCTGGCTTCAACTGTCTTGCGTTCTCATCCTGTGAAGTTCATTGCTCGAGTATCGTTTCATAAGAAGTAGTTCGAAGAAGTGCGTTTGGGCGCTGCATCAACCGCACCGTATGGTTTGTTTTCCGTGACCCCAGGTGGTCGAAATTTCCGGAACCCTCCACTACGGCGTCTCTCATAGCCTTAGTCGCTTTGGGACCTCAAACCCCATAAACCGTTGTTGTTAATGTTTCGTGCTCCTTCAGTCATGTGGCTCACGCACTGTGCGGTACGAATAGGAAAACTTTTTGAAATTGTACATGGTTGCAGTTTGTATTGTCGTAATCGTGTATTAGGAGTCCGAGTATTCTACACGCTGTTGTCACCTTTGGTACCTGTCTGCCGAGTAGGGTGAGTTGTAACAGGGCGGTGGTTTTGTTTTGGTATTGCATTCGATTCATCAGGAGGAATTCCGACTATTCTGCTGACGGTTTGAATCCGGTTACGTGGAAGTGATCCACTATGGTGTGTATGCTTTCCTGGAGGGTCCTTTCAACGTCCCCTGGACATCCGGATTCGTTCCACAAGGTAACGGCGTAGAATGTGGGATGACGGTTTCAGATCGTGGATAGAGCTCTCAGGCATATATTAATGAGGGTTGGAGATATAATGGATCCTTGAGGTGGTCCACGGGTAATGTTGACTGGGGAGGAGAGAGAGACGGCGCTGCCTTGAAAAGGGCTACCCTACCTTTGAGAAAACTGCGTATGTAATTGTACATGTTGGGGCCGCATCGTGTGCCTTGAACGGACTTGAGTATGAGATCATGTGTAACATTATCGAGGGTCTTTTTTATGTCTGTTGCGAAAAGTGCCTGTGTCTGTGCTGTCTTTGGCTGCAGAAGCGTGCTTTGTAGTATGAGAAATACGTCCTGCGTGCCAGCATTATAGCGGTATGAGCTTGTGCGGAAAATGTTTCGTGTTTCCTAGGTGTTCTCCTTGCCTCTTTTGCGACTGAGAAATGTACGCCATGTTTTCGCAGCTAAAGTTTTCATTTGGGAGAAGGCGTCCAAGCATGCTCTGGCGTGTTTCGTTGCGTTCGTTGGCTGAGTCAAGTTTCTTTGCAGTGTCAGTCAGGCGGTGAAGTCTGTTCAGTCTTTTCAAAGCACGTTAACGGGATCTCTGTTTTGTTCATATCAGATTCTAGCATTGACGGTATGTGTTGGATATGTTGTTGATATTGTGGAGCTGCGTAAATGGTAGTAGTAGTGTGTGGTTGTAACAACGAAGAAGGAGTGCTTGGCTTACCAGTCGGCGTAGCTGTGTCAGTTTTTCTAGATGCTAGGCTGCGCACAGGGCCTTTACTCGAGGCACATCGTTGCAGGATGTCAGCAGCATTTGCCGATGCCATTGGCTACGACAGTGGTGCGTTAGGCTGCTTGTCCTGTGCTTCTGAGACTGCGGCGTCTTCGCTGTTTGCGATGGCTATTCTAGATGGTAATCGGGTGGCGTTGCGTTGCTGGGTGTGCTGCAATAAAGTGGAGTCTGGTGCTGGTTGCGCATTTTGATGCGTTGTATATAGATTCATTCAGTCTGCTTATGGTTTTTATGGATCGTTGGCTGTATGATCTCCGGGGCAGTGCAGGCAGAGGAGAAAGTACTGGGTCTTCAGAGTGGCCGAGTTAGATAAGTGAGACGTCACGAGAAAGAATATCGTTCAGGCGTGCTACCGGCATCATCATCATCATCAGCCTGACTACGCCCACTTCAGGACAAATGCCTCTGCTATGTCTCTACAGTTAACCCTGTCCTTTGCCAGCTGCGGCCACCGTATCCCCGCTAACTTATTTATCTGATCCGCCCACCTAACTTACTGCGTCCACTGCTACGCTTGCCGTCTCTTAGAATCCGCTCCGTTACCTTTAAGGACCAGCGATTATCTTCCATTTGCGTAACATGCCCTGCCCAAGCCCATTTCTTCCTCTCGATTTCGACTAGGATGTTATTAACCCGCATTTATCCCCTCACCCTCTCTGCCCACTTCCGGCCTCTTAACGTTACACTATAATTATTCTTTCCGTAGCTCACTGCGTTGTCATTAACTTGAACTGAACCCTTTTCGCTAGCCTCCGCGTTTCTGCCCCGTAGGTGAGTGCCGGTAAGATACAAGTGTTGTATACTTTTCTTTTGAGGGATATTTGTAAACTGCCATTCATGACCACAGAGAACCTGCCATATGCGCTGTGTCCCATTCTTATTCTTCTAGTTATTTCCCTCTCACGATCCCGATCTGCGGTTACTACCTGCCCTAAGTAGACGTATTCCCTTACTACTTCCAGCACCTCGCCACCAATTTCAAACCGCTGTTCCCTTGCTAGAGTGTTGAACATTCCTTTGGCTTTCTCGTTGTAATTTTTAGACCCAATTCGGGATACCGGCATGGATGTGGAAAAAAACAGAGGTGCCAAAATCTATATCTTCCCAATCGGAAGTTGAGGATAGCTTTGAATAGTTCGTACAAAGCAGGTTTTGAGACAGAAATGAGCTAGGCGAGCCTGAAGGCAGTCAGGAAGATGCGCCAACGGCAGAGGACAATCATCCAGCTTATATAATCGACATAAGCTAACATAATCAAGTTAATAAGGGAGTAATTACTCATTGACGTCCACCCGAGCGCAGCCGTACGGCTACAAAGGAAAGCTATACAGCTTTCTCAGAAACTTCGTAGTTAAAGAAAAATTCGTCCTGGTCCGGGGTACGAACCCAGGACCACCGCTACACCGGAGCAGTCGCTCTACCAATTGAGCTAACCAGGACGGCAAGCTTGGACCTCAATGAGTAATTACTCCCTTATTACAAATCTACTCCGCCTTGGGGGATTCTCCGAAACATTTGGTCATAATCAAGTTAAATTTGAGTAACTTCGTTCTGTTTCATTACCCTCACAAATTACTTACTCGGAATTTTATGCTGCCGCTTCCAATCGCTTTTACGAGTTAAAGTTCGCATCTAGTTGTTCATCTTGCCTCATTCATACATTATTTTGTTTGTTTGTTGTTCTTTAACGTGCACGGGGCTTTAGCATCTCGCTCCCATCACCGCAACGCCACCTTGAGTCTCAAGGTGATGGTGCTTGGTGCCACCACGGACCCTTAGCCCCCTTATACGGAAGCTGTCATCCGCACCGTGGCGATAGTTTTTAAGGTGAATGTTAGAAACCATGAACGGCGGCGGTTGGAGCCATGGTCAAGTTCCGGCCGACAGGCTCCCCGTCTGTTTACGAGTCAGGGGCTCCGGGACCTTTCTGTAAATAAGAATGGGCAACACAGGCGACATTTCAGGAACCGTCAGCATACCTATATCGCATGAGTTCCTCTTCCTCCAAAAAGCCTGATGAATTCCTGAAAAGCAACTGCACCGTAGAAGGCTCCACTAGAAATCGACCGCACTGTGACTACTTTCCTCGTTTCCTGATATTTTTTAATTATTTATTGCAAGTACCTACAGCGCCCATGAGGCATTATGGGGGGATATTACTACATACAATAACACATGCACAGAAGATATTGGGAAACATGTCAGCAAGGATAACACAGCATACTAAGAGAAGACTAAAGGAGTTCACAAGTAGTATGAATGGTAACACATCGGCAAAGCGCTGGTAAACGCACGACACCTGGAAGAAATACATCAGGTTATCATTTCAACAGCACTTTGGAAACCAGGTGAACAAACCACATCAATCGGAAGCTTATTCCAGTCCAGAATTGGGGTAGGAAAAACGAATACTTAAATACATTAATGCGGCATTGATAACTCTTCATCTTTTTCGTGTTGTCTAGTCTCTCTGAAATGTAATACGGCTGCTTTAGATAAGTGTTTTTATCAATACCGGTGCAATCATTGTAAATGCGGTTATTCCCACTCCCTAGTAGATAACGACAAAGTTCCTGCAGTGTCTGTTTTTGTTATTGCTAGAACCCTTGAGAGAATGATAGGAAAAAATTACAAAGCAAAAACACTTTCATCCGATGACCTTCTGGTTGAAGTTTCGCAGGAAGATCACTCTGACATCCTCTCAAGCAAAAGCAGTTTGCTCACCTTCTGGTGACCCCTCAAACGGAATCTAAACACTGTACAAGGTGGTATATCAGAATGCGGTCTGATCTCCTGAAATGCTTCAAGGTGCGATTGCCCTTCGCCGCATCACTATGAGGCGAAACGAGGCAGAGGCGTCCGTATCGCCTTAACATTTGAACGGTGCCGTCTACTGTGAAATCGGAATCATCCACTGTAAAATCTGTCCCTATATCCCAAACCCGAGAAGATTTTTCAACTACGAAGAGTACGGACACGGATCCAAAACATGCCGTGGAAATCTCATCAATGCGAAGAGCGGTGCCCATGAGCGCCTGACTGATAACTGCAGTGCCGGTCAAGCAGAATGTCCCAACTGTCACAGGACACACGCTGCGCATTCACGAACACGTCAGGCGTTCCAGAAAGAGAAAAAAAAAGTAATCCAGATAAAGGTTACAGAAAAGAACGTTTTCTGAAGCCCGGACGAAGCTCTAGCTTCTCTCCGGAAGATCCTACGCTGACGCAGCGTGCAGAGGCGGGCGCCGTCTGGGCACGCAATACACCATCGCCAACATTCCCTGTCCCAGAGGTCAACTTTTCACAGAGCTCTGAGAAAATACAGGCACGCGAGAGAGAGTCTCTCCCTCTTGACGAATCCACATCTGCTTCCGCGTCTCCAGTGGAGGTAATACCAGGCTTCTCAGCGTCGGAGACGCTGAAGGAGTCCCCCAAATAGAGGCGGATTTTCCAAGACCGTCTCAAACCGAAGACATCTGTAAATTTAGCAGGATAATAAATGCGGCTATATGTGAATAACTCCGGCTAGTTTTCGCGTCCTCGCTTACAACTATGGCTGTCGAAAGCATTATGCACTGGAACTGCCGAGGGCTACAAAGAAGCTGGTTGGCATCGAAATACTCGAGCAGTATCAACCAAACATAGTTTGCCTACGGTAAACTCAACGAAACTTTCTGGAGAAATATGTAGTGTACCGGAAGGACTGGCAAGGAAGTACCTCCTCATCAGGTGTCGTTGCTGTTGTTTTTCAGAATTCAATTGCCTCTCAGATTTAGAGGCAGTGGCAATACGAGCACTAACATGTAGTAGAGTAATAACCGCATGTTGCCTATACATACCACCACATCATCAACTTTCCATTGACTAACTTGAAAAACTCATTTACCAGCTTCCGGAGCCGTTCCTGTTGGTCGGCGATATTCACGCACACCACCCATTGTGGGGAGGTATTAGAACCGATTCTCGAGTTGCGCTAGTCGAAAAATTCATATTGTTATCTGGGTCATGCATATTCTATAGAAGAGAACCAACATGCTTTAATGCAGCACACAGCTAACGCGCTGCGATAGACCTTGCTATTGGCAGCTACTGTGAGGGCTGTTGTAGATAATCTCTATAGAAGTGACTTCTTTCACATATCTCTAAAATGCACATAAAATATAAACCCGAAGGTAAATAATCCTAGTAAGTTTAAAGAACGGATTGCTGGTCGAAAGATGCTCCATTGTCATCTTCATCAATTTCATAACTAGGTATAGATGAATTTCAATTCTTGGTCGCACTGCGTATTATAGGCGCTGCACAGAAATCCATCTCAAAGACACCAGTTGAAATACAAAGCAAACGTAGAGCAGGGCAGGATGCACACTGCAGAAGAGCTCGTGAGAACGAAAATAATTCGTTGTAAAAGTTTCGCTATAATTCTACGGTTGGCAACTTGAACTTTAAGCGAGCTAAAGCAAATGCAAGCGTACTCGATGTATCCAAGCGGGAAAGTTAGCAGTCGTTTCTCTCCTGTGTAAATTCTTACGCAGATACGCATAAAGTGTACTGTACACTAAAAGCACTTCGAGGGCATAGTGCACGTACATTACCTCTTGTTATCACTGCTGGCGGTACATTTCGGCACCAAGCAGATGCACTAGGCAAACACTTCTAGCTCAGTGCATTATGCAGAAAAAATCAGGGGGCACTTTGGCTCACTAAAGTGCTGCAAGGCGAAAGCGTTTCCTGGCCACTGTTTGTTTTTATTTACTTTTTTATTTTTCATACCTTGTTTTTTATTTATTTTTGCTCCTATTCTTAATTTTATTGTTTTTTATTTTTATTTTAACATCTTATTTTTAGTTTTTATTTTCCTTTCCTTGACTTTACTCCTTTTATTTTATTTATAAAGCCCATGCATTCACTAGATGCGCCTTTATTAATACTGGAACCTTGAGCCTATTAAGCCGTGACGCCGAAAGGCGGACGAATCTGCCGACGCGTCTGTCGACATTCCTGCCGACGCGTCTGTCGACACGGCTGCCGACGCGTCTGCTAACAACAGTATGGGGCATTAAAGGCTTTCGCCTTAATAGCCGAGCGTTCGTTATATCTGTCGCAGTTATACGTGTAAATCAAACGTGTGTTGAATCGGTAAAAATGAAAGTGCTCGTAGGTTGGACAAGTCCAGATCTTGCAGAGATCGTCCTTCGATTAATATTTTCGCTTCCTACGCTGAAAAGCAGATTTTAAGGATTGCTAATTAACAAAAAGAAAGCAAAGTTAGCATTTAAGAGGATTTTTGGGAAGGGGTACGCAAGGAAAAATAAAGTGTAGGGAGTTTCGCGAAAATCAGTGTCGAAGAAGTCAATCTCACGCACGATGCTTCATAAACGGCAAGAAATACGTGTACCACGGTAATAAAAGCCAGGTCGCACCGGTCATGTGAAAGTCAGCATAATGAAGCGGTGATTTCTTTTCTCAAAATTAATTTCCGATGCATTAAAAAAAAAGTTTATGAAATTGGTGTATTCGTCCGTTAATCTGGTCACGGGATAATGGTTAGGTAGTGAAGTTGCTGATTAAGTATAGTCAGATCGCTTTCAATGTTACAGAAAGCATAGAAACTTGTATGGCAGAGGTGCGTTCAAGATGTGTTGTGGGTTACATGAAATAATGCTTTCTTGTCACTCTTGTGAAGCTGCACTCTTTTTTTTTTGTTTCCTGTAGCCCCACTATAATGCCTTTGGCGCTATGGGTTTCTGGAAAAAAAAACCCTAGATGCCCTACAGGTGCGTCAACGTAGACGTGCTGGACCAAAACTGCTGAAGCGAGCATAACGCATTAAAAGGACTTACCGAGAGCTAAAACTTGTATTGGGAAATTGAAAGCAAGTTCCGGCATTGGCGTCGTGGCATTCGTTGGTCGCTCCGTTCGCACAGAGAACAACCGTGGATGTTTAAATCGCGACGAAAAGGAATATAAATAGGCACCCTACGTCACGTAGAAAGCACAAACAACGTATACTAGTGCACGGAGTCAGAAACTAGCCAGCTGATGTCCACGGACGTAATGCAAAATATGCTACGTTTTATGCGCAACAGGAGCTCTGTTATTGGTAAGCGCAACATGCGTTGATGAGGAATTCTATGAATGGCATCTTCTATTAATTTCCTGAACATGGTCGTCTTAGTAAATTACAAACGCTACTGAAGTTTCTTTCTCAGTCTCCAGCCAGCAGTAGGAAGTTCTTTTCTCATTTTTCAATTTCTGTTGTTTGCAGTCTATTAACCAATGAGTTTTATTTCATCATCAGGTGTCAGTGTGGTGCTAGGTTCGGAGACATTCTCGCAGAAAAAGACGTTGCCTGCTACAAAGAGTAACTGAAAGTACAAAGCGTCACTACGAGCTATGCGTGCTTAACAAAGCACCTTCCGTTACAGCTGTACTGTCTGAATCGGGAAATAGTGGAACTTGAATACTTACAGTTGACGTATTACTGCCCTGCAGCCTTGGGCAGCGGGAAATGCTTTGGTATACTAATCAAGACAACGACAATATGCAGCGCATACTTCTATTTATTTGTGCACATGCCAAGAGGGAAACACTATTACACGAATGCAGGCACTGTTGCTTCTTCCGTTGCTGGGTTCATAGGGTCTTCCAGCAGCTGCTCGAGGGCTTGCATACCAAAAAGAATGGACCGCCAGATTGCGCGCAAAGAGGGAAACTATAAACATTTGAAAAAGTCCTAATTTGTAAAGAAAAAACTTTATTCCGTTATTCCAAACCCCAAACCTAACTCTGACACTGAAATGAAAGTATAGGTTGCAGCAAGACAAAGCACGTTTCATTTATTGCCCCTTCAGTCCTTCGAACACTTTGCCTCAGACAGGATCCCCGTCAGAAAATCGACAAAAGAGAAGAAAAGCAGCTCGGAATGTTGCAACGGTAGCTGTGTGCACCGCGCTGGAAACTGCGGTTTCACCCTGCTGAAAAAAATCTATGATGCAATAACCTCATAGAGGCTTCCTCATAAAATATTACACAATTCGTATAATATTCTGTGACATCTTTTTGATGATTGCACGACTTTACAGAAATGTATGACATTTGTATGATAATTTTCTATGATTTGTATGATAATTCTATGATATTTGTGTGACGAACTCTATGAGCTTATTGCATCGTACAACTTTTTTCAGCAGGGCAAATCATCAGTGGCCAACGCTTCCATAACTGGCGAAATGCTGGACACCAATCAAAGTTTGTGTTTAGATGTGGTGACAGGCCAACCATTGGCCATTCTAAGGAAGGCCAAGCATGGGCAACAATTGGAAATGCCTTGACCATCATAAGGCCTTCACTCTAACACCACGTTAAATCCAAGCAGTTTCTTTGATTGTAGGCCAATCATCTTGGTCAATTAGTATTTTAGCTTTTTCCTAGAACCATTTTTTTCACTAACTGCAGCTGCTTCTAGATCCCTGGACCCTTCTGTGAGATTTATTAACTGTACACATTAATTTTGGGGCCACCACTTGCCAAACACCTCAAATATATACAATCCCTTCTAGAAGATCTCAGTCTCAAAAAACACCAATATCACCACATGACCGGATGGTGTGAAATGCAGCAGTAAGCAGCTGACAGCATTGCTGCAAAAAGACTTCTGTAAAGAAAGGTGCAAAGTACTATTTGAGCCAAGCACCTAAAGAATTACACATATTTGTAAATTTGCCAAAGGCTACACGCATGTCTTTCTTTTTTTTGCTTCGCATTTACAGCACATTTCAATTATGGTGAGGCACCGTAAATTCAAGGACTGTTAGATCACTTAGTTAAATCACTTAATTTCACAAAAGCCACGATGACGGTAACGCTACCAAGGCATTCAAAAATCTTACCCGAGTATAAACACTGCTAATGAGTTATCTCGGAAGTGTCGTTCAAATGCAATATAAATATTATTTTACGGAAAATACCGCTTCTCTTGCTTGACAAACCGAAAAAGTAGCCGTAAACTTGCGTGTCAGCATACAAGCCGAGAGTATCTGTCAGAAGTGCTGGTAAAAATTTTTTTACTTATTTTACAGGCCTAAGATACAGGACTTAGGCAGAGTGGACAATACAAATCAACAAATTCAGAAACAGCAAACAATTAGATACAGGACGTTGAATGATAATCAGAACAAAGACACAAGATACTGTTTACAACATGAATGCATTTTGATGGGGGGAGGCACAAGGGCGCAGAGGAATCACGAAACCGTTGTACAGTTGACCGTATCGGCGGATAACAATTCCAATCGCAAATAGTGCGCAAGGAAAGGAATTTTTAAATGCGTTAGTCCTGCACGAAAAATCTAGGACTCTTTTGGTGTGATAGAGCGCGTAGAACGGCGGCGCAGGCTGCCGAGATTTCGGCTTCTACCCGACGCGCTGCCACAGCTAGCTCGTTCAAGTCGCCGCAGTGACTTCTTCCGCAAATAGAGAGCAAACGTGGGGTGGCTCTGTCGGACAATCCTTTCCACTCGCTCCGCATTCGAAGCTCCGGGATCGGCGTAGACGTATTGCTCCTGCATCGCCCTGACGTTCTGGACCAGTTCCAACTCCCTCTGCATCCGCAGCATCCGCACACGAGCGGACCGGATCGCGGATGGTCCGGGCGCGTCAGCGCTGTCCGCGTGCCACGTAACGTGAACGTCCCTGCTCTGAGCGACCTTGAGCCGGCGGCGTGCACTTTTCTGAGCCCGGACCGCGGACCGAATGAAAAAGGCCAGAGCCTTTTTCAGTCCGAGGGCTTGTCGGCGGACCGGAATTGTTTTTGCTTCTAGGTGCGCTCGTCTGGCTAGCTATCCTGAATGAAGTCGGCTTTGCTCCGGGCTGGCGCCTTTCGTTTTGGCGCGCTTTTCGCCGCATTTGCAGCTCGAGTGCAGCATTGTGTGTCCTCCTTTTCGTATTTCTCTCACTGCGTCGTACTGTGTATTTGAGCGTGTGCGTAAATACCCGCTTAGCTTTGTTGTTTCTGCTTATTTGAGTGAATATGGAGAGAAGGAGCTCTGTGAGCCAGTATCTGGTAAACCTGCTCTGGACTAAGCCGCAGCAAGCGTTTGTACTCTCCGGGTCGCATTCAAGTAGGTCCTCGTACAGCAGGTCCTGCATGGCCAAACACTGTTTTTCCAACCTTGACTTTGTCCAACATAACCGTTTTAGACGCGAAAGCTTCCTTCTCGCCCTCAGACGCTTTAATGGCGACAACCAGTGCGGCGAGACGACGTTTTCGTTCGGCGTTCATGTTTAAACTCTCGGCAGCTGAGTTTTCGAAGCCACGCTAACAGCGCAAGCCCGCTGTGGGCGAGAGTATGCGCGGATTGTCCGCTGCGTTCGTGTGAATGCCCGACGTTCAGACCGACTCCCGGATGCACGTGTCACGATAACCGCGCTGACGCGCGCGTACCATCCGCGATTCGGTCCGCACGTCTGGACCCACCTTCATGGAGATACGATCACGTGGTGGGTACACCAGTAATGGCAAGGCTTTGGGTTCGGTTCAGCTACGGTTTCGGGTGAAAATTCGGGTTCTGTTCCTGTTTCGGGTTCAGGTTCGGTTCCGGTTCGACACTATGCTTTAGACAGTCAAAGTGCCCCTGAATTATTTGCTGTCCTTTTCGCCAAAGGTAGCTTCATATTCGCTACTGAGAGCATAATTAGCATTCGACTCGAAGAATTTTTTCTACTGCTAATTGCAACGAAAAATTTAGCGGCAACAACGCGGCACATAAGAGAGCGCGAAGAGTGAAAGAACATCTGGCGAGCGCGGCGCCTTGGCTTTCATGCTCATTGATGGCAAAATCACCGAGGTCCTTATCTGTGGGAATGAATGAACACCGTCCTGACGTACTTCCATCTCTTGGGGACACAGCTGGAACACCTTGGTTACTCTACTGTTGACTCCGTAAATGCATCTCTCAGTCAGACCGCTATCTCATATGCGGATCTGTCCCGCAAATAATGTCACAACTTCGGCTTCAGTGCCCATGGGGATTCTAGAGCACGTCAGAATTAAGCGCTCACCGTCAAAAACGTGACCGCTTTCCACAAACCAGCGCGAATTTCATCGCAAGCCAGGAACAGCAATACATTTTCAAAGCGACCAGTTATATGCATGGACACATCCACAGACCACGTACGGACCTTTGCAAATACATCATCTTGCCTAGTGTAGCAATATATTTATGATGACGATGATCACGTCCACGTTCACACCCCTTTTCAACGGGCTGTCACGTTGTTGTGAGCCGCCAGACATCACAGTGCCCCCTTACGCTGAGTTTGCTCGCGAATAGAGGGCAGCGCGAGATGAGCGAAGAGGACAGCAGTTCCTAGAATTTTCCTTCCCTCGTTGTGTTGTCGCACTCGGCACATCACTCACGTGACCTTTTCTCCCGTGCTCCGGTCCGTCGTGTGGACACTGACGTTTTAGAAGACCGTGGTTACCGCTCCAAACAGTGCACATCTCGGAGATACGGTCACGTGGTGGGTACACCAATAATGGAAAGGCTTCATCGCTCTTAGGCGTTTTTCAATGCCAAATTAAAATTATATATTTTTGTTTCCTCCGATATGGCACTGCTCCACTCTTACATCATGGTACTTTTTTTTTCGAATATAATCTCATGACACGTGTTTCAGTCAGTAATTAATATACTGTCTCTTTAATGAGCACAGACCTCGATGTTTCATAAATGCTGCACTTACCTCCCAGTATCCAGCGACCTAGTACCAAGCACCCATTGCCAGTAACCCTGCGTTATTCCCAACACTGCTTCGTTATCAGATATGGCAGCTGGTGACTGAGTTCCAGTTCCTCTGGGAATGGGTATTCTAGCCAATATCGACGAGCAGTGCCAGAAAAGAGACAAATGCAAAACAAACCTGTTCATTTTGGCGAAAATGGTGGAGCGAGAGCTGACACGCTGCATGAGACACATTCACTCAAGGCGCAACGCTGACACAGTGCAAATGGTGAGAATTTTGTAGCCCTCCAATCTCCGAGATTAGACATGAAGGCATGCTGATGTCCTGCTGCATCCCAGTCTCCATGGGTCACACATGAAGTATTGCTGATGTCCTGCTCCATAAGGTCGGTGGTCATGTCTTCATGCAGATGATGTTAAACTAGTCGCGAAACCTATGCCGGGTTTTCTATCAGTGACCTCACCACATTGCATACCTTGAGAGCCATCCCTAAGCTCATACCCATGACATTTGTTAGGTAGTCCTCAGTAAACATAAACAAACCTTCCCTGTCAGTTAGCTGTGCAGTGAATTCTTCGACGCATCCTGTGCAGCTTGGAATTTCCGCGATGTAGGGAATAGCCTCCGGAACCGTCCAGCCACGAGGGCTTTCAGACCAGCAACGCCAGATGCTCCAGCAGGTTTTCCACTTTCTCTTCGTCAACCATGTTCCACTGAGGATCATAGTCAGCAGTCGTGTTGTCCGGGATCCAGGCAGCAGGCGGGGTAGGGGTCCTGAAGCCAGTGTACTCCTGCGTAGAGTAAATATGCCGACTCTAGATCGAGAGCTCCACATTCTTGGAACTGCTGTCGCAGCCTTTATGGCAACACATCTTAGCCAAATTATAGTGGCAATGTATTCTAGACACAATGAACAAATATTACTATGCAGACCAAATACAGCGCGTACTCAGTAGTGTTCTCCAAATTATAGTACCAGTATAATGTAAGCACTTTGAACAAATTTTACTGCACACAAAATGCTGAGCGTACTCAGCAGCGTCCTGCCCCACCGCGGTGGCTCAGTGGTTACGGCGCTCAGCTGCTGGCCCGAATGACGCGGGTTCGATCCCGGCCGCGGCGGCTGAATTTCGATGGAGGCGAAATTCTAGAGGCCTGTGTGCTGTGCGATGTCAGTGCACGCTAAAGAACCCCAGGTGGTCGCAATTTCCGGAGCCCTTCACTACGGCATCCCCCATAGCCTGAGTCGCTTTGGGACGTTGAACCCCATAAAACCAAATCATAAACCAATCAGCAGCGTCCTGCTCCGTTGATGTGATCACGTTATCTAACTATTTCCGTGATAGCAGGACTGCGACGCTTTTAAGTCCTCAAATAGGTAAAAAATATTCTCCTTAATAATACTTAACTGGGAACGCGGGCAGAAAATTTTTTACTGGGGAGGAGCGGAGAATTAATTTTTACGTAGACATGGTGCCTGCGTGACTGTTTTTGCCGCTGCCCGTCGCTTACCCTTGACGCCGTCACTGATTTTCAACGCTTGTTGAGCCTCGTTTTGAGCAAGCATCGCAGGAGTTAACTAACACGACTTCCCCTCAGCGCTTTGCCACCCTTCTTCCTGGAGCACAGCCAGTAATTTTTTCTAGGGCTATCTGTTGTTTTTTTTTTCAATACATAATGACATGACCATCGACCCGCAAGCGCTAGATTGATTTGTGATTTTGTGACTTGTGATTTTTTTTTCCTTTCAAGAACGCTTGCAACATCGAATGGCGATTCATTCCCGCCACCTGCATAAAGGCGATTACAAACCCCGCCAGCCCAGGAGAAATAAGCCGGGTGCCGCTTCCAAACCTGTCTTCCAGCTTAAAATAAATAGAATTTGCACATGGCATGCTTACACGGAGAAAAATTTGGGATTTACCTTTCTCAGCTCGAGCAGAATACGCCAACGCTTTTTCGAGGTGGTGATCCTGCTAAAAACAATCGCCGCGAGAGGCGTCAATCGTCTAAAGCACGTTGTGGGCATTTAAAGCACTGCATCCAACGCAAAACTGTCGCAAAAGTAGGCCCTCACAGCATACATGTATATTTAGCCGGGGTATGTTGCGTATTTAGCGAATGGAACATATGTGATCGTGCACGGTGGCCAAAGAGTTGCGAAGTCATCTGACCAATGGTCGTCCTATTTAGTTTCATTAGCATGGTATGCAAACCATTTCCTATCAAGGAAGTAGGCTGCTAGCCAAGTGTGATGGACATTGAGAGGATTCCGAGACGTGTCGACTGATAAATGATCGGCCACTGCAGTGTCCCCTGCGGGAGAGGAATCAACGCTGGTTCACGGGGCTTTCGCTTGTGCCCCACTAATGGATGAAATAGCATGCACTTCTTTCCATCTGTTCTTCCGAAGCGTACAACTAGTCGAATGTTCTTGAGAAATTGGAAGGCCCAGCATCAGGTTTGAAGTGCTCTCGTTTCAATGATGTTTTCCGAGGGTCCTCAACAGTGTGAGACTTGTCCTGCAGCCGACGTTGACGAAATGGTCCGAGCAAAGAAAGTCGTTTTCGGAAAGTGTCTTATGTCGATCGAGAAAGCTGTGCCGCACTGATCCATGCCCTCTAGAGATTGTTATCCTTTCGAAAGGGTATCACAGCTCGTCAGCGCCACACACGATGTGTTACACGGTGGAGGCACACTCTAATTAACTTTTGCAACAATTTTTACCCGAGCAAATACCCCCTGCGTCCTGTTTCGCCGGTCACAAAACTACATATTGCAATGCAGCAGATTGAAGTGGCCAGCTACCATATAGTACACCAGGTGACTGTGCTATCCGTGCTTCCGCTACTTGAAGGACGCATCGATGCAGCTGCAGCAGGGGCGCGCCGTAGGTGACACCGGGCTAACCGCGTGCTGTGAAAAAGTGTGACGTCATGGCTGCCAAGAGGCTGCTGTGTCAAGCCCCCCTAATGAACTTGCGCAGGTCACGACTGTACGCAAAAGCGGCGTTGGATGACTGAAGGTGCTGGACGCGTTCTCCAAGTGCGGCTTCGGACGGCACAGAGCTCACCGTCGCCGAGGACAGGCACACGGTGAGCAGCTCACTCATTTCAGCCCGCGCGAGAATGCCGCACCCACAGCTATACGGTCTGTAGACGAAGCACGAGCACGTACAGTCGGACGAGTAAAAGCAGGACAGCGTAGAGTGAAATTTTAGTGCGAAACACCGACTAAAAAATTTGGCTGTGGCTTAGCTAAGGTTAAGCCTGGATATCTCAAAGCGAAAAGCTCTCGCTGCTTTTCAGCCAACTCCCAAGCTACCACTTCTGGATCGGTGTTGATGATGATGACGATGTCCTCAGGCTTAATGGCACATACCCATGGCGGGGGATTGGCCAGGGTGTTTCTGCGCCGTCCGACTGTTGCTTTTTCTTCTCCTTCTATGGCGAGTGTCTGCGCCTGTTCTATGGGGAAGCGCGCCTTATGTACCCCTACTTACAAATGCGCATTGCGCACGGATGTGGCGAAAGGTCAAACGCTAAACAGAGCGTATTTCTCTTTGACCAAAAATGCCCTACATGAGGCACACACCCTGCCCACGGTTTCACTCAACTTTGTACCAAAATCTATGTCCAACCATAATTGACCAAGCCAAACACGATGGCGACCTCCAAATTTGAATTGAGGCATTTCCAAAGTATGATCCGGGCCACACCCGAAATTTGACCTTAGCCTATTGGGACCAAAGAATACTTGGTATAGGCAAAAACTAGAGCTTTCGCACTAGTAGGTTTAACCAAGTTAAAACCCTGACATCTTTTCTTGGATGCGTTTAGTATGCGCTCCCCGTACTGTCACACTTGTGTTGTAACCATATGTTTATGAACTTTCACAAGGCAACCATTTTTGGTGTATTAATGATGGACCAATCAAGCTCTTCAGTGTGATTTTTGCAATGGAATGACTAATTTTCACAAAACTACCTGGGGCAGAGAGACGACGACAGAACGAGCGTTTTCTCTCAAGTGCTACTTATAGTATACAAGCCACGAAGCTATCCAAACTTGCATTACTGGAAAGACGCGCCGACGCAGCTGCAGTAGGGGCTCGCCGTTGCTCGCACCGCGCTAACCATGTGCTCTGGAAAAGTGTGACATCAGGGCTGCTGTTTGAAGCCCCCGTAACGAATTTGCGCAGGACACGACTGTTTACGAGCGCGGCGTTGGATGCCTGGAGGTGCTGGACGTGTTCTCCACGTAGCTCCAAGTGCAGCTTCGGATGGCAGAGCTCACCGAAGACAAGCACACGGTGAGCACATCATTCATTTCAGGCCGCGCAAGAATGCAGCACAGTTTACTGAATGGTCTGTAGACGAAGCACAAACTCTGACAGTGGGGCGAGTAGCAACACGACTGCGGAAAGCGCAGTTTTTTTATATGTCTATAGTATGTGCTCCTCATGCATACAGCGACAGCGGTGTTGCAGCCGTGATATTTATGAAGTATCACAAGGAAACCTGTTTTTGGTATACTGAGAGAGCAATCATGCTTGTGTGTGATTCTTGAAGTGAAAAGATAACCTTGACAGGAAGGCCTGAAGCAGAGAGACGACAAACAGAACGAGCGATTACTTTCAACCGTTTTATTTTTTTGGCGGGAAAAGCTTTTCTAGGAATGGCGGAGGGTGGGCACACACAGCTATGCCTGTGCTGTCTTGGTGAGCTTGACGGATAGGCTGCTCACATAGTCATCCGTCAGTGCATGTCAGTAGGACACGCACGAAGGTATACGTCGTCCAGAAAGCGTAACCCCCCCCCCCCCCCCCCCCCCCAAGAGGCCATTCACAACCAACAGGCTCATCTCCACCGTCACGTACACCATATACCACTCACCAAGGAGTCGAACAATACATTCAGACAGAAGAATTCCACACCAAACGCAGTTACGCAGGAACAAGCAACCTGTACATTAAAGGGGTCATTTATGATCTCCCAACAAATCGTGGCGTTCTAGCCACGACCGTTGTTATGCATACTTAAAAAAAGAAGCAGGGCTCTACGTGGGCATTTTAGCTAAAAATTGCAATTTGAAGTTGACTCTAAGCCCCTCCCCCGACAGCGCCGCCGTCTGGTGGAAAACCGATGCAAAATCACCTTGACACATTACAGTTAAGCCGCCGAGATCGGCAGTAGACAGAAAAGGGAAGGACACGGACCTCTGTTGCCTTTGTCCCCCTGCCGTCACTCCCCCCCCCCCTTTATCCTCAGCACTCCTATCCCGAACAGCGAGCCACCCACTCCCCTACGCTCGTTACGAGGAGTGCGCAGTTCACTCGTTCAGTTGAGAGAAAGCACGTGAGCGTTGTTCACGGCGTCATGAATCGCGAGCGCGTTAGTCTTACCTGACTACCACACGGTACAGCACAAGTTTTAAAAATTCAATTACAAATTACTCGTTGCACCAAATGACCTCATTCCCAGTTGTTCCGAGAGTCATAGCGAACAAAATGAGTCTGAAAAACGCAGTCATAACCCATTTAAATGTTATTCGGTGACAGCACCCACACATCACACAGCCATCCTCACTCCTTAAACCTTACCAGTTATCAACAGTACACCGACACAAACCTAAACACACCCGCAAGAATCGGCACGTGTTACATGCGGGCCCTCGGTGACCTTGCTTACATATGCAAGCCCGCACGTCTTGGTTAAGCCACAGGGTGTTTTAGCAGATTATCTCGGCAGCAACCTCCCCATCTTTATCACTACCCATACATTCAAAACCAAAATATTTCTTCCCCACTGTTCTCTTCCGTGATATGTCAGTGCACATTAAAGAACCCCAGGTGGTCGAAATTTCCGGAGCCCTTCACTACGGCGTCCCTCATAGCCTGAGTCGCTTTGGCACGTTAAACTCCAATAACCCAAAGCACTCAACTCCTCTGAGAGCGAGACAAACTTGGCTCTCATCTTGCGCCAGAACCAGCTCCCTGGGCGAGTAGGATTGAGCAAGCTTTACACACCCCCAGCAAACGAGTCAAGAAGATTATTCAATTTGATCTACAAAAGACACAAAGTGAACAAGGAAGGGGAAGGGGGCTTCTGTTCACCTGGGCCATACGAAGTCTTCTTGCCGAAACGCTGGCAAGCACCCTGAGGCTTTCCTCTTCCTTGTTCTCTTTGGGATTGCGAGAACCGTCTCGCTACCTTGATCTACAAAAAGGGCACTGACATCAACCGAACTCTACAAGACATATGCACTGCGAAAACAATTCTATCGATTGGGACGGAATCACTTGTCCTGGGCCCCCTCGGCCTAATCCGAACCTCGACAAGGACAACACCCTTGATGAAGTCGAACGATCACTGATTACCATACGCCGCCCAACAGCCCCCGGACCAGACCACATGACACACAAGGTCCTCCGCAACCTTGACGACACCTCACTTTAGGAACTGATGGAGCGCTGCCCTCCACCTGGAAACATGCACACATCACTTTTATTCCCAAACCCAGCAAGGCAGTCATCCTGCGAAACCTTTGCCCTGTCTCCCTCATCAGTTGCGTGAAAAAACTGTTTGAACATGTTTTCCAGCCAGCACTATACCATCCGTCCCCATCCAGGTCAGGTATGTTGGTGAGTTGTTTAGCCAGGAACTGCACCTTGTGGAGTGTTCTGGATTGGGAGGGTTAATAAAGGTGACACTCCACAAGGTGCAGTTCTCTGCTCCCTCCTACTGAAAATAGCGTTAGCCCACTATCATACCTGACCTCCGCGCGGCACTATACATCTACGACACCACTTCATGGACGACAAAAGGCTCCATAGGAGAGGCATAAAATACTTTACAATATACAATTGATATTATCACTTCGAAACTGACCTTTATGGGCCTTAAGTGTTTTCCATTCAAATGATCACTCCACGTGATCAGACAACTTCCTCGGGTTCTACGCATACACTGCGACACACCCCCAACAGACTCGGAATCCTTGGCCTCTATATATACAAGACACTTTGGGTGCCACCCTCATATAGAACTCCTAGACAAGGAAACCGAAATTAACGGCAGGCTTAATTCGCAGATTTGCTATATGCAATCACGGCCTGTCGAAGAGAGGAACCCTTAACATGACAGACGCCCGAATCACCAGCCGATTGAGTTATCACCTTTCCTACCACTTTCTCATCAAAACACAACAAGATAAAGCTGATGTCCTTATCATAAATGCGACCGCCTGAGCACTCCGCCTGCAACTGTCAGTTTGGTACGTTCCTTATTAGATTATGCGTTCACTGTACGGTTGGGCAGGTCTGTCATGCCGTAAAAATTGGATCGAGTACAAAACTGAGGCCTAGCGCTCTCATGTGGCGCATACAGAACAACTCCCATAGTCAACCTCTGTGCAGAAATAAATGAAACCTCCCTTGAATACAGAAGAATCGCTACCAAAACATATATACTATCCAGTTGTGGCGAAATGTCGTTGTTGAATATTATTTACCCACAAACCGCAAGCTACCTGGCCACTGGTATTGCGATTCGAAGAGATATGCCAGAATCTCAATATACAGGACACATTACCTGACAAATAGATTCACAACAGCGCTACGGAACGAGGACAGAAGGAACACGAAAAACACAGGACGGGCGCTGTCCTGACATTTGTGCAGCTGCAGGAAAAATAGTAAACGAGAATCTCACGAACAGTATTATTTACACAGGCCCCTAATGGTACTGACATCTCTTCACTCTAGAAGTGCAATCACTCCGTCACTGGGTGACACCATTCACAACATAGCAAAAGACAAAATTATGCTGGGTCCCAAGTCATATCAGAATGAAAGGCAACGACAGAGCAGATTTGTGCGCTGCTGAAGCTTGTGGGAAGACAAAATAAACAATGTATACCATTTAAGGATTGCACGAATTTAGTACAACGTAAATTAAGAAAAAAAAGGGCATTCGCCTTAAAAATGAAGTGAATAGCAAACTGCGCTTGGTAAAGATAGCTTTAGGGTGAATGGAAGTCATGTGTGCAGCAGGAACGTTTCAAGCAAGTGGTTCTCTGTCATCTCCGAATAGGCCACACACACCTTACGGACCAATTCCTGGTAACAAAACAAGACAACAAGGATAGCTGCTGAGGTTTCCAACCCCCTTTAAAGGTTTTAATATTAGCCATTTCTAGAAATTCTTTCCTATGTGATCACTAGGTCGCACTAACGTTTTAGGCCCCCTACACCACCGATGATTCTTCACTTTTCTATAAAATTCAGCGGAAAAATTTTCGTAACACCGTATGCTTGGCGCATGATGGCCTTAGTTGCCTGTGCGCCATAAAACACTACACACACACCAACCGCCCGATGCATCCCGAGGTCTGATGGCAACATCAGACAAACCGTTGCATCTCCCCCTCCGTCCCAAAGCAGAAGAAGCCCCAGCTTGTTCATCCTCAACACGTACAGCGCGCCAAAAAGCAGCGGAGCCCCCCCCCCCCCCCTTCGCCCCCTCCGCTTGCGGTTATTACAAAAGTGCTAAACAACCGCGCGAAGAACCCGAGGAGATTTTAACGCAAGAAACGTAAGCTGGGGTTACAAGCAAAAGTGCAGAAAAGAATCGCAACACTGGACATTAATGCAAAATGAGGCCCTAACCCGTTAACGATACACAACAGCGCGCAGCTAAACACCAACCCAATCCCACGATCACCAAAAACATCGCACAGTGTTTGTGAACCAACACGCAGACCTCCCTAGGCAGCGACGACTACAACATTCAAACAACTTCCGCACTGAAGTCCATCTCTCCCTCTGTAAAAAGGACACTAAAAATCAGAGACTGGGATAAATTCAGGAATCTCCGGAAGAAATCCACTACTGAGATAGAGAACCTTGCAAACTGGGTGAATGCACTCACATAGGACGTCGGAAGTGCCACATCCCGAGTAATCGGGAAACGAAAATCGTGGACAGCAGACTTGTCCACATGTGGGAAACACACTCCAGTATGCAAAAAAGATGGCTGAAAAACAAACACGGCCTCTTAAACTAAGGATAGCAGCCTTAGGAAAAAGATTGAAGCACACGCAGTACACCTAACCCGTCAACAGTGGGACCAGATTTGCAACTGCATGGAAGCAAATCTGGATTTGCTTCCATGCGGTTGCAAATCTGGGACTGAAAAACACGTGGAAGCTTCTACGTTGCCTCTTAGAAGCATAAAACACTAAAGACTCCCAACAACGTAACGTAAATCGCAGCGCCAAGAAATTAAATGTGGAAGAAAGAGCTTTGATCCAAAACTTAAAAGACGGCCGGGTATCTCACAACCACAGCGAGAAGCCTACCCCTCAAATACTCAAGCCCTCTGAACCCCGTGTTTGACGAAGACATATCGACAAGGGAAGTGAGAGTAGGTATGCACAAGCTGCGCACCATGTCGGCGCCGGGCGCGGATAAAATCACCAACAAAACATTACTGAACCTGGACGAAAATTTGGTTCAAGCCGTAACCAAGCTTTTCGATGAACACTGGAGAGGGGCACCCCCTCCCGGAATGGACCTACGCTAAGGTCACCTTTATTCTAAAACCAGGTAAACCAGTTCAATTGGCAAGCCTCCGTTCCATGTCGGTCACCTCGTGCCTAGGAAAACTGTACGAACACGCTATCCTCGGCCGTTTGCAAACCCACATGCAAAAACACGGCCTCTTCCCCCATGCGAGGCTGGGATTTAGAAGCAAACTGTACACGACGCAGGACGTGATGCTTCAAATCTCAGAAGTAGGGGTGTGCGAATATCAAATTTTTCGAATACGGATAATCAAGGACAGACACATTTAACCACTACAAAACATTTATTTGAGCACCCAAGAACATCACAGTTCAACTATCAGTGATGAAATGAGCACGAAAGGTGCGTGTGGCTGCACAAAAAGTATCAGTCTCGAGCACTGTTCTTAGAAGAGTGAAAATATCAGAGAAGGTGGCTAGGACACAGCAATGATCAAGGCTAGCTTGCCATAAGCACAAAAGCGCGTTGCTGGGATGAACATAAAAGGTTGCCGGCTGCTCTACTTGGTCAGGCAGAAGTAGTTCCCTTCTAGCTGAAACAACTTCTCCAGCTACAGAAAATGCCCTCTCAATTGGCACTGAACTGGCTCGTATTGAGAGGTATTTCGTGCACTGCTCTGACTATACCAGCTTCGCAGGTATAGCCACAAAAAAGTTCACCAGTGCAGTCAGCTACTGCATGGCCCAACTGTAGTGCCTAGAACCCAACGTTACGCATTGCTCTGGGCGCCGCCATGTTGTTATGTCTCTGTCGATAGGACTTGCGGACTGAAATGAACGCCGGTGCTCGCAGTAGAATATTCGGCTAGATACGAATATTCGCGTCGTGTCGAATAATCGAAACAACACGAATATGTGGATTTCGAATCGAACACGATTAATAAAAAAATAATATTTGAATTATATTCGAAAATTTCGAATATTCGCACACCCCTACTCAGAAGAAATTCTACACCTGAGACACGGCAGACGCACGAAACGAAACTAAACGCACTATCGTACTGAGGTGTAGGGGCTAGAACACACGCGTATTTAACCGCCTTTATGAGTAACAGGACGGCGGAGATATGGTTTGGGTCCACACAATCCCCCTCGTTAGCTCTAGAAAGCAGGGGCACATCTCAAGGCTGAGTTTTATCTCCACTACTCTTCGACACCACTCCCATACCCATGGGCCGAAAATTAGAGCGGATCCCACTCCTACGCAGACGACCACGGCAAAATGCCGGCGAAATGGAGGAAAGCCTCCAAGCGGAAGCGGTACGGACTGCGTGGCCTGTATAGGCCTTGCACACTCGCTGACCGAATCCTGCTGCTCCACGCGACTGCGGGCCGTCACAAAAAGGGAAAACCCTCTATACAAGTGACGGTCGACGGCCTCCCAGTATCGGAGGTACAGAAACTCCGCATCTGGGAACGTTTGTCCAAACACACGGTCATGACACATCAAAGCATCAGGCTAGTCAAAAAAATACCAAACAAGCATTCGTGATTAGCAGAATGGTATACTCACTGCCCTATATTCCACCTCACAAAGATAGAAGAGGAAAGAGTTGTGGGTTTCTAAGTGGACACAGGCCACCACCCACCGCGGGTTCGAGCTTCGCGCGAGCCAAGGGCCCCGATCAGCCGTCACCACACACACACTGGGAAACCGATGCGGCGCACTCAACCTCCGCTGGGAGGAGAGCGATTCGCCGCAAAGAAATAGGCCTCCAAGTTCACAAAGGAGACGTTTATTCACGTCTTCCTTCAGCAGGTACACAAACACTCAATAGTCACCCCGTCCCGGGGGCGCGCGAGGAGCAAGGCTCCGCTGCGCGCACGAAGCGACTCGAGTAATGCGCGCCGCTAGCACGCCGCTGCAGGAGAATGTCCCCGCGGCAGTGCTGTGATCTCCCTCTCGTGTCGACCGTTGGGCCGGTTGCGAGAGAGAGTGGGCAATCAACGCAAGGTACGCCTGTCTGAGGTCGCTGGACCCCGCTGGACAGGCTCGAGCCGCTGCAGGTCAGAGGACACGTGCGGGCGAGCTCGAGTAAGCACTGGTCCGAGCGGCAAAGGCCGGCAGGGACAAACAGTAACGTACGCACCTTTCGCTGTCTCGGAGGGATCTCTCTCTCGGCCCCGGTCGGACGGTCGCGCGGCGCGCGGCCGCCCAAAGCGGTTCCCGAATTCCCGCCAAAAGGCGCCAATGGCAAAGGCCCTTGGCGAGCCGGGGCGGAGCTGTGGCTAAATGACAGTGATTAGTCACCCAGCCGCCTCTCCACCGCCTGAGGCGGGAGCAAGGGAAAGAGGAGAAACAACGCGGGAGGCCGGCACAGCCGCGCAAAGGCGACGGCGCAAAAGCCAGGATTCCCACATCGTAAACGTGCTAATAAGACAGGGAGAGACGATCCCGCCTATGCTATTAACCGCATGTTTACAGGAGGCATTCCGGGGCTCGGAATGTGAACAGATGGGGATAAGATTTAGCGGAGAATACCTTAGTAATCTGCGATTCGCTGATGATATTGCCTTGCTAAGTCGATCAGGGTATGAACTGCAAAGTATGATCAATGAGTTATACTCAACCGTCTAGGAAGAAAATATGGCTGTTTAGGGCAGGTAGTGACAGCTGATCATGATCATGAGAGGGAACTAACTAGAAGAATAAGAATGAGGTGAAGCGCATATGGCAGTTTACCAATACCCCTCAAGAGAGAAGTCTACAACCAATGTATCTTACCGGTACTCACCTATGGGGCAGAAGCGTGGAGGGTAGCAAAGAGGGTTCAGATTAAAGACAACGCAGCGAGCTATGCAAAGAAAAATAATAGGCGTGACGTTAACAAATCGGAAGCGGGCGAGGGAACAAACGCGGGTTAATGACATTCTAGTCGAAATCAAGAGGCAGAAATGGGCATGTAATGCGAAGGCAAGATAACCGCTGGCCCTGATGGGTAACGGAGTGGATTCTAACGGAGTGGGGTTGCAGAAAGTTAAGTGGGAGGATGAGATCAAGAAATGTGTAGTAATACGGTGGCCGCAGCTGGGAAAGGACAGGGTAAATTGGAGAGACATGGGAGCGGCCTTTGTCCTGCAGTGGGCGTAGTCAGGCTGATGCTGATGACAAATCGGGCCTAAATCCGCCTCAAGGGACTTCAACTAACAGGCTCCTCCGCATGTGGGCCCGTAACACTCTACAAGAACTGTCTGAAGCCCGTTGTACTGCTGGCTATCCTCCACAAACACAGGCAGATACATCCCAAGCCCCCCCCCCCCCCCCCCCCCCCCCCCCCCCCCCCCCTCTGGACAACACCCTCAGCAAATCACGGAAAACCTAATCGTCCACCCAACCAACAACCGGGAAAGAGCTGATTTCACTTCATTTTTTGCTTGAAAGTAAAGTTGTTACTAACACCATGCTACAAATGCTTTTCCCGCCTGAAGAATAAGTAATGGAAACCGAGTGCTCGTTCTGTCAAAGGTAACGTTTACATTTCGAAAATGCTATAGCAACTGGCCCGAATAATCGGGTGAGTGTAAGTGTCAGCTCCGAACTGAATTCTCGAAAACTGCACAAGTGTGCTTTCGGTGAAGAGTGAGTGTTATGAAAAGTACGAGAGACTGATGTTATATTCCGAGGGTTGCCTTGCGTGAGCAATTCGAAGTCGAAGGCAGGATGAACGTTATAATTGTAACAAAAAAGAAAAAGAAATGAGCACAGTTTTTGCATTGACTGCTGCGCAGACATACAGGCCGGAATGTATTGCGAAACCTCCCCCGGTCTGGTTCCGGTCCTAGGCCCGAGCTAAATGATGCAAGTGCTCTCAGCAGGTGTGTGGACGACCGTACGCAGAAAATGTTTTAGAAGGCTAGGCCATTAGGGTGTGTCCCCGAAGACAATACAGGATTTCTTAAAAATAAAAGTAATGAGTTAGAACACTTTTTTTCGGCTTAGAATTGTCAGCTGAGTATTACATCAGAATACAGCTAACACATTCTAAATAGCAGGCTGATTAACAAATACTCATTAGCTGTCTTTTTAACTATTACTAGTAGGCTGCTTAGTTATTGAGACCCCTGTAGCCTATCGTAATTTCTACATCAGTTTTTATAATTTCGAAAATACGCTTACCCTCGACGGTGTGGGCCAACAAATCTTGGCTGTTTCGACGAGTTACGTGGCTACATCGAGGCAAAATGCACGCTCTTTCAAGAAGCTTGGAGGCACAGCAAACTCCCTAGTGCATGTAAGACGTCGAAACAGAGAACGTTTGTTGTGCCACAGCGCTGAGGGTAGCCGTTATTATTGTAAAAACTTTGGATGCTACTGTGGGCTGCAGGCCTCTTAAAGGTGCAGTGAAGCGAAATCTGAACTCGTCTTTTTGCCGCGGGAACTCAATCTACACGTTTCTCGCATTCTTAGAAACTGCGATTTATTGCCCTGTGTGGTCGATTTCCCTAATTAAATCAAATTAACGTCCGGCTCCCACCTTTTTTTTTTGTTTTGAATTCTCCGCGTACGGTGGGCGGAGTCGACCAACGCGCCACCCAGCGCCGTGGCGGCTTGCCGCTGTGCCATCGGCGGAGTAATACGTATGCTTCGTCTCACAAGATGTTTGCAGCACTACGGAAGGCAGAGCACTCTCGTCCAATCAGGGGCCGCATTTGTTTTTCCAGTCCCGGACTACTTGCTGGCAGGTCTCGGCTTCCGCTCGGACAGGAAAAGCGTCATGGTCACATGACCTACTTGCCATAGGCATGCCATAGGCTGCTTTCGAACTCGCCGCCAGAGCCGGGCTCCCCCTCGGTTACCGTATACATGGACGCTGTCATCTGCTAGCAGACGATGCAAGCCACGGCCACCACGACGCCGAAGCAACGCCGAAGCAACGCCGTGCGCTCGATCATGACACTGAGTCGATTTAAAGACTGTACTGTCAGCTTAGCGTAGGTGCATTACAGAACTCAGCTTCGGAGGTATGCTCGCCGCTACTGCTTGCGGCGAAGTTCGCAAAAAGTAGCCCAACTCGTTGCGGATAGGCAGATAGACGAAAGCCTTCGCAAAAATGTTGACAACAAGCTCTATAGCTGCTCCAGTATACGAGTGGTTCACCTGCGATGCTTTCAGGTAAGCGTACAGACAGCATGTCGCAAAACAAGCGAACGAGAACCTCTTGACGACACGAGCAAACAATACGCGCTCGCAGCTTCGAACGCGCGTCCGTGTGCGGTGGATTTCAAGAAAATAAACGAAGATGCAAGAACAAAAAGTATTGCGATGGCTCAGAGAGCAGCTACGGAGCTCATGTGAAGGTTTAACGCATGATATCGACCTCCAGGAACATGAAAAATACTCAAAATGCACACGGAGTCTAACTCAATATGGCTGCCAGCGCGGCGCGCAGCTATCGTCTGCTGCCTTCTCAGCAGCCCCAAGCAGCCCGCGGACTGCCATAGGCTAAAAACGAACGCGTTGCTATGGCGATGCAGGCAGGTAGGCGGAGCTTTCGGGCTGCCCGAGAAAAACAAATACCGGACTCGAGTCCGCAAGTAGTCCCGGACAGTCCGGGACTGAAAAACAAATGCGCCCAGGGCTGCAGGAACACAAAAAATAGTCCCTCGAATATTTGAGCAGTGTAGGACTATTAATCAAACAATGAGCACAGCAATTGAAAGCATAATGTGGACTAAGCCGCCGCGGTGGCTCAGTGGCTATGGTGCTCGGCTGCTGGCCCGAAAGACGTGGGTTCGATCCCGGCCGCGGCGGCTGAATTTCTGTGGAGGAGAAATTCGAGGCCCGTGTACTGTGCTATGTCAGTGCACGTTAAAGAACCCCAGGTGGTCGAAATTTCCGGAGCCCTCCACTACGGCATCTCTCATAGCCTTAGTCACTTTGGGACGTTAAACCCCATAAACCAAACCATAATGTGGACTGGTAGATTTAGGTGGTATAGAGTGCTTCAATCACTGGTGAAATTAACAAAGCCCGTACGAACACAGCTCTGCGGAGGCTTGCTGCGAGGTAGTGATGCATCGCCATTTTCCAACATGGCGCCGGCCGAGTCGGTTGTGTCGTCAGTGTGCCCTACACCGACAGTGCGCTGTTTTTCTAAGCAGACCATCGCAGTTGGCTTCTTGAAGTGCTTCGCGTCGAGAACGGGGGCAGTTCAAGTACGAATGCGCTCACCAAGAGGAGGGTAAAACTCACTCAGGTGAGCGAGCGAACGCTTTACCAGTGGACAACGCAGACGTTGAAGGCGGGCCGAATGTTGTCCCTGAAGAAGCCGGCTGCGTTACAGCGATGGACAACGCGCCATATCATTCTGTGTAGCAGGATAAAGTGCGGCGGATGAGTAGCCTCAAAAAAAGACATAGACCTGGAAAATGGGTCGCGTGGAGTAGCGACATGGTGAAGGCCGAGCTCATGAAGCTTGGCAACAACGTGAACACAGGTGGGGACCGATACCGTGTGGACTGCAGCGCCGAAGCTGCTGGCCGTCTCGATGTGCGCCTGCCACCCTACCACTGCCAATCGAACCCGATAGAGTTTGTTTGGAGCGATGTCAAGGGCTTCGTCGCCAGTCAAAACAAGACGCTTAAGCTCTAAGACGTGGAGCCTCTGGTTTGGCAAGGCATCATGCAAGTGACTACTGAGAAATAGAAGAATTACGTGCAGCATGCTATTAGTGAGGAAGATGGGATGAGGAAACTGGACCATGTCATTGACGATGCTGTTGACCAAGGACCATCTGTTGTTGTCAACCTGAACGACGACACAAACCAGCAGAGTTGAGTGGAGTTGTGATGAGCCCCATTAATGTGCTAACGTACGCGCGAAAGTCGGAGTACCCTCGCAGCGTGTCTCATGAGATATTGCAGACACCGTAGCAGACGGCTCCGGATTAATTTTGACCGCTTGTGCGTTGACTTTAACGCAGCGCATGGGGTTTTGCATTTCGCCAACATCGACATTCGGCTGCCCCGGCCTGCATGTGACCCTTGCATTTGCTTAATAGTGTAGTGGCCATGCTGGAATAAATAAATTCATTTAAACATAGCAGGAACATTGAAAATAACTGTGACGTGACAACAGAGGAAATGATACAAACAGGTGGCGACAGAAAAAAAAGAAAAAGTGGGGCCAGTGCGTCTGGAACGGGCGTCTGCCTGTACAAAAATAAACAGACATCAAGCGCCCCCTGCTAGATGTAGAAAGAAGCTAATTAGCAGTACGCCTTCTTTTATATGGAACGAGCCACCTGATGTCCAGCCAGGTGGATCGAGCAACAGGCGCGTAGGAACACACTAATGTAGTGCGCGCCATCCTGATTGGACGAGAGAGCTCTACCTTTCGTAGTGCTGCAAACATGTAGTGAGACGGAGTATAGTAGCAAATAGTCCGCGCGTATTTTGCGACTATATTATCTGCGAATGAAACTATTTATTCGCGGAAACCAAAAAGACAAAATAAAGCGAAAGCAAAGCTTCCACGGGACTGGCTGAAGGCACTCCACGCATTGGTCGACTACGCCCACCGTACGGGGGAGAAGTAAAAAAATAATGGCGGGAGGCGGACGTTAATTCGATTGAATTAGAGAAATCGGCCACACAAGGCAATAAGTCGCAGCTCCTAACAATGCTTGGAACGTGTTCAGATTTTTCTTCACTGCACCTTTAATAATCAAGGTTCGTAACAGTAACAGTTTAGAAGATAGCTATTGAATATTGGTTTATCGTCTTGCTAGATAGCACGTAGTAGCTGCATTCTGATGTACTACACCGCCGACAGTGCGAAAAAAGTGCTTTTTGAACACAGAAAGCCTATTTTAGAAGAAAAAAAGATGTGTAAAGTCTGAAGTTGAACACTCACTATATACATCCTTCGCGGTCGCGTTTTGCTAGTGTCCCGGCAGCTGCGCACCACTGCCTGCAGGCTTCTCTAGAGCGAAGGAGTTGCTATGGAGGTTAAATCATGCAGAAAGTGCAAAATCGAAGCGGCGGAATGTCGGCGCGAGAAAAACGGGTTTCCACGGGCCAAACCAAAGATACGGTGTACGCGAGACGACTGCGCTGCATGAGTAAATTCAGCGGGGAACTACTGATTGCGACCGCAGGACGTTGATTGGCACGGTGCTGGAGGTGCCGTGGAGGACAGCTGCGAGCGTACATCGACCGGACATCTGGAAACGCGACGTACGCGTCTGGTTTTTTGTTCCTGGATAATTGTTTTAGCATCCTCTCATATCCTGATGTCCCGTAAAAAAAAAAAAAAAGGTCTGCCTAGTGTCATTCTGATGTGTGCTCGCTGCGGCATGCCTATTAGTATAACGATATAAAATTGTCATCATAAAAGGAAATTGTTTACAGTGGCTGCGGTCCTCATCGACTCTCTCTGCACTTTCCCCATGTTTGTGACATGCAATATTGCTGTACCACCGCGTGAACTGCACAATGTAGAACTACGTAGCGCATTCAAGACGGAGGCCAGTAATTAGAGAAGACTCGCTAAGTGTTAACGGTTCCACTTACCGGATTCTCGCAGACTTTTGTGGCAAGTGGCCATCAATTCGGCAGTTGCAACGGACTGTGATAATTGGAAGTGGTGAGCCATTGGCACAAGGAGAGTAAATTCCAATGATTGTCTGCAGCCTGCACCTTACGTTGCTCAGTTGTAGCAAGGCGATATGGACCAGCTGGCAAAGCAATAACTAGAGCTAGTGAATTTTACGTTGTGCAGTGCGCGCGCTAATACAGCAACAATACAAGACACGAAGATGTTGACAGTGCAGCCGCTGTATTGTGCGTACTTTCATGAATGGGCTAGATATTATGATACGAAAGGGCACGCTGCTGCAGGTGCCTGAAAGACCGCAGCAAGCACACACTGGGCAGAAATACGAATCACACTGCGTACGCCCTTTTTCTCTTTTTTTTATGGAACATCAGGATATGAGTGCATTAAAAAAAATCGTACGTAGCGTTTTCGGATGCATTTCAGTATCAACATGCTGCTGCAGGTACCGTAGAAGTCCGCAATAGCAACCAAACACCGGCCAGACATCCGAAAGGCATCACGTACCCTTCTTTTTTTTGTTTGCTGGACGTTTTGTTTTTCATGAACGTTCATGGAACAAAACGTCCAGTAAAAAAAAAAAGAGTGTGTGTACGTGGTGTCTCTCGGACGTCTCGTCAGTGTGTGGTTGCTGCGGACTTCTGCGGTGCCTGCAGCAGCGTGCGCACTCTTCCCTCGAATTCGGAACGATGGGAAAGAAAAAAAGAAACTTCCTCCCCCGGGGAAACCTCCGCAGGAGGAACGGGCATCCGCCCTCTGGATACCCGGGGGACAGCGAGAAGAAGAGCTGTGCGAAAAAGCACAGATCCTCCCCTTGTCCTCCACACACGGCGGCCGAGCTGTGACGCTGGTGGGATCACCAGCCGCAGTTTTTTCGACAGCGATCCGCTGTGCCTGCGCTGGGAATCGAACCAAGGTCGGTGGGGATATTCGCCCAAGCATTGCCAACTGGCGCGCTAACCACTCGGCTACCGTGCGGCTCAGTTTCTTGTCGGCGTCCGCGAGTGCTGATAGAAGGGAAGCGAAGACCGAAAGCGAGCATGCGCGGGGGTTGCGGTTATCTCGCCATCGGGCGTGGAGCGGCAGCACTAGGGCGGAAGTGCGATAGCGCGTGGGGCACCAGCCCCGTCATGGTGGTTCATCCGTGCAGATAAAAGAAAGGTCGGAATGCCAAAGCCGCAACTTGAAACACGATCGGTGCGATTGTTCGGCGGTGAAAAAGGTAGCCGCGCGGCGAGGCAAGATGGCCGGGAACCTTTTGAACGGGTATGGCTTTGTTGTAGGTGTAGAAGCGCAAGCCAAAAACTTGTGGGATGCTTTAGCGTACGTATACAGTAGCACGCAAAAGCGTTGGAGCGTTGTTACATTTGGGATTTCTGGTGCCCCGTATCGGTGAGATTGACAGGTCGGGAAGGGACCTGTCGGTAATGGCGCGCGCAAAGGAGCGTTGTTTCTGTGAGCGAAACGTATGTAACCTCCTGGTAATTAATGATTCGTGAATGGCAGACATTTTCTGGCATGTGCGTGGCCTACCGCACAGAGATGCTGCCGTACTAATAATGGCAGTGTCACGTGCATTGAATGAGGAATGCGTCAGCGGAGTTGTAACGACCATATGTAATCTCCACCCTCGCAGGCAGTGGCACGGATGGGAGGAGCGGAGATTTCAGTCCCAGGCCGAGGACAAGGAGGTGCGTGGACATTGGTCGTGGTGGGGCCACTACCCAGCGTGGAGTGCTCTTTCACACCTGCACGAAGGGACAGCAGGATATAAGTTACTGCAAGAAACACAAGGTTGCAACGGCAGTGCCATCGCGAGAGACCACTTCAAATTCGCAGGAGTTCCTAGGATTTCAGGTGCTAGACAGAGTGTGATGCGTTTCAATTATTCATTATACACTGTTCACTTTCCATTTGAGACACTAGACTGTGTAACTGGTCTCTTTCGTTCAGTATACACTGTTCATTTTCCATTTGAGGTACTAGACAGTTTGATGGGTTTCATGTATTCAGTATACACTCTTTATTTTTCATTTCAGACACTAGACTGTGTGACTGGTCTCATTCGTTCAGTATACACTGTTCATTTTCCATTTCAGACACTAGACTGTGTGACTGGTCTCATTCGTTCAGTATACACTGTTCATTTTCCATTTCAGACACTAGACTGTGTAACTGGTCTCATTCGTTCAGTATACACTGTTCATTTTTCATTTGAGGTACTAGACAGTGTGACGGGTTTCATGTATTCAGTATACACTGTTCATTTTCCTTTTCAGACACTAGACTGTGGAACTGGTCTCTTTCGTTCAGTATACACTGTTCATTTTCCTTTTCAGACACTAGACTGTGGAACTGGTCTCTTTCGTTCAGTATACACTGTTCATTTTCCATTTCAGACACTAGACTGTGGAACTGGTCTCTTTCGTTCAGTATACACTGTTCATTTTCCATTTCAGGTACCAGACAGTTTGATGGGTTTCATGTATTCAGTATACACTCTTTATTTTCCATTTCAGACACTAGACTGTGGAACTGGTCTCTTTCGTTCAGTATACACTGTTCATTTTCCATTTCAGACACTAGACTGTGGAACTGGTCTCTTTCGTTCAGTATACACTGTTCATTTTCCATTTCAGACACTAGGCTGTGTAACTGGTCTCTTTCGTTCAATATACACTGTTCATTTTCCATTTCAGACACTAGACTGTGTAACTGGTCTGTTTCGTTCAATATACACTGTTCATTTTCCATTTCAGACACTAGACTGTGTAACTGGTCTGTTTCGTTCAATATACACTGTTCATTTTCCATTTCAGACACTAGACTGTGTAACTGGTCTCTTTCGTTCAATATACACTGTTCATTTTCCATTTCAGGTACTAGACTGTGTAATGGATATAATGTATTCAGTAGACGCTGTTCATTTTCCATTTCAGACACTAGACTGTGGAACTGGTCGCTCTCGTTCAGTATACACTTCATTTTTCATTTGAGGTACTAGACAGTTTGATGGGTTTCATGTATTCAGTATACACTCTTTATGTTCCATTTAAGACACTAGACTGTGTAATGGATATAATGTATTCAGTAGACGCTGTTCATTTTCCATTTCAGACACTAGACTGTGGAACTGGTCTCTTTCGTTCAGTATACACTGTTCATTTTCCATTTCAGGTACTAGACAGTTTGATGGGTTTCATGTATTCAGTATACACTTCATTTCTCATTTGAGGTACTAGACAGTTTGATGGGTTTCATGTATTCAGTATACACTCTTTATTTTCCATTTCACACTAGACTGTGTAACTGGTCTCATTCGTTCAGTATACACTGTTCATTTTTCATTTGAGGTACTAGACAGTGTGACGGGTTTCATGTATTCAGTATACACTGTTCATTTTCCTTTTCAGACACTAGACTGTGGAACTGGTCTCTTTCGTTCAGTATACACTGTTCATTTTCCATTTCAGGTACTAGACAGTTTGATGGGTTTCATGTATTCAGTATACACTCTTTATTTTCCATTTCAGACACTAGACTGTGGAACTGGTCTCTTTCGTTCAGTAGACGCTGTTCATTTTCCATTTCAGACACTAGGCTGTGTAACTGGTCTCTTTCGTTCAGTATACACTGTTCATTTTCCATTTCAGACACTAGACTGTGGAACTGGTCTCTTTCGTTCAGTATACACTGTTCATTTTCCATTTCAGGTACTAGACAGTTTGATGGGTTTCATGTATTCAGTATACACTTCATTTCTCATTTGAGGTACTAGACAGTTTGATGGGTTTCATGTATTCAGTATACACTCTTTATTTTCCATTTCACACTAGACTGTGTAACTGGTCTCATTCGTTCAGTATACACTGTTCATTTTTCATTTGAGGTACTAGACAGTGTGACGGGTTTCATGTATTCAGTATACACTGTTCATTTTCCTTTTCAGACACTAGACTGTGGAACTGGTCTCTTTCGTTCAGTATACACTGTTCATTTTCCATTTCAGGTACTAGACAGTTTGATGGGTTTCATGTATTCAGTATACACTCTTTATTTTCCATTTCAGACACTAGACTGTGGAACTGGTCTCTTTCGTTCAGTAGACGCTGTTCATTTTCCATTTCAGACACTAGGCTGTGTAACTGGTCTCTTTCGTTCAGTATACACTGTTCATTTTCCATTTCAGACACTAGACTGTGGAACTGGTCTCTTTCGTTCAGTATACACTGTTCATTTTTCATTTGAGGTACTAGACAGTGTGACGGGTTTCATGTATTCAGTATACACTGTTCATTTTCCTTTTCAGACACTATACTGTGGAACTGGTCTCTTTCGTTCAGTATACACTGTTCATTTTCCATTTCAGGTACTAGACTGTGGAACTGGTCTCTTTCGTTCAGTATACACTGTTCATTTTCCATTTCAGGTACTAGACAGTTTGATGGGTTTCATGTATTCAGGATACACTGTTCATTTTCCTTTTCAGACACTATACTGTGGAACTGGTCTCTTTCGTTCAGTATACACTGTTCATTTTCCATTTCAGGTACTAGACTGTGGAACTGGTCTCTTTCGTTCAGTATACACTGTTCATTTTCCATTTCAGGTACTAGACAGTTTGATGGGTTTCATGTATTCAGGATACACTCTTTATTTTCCATTTAAGACACTAGACTGTGTAATGGATATAATGTATTCAGTAGACGCTGTTCATTTTCCATTTCAGACACTAGACTGTGGAACTGGTCTCTTTCGTTCAGTATACACTGTGCATTTTCCATTTCAGACACTAGACTGTGGAACTGGTCTCTTTCGTTCAGTATACACTGTTCATTTTCCATTTCAGGTACTAGACAGTTTGATGGGTTTCATGTATTCAGGATACACTCTTTATTTTCCATTTAAGACACTAGACTGTGTAATGGATATAATGTATTCAGTAGACGCTGTTCATTTTCCATTTCAGACACTGGACTGTGGAACTGGTCTCTTTCGTTCAGTATACACTGTTCATTTTCCATTTCAGGTACTAGACAGTTTGATGGGTTTCATGTATTCAGTATACACTCTTTATTTTCCATTTCAGACACTAGACTGTGAAACTGGTCTCTTTCGTTCAGTATACACTGTTCATTTTCCTTTTCAGACACTAGACTGTGGAACTGGTCTCTTTCGTTCAGTATACACTGTTCATTTTCCATTTCAGACACTAGACTGTGGAACTGGTCTCTTTCGTTCAGTATACACTGTTCATTTTCCATTTCAGGTACTAGACAGTTTGATGGGTTTCATGTATTCAGGATACACTCTTTATTTTCCATTTAAGACACTAGACTGTGTAATGGATATAATGTATTCAGTAGACGCTGTTCATTTTCCATTTCAGACACTAGACTGTGGAACTGGTCTCTTTCGTTCAGTATACACTGTTCATTTTCCATTTCAGACACTAGACTGTGGAACTGGTCTCTTTCGTTCAGTATACACTGTTCATTTTCCATTTCAGACACTAGGCTGTGTAACTGGTCTCTTTCGTTCAGTATACACTGTTCATTTTCCATTTCAGACACTAGACTGTGGAACTGGTCTCTTTCGTTCAGTATACACTGTTCATTTTCCATTTCAGGTACTAGACAGTTTGATGGGTTTCATGTATTCAGGATACACTCTTTATTTTCCATTTAAGACACTAGACTGTGTAATGGATATAATGTATTCAGTAGACGCTGTTCATTTTCCATTTCAGACACTAGACTGTGGAACTGGTCTCTTTCGTTCAGTATACACTGTTCATTTTCCATTTCAGACACTAGACTGTGGAACTGGTCTCTTTCGTTCAGTATACACTGTTCATTTTCCATTTCAGACACTAGGCTGTGTAACTGGTCTCTTTCGTTCAGTATACACTGTTCATTTTCCATTTCAGACACTAGACTGTGGAACTGGTCTCTTTCGTTCAGTATACACTGTTCATTTTCCATTTCAGGTACTAGACAGTTTGATGGGTTTCATGTATTCAGGATACACTCTTTATTTTCCATTTAAGACACTAGACTGTGTAATGGATATAATGTATTCAGTAGACGCTGTTCATTTTCCATTTCAGACACTGGACTGTGGAACTGGTCTCTTTCGTTCAGTATACACTGTTCATTTTCCATTTCAGGTACTAGACAGTTTGATGGGTTTCATGTATTCAGTATACACTCTTTATTTTCCATTTCAGACACTAGACTGTGAAACTGGTCTCTTTCGTTCAGTATACACTGTTCATTTTCCATTTCAGACACTAGACTGTGGAACTGGTCTCTTTCGTTCAGTATACACTGTTCATTTTCCATTTCAGGTACTAGACAGTTTGATGGGTTTCATGTATTCAGTATACACTCTTTATTTTCCATTTAAGACACTAGACTGTGTAATGGATATAATGTATTCAGTAGACGCTGTTCATTTTCCATTTCAGACACTAGACTGTGGAACTGGTCGCTCTCGTTCAGTATACACTGTTCATTTTCCATTTCAGACACTAGACTGTGTAACTGGTCTCTTTCGTTCAGTATACACTGTTGATTTTCCATTTCAGGTACTAGACAGTTTGATGGGTTTCACCTATTCAGTATACACTCTTTATTTTCCATTTCAGACACTAGACTGTGTAACTGGTCTCTTTCGTTCAGTATACACTGTTGATTTTCCATTTCAGGTACTAGACAGTTTGATGGGTTTCACGTATTCAGTATACACTCTTTATTTTCCATTTCAGACACTAGACTGTGTAACTGGTCTCTTTCGTTCAGTATACACTGTTCATTTTCCATTTCAGACACTAGACTGTGTAATGGATATAATGTATTCAGTAGACACTGTTCATTTTCCATTTCAGACACTAGACTGTGGAACTGGTCTCTTTCGTTCAGTATACACTGTTCATTTTCCATTTCAGGTACTAGACAGTGTAATGGATATCATGTATTCGGTATCCACTCTTTATTTTGCATTTCAGACACTAGACAGTGTGATGTGTCCCATATATTCAGTACACACTGTTCACTTTTCATTTCAGACACTGGACAGTGTAACTGGTCTCTTTCGACCAATTTGCCCTTTTCCTGTTTTTTTGCCTCTTTGGGTTAGTGCAACACGATTACTTGTGAGCGTTCATTTCTCGCGATATTTTTTCCGCTTCGGTCCGGCTGCAAGGGCCAGAAATCTGTATTATATTTAATAAACAGTACACAGTGCTTCAACGCTTTGGCTGAATGTGTACAGCGATGTACTCCGTGCCATGTTGGTCCCATCAACGCTTACATGGCACCAATCGAGTTTCAGGTTGCGGCTTTCGCATTCCCAACTCTCTTTCATCTGCACGGACGAAATACCATGACGGCGCTGGTGCCCCACGCGGTATCGCACTTCCACACTAGTGCGGCCGCTCCACGTTCGACGCGTAGCATGTTTCTGCTGGCACGCCCGATCTCGAGATAACCGCATCTCCCCCCCCCCCCCCCCCCGCATGCTCAGTTTCGGCCTGCTTCGCTTCCCTTCTATCAGCACTCGCCGACGCCGTCAAAAGCCAGAGCCGCACGGTAGTCGAGTGGTTAGCGCGCCAGTTGGCAATGCTTGGGCGAATATCCCCACCGACGTTGGTTCGATTCCCAGCGCCGGCACAGCAGATCGCTGTAGAAAAAAAAAACGGTGCCTGGTGGTCCCACCAGCGTCACAGCTCGGCCGCCGTGTGTGGAGGACAAGGGGAGGATCTGTGCTTAAAAGCACAGCTCTTCTTCTCGCTGTCCCCCGGGTATCCAGAGGGCGGATGCCCGTTGCTCCTACGGTGGTGTTCCCGTGGGAGGACGGTTCTTTTTTTTTCCTCTCATCATTCCGCATTCGCGGGAGGAGTGCGCACGCTGCTGCAGGCACCGCAAAAGTCCACAGCAACCACACACTGATGAGACGTCCGAGAGACACCACGTACACACGCTCTTTTTTTTTACTGGACGTTTCGTTCCATGAACGTTCATGATAAACAAAACGTCCAATAAAAAAAAAGTGTTCGTGGTGCCTTTCGGATTTCTTGTCAGTGTTTGGTTGCTATTGCGGACTTCTACGGTACCTGCAGCAGCATGCTGGTTGATACTGAAAGCTAACACTCCGATGCCGAATAAAATATTGCAGAGGACACTTGAGCTCCACCTTGAAGGTGGCGCGATAGCATACCGGGTGTTTTTTTTTGAGAGGTTCAAAATTTTTAAAGAAAGGTAAATTCCTTTAGATTTATTTTAACCCTGGGGCTATACCGAGGGCTACGGCGGACAGCAGGTAAGAGGCAAGTTACTTTAATTAGTTCGCTGATTAACTTTTATTCTAGGGGATATGTTGTATTAGCAGAATTGTAGATCGTCTTCCAAACAGTCCAGCCAAGACAAAAGATTTTCATGCAAAAATTTTTTGCGCGCGTAACGAAGCGAGAAAAAGTCACCCTGGTAGGCAGCTTCACACTGTAACACAGCGTCTGTGAGCGCCTGTGACGTAGCTCGCTCCGCCCTGCACTTTGTGTCAATGGCCGCATTTGTTTTTCCAGTCCCGGACTACTTGCTGGCAGGTCTCGGCTTCCGCTCGGACAGGAAAAGCGTCATGGTCACATGACCTACTTGCCATAGGCTGCTTTCGAACACGGCGCCAGAGTCGGGCTCCCCCTTGGTTACCGTACAAGGACGCTGTCATCTGCTAGCAGACGATGCAAGCCACGGCCACTACGACGCCGAAGCAACGCCGTGCGCTCGATCATGATACTGAGTCGATTTAAAGACTGTACTGTCAGCTTAGCGTAGGTGCATTACAGAACTCAGCTTCGGAGGTATGCTCGCCGCTACTGCTTGCGGCGAAGTTCGCACAAAGTAGCCCAACTCGTTGCGGAAAGGCGGATAGACGAAAGCCTCCGCAAAAATGTTGACAACAAGCTCTACAGCTGCTCCAGTATACGAGTGGTTCACCTGCGATGCTTTCAGGTAAGCGTACAGACAGCATGTGGCAAAACAAGCGAACAAGAACCTCTTGACGACACGAGCAAACAATACGCGCTCGCAGCTCCGAACGCGCGTCCGTGTGCGGTGGATTTAAAGAAAATAAACGAAGATGCAAGAACAAAAAGTCTTGCGATGGCTCAGCGAGGAGCTACGGAGCTCATGTGAAGGTTTAACGCATGATATCGACCTCCAGGGACACGAAAAGCACTCAAAATGCACACGGAGTCTAACTTAATATGGCTGCCAGCGCGGCGCGCAGCTATCGTCTGCTGCCTTCTCAGCAGCCCGCGGACTGCCATAGGCTAAAAACGAACGCGTTGCTATGGCGATGCAAGCAGGTGGGCGGAGCTTTCGGGCTGCCCGAGAAAAACAAATACCGGACTCGAGTCCGCAAGTAGTCCCGGACAGTCCGGGACTGAAAAACAAATGCGCCCAATGCGTTTTTGTTCCAGCGCGGCATTCCGAGAGGCCGCGGAGCGAAGCGAGATAAGCAGCGATAGCGCAGGGCGCAGTGAACTACGTCAGAGGCGCTCCCGCCGCTGCGTTACGGTGTGAAGATGCCTACCAGGCTGAATTTTTCGCGCCTCTTAACGTGCGTGTAAAATTTTTAATTGAAGTTGTTTTTTCTCGGTTCGACTGTTCAGAGGACGATCTCCAATTCTGCGAATACAACATAGCCCCTAAAACAAAAATTAGAAATGTTACTTAACATATTTAGTTAATCAGCGAACTAATTAAAGCAGTTTTCCTCTTGCCTGGCGCCCGCCGTAGCCTCCAGTATAGCCCCAGTGCTAAAATAAATCTAAAGCATTTTACCTTTTTTTTTAAATTTTGGGCCTTCTAAAAAAAACACCCGGTATAGTTGGTTAGGCTTTCCATTCTGGTCAGTTTGGCACCTTTGAACAGATTTTGCATTTTTTTAAAATTGTTTCAACTGCTTAATCGATCAATACTGATAGTAATAATAGTAAGTTTATGCTGCACGACGCGCTGAATCCTATGACACCATCCGGAACATTCCGCGGCAAACGGCTGGCATGACACGATTTCTTTTTTTTTATGCAACCCCCAATTATTGCCGGCACGAGGTGCTGTCGGGTAGAAGCCCTCCTCTAGCTTAGAGCATATTCTTAAAAACTGTGCAGAGCCTTAGGTGAAATACCCTTATTCACAATCTGCAAGAATGGCGGCCAAGCCTCCGAAGACAAGATTGAGCGATGATGATGATGAGAGGGAAACGTACCACACGGTTTGCGGTTGCAACTAACCCCGCTCTTAATGCCGACGAGAAGCCTGAGTGGAGAGATATTCTACGCAACCGTTCAGTATGCATTGCAGACCTACCTATACGGCACAGTCAACGAAAAAACAATCGAATTGGAGCATACCCGTCGCTAACCGGATCTCACGGCGACAGAAATAATTAAGGAAAAGAAATTCGAAGAACGAAAGTACTTACGAAACCCAGGCAGGCTGGTGTCACAACAGTGCCCCGTTCCCTGCCTCCTACTAGAAACACGTCAGCCCTGAGAAGAACTGCGCGACTATTAATAGCGAGCCTTCCATTAGATCTGATAACATGGTGAACGTATCCAGCCTGGCACTCAAATCATCGGAATGAGTTCCTCTCTACGTGTCTAACCTTCTACCCCATGACGGGAGAAATTTAGTCAGTTCCAATTATACCAGGATCCAGATAAGTTCGCATGGAACTTACGCCTGCGTGAGTGTTTCCAAAACCGCGAAACAGACCGTGAAATGAACGTACCAGGGACACCCGGCAAATCATGGATTCCAGCCAAACACAGAGGTAAACATTTACATATGTATACATCACTGGTATTCAATAGCATTTCCTATCATCATATTCAAAATCTAAACCAAAAGCAGCCCACAACAACCCCTTAAGTCATCAAGCCTGTGGACCAAGGCAACGCTATCGTTGTTAAGGACAAGACCGATTACTTAAAGGAAGGTTTCTGACAATTCCAAAATAAACACTTTTACACTGAACTCACTGGCGACCCCATAGGAGACTTCGAAGTCGAAGTTAACAATCAGATAACATCTCTCCTTCAAAAACAAAAGATGTCCCAGGATATGTTTAAAGCAATGACACCGGCCAGACCAGTCCCCGCACGGTTCTACCTCCTCTCGAAAATTCACAAACCAAACCGTCCCGACCGTCCCATTGTCTCAAGTAACAGCGAAAGAAGCTCCGAGGAATATGCACTCGTCCCACTATGACCAGCGCCGCAGAACACGTGCGATGGCACTCCATCGAGCGTACGGCTCCGAGCCAGACGCCGTATGGGTGGACGCTGCCTGCACGGATGATGAAGCGACAGCGGGTGTGGTGGCCTCCTCACACTACCTCTCCCTCCAGACACCTCCCCAGAGGCTGCAGAGGAAGCAGCCACTGCGCTTGATATCACCCGCACGGAAGCCCGGTACATTTTAAGTGACTCTAAAACTGCGATTCTAAATTTTGCTCGATACCGAGTCTAAGTCCCTGCTTTTGGCATACTGGACTCGCCCGATGCACCCCCACCCCGCCAAATGGAGCTGATATGGGTGCCTGCGTACTCCGGGAATCCCGGATACGAGGCCGCCAACCATTTAGCCCGAGGTTCTTTAGACCGGGCTCAGGTGGTCTAGGATCGGGGATTCACGGAGAAGCGCATGCACTCGTTCAGCGTGCTGACGTAGGCCTACAGGGCCTCACGCCAGTTCTGCCCACTCCCCACCCCTCCCTAGATAACAAACAAGCAACACTCTGGTACAGACTACACACTCTCTCCCTTCGCCTCTGCCCGGCGGACCCTCCCCCGTGGGACCTAGAGAACCTCAAGACATGGGAGGACTGGGAGACCCGGCTGGGCTGCCAGTGTTATCGACCTTAGGATCATAACACTTGAGTGCAGTGGTGTCGTGCGGGGACCCTGGGGCGTGCCCCGAATTTCTCTTACAATAAAGTTTTTTTTTTCTTTTTTCATTTATTCCCCCCTTGTCCGTGTTCGTTCTTCGTTCGTCCTGTCCACCCTTGCGCCTTGTACCAATTGGGATATTCGTAAACCGCCATTCATAATCTGAGAAAACCTGCCATAAGCGCTCCACCCCATTCTTATTCTTCTAGTTATTATCCACTCATGACCCGTTCTACACTGACTGTCTAACTCATTGATCATGCTTTTCACTTCATCTCCTGGGTGACTTAGGAAGGCAGTGACATCTGTGGATCGGATACTACTTGCATACACTCCACTCAAGGTTACCGCTTCTCAGTCGCAAGCTCCCAAATGCAAAATGCAGTTAGTGTGAACGTCTCTAAAACAGCTTATCTCTTTCCACAATCATTTGAAAAAAGTTTAACTCTTCCACTACTGTTGCACTCGCTCGCTGGTTCCGTATGGCTCATCTTTTAAATGTTCGGATGCCTTACTTGACACTGAGTTCGCCTGGAATGACCGCCTGATTTATGTATGCTAATGACTTACGATTCTCGAATTTTAACTTCCTGCTCACAGAACCGTATTCTGAGCCATTTTTGGTCTCATACATCCTAATCATCAACCTGACTACGCCTACTGCAAGGCAAAGGCCTCTGCCATGTCCCTCAAATTAACCCTGTCTTATCCCCAACTGTTCCCAAATCAGGCATCGGAATACCTCGTGCAAACAGGCGGTGAATAGCATTTGCGGAATCGTGTCTCCCTGCCTCACACACTTCCTTATTGGAATTTTATTGCTGACCTTATAGAGGAATGCGGTAGCTGTGCAGTTGTTATAGATATCTTCCAATATTTTCACATAACACTCTTCTACACCCTTAATCCACAATTGCTGCACGACATCTGAGATTTCCACTCAGTCAAACGCTTTCTCGTAATCAATTAACGCGATATACCAGATGTCCCAGCTAAATGTAACCAATCTTTTAAAAAACACACGGTGGCCTAGCCGTCTGAAACCAAATGAGGGTTGTTTATAGTCGCGTGACCTAGTCTGCAGTATTTTTTCGTTCTTCAAGGTTGACGAATTAGTTAAGCTTAATTAACTAACTTTTTAATTATTGACTTGAGGAACACGGTGTCAATGGAGAAGTTCTAGATCGCTTTGAGAAACAGCTTACTGAGACATTTGCAGCAAAGTAATATTTACGTAAAGCAGTTTTTTTACCAGCCTTTAACCATAACCCGCACAATAAGGAAAAGCTTCCACATGACAACTGTGCCACTTCAACGTCCCAAGACGCGCCTTAAAGAATAAAATCCATTTTTTCTGAAGTCCTCTCCTCGATGAGACTTTGGGTGCACATTGGGGCAGAGAAGTGAGCGAGCAGCTGGTCACGTGACAACTTTCTTTTAATGCCAATAAATGAATCTACGTAAATCGTAACTTGACAGAAACAGCACTACTAGCGGTTTTTCGAGGTGATCTAAAACTTTTGTATTGACACTTTCTTCTTGAAGTCAATAATTAAAAAGTTAGCTAATTAAACTTATCTAATTAATTAACTTTGAAGGGCGAAGAAATACTCAAGACTAGGCCACGCGACTTATGAACAACTCTCAGTTGGTTTCACTAGACTATGACACTTCGCCTTTTTTAAAAGTTTGGTTACATTTAGCTGGGACACCCGGTATATATAGGGTTTGGTTATATTCTGCTCATTTCTCTATCACCTGATCAATAGTGTGAATATGGTCTGTGTGAAGTGTTCTTTTCAAAAGCCTGCTTGATCATTCAGTTGACTGAAATCTAAGGTTATACCTACTATTAGCGATTACTTCAGTAAATACCTTATAGGCAACGGACAGTAAACTGACCAGCCTGTAATTTTTCAAGTCCTTGACGTCTCCTTTTCTATGAATTAATGTTCGCGTTCTTTCAAGCTTCTGTTTTGACGCTACCCTATTCTTCTTGCCATTGTTGGGAGTTTTCGTACCATGTGCCACTGCACACCCACTAATGCATTTCTATACATTACCGACTTCCCTAAAAATGTAACATCAATAGGACTCTTTGCAGACGACGTTCCATCACTCCAGGCAAAGCTAATACTTATCTCTAATTGGTGTTCGCAATGGCAAATGACGCTTAACGCGGCTATGTGTAATGTAATGCACATTTGCGTCGCAGAAATTCATGCTACGTTTCCTATTTTATTTCTTTTTCTATTCTGACACCCCTAACATCTTACAAACATCTCGGCGTCATTCTAACCGCATGCTTGGACATCTGAAATTTAATTTTTATTTAGCACCGGCACCTGTCAAGCTTCTTGTGTACAAGTCACGTGTCCGCGCTAAATTCGAATATGCTAACTCTGTTATGCTAATAGGGTCAGGACAACCATAGACTTGCATCAACCAAATTGTTGGTTTGGTTTATTGGGGTTTGACGTCCCAAAGCGACTCAGGCTATGAGGGACGCCGTAGTGAAGGGCTCCGGAGATCTCGATCACCTGGGGTTCTTTAATGTGCTGTGACATCGCACGGTACACGCGCCTCTAGAATTTCGCCTTCATCGAAATTCGAACCCGCGTCTTTCGGGTCAGCAGTCGAGCGCCGTAACCACTGAGCCACCGCGGCGGGGCCAATCAACCAAATGATCAGGCAGGCTTTCGTAAAGGATACTGGACGGTAGACCATATTCACGCTCTCAATCAGGTGATAGAGAAATGCGCAGAATATAACCAGCCCCTATATATAGCGTTCATCGATTACGAGAAAGCATTCGACTCGGTAGAAAACTCAGCTGTCATTCAGGCATTGCGGATTAAGGGTGTAGAAGAGTTTTATGTGAAAACATTGGAAGATAATTATAACGATTGCACATCTACCATAGTCCTCCATAAAGTCAGCAATAAAATTCCAATACGGAAGGGTGTCCGGCAGGGAGACATGATCTCGCCTTTGCTATTCACTGCCTGTTTACAGGAGGTATTCTGGGGCCTGAAGTGGGAGCAGTTGGGGATAAGAGTTAATGGAGAATACCTAAGTAATTTATGATTATTTGGATTAATTGGAGAGACATGGGAGAGGCCTTTTCCCTGCAGTGGCCGTAGTCAGGCTGATGATGTTATTGATGACCTGGAAGCAGTACAGAGTCGAGCTGCCCGTCTTATCACCCGTAACTATGACGGGCTGTCGAGGGTCAATGAAATAAAAAAAAACTCTGCCTCTCCCGTAAACGAGAGTAGAGTAAGCATGAAATGTTTACGGGCCTAATGTCATCTCGGTGGACACCCGAACCGCACCGTACAGGAAGGGAGGAACGCCACCACCCGTTCAGCGCGATGCCTTGCCATTTGAACGCAAGGTTTTTTGAGGAAAGGAAATGGCGCAGTAATTCTCTGCCATCTCGGTGGACACCCGAACCGCACCGTAAAGGAAGGGAGGAACGCCACCACCCGTTCGGCGCGATGCCTTGCCCTTTGAACGCAGCGCTTCTCCCCCGGGCCCCTGTGCGCCTTTGCTTCGATGCGCGAAGCCCCTAAGAGATCACGTATGACAACGAAGTGTAACGTGGCATTTATGTGCTTTTTGCACGCGTTATTAGAATCCGGAAATTATAATTCCGTGCATTATCAAACCCACAGCTCCACTGATATCTTGATAAACATTGAGAAGGCACTGGCAGCAGTTATTTTTTGTCTCGTTTGGAGACCAACCGGCGCTTGCATGCCGGTCGCGTAGGATGGCTTAGAGAGTCTCGTCAAATCTCGTTAAGTCTCGTACGGTGCCCGGATGTTCTCGTTTCAGTGCCCGGTTGAGTGGATTTCAGTGCCCGGATGAGTGCATTTCAGTGCCCGGATGACTGGAATTCAGTGCCCGGATGAGTGCATTTCAGTGCCCGGATGACTGGAATTCAGTGCCCGGATGAGTGGATTTCAGTGCCCGGATGATGGCTCTCGGTCTCGGCGTGACGTCACCACACTGCCGACAACGGGAGCTAAAAGCATTTCATGCTTAAAAATAATTGTCCCTAACCCCTCTTTTCCTTAGCAGGGCAGTATCACTCATGTGTCTGTTTCTTCAAAATTTACAGGATGAATTGAATTCTTCGAGATGCACTGACGACGCACATATGGTTCACCCCACATTGATCGATCATGCAAAGTTGGCGTTCCCCGGTGCTGTACAACAATATGCATTAATTCTTTCATTCCAAATGCATCGTCGGCGTGGAACCACCTTCCACCACAAGTTTTACTCGGAAATGAGATTGAAGAGTTCAAGAGGAAGATGTCAGTATATGATTGCTTACCATAGTCATTTTTGAATTTTTCTATTCTGCGTTTCATTTGGTTGTACCCATGCATTCTGTTACATTATAGCCTTCTATAACGTGCCCATCTGAGTGTTCAACATTTGCACAAATGGCGTTATTATATTTCTCATATCAATTTGCCTCCTTGTGTGAATTTTTTCCTCTTGGCATATGTATTCATTCTCGTGCTTCGGTTTATCGACTGACATATTTCCGCCAGTTCATCATCAGCCTGACTACACCCACTGCAGGGCAAAGGCCTCTGCCATGTCTCTCCAATTAACCCTGTCGTTTGTCAGTTGGCGCCACTGTATCCCCGCAAACTTCTTAATCTCATCCGCCCACCTAACTTTCTGCCGTCCCCTGCTACGTTTGCTTTCTGTTGGAATCCACTCCGTTACCCTTAAGAACCAGCGGTTATCTTGCCTTCGCATTACATGCCCTGCCCAAGCCCATTTCTTCCTCTTGATTATCTTTCATTGTGTCACAGTAGTGGTTTTTTTTTTTTGCTGTATGCGTTATGCCCTCCTGTAACCAATGAATTTTTTGTTTCTATGTATCGCTCAAATCAATAATGCCCTGTGGGCCATGGGAGTATCGGAACTGAATAAAAAAATATACGCCGCCCGTTTTTATCGTAATTGAGCTAGTAAGGCTTTCGATTGAAAGGTTCCTCGCGCTAAGCTTGCCGGCTTAGCGCATTAATCTGCGAAAGCTGATTGGCATTAGCGGATTTGTGCTCAAGTGCACACTCGGCCTTCTGCCGCTCGCGGATTTCCCAGCACACTTCACGGACTCAAGGGCCAGCTTACACGAAAAAACTGCCTAGTTTCCAGTGTTACCTTTTCCGCAGCATAAAAACATTCGTTTTTGAGGAACGGAAATGCCGCTCTAACTTCCTGACGTCTCGATAGACACCCGAACCTCGCCGAAATAGAAGTAATAAAGGAGGGAAGAAACGTGTACTCTGGTAAGGCAATACGTCTACCTAGGTCACGTAGTGACCGCTATTCCGGATCATGAAAGGGAAGACAAATTTTTATCTCCTGGCTTGTTATATCTATTCTCAGAACAAATCCCATCAAATTCTGGTGTATCCTCTACCCTATAGACATAAATCTAATCAGCTCGATTAGATTTATTAGATTAGATTAGACGTTTAATATCTACCCCATCATTGCACACGGGAAGTATTCCTGATGATCGTACGATAGCCCAAATTGTTCCCATCTTCAAAACAGGTGATTGCGCATGCCCAGCTATCATATAATATCCCCTACTAGCATAAATTCTAAACTTCTAGGGAACATTATAGCATCAAACTCAATGTCCCACCTAGATTCAATTAACCTCTTTTATCCGCATCAGTATAGCTTCAGGAAATCGCTTTCACGTGAAACACAGCTGGCCGTGTTCACCCAGCACACACTTAAGGACATGGACCATAACCTCCAGACAGATGCAATCTTTTTAGACTTTTTCAAAGGCATTCGAATGCGTATCTCATCATCGTCTGTTTGCGAAACTTTCGTGCCTCGGGATTCCTACCAATCTAATTATGCTGGCTTGAACATTTTTTTTAAAAGAGCGCTCGAAGTTCAAATCCGCAAATGACATCTACAGGTTTTCCCACTGAATTTAATCCTAGTGCCAGCAGAAATAATCTGAGCGCCGACAGATATAATCTGCCTGCTATGTAATTTAATCTCAGTGTCATGCACTTAATCTAAGCGCCAGCGTATTTAATCCAAGCGCCAACTCGAACAAATTCAGCGCCAACCAATTTAATCCCAGTGCCAACGCAAATAATACAAGCGCCAGCTGTTTTAATCCAGGTGCCAACCAATTTAATCCGCATGCGAATAAATGCGAACAGAGAATAAATAAAGCGAAGTTAAGATAATTTCTGAGACCATGCAAGCCTGTGAGTCACATTCTCATGCACTATTTCGTTTTCTTCGCATACCTTGCAACATCAAAGAGCCATTAGCAGCTGTTAAACCTCAGTATTTTATGCAACTCTTGAGGCTTGTGACTGTCGTGTATTAATTAGTTGGGTAAGCACTGCTGATTATGGGTTGTCTTATGCGCTGAATCTGCATGCTAGTTACAATTCCGGCCTTTATACTGTTTTCATGCAACCGGTGCAGAATTTTTTCGGGAGGCTGTGATAAAGATTCAACACCACTAGCAGAAACAAAGGTAGCAGTGTAATGCAGAGTTCTTCTAGGTGGGACGAGTCACAGAACCGGAGGAACGGTTCTTCACTTCAAGGTTTATTTAGTTTTAGAACGGAAAGTGAGAGAAGCTACACCGGAGCTTACAGCCTAGGTCAAGAATAGCTACTGGCTGCTGCCTTATAGCGGTGTTAACAATCTAGGTTTATACAAGCACAGAAGGGGCCGTCTTTGAAATGCAGTTTTATTTTCTGGAGGACATTAGGTGGCGCAAAGTGTGATCTCACATTTTACATGTCATCTTCACGCAAAGCTGCTGGTGTAAAAGAAAAGTTATGGCGGTCGAAAGCAGCGCATTCTGCTCGCTGTACTTGCTGCATACAGTGTGGAGCAGCGTCGAGCAATAAACTGCGCCGATGCTCCCTTTTAGTCAGTCCGGGCGGAGTGGTGAGCGCCAAGTCTCTCCGCTCGCTGAGGAAAGCTTTGACTTCAGACTTGAACTTCGAAAACACTTCCTCTATAGGGTTAAAAAATGGGCTGTAAGGAGGCAACCTCTTGATTGAGTGCAGCTGACTGGCCAGGATTGCCTGTTCCGCTTGGCTGTGAGCGGGAGCATAATCAAAAATAAAAACGGCTTCTGAACCAGGCTCTTCACTTTCGACACGGGCTGATATATCGCTCAAAAATTCGTTAAACACGACCCAGTGAACCTTGTCGACAGCCGTCCAATGTATGACACCATTTGCGGACATACAGGCGATAATGTTAAGGTTTGCGCCTCTGGTGCCAGTCGTCGTCTGCACCGCAGGTTGCCCCTTAATCGCACGGCCGAAGCTCCTTGAACACCATATGTTATAGTTGGTCTCATCAACGTAAAACCTGCACAAGCGGGGTCCTTCACACTGCAGCCACTGCGCATATGTTTTGCGCGTGCGTTTCACGTCATCTCTGTTGCGGTCGATCGGCCTCTGAGTCACCAACTTCATAGAGTAGCCGTGCGCATCCAGTAGGCGATCGATGCTACTTGTGCTGATGGCAATTCCGGGCAATTCTTCTTCCGCCGCCTGCTTTATTTGCTTTAGAGTGAAAGCAGGGTTGTTGTCCATAATAATTTTGAGAGCCGCTACAACCTCATTTCCGAATTTCTTCGACGTTCCGCCTTTCTTCAACACCTCTCTATCGGTAGCTGCAATTGATCTTGCTGTCTTTAAATTGATGCCCAGCGTGTCTGCCATTTTTTTTTCACATCTCCTCCGCGCCTTGACACATCGAGAATTCTGGCCCTGTCATGTTCAGAGACTTTGCTGTTCTTTCTTCTTGGTGCATCTGGGAGCTTGAATGGCGGTCCTCGTTTTCGGTGTCCAATTAGGACCTAAGAGCACGGCTCATCGGCTTCCATGGAAGAAAATACTGCGCGTTAATGTCCATGCGAGATGTAAGAAAAGTGGTACACTATCACCTGCTTATAGTATACGAGTGCGTACCACCACCGTCCGGCTCTACTCCGTTGTGCAAATGTAGCCACAATGCGGCACACACAAAGCCGTCTGCTTTGAAACTTCCTTTTCTTCTGTGTTTTTAACAATGCTTTTTTACGTGCCTGAGAAATAAATCTTATTTCTTGAAAAAGAAAGTTCACAGATTTCTATAACGAGTGCACATATCTATGTCTTTTTCTGTTGTCCTAGCATATTTTGCAAAAGCAGACGACAATCCACAAGAAATGGAGGCGCAAAACTTGCCTTTTGCTTTGGAACTTTCCATCATTGGCTGTGTACCTTTTTTTCACACGAAACTACGTAGGGCTAATCTAAAGTACGGTTTATTAACACTTTCTTTGACTATCTGACAAAATAATCGCATCTTTTATTGAAGACAGTGGATTCAATGTTACATTATAAACAGTGTGTGCATTTGTGCCCTCCTCCGTTCTATGGTTTGGTTTGGTTTATGGGGTTTAACGTCCCAAAGCGACTGAGGCTATGAGAGACGCCGTAGTGGAGGGCTCCGGAAATTTCGACCACCTGGGGTTCTTTAACGTGCACTGACATCGCACAGTACACGGGCCTCCAGAATTTCTCCTCCAAAGAAATTCCAGCCGCCGCGGCCGGGATCGAACCCGCGTCTTTCGGGTCAGCAGCCGAGCACCACAGCCACTGAGCCACCGCGGCGGCATTCCTCCGTTCTATGGTCGTAATAAAGAGCCAGTAAGCCATAGCACTGAGCCCCTGTGCAGCTTTTTAATGCTGATATTGTGCGCTTTAAACGGCGCTTTAAAACACTTGTATCAAAGTAGTGTTGGCTATAATATTGATGAAAGCTATGCAATGTGTGGACACTTGGCTTAGGCATCGCATGGTTTGAAAAATTACCTAATCTTTATTCCTGGTATTCGTGTTCTATGCTTTGGAGTCTTCTACAGCATTCGTTTTTCGAGTGTGGATTAAATTGGTTGGCACCTGGATTAAAACAGCTGGCGCACGTATTATTTGCGTTGGCATTGGGATTAAATTGGTTGGCGCTCGCATTGTTTGAGTTGGCGCTTGGATTAAATACGCTGGCGCGTGGATTAAATGTTTTGCACTCAGATTAAATTCATGGCACGCAGATTATATCAGTCAGCGCGTAGATTATTTCCACTGGCACTAGGATCAAATTCAGTAAGAAAACCTGTAGTCACCCTTACGAGATGTAACATCACGTGTCCCTCAAGGGGCCGGCCTATCACCATTACTTTTCTTAATATACATTAACGACCTACCCTCTAACATTCAATGCAAATTACGAGTCTTCGCGCATGATTCGCCATTTATAATGCAATAAATATCCCGACTGATAACCTTGTTTTGCAACAGGACCTTGACGTTATTGCATCATGGTGCGAAAAATGGCGAGCGCCATTACATCTATCTGAATGCACATCATTTTCCTTCACTCACAAACCCACCATATCGCATGTGCACACTAACAGTATCTCATCAGTGCCGATCACCGCTGCAATATCTTATAATCACCTAGGTGTACATCTCGCACCATCATTTTCATGGGTCACCCACATTACAACTATTTGCTCCGATACTTCACTCACACTTGGCTGCCAGAGAATTAATCTGAAATCTGCATCCCCTAACATAAAACAGCTGGCGTACGAAACATTTGTACGGCCAAAATTATAGTGTGCATCATCCATCTGGCACCCATGACAATCATATCTCACCGTCGATTTGGAATCGATCCAAAATCGTGCAGCTCGGTTCATTACTTCATGTTACTCAAGAGAAACCGGCGTCACCGGCCTCAAGCAGTCCCTCCGAGTCACGCCCTGTCGTTTCCCGCCTATGATTACTCAATACATTTGTCATAGCACGAGAACACGACACACTCTATTAACCACGTCACTACGAACGTCCTTACGGCTCAGTCACGGAAACCCGATAGCACGCATAGGGTGCCCGCACGAATGCTTACAACAACCCATTCTTTGCCAACGCGAGAACACTCGAATTCACAGCCTAACGACATCGTTTCATGCACTGATCACAAAACATTCCGGGAGAAAATAAAAATTCATCTCATACAGATCCTGGTCGCATAAGCGCACTTTGCAGCAAATATTGTTTAATCTGTCTTTCAAGAGTGGTGTATCACCTGTTGTCGAATCCTGTCATGGTTGGAGCCCTTGCCATGTGAGTGTGCACGTTTGATTTCCTGTTTGTTATGCATGTTCACATCGCCTTACGCCGTTTCAACAATACGTCCCCCCTTATGTAATGCCTTCAGGCGTTTAAGAAAACAATAAATGAAATGAATTAACTGAAAGAATAAGAATGGGGTGGACCGCATATGACAGGCTCTCTCAGATATCATGAACGGTAGTTTACCAATATCCCTCAAGAGAAAAGTATACAACGGATGTATATTACAGGTACTCACCTATGAGGCAGAAACATGGAGGCTAACGAAAAGGGTTCAGCTTAAGCTAAGGACGACGAATCGAGCTATGGAAAGAAAAATCATAGGTGTAACGTTAAGAGATCGGAAGCGGGCGGAGTGGGTGAAAGAACAAACGCTGGTTAAGGACATTCCAGTCGAAATCAAGAGGAGAAAATGGCCTTCGGCACGGCATGTAATACGAAAGCAAAATAACCGGTGGTCGTTAAAGGGCAACTGCATTGGTTTCAGAAATCGATGAGCTTAAATGGGTCGGATGTGTGAAACTTGCCGGTAAAGCATGCGTAGTCCTTTTGGGCTAGCATTTGAAATGGTGAAGTAATCGCCGATTAAAATCGCGACGGCCTTCGGGCTTCTCCGCAGAGCACAACGCCAAGGGGGGGGAATGATGAAGTCATCGAAGGTATCGGTACATTTTCAATGCATACACGCCCAATTTGAAGGAAAAACCAACGTCGCCAAAGGCAATGCCCTCCGAACGTTGTTAGGCAGCATTCAACAAGGAACGCTAGTGTGTGGCTGACGGCAGCGGTAACTTGAAATCATACCTTCTGTGACGTCACGCTAAACTTCCCCGCACTCCTTTGGTGCTCTGAGGAGAAGCGCAAAATTCAATCGTCGATTACGTGACCATTTTAAATGCTAGTGCAAAAAAACTTGGCATGCTTTACCTACAGCCTATATAGATTTGAATCCTTGAACATCGCGAAATTCTCAAAAAGTGGTGCAGCTGCCCTTTAAGCTTACGTTACGTTATATGGGGTTTTATGGCGCATAAGCAACTATGGCTATCATGCGCCAAACACAAGGTTAGATGATGTTATGTCAAGTGTACAGAGGTTACATTATAATAGATTTAAAACATTGGCTTTCTTTAGAAACTTACAAACAAGTGAAAACTCGACAAGTGTTTGCTCGCCTAAAAGCAATGGGGGATGAAATGGAATGTGTTCATTGTAAAATGCCGTAAAAAACTTTTTTCTAAATACTTCGAGATGCGAACAAGAAATTAAAATGTGATTTACTGTGAGCTCCTCACCACACATTTCACACAGAGGTCTGTCTTTTTTTGTTAATAAGAAGTTATGGGTGATGTGTGTGTGACCTATGCGTAAACGACATAAAATTACTTCGATAAAACGCTCTTTATGGCGGCATGATTTCCATTCTTTTAAAATGGCCTTTACAGTATGCAGCTTGTTGTTTCCTTCATTTTTCCAAGAGGCTGGCCATTTGGCTCTTAGTTTGCTACGTACTAACTTCATGTAATCCCTAGGAGGCAAAATCACATGTTTTATTTCCATGGTTCCGGCTTGTGCAGCACACATGTCGGCTCTCTCATTATCCCTAATGCCAACGTGACTGGGAACCCAGCAGAATTTTATAACATGTTTTTGTGTTGTGATCTTTACTATGTTGTGTATGATGCTTCCTATCAGTGACTCCGTGGCATTTTTGGATTTTAATGCTGTAAGAACGCTCAGTGAATCTGTATAAATGATGCTGTTTTTGATGTTTTCATTTGTTATTTTCTGTACCGCAACACAAATGGCATAACACTCAGTGGTGAAAACTGTAGCACAAGACGGCAGTCGTACTGCATTTTTATTTTCTCCTTGTATTACTGCGCTTCCTACATGAGCATGAGTTTTTGACCCGTCAGTATAAAATGACGTGTAATTTCTGTATTTTTCTTGTAGTGCTAGATATTCTTGTATTATATGGTCGTGTGGTGTACAGGTTTTCCTGAGGCGTGTTAGTGTGACGTCACATACTGTGGGGAGAGTGTACCACGGTGGTAGCGCTTCGTGTCTTGGGGCAATATTTTTGATTTCGTTTAGTATGTTCAGAGTTTGACATTTTCCTTCGAAGCGCAAGAGCAACGGCTTAATCGCATGGGGCTTGTTGTTGAAGAGTATTCGGGATGTGCATTTCGTGACAATTGGGTAACAGAGATGTTTGGGCTGAGAAAGGATTTTGAGGATGTATGTACAAGTTAGTGCTGTTCTTCGATCTTCTAAGGAAGGTTCATTAGTTTCCACATACAGACTTGCTATTAGTGAAGTTCTGTAAGCACCGGAAGACAACCTTAAACCAAAATTGTGGACAGGATCCAGTCGTTTTATGTAGGACGGTGTTGCTGAGCCATATACTATGGACCCATAGTCTAACTTAGAGCGAACCAGAGAACGATATATATGTAACAGGGAAGCTCTATCAGACCCCCAGCGTTTTCTTGATAGTATTTTCAGCACATTGAGGGCCAGGGAAGCTTTTTTTTTATGCTGTTTATATGTGGCAAGAAAGTGCGCTTTTTATCGAAAGTTATCCCTAGGAATTTATGCTCTTGTTTGACAGGTAGTGGGGTTTGGTTTAAATATAGTGTGGGGTCGGCCTGTAGGCCTCGTCTCAAAGAGAACAGAACCGCTACTGTTTTCTGAGGGGAAAATCTAAATCCGTTTCTATCTGCCCAGGTAGCCAGTTTATTTATTGTTATTTGTATTTGCCGCTCACAGGTAGGTATGCTGGAAGACGTGCATGCTATTTGGAGGTCGTCTACGTAAACTGAGTACATTACCAATTTTGGGATTACTTTTCCTATGGAGTTCATTTTGATGACAAATAAGGTCGTGCTGAGGATGCACCCTTGGGGCACTCCAGTTTCTTGGATAAAAGTCTTGGAGAAGGTTGCGCCTAGGCGGACTCTGAACGTTCGATTGGTCAGGAAGTCGCTCAAACAGCTCAGCATCCTGCCGCGGATACCTAGGTCCGCTAGGTCACGGAGGATACCGAACCTCCACGTGGTATCGTAAGCCTTCTCCAGATCAAAGAAGACTCCGATACAGTGTTGGCTGTGGATGAACGCTTCCCGGACTGTGTTCTCAAAGCGTACAAGGTGATCGGTTGTGGAACATGTCTTTTTAAAACCGCACTGGTGTATATCTAAAAGTTGCTGGGACTGAAGTATGAAGGTTAGTCTGATGTTTAGAATGCTTTCGAATGATTTTGCTATACAGCTAGTTAGTGCTATTGGCCTGTAACTGGTGGGACTAGTTTGTGGTTTGCCAGGTTTTAGAAAGGGTACTATGATTGCTTCTTTCCATGCTTGGGGGATTTCTCCACTCATCCATATTTTATTGAAAAATTTTAGGAGAGCCTCTATGGCAGCCTCAGAGAGGTGAGCAAGCATGGCATAATGTATATTGTCTGGGCCTGGTGCTGTCATTTTACCGGATGTTAGTACTGTGTTTAGTTCCTGCATGGTAATAAGCTGATTGCAGTCTTCATGTATGCATGTTCCAAAGGGCAGGCTTTGTTTTTCTACTATTGTTTTGTGCTTTTGAAATGTGTGTGTGTAGTTGGATGCGCTTGAAACTGTGGAAAAATGCTCACCCAATATGTTGGCCTGCTCTTCTAATGTTGTTTGAGTACCGGGTGTTGTTAGCATTGGAAATGTGAACGGAGTAAAATTTCCTGTGAATTTCCGCACCTGCTCCCACATTTTCTTTGATGATATTGAGCTGTTTATGGAGGATATGTACTCTTGCCATGATGCCCTTTCTGCGCTGCGTCTAATGTATCGTGCTTTGGCTCTAGCCCTTTTGAAGATGAGCAAGTTTCCTGCAGTGGGATATCTGCGAAGGTTGCCCCAAGCCTTGTTTTGCTGCTTTTTAGCCATTGAGCATTCATTGACCACCAAACTTTATGTGTTTTTCGTGAAATTTCAGATGTTTGTGGGATGGCTTCTATTGCTGCAGATATTAAGCATGTGACAAATTTTTCATTTAGTTCTTCTATAGTAAGGGTTTCGGCATATTCTTTTTCTAGTGTGGCCTTCGTTCTGAAAAGTGCCCAATCGGCGAGGTGAATTTTCCATCGCCGTGGCTTCGTAGGGAGGACGAATGTAGCTGATGTTAGTTTTAAAACCGTAGGTAAGTGATCACTTCCCCGGGAGTCATCTAAAACATCCCAAATAAAATCATTAAAAACAGATGGTGATGCAAATGCTAAATCGAGGCAGGTCATTTTTCCAGAGCTGGGGCAGCAGTACGTGGCTTTTCCCGTATTCATTAAACATATGTTATTCGAAAGAATAAAATCCTCGATGAGCTGACCCCTGGAATCAGTATGCTCACTTCCCCAGAATGAGGAGTGTGCGTTAAAATCCCCTATTATTACATATGGCTCTGGCAACTGTTCCAGAAGTTCTTCTATGTCATGCATGGCTATTGTGTTGTGTGGTGGTATGTACACAGAGCATATTGTTATTGTTTTATGGCTCATGATGTTTACTGCGACCGCTTCTAAGTTCGTCTTTAATGATACCTCTCTTGCAGGGACATCGCTTTGCGTTATGATAGCGACGCCTCCTGAGAGTCGGCTAGCTTGTACTCGGTCTTTCCGGAAAATATTATATTTTTTTAAGATGTTTGTGTGCTGTGGCCCAAGGTTCGTTTCTTGCAGGCACACAGCTGTAGGTGCAATTGTTTTGAGCGTATCGGTTATGTCTGTGTAGTTTCTGTGTAGACCTCTACAGTTCCATTGTATTAGATACGCCATTGTGATAAGTTGGGGATTGGGGAAAGTTACTTATTCTCAGGGGCAGTGATTCGTGGTTTCCCTTTTTTCTCTAGGGAGTCTCGCCGCCGCTGCAGCGGTGGCGAACCAGGAGTTGTATCCATCGCCACTTCCGTGGCGCCGGATTTCCGCGGAGAATCCGCGGATACGTGTGTTTTAGATGTCAGCGGACTTTCGCTGACATCCATCTCCTCCACGGTGGACGTGGAGGATGTTTCTTGTTTGCGATGGCCCGTGGCCTTCGTCTTTTTTGTTGGCAATAGTGAATCATGCTCTGCTCCAGGGGCAGAGTCTCTTGGGTCAGCAGTTGCCTTCTTAGAGGGGTGGGGCAACAGGTCCAGTTCAGCAGAGCTGTTCTGGGTGTCTGTCGCCGAGGATGCCGCTGCTGAAAGTGGGGCCTGAGGGCCTCCGGCGAGGATCGCGTGGTCTTCCCGCGAAATTTTCAGCCCTGTGGACTGTGTCACCGACTTCTGTGGTGGGGACTTGGTTGTCGTCCCCAGGTCCTTCGGATCGACCTGTGTGCCGACAGAAACTGAAGGCGGCGGCGGTCCCCGCGTCACCGCTTCAGAGTATGTCCCTTTCTGTTGGAAAGAGACGCGTTTTTTTGCTTCAAGGTAGGACAGGTTTTCTGTGGTCTTCAAAGTTATGATTTGTTTTTCTGTTTTCCAGACTGGGCATGACCTGGAGTACGCGCCATGTGCGCCATTGCAGTTGATGCACTTTGGTGTGCGTTCGCATCTTTCTTCTGTATGTGCGTCTTCTGCGCATGTGACACAAGTGGGTTTGCCTCGGCAGGCCAACATGCTGTGTCCAAAGCGCTGGCACTTGAAACATCGTCTCGGATTCGGTATGTATGGGCGGACTTTACAATGGAGGTATGCGGCATGGATGGAGTCAGGCAGAGTTGTGCTATTGAAAGTTAGTACAATATGTTTGGTCTTGATTTCAGCATTGTTTCTCCGGATGGTTATTCGTCGGGCTGCTATTACTCCCTGTTCGGCTAGTTCTTCCATTTCCGCATCGGTACTCTGTAGGAGTTCATATTCAGATATGACGCCCTTTGAGTGGTTCAGGGTGCGGTACGGGGTTACCTGTATGCTCATTTCTCCAAGATTCTGTAATGACATCAGTTCGGTGCTCTGTTCTTTTGTGTTTATTTCTACAAGGAGGTCTCCGGTTCGTTGCTTTTTTGCTTTGTAGTCTTTGCCTACACAACTTTTTAGGGTGTTGGCGATGACAAATGCAGATAGGTTGGCTACCGGTACATTAGTGTTTGAGTGCAGCATAAAAAACTTCGCAAACGTTTCTGGCTTCTGTGGACTCAGTTTCTTCACATCGGTGCGACCCCTTTTCGGGGGTCGATCAGATTTTTTTGCAGATTTTTCCATACGGCATGTATAAACTAAGGGTTCCTGATACTTTGTCGCCTCTGATTCACCCTTATACACAGAGGAAGGTCCCGGGACTCCCCGCCTGGTAGACAGACGAGGAGCCCATCGGCCGAGGATTGACCACTTCCTCGACCGCCACCGTTCAAGGTTTCTTCCCTCCACCTTTCAACCTATCGCCACGGTACGGATGACAGCTTCGGTATGGGGACTAAGGGTCCGTGGTGGCGCCAAGCAACAACACCTCGTTACACAAGGTGCCCTTGCGGGCTGCCCTTTAAGGGTAACGGAGTGGATTCCAAGAGAAGGCAAACGTAGCAGGGGGCGGCAGAAAGTTAGGTGGGCGGATGAGATTAAGAAGCTTGCGGGGATACGGTGGCCGCAACTGGCAAAGGACATCGTAGATGAAATCAAGAGGAATAAATGGGGCCTAAGCGGAGCCGCGGTGGCTCAGTGGCCCTCCCTTGCCTGGCGCATACTGCAATTTAGCTGCCGATGCGAAGATCCAGCTTCACGCAACCTGATTTGGGCATACGGTCACCAGGGACTCCAGGGAAACGAACAGGCCGATCAGGCCGCTCGCGCACTCTCTCCCCGGGCTATCTCCCTGTCCTTGGAAGCCTACTCCGAATCAGACAATCTGGCCCTTACATTCAAACAAATCACCGATTACTACAAGGAGGAGCACCGGCACTACCCGACCCCTTATAAGAGACTGGACGCGCTGACGAGCGCCTCCTCATCAAAACTCTAACACTGTACTGTGCCCGGCGGGGCTTAAGTATTTCAACACATCCTTTGACGGCGCGTGCCAGCTCTGTGGGGAGGTGGTTGACACCTCCCGCATGGTTTGGGAGTGCCCATCTATTCCCCCCCCCCCGCCTCAACCCCACCAGAGAGGACTGGGAGGCGGTCCTGTTCGGCTGCCAAGACCTCAAGACCCAAAAAAGGTCTCGGTTCAACGGACGAGGATGGCGTTGCTTGCCAATGCGATTACGGAATAGGGGCTTCACCTAGTATTGTGAGGGGAAGGTGCCAATAGGGCCCTACCCCAATCACATCTCTGTAATTGTTTAATTGTTGATAAATGTTTTTCGCCACCGCCACGACGGCCCCTCTTCCTTTCTTCTACCAAATTCTTCACCATAGTACTCGCGACGGCGATCCAACTCATCGCTCAATCATATGGGTCCCCGGCCACCAAGGCACGCCATGTAACGAAGCCGCCCATGAGGTAGCCCGCGCACTCACTCACCGGGCACCAGGCATTCCTTCGGAGGACCTTAACCCAGATCACAGCCCTCTTATTTCTTCTCAAGACTTTGCTGAGCACTAACGTGCCGCACGCCGGCGCTACCCGGTTCCTATGAAGGGACTGGGTAAAGCTGGCGAACGAACTCTCCTCAGGCTCTTTACAAACATTAAAAACACCCTGCTGTGTCCGGCGGTTCTCAAGCACTTTAATCCTTTTTGGAAGGCCGCTGCTCATTTTGTGAGGAGGTGGCCGACACCTTCCACATGGTTTGGGCATGCATGAAAAATCCTTCTCTCCCCCCCCCCCCATTACCCCTTCCCCTACCCGCGAGGACTGGGGGGCGGCCCTGCCCGGCTGCCAGGAACTATCCGCCAAACAGGGCCTGGTTCGGAGGACGTGCGCAGTGGTCATGACCAACGAGATCCCGGAATGAGGGAGTCCGCCAAGTATTGCAAGGGGTGAGACCCACTAGGGGCCTCTCAGGGGCAAGCACCTCTCTGTAAATATTGTAAGGGAAGACTTCACGTAAGACGTTTATTCTAGCCCTTTCGCCAGAGACGTCTTCCAAGCGAACAGCCTCAAGCGATGACGATGGGAATCATCAGGTGAAAGAGAATGAAGTCGCAGCCAGAGAGGCGACGACGACGAAGGCGAATAAATTGCTTACAATATAGCCGAATAAATGCTTTTCACCACCACCACCCCCTTTCTTTTTTCACTCCCTCCTTTATCCCTTTCCCTACGGCGCGGTTAGGGTGTGCACCGAGATATGTGCGACAATTACTGCGTCATTTCCTTTCCTCAAAACCAATTTTCATTTTCAGGGAATGTAATGCGAGGGCAAGATAACCAATGATCTTTCAGGGTAACGGAGCGGATTCCAAGAGAAGGCAAACGTAGTAGGGGGGGAGGGGGGCATAAAGTTGGGTGAGAGGATGAGATTAAGAAGATTGCGGGGATACGGGTGCCGCAGCTGGCAAAAAGAAAGGGTTATTAGATAGAGAGACACGGGAGAGGTCTTTGCTCAGCAGTTGGCGTAGTCAGGCTGATGATGATCAGGAGGAAGTACGTTGCTACAAAAAACTGAATCGATTCGTTCTAAACCCCCTCTACACACTTAACAGAACGCACGTGCCTCTAAAGTGAGTATTAGGAAACTTGCTTAATTTGATGCTTAACTAATTAAACAGAATTTTAAAGATACACTGAGGAGCGCCACACGACGGGAAACAATGTCTTTGGTTGCACCCAAATCCAATTCACCACTTTTTTTAATCACTGGTTCAAGTTACGTGAAACACCCTGTACAGCAAGCTTTCCAAAATGTAAATAGACGAGGAGGGAGAGTATAGCCTAGGATGTGATCATAGATGTATTATTCTGCATATGCGTGCCCTGATCAAAAGAGAAATGTATAAAACACAAAAAAACGAAAGCAAAATTCAACGTCCAACAAATAGCGCTAATAGCAGCAGGCGTTGAGAAAGCATAAGATTAACGCCCCATGGAAAAGTGGGATTGTAATTAGAACTACTCAGCAGTATGGAAATGGAACAAGCAAAGTTACAAACCGCTGGGAAGGAAAAGGAAACCACGAGGCTGACGCAATAAGGAATTTAAGGAGGTCATTGAACAACTACGGGTGGCTTCAGGGAAACAGAGAGGAAAGAATAGACCGAAAATGGGAATCTTATCGATGATAGAAACTGCTTGTATAGGTCCTCGTCCAGAGTAAAATAAAGTAATCCCCTGATCGCGCAGCTAAAGGTGGGCCAAGGAAATTTTGGAACCATATAAGTTGTTTGGGTAAAAAAAAAGCGAAGCGCAAGAGGAGGGTGCACGCTGCTGCAGGTACCGCAGAAGCCCGCAGCAACCACACAGACTTTTTTTTTTATACTGGACGTTTTGTTTCATGAACGTTTATGAAACAAAACGTCCAGTAAAAAAAAGAAAGCGTGCGTGGTATCTTTCGGATGTCTTGTCCACGTGTCCTTGCTGTGGCCTTCCTCGGTACCTACAGCAGTGTGCCGATCGATATAGAAATATAAAGGTACAGTCGGGGACAAAAGTCTCCGGACCACGTGTTCCTCAAACAAAGCTTATCAGACAGCAGCTGGAGACCGCACTTGTGGAGATGAAAGAACAAAAATTTAACTTTTGCCTCCACAAGGGTGGTCCCCAGCCGCCGACTATTAGCAAAGCTATCGGCTTCGTTAGAGGAACACGTGGTCCGGAGACTTTTGTCCCCGACTGTACCTTCATTAAACAAAGTTATAAGTCGGAGTCCCTCCTGTCTTCATGTTCACGATATGGGCTATGCCTTAGTTAATGTCTCCGAAGGTTTTAATCGCCTGAGGTTCTTTAACGTGCACTGACATCGCACAGCACATGGGCCTCTAGCATGTCGCCTCCGTGGAAACGTGATCGCCGCGGGATCGAACCAGCGTCTTTTGGGCCCAGCGGCCACAGCGCCGGCTTTCGTCATGTTGATGTCTTGTAATTTTGCAGTAGAAGCGTGTGAACTAAACAGTGCAGAACGAATTGGTGGTAAGTGCTGCTTCGCTAGCCAGTTAAAAATTACTGTGGGCACTTCGTTTTCGCAGTTTGTACGTGTCTTCGTCTATGGTCCCCAAAGCGACAAAGCGAATAATTTGTTCCAGTGAACCATGCCGGCAGCCGCCGAACAACGTGCAAAACCCGACCGAAAAGGCGGGGAGAACACGATACCAGGAACCACCCTGATGGCCACCATTGGACGCTAGGGCCTAACCTTCTTGTAAGCTTTCCGCGTATAATGAGGCCATTACGTTCATTCACTTCATAAGCGGTTACAAGCCACATTATTTTTTTTTAGCCTCCAGCAGCAAGGAATTCTTGTTCCGCGGAATCAATGCAAGGATGAGCCTGATTGTAAGGGAAAACGTTTCCGTGGGGCCGTCGCTATCTCCAAACGATTCTGCAATGTCTCTGCGCGTCGTCAACAGTCCGCGCGAAATCCGCGTTCCTTTCCACCCCCCCCCCCCCCCCCCCCCCCCCCCTCTCTGATTATGATGTTCATCCTGTCTCACAAAAGTAACTGCTCGGGCGCTGTCACCCTCGAAAGAGAAGCTAGGCCTCTTTCTCCTCACATCATGGCGCCTTGTGTTTCGCAATACACTCCAGAATGCGTGTGGTGCGGAGAGATAGCCACCCTCTACCACTCCACATTGGGCTGTCGGGCGAGCCCGATAGAGCCCAAAATTACAAACCCGTCAGTCGAGCAGCGGGAGGAGCTTCTGTCCAGCTCCGACCCGCAAGATCAGCTTGCGCTGGTTGAGCGGGCCGAGGAGGCAGCAAGAACCAATGGGACCCTGTACCTAGGAACACCACCTGCTGCTCAAGACCCCAACCCCTAAACCCCGTCCCATTTTGCGGAATGAAGTTTATACTACTACTCCATAATGCTCACAGTTGAGCAGTCATAGAAAATGCAGTTCGAAATTCCCACTGACGAGCATGATTGGTCCGTTCATATACCGAACATCATTGCCTTGAGATATATTATAAACACCCTGGCTACAACACAACTGTGGGAGTGTGGGGAGCGCAGGTACTTTGTGCAGCCAAGTCAAGTTTGCAATTTCCACAATCCTGCTGCTTCTACAGACCATCTCGTTGACGCTGCGGCATTGTCGCACGGAATGCAATAAGTGACGTGCTCACCGTGTGCCGGTCCTCGGAGACGGTGAGCTCTGCCGTCCAAAGATTCTCGTGTACGTAGAAAACGTGTCCTGCACCTCCAGTCATCCAACCACGTGTCTGCTTACAGTCGTGACCTGCGCAAATTCGTTATGGGGGTTTGAAACTGTAGCCCATTGTCAACTTTCGTCACGGTTAGCCCGGTGCCTGCTACGGTTCTCTTCAGGTATTTTCTTTGTTCTTTTCTGTTTCTGGAATTTTTTTTCTCTTTTTATACATGCCATCAATTAGCATGCCACTATAGGGACCTTAGAAGACAGGAGTAGTGCGATGTTTAGGGAAATCCCCCACGGTGAAGTAAATTTATAATAAGGAAGTAATTACTAAATAGCAGCCATACGGCGTCACTGCTGAATTGCAGTGACGCCTGACATCGCACCCAATTACTCAATCATTCTCAGCATTTTCGCAGCGTATCCGTGACTCACGCATCATTCCAATGTGTCATCACTAATTTCACTTGCAACTAGTTCAGCAGGCCCCGGGGTTCCAAATACTCACAAAGCACCCAGTCGTCCGCGTAGTTCATGTATATGTAGTTTCGCACACGGATCCTCGCCTTTTTTTTTTTTCCCTGATGTGTCACCTCCTTGCTTTTGCACTGCGCGTATATCTTCTACTATAGCGCGCTTGCAGCAGTGCACAGGTGCCAAACAACATGTAAAGCAAGACTGCAAGCATGACCAGTCCTTCAAATATACCAAACGCAACTGATCTTTTATAATTCATGAACATCATGGCCACAATACAACTGTGACAGTAAGGGGAGTTCATATACTCTAGACATCCAAAAAAAGTTCGCTTTCCTTAGTCCTGCTCCTGCGGACTATGCATTTAGATGGTTCCGCAGCATTTTAGCTTTGGCTGAATTGCGCGATGTGCTCACCGTGTGCAGGTTCTCGGAGACGGTGAGCTCTGCCGCCCAAGGCTTCAGGCGCAGCAACGTGGACAACTTCTCCTGTTCCTCCGGTCATCCAGCCCCGCGCTCGGGTACAGCACGGACCTGCACAAATTTGTTACCAGGGGGGGGGGGGGGGGGGGGAGTAAGGGAATTAAGGGCAAGATAAGAAAAGATCCAGGCAACCCCTGGATCAGCTTCAGCTTTTATAAGGTGACAGTGCTACATGCTGTGCTCAGTTTAACGTCCCCAAACTGCTCATGAGCTATGAAAGACACCGCAGTGAAGATCTTCACAATAATCTGGACCACCCGACGTTTTAACGCGCCCGGACAGTGCCCAGCCCATGGCTGCTGTTGCATTTTGCCTTAGCCCTGTGGTAAGGGTGTTCGGCTACTGAGCCGGAGGACTGGGGTTCAATGCCGAAGAATGCCACTGTCTTCACACTAGAACAGCTTATTAAGGGAATATTGGAAGCCATCATATTGCTGAATTATTGTAATGAAAATCATGATGGCGGATGGAAAAGCATGGTGGAGGGTAGAGCAGCACGACATTGGGAGAGCGCCCAGGGCTACTTAGTCGGCCAGCTGTGCCGATCCCAGCCAGGCACGCTAGGTGGATTTTGAGAGAAGTATAGGTATTGGGAGGGCAATAAGACAATGGAAGTGGCATTGTCCTAGGTCGGCGTATGGAAGGGGGCAGTTTCTATAGGACGAGTAGGAACGCGCCCGAAAAAACTACAACGGGACTCCAGAGAGCAGTGGGCCCAAATTAATTTTTCGGGGGATGGGGATGCGAGTAACGGAGGGGATGAGGTCGAGAGAAGGAAGTGTGTGCAAGCGAGAGTAGCACATGTTCCGTGATTTGCTTATTTTAGAGGAGGGCTTCGCCCTCCGAGGGTGCACTTGACTAGAGGATCGCAGGTGTCCTCCATAACCACCGCAATAAAATTGCAGTACGGAAGGATGTCAGACAGGGAGGCACTATATTTCCAATGCTATTCACCGCCTAGTTGCTGGAGGTATTCGGAGACCTAGATTGGGAACGGTTGGGGATAACAGTTGCGAGCATCCAGTCTACCCTTCGACCGCCCTAGGCGGCGCATATCCTGCCGAACTCTCTCAAGTGGCCTACAGCGACCCTTACCCTCCCGGCTCTCTCGGGGTTGGCAGAGAAGAAAGCTGGGAAGCAGCATCCACATCGTCACGTGGGCGACCCTCCTTTCCCCCTCGTGTATTCGGTGGCCGCACGGGCAGCCCACCACGGGGAGAGAGTTGAAGGAGCCATGAGACAACGCGTGACGGGATGGACGGGATGGACGGAGCCATGAGACAAACGCGGCTTTTCCAGGTGACATCGAGCTTTCCCCGTGCCCGTTTCCTGCTGCCTGCGCTACCGAGGGCGGTTATCGTATTTTGGAATCACCCCAAATAAACGATTTGCCTGCGGGCTATACCTCAGTGTGTTGGTCCTGTCGACCTCCACAGTGTAATCGAGGCTAGCGGAGTGGCATTGGTCCTGAGTGCTCGCTGTGTCGTCCTTAACATAAGCAGAACCCTTTTCGTTAGCCTCCTCGTTTCTGCCTCGTATGTGACTACTGGTGGGATACAGCTGCTGTACAGTTATCTCTTCAGGTATAATAATGGGGGGAAAATGATCCATCCCGCGTGGGTTGTCCAGAAGATCTCATTTAACATCATTAAAAGGTGATGGTGAACTAAACGATAAATCTAAACAGCTAATTTTTGCAGTTTTTAGGGAGCAGTACATGGGCTTTCCTGAATTCAGTAGGCACACATTACTGCACAGAATAAAATCTTCTAAAATGCGACCTCTGGGATTAGTTTCTCCACTTCCCCAGAAAGAGGAGTTCTCCGACTAACAGATATGGCTCTGGTAGCTTTTCTAGAAGTGTTTCTAAGCATCTGAGGTTGAGGTTTCCATTAGCGACCTCAAGGTCGGATACCGGCTTCAAAAAAATCAAAAATAAATAGAACAAATTTGAGTAGGCAAATAAAAATCTATCGACCGAGAATCATGTGAGAAGCTTGGTAACAACTAGTTACGGCACCTTAGATATGTGGTGTACTGTGATCGAAGGAGACCGTTTTGATCCAGAGGCAAGTCATTTTGCTCGTTTCGATGAGTGGCGCTCCAGCTTGGCCTAAATGCCGAAAATGGCCGCAAAAGCAGCAAGCCATACAACCTCTAATGTTGCGTACCACTTTTTGCACCCGACATTGCATACACTATCCAAAGTATACGCAAGAAGAAAAGCCGGTATTCTGGCATGAGAGCTCGGAGCGTTTATGTATGGCTTCTATGTCGACAGCAACTAATACCGCTTTTTAAGGTCGCTTTTGAGGGATATTTGATGATACGTGTTATATTACCGGTTTGATAAAAAAACACAATCATGAGCAAACATACAAATTTTGCAGGACACACGCGACAGGAACAACGCTCATTAAGGCACGACAGAACCAAGTTGTATTCATTTATATGTATTTGTAAGCGGCTTCGTTGTATATTTGGCTGTTATTTTTTATTATTTATCACAAATGTCCACTTTCTTTAAATTACACTCGTGAAAACAGGTAGGCCACAACGGCGCATAGGTTGGAATGCGCGTTTTTTACATCGGCTCGCCCGTCAAAGTCCACCTGAGCGAAATCTCTCGCTTCTCTGCAAGGCATCTGAAGCCCCTGCAAAACGCCTGAAGAAAAGTGTAGTGTGCTGCCGATCCTTACGAAAACAGCTCGCCAACCTAACTTATGTCCTATGATAGAAGGAAAGGGAAAGAAAAGAATGATGACGAAGCCTTGCCCACGAGAATCGCAAACTAAAAACAGGACTGGTGCCGGAGAAATTAAAAAGGAGAGGACAACTGCGCGCCTATGCACTCCATAACGCCTCTTTGTAATCGATTCGATTCACTAACTGTGAATGAAAAGAATAAATTGAGTGAATAGATTTGTGCGACACCAACCACGAATTTTTCACCATGATCAGCCCAATGCAAAATGTGGCGAAAAAAACACGTGGTAGGTGAACTATTCGTGATGTAGCATCTGGAATATATTTGTTCAGCGTCTAAATAATAGTTCCCAACGCAAATGGTCCGGGAAAAAGTGACGCTGCTTACGAAGCAACCGAATCAGTCAAAGCTTATGCATTCGACGTGTATGTCAGTCGCATGGTATTGGCTAGACCGTCCCTTCATTCCTTCTTTATTCATTTGAGTTGTTTTCTTACTAGCCTATTTTAGCACAACGCTATACTATGTATTCATCAAACATGGCACGGCGTTTCACCCTCATCGTGGTTCGGAATTATATATAGTCGTACCTCGCTAGTACGGACTTCGTTATGTATACGTGGAGAATTTTCGCAAGGACCTAACTTTCTCAGTGTGTTTACGTCTTCTTTGCATGAAAACAAACTTTGGGCAATGGAATAACAAAGCTAAGAACCTCACAGCGGCGTTCATAACGCTGTACTTATCCGCCGCATCAGCACCCGCCGCAGAGGTATGAAGGAGGATGACCTCTGTCGGCTCACGCAAGCTTTCCTCATTAGCAGGATAGTCTACTCCTACCCTTACTATCACCTCCGCCGGAAGGACGAGGAAGCTGTGAACAGCATTATACGTTCAGCGTACAAAGCGGCACTGGGGCTACCTCAGTACGCCAGCACACAGCACCTCCTCCAACTCGGCATCTACAACACGCTCACAGAACTCATAGAGGCACACAAGACCGCCCAAATCCACCGCCTCTCCCGCACTAAACGCGGGCGGCTCATACTTGACCGTCTCAACATCAACCCCATAGGCGACGTCCACCCCACGACGCCCATTCCGATAGGGGTCTATAGCCGCCTAGTTATAAAACCAATCCCCAAAAACATGCTACCTGGCCGCCATGATACGCGCCGTCAGCTGAAAGCCCAAGCACTAGATGCCACATACCTTGCCGACGAACACGCAATATACGTAGATGCTGCACGGCAAAGTGCAAACACATACGTGGCTTGTGCAACCACGCCACAATCTACTCTCGTCACCGCCGCCACAGTAGTAGCTCACTCTCCGACAGCGGCAGAAGAAACCGCCATCGCGCTGGCCATCGCTGACCCACGTACCCGCACAGTCCTCAGCGACTCCAAAAGAGCAATACAAAATTACTCGGCAGGTGTTATCTGCCACCCCGCTGCACGCATCCTTCGCGGCTGCACTCCCGACCATAAGACCAACCTGGTCTGGGCACCCGCCCACGCGGGAAACTCTGGAAACGAAGGGGTCGACCGACTAGACCGAGGACTAACCAACCGGGCGGCCGGCCCCACGGACCCAGACGCTCTTGCCGAGACTCCCCAGACCTTTGCCGAAATTACCAACCTCCACAGAGAGATGAGACGCCAGTTCCCGCCTCCACACCCCGACTTGAATCGAGCTCAAGCCACCTTGCTCCGCAGGTTGCAGACACACTCCATCCTTAGCCATTCTAGGCTTTCACTCATCACAGACGGGGAATACGATCCCGTCTGCCAAAATTGTTACCAGGGAGAAATCGCCACCCAGGCGCACATCCTCTGGGGTTGCGCTCGAAATCCGCCCCCTAAAACATTACTGCCAGCTCCCTCCGAGGAAGGATGGAACCAACTCCTCAGAAGGCCAGACAAGAGCATCCAACTGGCACTCATTTCGTGGGCCCAGGAAGTCGCCCCCACCTGGGGGCCACACCAAGCCCACCTGCCCTAAATCCCGCCACTCTATGGCAATAAAGTTCAATAACACTTTTTGCTGGGCGAGTTGGTTCATTTTGCTTGAGTGGATGCTTGTAGCGCGACAAAAACAGACAAGGGACAGAAGACGAACGGGACAAGCGCTAACGGGACAAGAACGGGAGCGCTTGTCCCGTTCGTTGGTTGGTTGGTTTATGGGGTTCAACGTCCCAAAGCGACTAAGGCTATGAGAGACGCCGTAGTGGAGGGCTCCGGAAATTTCGACCACCTGGGGTTCTTTAACGTGCACTGACATCGCACAGTACACGGGCCTCGAATTTCTCCTCCAAAGAAATTCAACCGCCGCGGCCGGGATCGAACCCGCGTCTTTCGGCCAGCAGCCGAGAACCATAGCCACTGAGCCACCGCGGTGGCTGCTTGTCCCGTTCGTCTTCTGTACCTTGTCTGTTTTTTGTCGCGCTACAAGCATCCACTCAAGCTATGGCAATAAAGTTGTTTCTCTCTCTCTCTCTCTCCTGCGTTTCAGTAAGCATTTCGACCAATGCAAAGCAGTAACCTCGTCTTTGTCGCAGCGCACGAGTAAATTTTTTTTTCTCTCGATCCCCTACTCTTAATTTTCCGGAGGCTGACGTGATTTGTGGCCGATGAATTTCCTCACCAGGGAGGGAGCTTGCTAGATAGAGGCAGAACGGTACTGGAGACCAAGAACTTAGGTTTACGTACAACCAATATAAAATATTCGAAAAAAAAAACAATAGCTGTCACGTGGTTGGACCAAATGAGCAATCCGTTCGCTGCTGTCTCCCGTGCGGCGGTTCTTCCAAAAGCAAAAGGGAGAGAATGAACGCCTACAGCTTCCTTGCCTTCGGCTAGGCAGGAAACTACGACCACGCCTTTGCCCTCTACTACATGCAGAACTCGGGAGAAGCGCTCAGTAATTTCTTCGAAAAGCGAGACAGCACTTGCCTCCAAGTCATAAGTATCAACAGAGCAGCATGGATGTCTAAGCGTCTCTCGGGTTACTCGCACGGTCCACGGATCCGGAGCCCTCAAAGCACCCCGCTGCAGCCCGGCCGCGGCTCTGAAACCTTTAACGGCTCGTCAAGGAGACCTGAGCTGATCTGCTGATAACTTCACGCCTACTTGTGGGTTGCCCCTCCACTGTTCTGTTCTCCAGTCACCGCCCTAACAAGCGGAGGGCAGGCAAGAATGCACAAGGCGCGGGTATTCAAAGGCAGCAAGCTGTTACGTCGTCTCGTGGCCTGCTAAAGCGGCGTACAGCGCATTCCGTAGGTCGACGTGTCCACGCAGAAAATTTACAGCAATGGTGAACAAACCTCAGAATACAGGCTGATGGGCTCGTTACTTGGGTCAACTGAGAATGCCGATGGCACACTTTTGAAGTCAACAAGGCGGTACGAATGCGCGCGGCGATGATCTCGTGGCACTGAGCTCGTGGCTACGTAAACTCAGCACCTGTTTGTTCCCCGGCCACGGTCACATCTAGTATAGGGAGGTATACGGGGACACCGGAAACGAGCAGGGCGCGAACACTCGTCCAGGGAGTTGAACTCTGACGCCACCAACGCTAAAAACAACCTGCGGCATTCCTCGGAGGAAAAAGGAACGCAACCACTCGCCTAGACCAAGCTGCACAACTTCGTTTTTTTTTTGTTTATTTACAATATTGTAAGCTTATCTTGTGATGTTGCACTTCGACCCACTGATGCACATCGACGGTGTCAGTACACTAGCTACCACTCTTTCTGAACAGCCAGAACATCCTACATCTCAACCAAGCAAGCTGTTCATGAATATGTAGAAAATTCTTTGGAAGCTGTCTAGTGAAGGCGATGCGAAGCCAGTCGAAAGCCTTACAATGGCCAGCATGAAGTTCGGAAGAATGGAACTGAATGTCCCCAGTGCCGCCGGATGCCCACCGGCGATACAATGGGCACAAGATTCCCCTGACCTGGTGCTCGGCTTCTTTAGGGTGAAATACTTGGGAAATGGGTCTTTGACCCCACCTTGTGCAACGAAAAAACCTTGTGCCGTGTCGCTCTTTGACCTCTTATGGCCTTGCGCCATAAGAATTCATCGTCATCATCAAGAATGGAACTGAATGATTCTATGAAGAGCAAGAGTGGCGAGTACACATGCGAATTTAGTGCGCTTATGAAGAAAACAAAAAACACTTGGATTAAATCTAGCCATCGAAGAGTGCTGCCATGGCTTGGGTCTCCACAGAAAACGCTTCGGTATCTTTGGGACAATGGTGACCGAGAGAACGCCATTCACGTAGCTCAGCTTTGTCTGCATTGAATAATAATGCTCTCCTCGGTATGCACAGAGGCAAACTCTCGTCACCAACTTCTTTTCGTAATAAATTGGCTTGTTTTTCCAGGATATTCGTTTCTATGAATAACCAACTTTATGGACACATTCACGGGGACATTATCATCACTACCAGCATCAGCCTGACTGCGCCCACTGCAGGGAAAAGGCCTCTCCCATGTCTCTCCAATTAACCCTGTACTTTGCCCGCTGCAGCCATCGTATGCCCGCCCACCTAACTTTATGCCGCCCCCTGCTACGTTTGTCTTCTCCTGGAATACACTCCGTTACCCTTAAGGACCAGCGGTTATCTTGCCTTCGCATTACATGCCCTCCCAAGCCCACTTCTTCCTCTTCATTGCAACTAGGATATCATTAACGTCCGTTTTTTCTCTCACCCACTCCGCCCGCTTCCAATCTCTTAACGTCACACCTATCATTTCTCTTTTCCTAGCTCGCTGCGTTGTCCTTAACTTAAGCTGAACTCTCTTTGTTAGCCTCCACGTTTCTGCCCCATAGGTGAGTACCGGTAAGATACACCTGTTATATACATTTCTCTTGAGGGATAACGGCAAACTGCCATTCATGATCTGAGAGAACGTGCCATATGCGCTCCACCCCATTCTTATTCTTCTAGTTATTTCCCTCTCATGATCTGGATCAGCGGCCACTACCTGCCATAAGTAGAGCCATTCTCTTACCACTTCCAGCACCTCGCTACCAATTGCGAACTGCTGTTCCCTTGCCAGACTGTTGAACATTACTTTGGTTTTCTGCATGTTAATTTTAAGACCTACCGTTCTGCTTTGCAGCTCATCTCTTGAGAGACTGAGCAAGGCAATGTCATCAGTGAATCGCAGATTACTCAGGTATTCTCCATTAACTCTTCTCCCCAACTGTTCTCATTCCAGTCCCCGGAATACCTCCTGTAAGCAGGCAGTGAAGAGCATTGGCGAGATCGTATCTCCCTGCCTGACACCTTTCCTTATTAGAATTTCATTGCTGACCTTATGGAGAACTATGGTAGGTGTGCAATCGTTATAAATATCTTCCAATATTTTCACACAACACTTTTCTACACCCTGATTCTGCAATGCCTGCATGATTACTGAGGTTTCTACTGAGTCGAATACTTTCTCCTAATCAATGAAGGCTACATATAGGGTTGATTATATTCTGCGCATTTATCTGTCACCTGACTGATTACGTGAATATGGTCTATTGTCGAGTATCCTTTACGAAAGCCTGCCTGATCATTTGGTTGATTGAAGACTAAGGTTGTCCTGACCCTATTAGCGATTACCTTAGTAAATACCTTGCAGGCAACCGACAATAAGCAGATCGGTCTGTAATTCTTTAAGTCCCTGACGTCTCCTTTCTTATTAATTAAGATAATGTTAGCGTTTTTCCAAGCTCTAGGTACGCTCGAAGTCACAAGGCATTGCGTATACTGGGTGGCTAGTTTTTCGAGCACAATCTCTCCTCCATCCTTCAACAAATCTGCTGTTATCTGATCCTCACCAGCTGCTTTTCCTCTTGGCATTGCTCCTAAGGCTTTCTACTTCCTCCTTTGTTACTGATGGGATGTCCCATTGGTGTGCTCTACTGCCTCTCTCAGTAACATTCTGATTGCTATCGCTACTGTATAGATTTGTGAAGAACTGTTTGGCTACTTTAACTATCTTATCCATATTGCTAATGACATTGCCCTCTTTGTCTCTTATCGCATAAATCTGGTTTTTACCTATGCCTAGAATTTCTCTTCACTGCTTTTAGGCTACCTCCGCTCTTCAGAGCATGCTCGATTTTCTCCATGTTAAACTTCCTGATGTCGGCTACCTTGCACTTATTTATTAACTTCGACAGCTCTATTAGTTCTATTCTATCTATGGAGTTAGACGTCCTCATGCTTTGCCGTTTCTTAATCAGATCTTTAGTCTCATGAGATAGCTTCCCGGAATTACGAGCCAGAACAAGGGAGAGGCCCCTCATCCATCGCTCACGGTGCCGGAGGCTGGCCTTCTTCGGCACATCCAAATGAATGCAGCTATCACCCCGTCTCGCCTCTTTCTCTATCGCTATCTATTTATTTATTTATTTATTTATTTATTTATTTATCATCATACCCACAGCGCCATTGGCTGGCATTACAGTGGGGGGGTAGAAGAAAAAGTACACAAATGCCACCGCGTGCAGGTGGTTACAAAAAAAGAAGATAACAATGAGATAGAAAGAACACGGAATTATTATACACAAACAAATGTCACAGCATGGAAGAAAATGAATCATTTGATAATATGGACACTACTTCCTCAGGCAGCTTGTTCCATTCCGAAACCGTTTTGGGGAAAAAAGACATTTTAAAAAGGTCAGTCCGGCACCTGTATTCTTTAACTTTAAGTGAATGATCTCTACGTAAAGACACGTAATCAGGGTTGGCTATATATTTGGTTCTGTCTATTCCAGTTCTAGAATGAAATATATTATGAAATAATTTTAAACGCAGTACTTTCCTACGTTTTTGAAGTGAGTCCCAACCCAAAGATTTTTTCGCGCTCGTTACACTAAAATAACGCCCATAGTTATTGAAAACAAAACGAACGGCCAAATTCTGAACTCTTTCTAGCTTATGAACGTCAAGCAAGGTTTTCGGATCCCAGACTGTGCAAGCATACTCAAGTATGCTTCTAACATTTGTATTATACAGCAGTTCTTTAGTCTTTAAAGGGAAAAGTTTAGCGTTACGTCGCAGGAAACCTAAAACACGACAGGCTTTGGCAGTAACGAAATCCACGTGACGATGCCAAGACATTGAACTTGTTAAATATACACCAAGATATTTAAATTCCAACACTGAAAGCAGTCTGCTATTATTTATGTTATAAGTGAAAATATGGGGAACCTTCTTTTTAGTGAAACACATATGTACAGATTTTTGTAAGTTAATATGCATTCTCCAGTTCTCACACCACTGGGCCACTTTACACAAATCCTGTTGTAATGCATCGCAGTCACTTTGATCGTTAATAATTCTATACAATACACAATCGTCCGCAAAAAGACGCATGTATGAAGAAATACCTGAAAAGATGTCATTCATGTAAATTATGAACAGTAATGGGCCCAAGACGGATCCCTGAGGCACCCCTGATGTTACAGCCACCTCATGCGATTGTTTCCCGTTGACAACAACACATTGACGCCTAAAGCTCAAATATTCCTTTATCCACCTAATAACGTTCTCATTTATGTTGTACCAGTATAATTTTTGTATTAATAAGGAATGTGATACAACGTCAAAGGCCTTCTTAAAATCTAGAAAAATACAGTCAACAGAATATCCCTTATCTAAAGCACTTGACAGGTCATGTACAAATTCGGTAAGCTGGGTGACACACGAGTAACCACTGCGAAAGCCATGTTGATTAGTAGATCGATCAGACCCTTCCTGTCCCAACTGCCCCTGTATCTATGTGGACCTGGCTCATTGCCCTTCTATTGCCCGGCTGGTCAGCAGTCGGGTTCCTACCCCCCACCTTCTTTATCCATCACCACCTGGCTCGACTGGCTTGGCGCTGAAGGGGAGGCAGAACAGCGACTCCTGGTCGCCCAGGCGGTCGACATGCTCGGCCTCTAAATTTTGGCCGAATAAAGGTCTTGTACTACTACTACTACTACTACTAGGTTATGCGGGTGGAGATAAGAGTTCATCATATTTATATTTACTATTTATATGTATGGAGCGAGAATACACGGAAATATTGTTCACGACTCGAAGGGAAGCACTCCGATTATACCTGAAAACCGGCGATTCTCTTGCTTTTTCGTTCTTTTTTTTTGTTAAATGAACGGCTGTATGTGTTAAAAGCTGCCGTAATTACGTCCCCCTGCTAATGTAGTCTGTGTAAATAATGCTATTTGTGAGGTTCTTGTTTAGTATTCTTTCAGTGGCTGCACAGATGGCGTAACATTCGGCAGTGAAGATGGAAGCACATTGCGGAAGCCTTACTATTTCATTCAAATTCCCTTGTGCCACTGTGCTTCCAATGCAAACATCTGTTTCCGAACCATCTGTACAAAAAGCTCTGAAAGTACTGTACTTTTCTCCGAGCGCAAGAAGTTCTTCTATTACATGTTGCTTTGTGGTTTGTTTTTTTACGGAACTCTGCAAGATTGAAATCACAGATTGCACGAAAATTGTACCAAGGGCCGCAGTGGATCTCGTCTTCGACCAATGCCAGGTAATGTGTCTTCTACGAAGATGTTTTGGCACATCTCTTCAAAACGCAAAAGCATGTGGCCTGGTAGTTTGCGGTTTATTGTTAAAAAGTATTCTAGAAGGGCACATTGTAACTATTTGGTGACAGACGTGTTTAGGTTGTGAACGAATTTCTAGAATATATGAACACGTAAGCATGGTTCTTCTGTCTGTAAATGATGGTTGGTTAGTTCCTACATCAAGACTATTTATGGGCAACTACCTGTAGGCGCAAGTGGAAAGTTATGTAATGGATCCACTCGTTTATGATACGATGGTCTCGCTGACCATGCAATATACATCCATAAACCAGGACAGGGCGTTCCACAGAGTGGTATATTGCTAAAAGACATGTCCTATCTGCCCCCCAGTGTTTTCGTGAAGGTACTTTGTGTATGCTCAAGGATCGGAAGGCTTTCTTATTCAGCGCGTTTATGAGAGGCTGGCAAGGGAGCTTTATGTCATACGTTATGCCTAGAAATTTATGTTGATCTTTTACGGGTAGCTCAGTTTCGTTCAGGTGTAGGGTGGAATCTGCCTTTAAGCCTCGTTTCAGACAGAAAAAAAAAATGGGCACTGTTTTCTCTAAAGAAAAGCGGAAACCATTTCTGTCTGTCCATGTTGTCAGTTTATTTCACTTGTTGGCACATTGGACGATGTGCAGCCCATCTGAAGAACGTCTACATAGAGTGAATACATAATGCACCTTGCAATTATTTTAATAACAGAGTTCTTCTTTACAACAAAAAGTGTTACGCTTAAAATACGCCCCTGTGGTAATCCATTTTGCTTAATGAAATTCCTCGAAAGGGTTGAGCCTAGGCGTACATGGAATGAACGGTTAGATAAGAAGTCTTTTAGGCAGGTCAACATTCTGCCTCGGATGCCAAGCTCGGCAAGGTCTTGAATAATTCCGAACCTCTAGGTTGTGTCGTATGCCTTCTCTAAATCAAAAGAGACTGCAGTGTTGTTTGTGTACAAGAGCTTCCCGGACAGCATTTCAAGACGAACTAGGTGATCTGGAGTGGAGCATCCCTTTTTAAAACCACACTGACGGATGTCAAGAAGTTCGGAGGATAGAAGGACAAAAGTTTATCTCATATTCAGGACACTTTCAAAGTATTTTGAGAGGCAACCGGTAAGGGCTATGGGTCTATAATTGTTAGGAGAGGTTGGTGGCTTTCCTGGTTTAAGAAACTGCACAATAATAGTTTTTCTCCAGGCTTCGGGTACTTTCCCCAATGCCCAAAATTTGTTACAAAAAAGTCTTCAAAGTGTATCTACGACATATCTGGAGAGATAGGCTAGCATTTGATAATGTACCGTCTTTGTCAAAAGTAACCAGGCTGCATGGTTTGCTTCTAGCTTGTATAGTGGAGCCCATGGGGCTTTCCTAAAGATCAAAAGAGGTTGGAAGGTAAGAAGACACCCAGTCCTTACCTTTAACGACCATTACAGCTTCAGGGAAGCCGTAAGGGCTCCACTGCACGAGCTAGAAGCAAACCATCCAGCCTGGTTACTTTTGACAAAGACGGTACTTCATATGGGTCGGGTGCAGCCTTTTTATCAGTGGAAATTAGTTCATGGATTTCTTGAAGCGTGATTGAACTATTGCAAGGTTCATTTGTGCTGCCACTTGTTGTCAGTGTGTTTTTCAGCTGTGTTTTTGTATTTTAGGACTGTTTCTGTGTACTGTGACGAACTGGAAACTGCAGAAAAGTATTCACCCGAAATGCTTTCCTGTTCTATATCTGTCTGTACAGCAGGGGCTGTCAGAAGGCGAACTGTGAATGGGGAATAGCTGGCATTTATCTTTAGAGCTTTCTCCCATATGTGTTTTAATGTTGTTGAGCTGTTTATGACGACACATAATTTTGCCGAGAAGTTTTTGCGGCACTGTGACGGATACATCGGTCTTTCGCTCTCGCCTTCTTAACAGACTCGTGTACTGTGCGATGTCAGTGCACGTTAAAGAACCCCAGGTGGTCCCAATTTCCGGAGCCCTCCACTACGGCGTCTCTCATAGCCTCAGTCGCTTTGGGACGTTAAACCCCATAAAAAAAACCAAACCAAAGTTTGTTCAATTATCCTGCGTTGCATACCTACGGGAAAATCCCCAAGCATTCTTTTCTATCTTTTTAGCTTCCCTACGTTCTTGTATGCAATACTTTTTTACTCTGTTTTACTACTCCAGAGGACTGAGGGATGACTAGGCGCGCAGCGGTAATAGTACACGCCGTGAAAAGTTCGTTAAGGTTGTCTAAAACTCAGGTTGTCGGTAACTATTTTTTTCTAGGCTGGCCTTTTCTCGGAACAGTGCCCTGTAGACGAGATGCAGCTTCTAACGTCATGATTTTGATGGAGTGACTTCTAGTGAAGATGTTGATTAGTATAGGCAGATGATCACTTCCATGTGGGTTATCTAGGTCATCAAATTTTGTATCTAAAAATAGATGGCGAACTAAAAGATAAATCTATACAGTTCATTTGTCCTGAGCTAGGAGAACAACAGGTTGGTTTTCCAGTGTTTAATAGATAGAGGTCATTACACAGTATAACATCCTCAATGAATTGTCCTCTAGTGTCAGTTTTGTCAGTACCCTGAAAGCTGGAGTGCGCGTTAAAATCTCCAGATATTAGATATGGCTCTGGGTGCTGCTCCAAAAGGTCTTTTAATTCATGATTGCTTAGATTAACATGTCGCTCCAGGTACACGCAGCATACCGTAAATGTTTTAAATGTTTGTAGGATGGCTGCCACAGTTTCTAATCTAGTTTTAAGCTTGTGTTCGCGAAATGCAACTCCATTTTTAACGATGATGGGAACGCCATCCGAACGTCTGCTAACCTGCTCTCGGTTGCGGCGGAAGATATTAGTTTTTTTAGAATGTTTTCGTGCTTAGAGCCTAAGTTTGTACCTCGATCGCATGGCATTTGGAGAACGTTGGGACAGAGTAAAAGAAATAGAAAAGCGACAAGCTAGAACACACCAGGTTCTGGCACGCATCGTAGTTTCTTTGTATAGTGGACACCGTAGCGTAAAAGCCCATCGGCATTTCACTTTTCAAACGAAGCGCAGCCGTTTTAACGAAACGCTGGGCCGCGGTTTCGTTTTCTGTACGGAACCAACACGGAGGACTTGGTTCTCGGAGCGGCTAGAGTTGGCGCTGCGTATTTCGCATATCGCTATTAGGCATGCACATGAGTACGTCGGATGGCTGCCCTCACGATTTACGCACAGATGTGGTTCAAGTGTACAGTTATCAGAATCATGTTCGTGTGAAGCATGCTTCGCGCAAGTCAGTTGGCTTCGGCAGCTCTGAGAGCTGTCGCCATACCGTAGGCACTGAAAGCAACGTCGTGGGTTTGGTATGTACTGCCCGAAGTGAAGTTTCATACAGCCGATTTCTACGGATTCTGGGAGTATATGCTTGATGCGAAAGTCAGGATGATGTGTTTCGTGGCTATTTCTTGGTCGCCTCTCCTCATTTTTATTCTCTACACGTTAGTCACGTTTTGTTCCTCTAGTCCTTCAAGAATTACTTCTGTTACATGCCTAAGGCCGTCGTCTGCGTTAACTCCTCGCACTGTGTTCAAGGATCGGGGTGGGTTGAGTGTCACAGGTGTGTCTCCAAAAGAGGTGACTTCTGCTTACTTTTCGTGCTGGTGGTTGTACAGGATTACTAGTAGGAGGTCACCGTTTGCTGGTTTTTTTTATCTTATAGCCCTGGCCTATGCTATCTGTGAAAGTTCTGGTGACAAGAAATGGTGTAATGCATCTAGCCGTTCTTCTCTGCGTGTTCAGAGTGCACTTCGTGGAACCGTTCTAAGCTGTTTTGGTTATTTGGGAAGAATTTTGCTGTCTCGGTGCGCCCTCTTTTGCAGCGGAGATCGGCGTTAAAAAATGAGAAGCCATAAAAAAGTTTTGGTGTTCAACAAAGGCGCCAGCTGCCCACCGCGGAGCCCAACATGGGGACTGGACAGGAGCCCTTAAAAAGCCCTACGCACGCCAACTGCGCACCACCACTGTAACCTAATATGGCGCGAAACAGGGTCGTCCGCCACACAATGTTAGCCCTCGCCGCCGGGAAAAAAGGAAAAACCAAGAAGAGAGTAGGAGATAGGACAGTTCTAAGAAAGAAGATCAGAACGGCAAGCGACAGCAGATCGCAAACGGCCAACTACAAATCCCCCCCCCCCCCCCCCCCCCCCCCACTCCGAAGGGGAGATCGCACGACAGTGACCCTTCCGGTTTACGGCAACGTCTTAAGAGTGGGAAACGCTCGGGAGGTCATAATTGAATGTGTTCTAGGAAGGCGCCGGACAGACCCGTGTAGAACTCAACTCCGGGGTCAGTTTAGTTTGTTTTCTTTTTAATTTTATGAGAGAGTGTAGTGTGCCCTATCAAAGTTGTAGGGCGGGACGCGCGCTTCGGAGAGCCAATCGCTTTTGTGGAGATCGCTCTGTGCATCGTATTTTGGAGCTGATTTGATTACTTTTTTTAATGTGTTTTGAGGAAGAGTTAATAATACGATCAACATGGAAAGGGGCAGCACGCAACAAGGAATCAATCGTGTTGAGGCCGGCTGCTACTAGATGCTTCCTGTATTTGAGACGGACTTCGAGGTTTTAAGCCGAGCCCTGAAGAAAACAAAATTAGTTTGAGAATTGGTTCTAAGGAAAGGAAATGATGCAGTAACTGCATCACACATCTCGGTGGACAACCCGAAAAGCGCCGCAAAGGAAGGAATAAAGGTAGGAGTGGAACGGAGGTAGCCTAAAAGCAGTGAAGAAAAAACTACTCATAGGTAGATACTAGATGTATGCGCTAAGAGACAAAGAGGGAAATGTCATTAGCAATATATATCTTTTAACCACTCAAAATGCCCTTCTGAAACTTGCATTTGTGACTATTTTAGATCTGACGAAGATGTATCTCGGAGTGCTTTTATAGCTGCATGCATGAATTTTAAACATATGTATGTACGTAAGCTGCATTTGTTCAATGCTCTGTAACAATTTCTTGTACAATTTGCTTTTGCCTCCCTGCTTGGACCAAAAAGGTCTCCAGTATCATGTAAATAAAATAAATAAAAATATGGATAAGATAGTTAAAGTATCCAGAAACAATACTAGCCACGAACATAACCTTCGCAAATGTGGCGCTACATCCAAGCCTTCTTAATAAGACACAATCAACGGCCCAGATCCAACTCGGCACTATACCGTCACCTCCGTTCTCCCTCCCCAACCGGGGCACTCCACAAAGAGCTCTTCTCTCCCCCCTCTTATTTAATGTAACTCTAGCCCCGCTGGCCAAACAACTGACCAACATACCTGACCTCCACTCGGCAATATACGCCGACATCAACGACTGAAGGCTCCACAGGAGAGGCGCAAGACACCTTACAATTGGCAGTTGATATCATCACCTCGAACCTGACCAATATGGGCCTTATGTGCTCCCCGCTCAAATCGGAACTGCTGATGATCAGACCACTTCCCCGGGATCCACGCATACACCTCCGAATGTACGACGACCACATACCGCTGGTCCCCTGGAGTTGGTCAATAGACTCCTTGGACTCCAACGTCCTTGACTCCATAGGTCCTTGGACTGCACATACAGGACGCTTTGGATGCAACCTTCCCTGTACAACTCCTAGAGAAGCGAGCCAAACAAATCGAGGGTCTTGTCCACAGTGTAGCCACATGCAACCATGGACTGTCGGAGAGGGAAACCTTTAATATGACAGACGCCCTCATCACCAGACACGACTTTTCACGTTCCTTACCGCTTTCTCACAAGACAAAGCTGATGCTTTTATTAGAAAGGCAATAATCTCAACGCTCCGCCTACCACAGTCGCTTAGCACAAATCACTACTCTCAACGGGCACCTACAAAACTATCTCGGAACTCCACGAAGCCAAACGAGACAACCAGATACTTCAACTAACCCGCACAGAAACCGGCCAACATCTCTTACGGCATCTTCGCCAGGCTCCAATCTACCTGCTCACCTGCCCCCAACTATCAAATCATTGCACCTGACATCCAGGGTCCAATGCGCATCAAACCTCTACCCAGAAATATGAGCCCCGACCTACACGGGGCCAGACGCCAGGCACGAGCCTAGTATTACAACAAGCACTACAGAGGCAGACCCGACATGTATGTAAACGCGGCACAACGCACCCTACCGGGCTATTATGCCGCTGTCCCCGCCTACTATCGAGGATGGCACCATCGGGGCCGCAGCCACCTTCCCCACGGAGGCTGAAGGCGCGGCCATTGGCTTGGTGCTTATACACTATGCACAAGATCCCAACATCACGGATATCTCCACCGTCTCCAAAGCTGTGTACCGTCACTCAGCAAAGCGTTATCACGTCAATCGCCCGACGCATTGTCGCATCAGGACATACGCTTACCCAAGAGATAACCCTCACGTGGGTTCCTGGGTAAGTATCGATCCCCGGTAACCAGCGTGTTCATACGCTGACTCGAGAACTATCCTTCAGGCCCCAAGAAGATGGGACACCCAAACCCACGCAGGAATCCTCTCGGGCTCTTCTCACATAAAAAAACCACTTATTACAAAAACAGGCGCTTACCCTCCCACCACCTCACCGTACACGAAATTCAAAATACAGTGCAGTCTGGCGGCAACTGCAGACATTCATCGCACCTCCTTCATCGCCACCACCCCACCTTGACCTCCCTACTCTGCTCAACATGTGGGGGACGTTTTATGGGGGTTTAACGTCCCAAAGCGCCTCAGGCTATGAGGGACGCCGTAGTGGAGGGCTCCGGAAATTTCCACCACCTGGGGTTCTTTAACGCGCACTGACATCGCGCAGTACACGGTGTGGGAATGCCCCCAACCGATGGCAGGTCCCCCATACCCAACCGGTCCGCCTCCTCATGGAATGACATTCTGCTAGTTGCTCAACCAGCTAGCCAATCATGGCAAGTGTACAGAGTTCTCAGTGAAGCACAGACGCCTGGACTCTTGGTCAAGAACAAAGGATCCTTTTTGTTAAAATAAAGCTGTCCCTCCCACATCCCCACACGTGTCAAAGGCGATATGCTGGCCACGCCCAGGTAGCACGGAAAATTAGAACAATCTTATGAAAAATTTATGCAAGTTCAGTAACATTGTTACATTGAAACGTTGCATTAACTGTTAAAAATTAATATTTAAGTTTATATGTTACACATAAAAATTAGTTTAACACTGAACATAAATATTATTCCAATCCTGGCTTTCAACTCTTGTTATAATGTTAAAAATGAACAAATGATGGTAAACGCTGCAGCATAAACATATATTTAACGTTCCAAGTAAGCAATGTCTCCTTATTGTTTATTAAACATTATTATATTTGAATCATAACTATAAAACACTGCAGATATATTTCTAGCACCGAGTCCCAGAACACTCTCCACTAATTTTACAGTAAACATGTTTTTCAATTAGCAGTGCTTCGCGCAACTAAATCTCTTAGATTGTGCCCGCCATAGGTAACATGCTCAAGCAGATTATTTTGTTAAACTGCTTATTATCCTTTCGCTACTACCACTCATGGGACACCTCTCAGTAATGGGCGTGTAAGCTTGACTCCACTGCATGCTTTCGGAGGTAAGTACGTTCTAGTCGCATGTTGTGCTCTACTGTGGAGACGAAGTGTCGCCTTCGTTGCTGGTCCTTGCAAAGCGTTGATTAAATTGTCACAATGGTGGGCCTGCATACTAGTGCAGGGTTGCTTCATTATTTTCGACAATATTACATTTACGTTGTTATAATGTTTAATTAATGTTAGAAAAAGTTTACTAGGATGTTCATCTGTAACGTAAAGAAATTATTAAAAAAGGTCATTAAGAAAACTTAATTAACGTTTGACCAAAAGAAAAATGTCACATTGGTCTAATGCTTCGGTGCTACCTGGCAGGCAGAGGGAACTGAGGGTGATTTTTAGGACGCCATAGGTAATGACGATCAAGTGCCTCGGTACTGATCCGTCTACTGCCGAAGCACTAAAAAAAACTGACTTTGCGGTAAAGAGAAAACGTCACGGTCATTCACCAGAACTGACAAGCCCCTGCACGCCAGAAAACGTAGTAAAGTTTGCAACGTGGCTCAGCATAGAGTTACGTAACGGTTACAAAATGCAGGCAGGTCTGTAAATGTGACTTCCAAAGCAAACCATTTCTTGGGTGAATTAACTTTTGCCTGGGATCATCGAAAGAAAGTCGACATAGCAGCGACAGTGACTCGTGTACCATACAGTCGTGGGGATCCCACGCTGTTCAAGCGAAACTCTGAACACTGTTGCCACAGACGCCATGAACGGACACCATGGTGCTCACTATGTCTTGAAATACTCAAGTTATAGGCGGAGCTCCAATCACAAAGCAGCGGTCGCCCGGCGGTGTCGGAAAGTTATACACGCAGCTGGTACTAGAAAGTGCATGATCTTCTGCAGTGTCCATCACGACACGTTCAAGCGGTGTCTATCTAACAAAAGGTAAAAACAGGGCTAATTTAATACACAGCACACAGAAAGGCGGACAGGACGGGCGCTGTCGTTCGGAGCCCGTCCCGTCCCGTCAGTCTTTCTGTGTGGTGTGTGTTAAAGGTGCACCGAAGAGTAATCGAAGCTAGTCTTTTTAGCGCGGGAACTCGATCTACACGTTCCGAGCATTCATGGAAACTTCGAATTATTGTCCTGTGCGACCGATTTCCGTAATTTAAATCGGATTAAACGTCCCGGCTCCCACCTTTTTTTGAACTCGCCGCAGACGGTAGGAGGAGTCAACTAACGCGTGAAGTGCCTTTCAGGCGGTCGTGTGGCGGCTTCGCTTTCGCTTGTATTTTGTTTTTTAGGTTGCCGTGAATAAATTACTCCAGCCAGAGGCTACATAGCCGCAAATTAGGCCCACAGAAATAAAAATACGCGCGGACTCTTTGCTTTCGCCGACCGGTACGTATCATTCCGCCGATGGCAGAGCGGCAAGCCGCCACGGAACTGGTTGAAATATCGGTTGACTCCTCCTACCGTCTGCGGCGAGTTCAAAAAAAGGCGGGAGACGGAAGTTTAATTCGATTTAAATTGAGGAAATCGGTCGCACAGGACTATAATTCGAAATTTCTAAGAATTCCTAGAACGTGTAGATCGAGTTCCCGCGGTAAAAAGACGAGTTCAGATTACTATACAGTGTACGTTTAAATTACAGCTATATTTACTTTTTCTTAGACAACGCTCCACCAACTAACCTTGCGACCGCGTAGCGCATACCGCTGCATGGTCGACGTCGAATGCAGGCGCTGAACTGCATGCTGAGCACGATAATACGTAGTCTGGCGATTTGCAGGCGATCACTTCCGGCCTATTTCACCTAAAATAAAGTACTCTAACGCTGTGCAATGCCTCAAGAAGGCTGAGTACAGCACACATCAGCACAGCTAGTCATTAGGTTTCTCAACACTGTACCGCCATTTTTATTATTGGCTGGCGAGTAAACGAACCTTACACCAGTAAAAAGTTGGTGCCTTTCGGCCTAAGCGACAGTGAACCTTCATGTTGCGCTGGACTATGCAACCGCTGTAGGAAAACAGCCAAAAAAAAGTTTGCTTATATGTCATGTACTGGGGCTGTCTATAGCACTCTGGGAAGTCCCGGACAGGTGAGCAACAGTTCGCCTCACAACCGACAGATTTGGACCGCCAAAGCGAGCCACGGTGCATGGCCCGGATTCGAACTAGGCAGGCTGTACTACATACCGAGTTTTTCACTTAAGGAGACCTGCGAGTTTTGAAAATGGGCTTTTTGAGCTACACGAGCGCTTTTTCAGCACAGCATTGTCCGCAGTGTAGCGCATCAGAATACAGTTAAGAACTCCTAACTAGTAGGATGGTAACTGATATAAAATAGTGAACTTTTAATTATTACTGTTAGTCTCCTTATTTACTGATAGGCATGTGGCCCAGCGCAAATAATATGAATATCAGTTTTTAGAATAGAAACGCAGCTGCTATGGCCCAACATATTTTGGCTATTTGGACGAGCACTGCAGGGGTTGCTTCGCCTGCAAGCTTTTCGAGAGCGCGTGTATTTTGACGCGACGTAGGCAAAATTGTTGGCACCGAAAGTAAATGCTTTTGGTTTATAGGTTTATTGGGGTTTAACGTCCCGAAGAAACTTAGGCTATGAGGGACGCCTTAGTGAAGGGCTCCGGAAATTTCGACCACCTGGGGTTCTTTAACGTGCACTGACATCGCACAGCACACGGACCTCTAGAATTTCGCCTTCATCGAAATTCGGCCTCCGCGGCCGGGATCGAACACGCGTCTTTCGGGTCTGCAGCCGAGCGCCGTAACCACTGAGCCACCGTGGCGGGGCGAAAGTAAATGCGTTTTCGAAATTCTAAAAACTGGCATGGATATTACTCACGAAGGATTTCACGCATCTTACTAAATAAAACTGAGCAACAACTGCAAAGTTTAGTTAACCAGCCTACAAGTTAGCATGTTTTAGCAGTACTCTGATGAGCTATACCGCTGACAATGCTATGCAGATAAAAAGCACTCTTCTAACTGAAAAAGCCCATATTAAAAAATTGCTGAACATCTTAGGTGAAACATATATGGTGTTTTTGGAAAAGCCCGTATACATACTTCTCTGCGAACAGTTTCTAACATTGCGAAATCAAAAGTGAAAAAAAAAATGGCAGTGGCTTAGCTCTGGTTAAGCCTAGATATACAAGCGAAAAGCTGCAGTTATGCTTTGCTTGACGTCATGGCTGTCGCAGTTCGCGCACAATGCACTGGGAGCACCACGATAACGGTGTAGGCAAGCGCGTTATATAGCCCTCCTTGCGCATACGTAGTAACTGTGGTAATCACGCCGGTGCAGCGAAAGGTCAAACGGTGTCGAGGAGGCGAGCGCGCAGTAGTAGCGGCGGTGAGGAGGCGGCGCACATGCGCAGTAGCGCGCGGCTGCGCCGCGCGTGACGTCGCTCGGTTTCGCGCATGCGCAGCTGCGGCAAATCTTGGCTCCGACGGCTCACGCTAAGCGCGGCTGTAGTGCGGGTAGTGAAGATTTCGCTTCAAAACTGCGATATTTCGCCAGCCTTCTAATCACGTCTGGCGCGCATACGCGAGTCCTGGCGAAAGACGATTGCTAAGGCCGCGCGTCGGCGGTGATGAACCTGAATGGTGACTGTAAAGATAATCGCAACAAACCGCTACGTAGATAGGCGAACAAATCCCGATAGCATTGGAACTTGGCAGCGCATCGTGTCTGCGACAGCTTGGCATGAATCTGGTCCTACTTCTTGTTGTGGCCGATCAAAAGGTATCAAAAATAAAAGAACGCGACTAGTTAATGAAGATCTGTGCGATACGATCATGTATGCCGGAGCCGAATAGTTAGGAATTTCACGCCAAGGGCTTTTTTGCGACAACGTTGCGAAGGTTTTCTGCTTCTGCGTACACATTGTGGCTAATTACAGGGCCGCGTACTCTGTTGTGCGAACGCAGGGCGGCACATCAAGCTGAGGCAGGCAGCCGGCAGCACAATGCCCTCCACGCAGTTCAACAAAATGCCCATCCCCCTCCACACAGTGCCAACAAAATGCCCTCGACATAGTTCATAGTAGCGCAACTTGAGTGGGCTGAAGTCTCGGCGAAACTTCGGGCCCCCTCGTCAATATATGCGTTCCAGTGCAATCGATGCAAAAGACGGAGCATTCGGGCCGATGCTAGCCAATCTCGTGCCTTTCTATCACCTAAAAAATGAAGGCTTCTAAGGTGTTACGAAGTGGAACGGCTCTTTCATTCTTTAGAGAACAGCGCTTTACCGTTTCTCGTGCACCTTGACATCCTCTCATCCATTTCCCCCAGTGCAGGGTATCGATCCGGTGTCCTCTTCCAGCTAACCTCCCCACATTTCCTTTTCTCTCCTAAAGGAGAATGCTTAAACCCACTGGTACGAAAGTTCCATCCCTGCTGTACCGGGAAAAACAGTGCTTCTAATTATTTAATCTGCAGTAATCGCTGAGCGACAACTTCGGTGCTTACTTCCCTCCCAGCTTTCTAGAAGAGACGCTCGTCTCAGGGTGTGCCTTTGACTTCTAGATCAGCGATCACCTCTCAGCTACACATCACTGCGTGCTGCCTATCGTTGCTTGCAGCTGTGCCCTAACTTCTAGACCAACAACAGACACGCGATCACCCCTCAGCTACACATGATCGCATGTTGCCTATCCCTGCTTACAGCTAGCTGTGCTTCTGCGACTGGCGCCAGAAATCACTCCGGATAAAAGTTGTTACGCTATCTTCGTAAGTGCGTTCAGCGCATTTTCTACGCTAACAGAAGCTCGATTATTGCAAAACTCGCGAATCCAGCAGTGCGAGTAGCAGAACGGACCGATTGTAATCGCACTTACCGTTCTTGCTGCCGCGGATGAAGCTTTGGGAAGGCATCGTCCATGCAAGCCGAGTTCCCCCTTTGAAGGGGCGACGCCGAAAACACCGCACTTCGTTGACAGGCTGGCAGCAGTGGTACCTTTGCAGAAGTTCGTTGTTTCGTGATTGAAGAGGTTATCCGCCGTGTTTAGCGATGGACAGGCGAACAGGTGGCACAAACACGACGTTGTCAGGCGCCGCGGTAATAGCTGGGTTCTTCAATTCTGGTCCGACTCTAACTTGACAATAGTTTCAAGGCCCCAATTAATGCAGGGCTTCAGGAGACATCACAGTTCGACGAGCGAGGCAGGAAGGTTTTCATTAGTTCACTCAGTCAAGGTCAGTTTCCAACAACGTCACCAATAATTAAGATAATTACACCCGAGCACCACTGAAAGGGCGCGGCCATGCTGCCGCCGCATCGCTACTGCCCGGTAGACTTAGGCCTAATCTCGCGAATTCTCGCCCGCCGTGCCGAGAACAAGCGGGTGTGACCTTATCTTTTGCCTTACTTCGCACGTGTTCCATCTGAGGCTACAGCAAAAACCTTTGTTTCTTTTTTTTTTAGGCGGCGATCGCATTGTTTCACCTAAGTTTTAGGCTCTCGCCCTACCGCGCTCGACTGACTTTTTTCAGGCTGCTTCATGCAAGTGCAACGTCACCTATTCACCCCGATAGGAGAGACGGCAACGGAATAAGGCAGGTTATCGATGAAACCGCGCTCACTTGAACGGGCGCCTTGGAACGTTACCATTATATCACTAGAGCATAAACAGTGAAGGAAAGCACATTGCGAATATTGTGGATATTGCGAATGTTGCGTATGTTGCGAATATTGCACATTGCGGGGTCAGTGCCAGAGCACCCCTTCCCCCCCCCCCCCCCCCCCCCCCCGAAATTTTCTGAGTGCCGCATCTCCTCTCTCTCACACACCTTTCGGCCTTTTTATTTCGCCGATGCTATTTACACACCGCATCGATATATTAAAATGTAAAAGCAAAAATAAGAAGAGTGTCGGTTTATTCCTGAAAAGATCGATGTATGTACTACGTTGTCGTGGCTCTAGAATAGGAAGCGGAACTTATTGCTGAGAAGAATCACACCTCTTCGCTACCGCACGAAGTATGGCACTCCTTTTAACAGTAGGCACAGTTCACCCGATTAAACATACCTTTTCACGTCAGCCTACTTTTTCATCCTTTGCGTTGTCCTCAAATGATCATAAACTATTACGAAAATAAAAAAAGCTTTTTTTTAAGCGCCTCTGCGGCCGGGCGCAGGTTTACATGCATGAAGTATAAATTTTGACAAATACCATTCGTTCGCAGTTGCTGACTTTGCTATTGAGCAGAAGCTCTTGTGTTGTTGTAAATCACATGAAAATAGTTGAAACTGCCGCGACTTTTCGTTTTTTACGTATGTGCTCTGCGAATCAAGTTCACGCAATCCTGTGTGCACAAGTATTTTATGTAGAGATTAGAGTGAACGAAACGACGGACCCTTCGGCTTTATGAAAGCAATTAAAAGTATTTTAACTCTATGGACTACGATACTGTTTGGGCGCAGGCTTTCTTTTACTTTTCTACCGGCGGCGAATGACACCCTCGAAAAATATTTCTGACTACCTCTTGCACTCTTGCCACGGCCTTGGACTGTACGCTTCCCATGCTTTTGAGGGTGCTATAACCAGGCCTGCTGGAGACAGATCCTCCGCGCAATCCCAAATTATGTGATCCAGCGTTGCTAGTTCACCGCAACGCTGGCAGTAAGGATTTACTAGATCAGAAATATATTCGCACTGATCCATGAATTTGGCAGCGACCGTGTCTGCAGTCGCCTCCCCGTGGTGGCTTGATCTCGGCTCAGCGACGTATTCGGGGGAGGCAGACTCGCCCCTAAAATCTCTGTAATAACTCGCAATGGCCTGGCAGCTGTCCAGCGTCTCAATTCGCATGGTCCCCGCGTCGGAGTCTTCCTCACCAGCACGGCTGACAAAACCTCGAGCGTACTGGTGAGCGGCCCCTTCATGAGCCGGGACCAAAACCAGACCAATAACTTTCCTGCCTTTTGCCATCGTGGTACTCGGTGGCGGAGATTCGCCCTCGCGCAATGTTGCGGAGGACCGTCTTGTAATCGCAAAGAATGGTGCTGGCGCCTTCCTGAGTAATTCCTAGCGTTGTAGTATCCTCTTCAGCCATCCCAACTCTGCTCGCGTAACTGCCGAGGCTACTACCTTGCGGGAAATGCTCCCAGCGGAGACTCCACGGTGCTTCCATCCCCCGAATATTTTTCTCTAAGGAGCTGCGCCTTGGCCCTCTCCGTCCATCGTGACGACCCACCAGCACATTCTTACCCGATGGGCACTGAACCTCCCATGGACGTCCTGCAGACATCCTAAACATCCGCAGGACATCCATGGGACTTCCAATGCCCATTGGGTAGGGAGCGCTCCGACTCTAATGCATTGACGGATTTCTACCGGCAAAACTACCCGGTCGAGGTAGTTTCCGTCCCTAATATCCTGAGACGAGTCCCGCCTACGTCGTCCGAAGCCTCTGTTCATGCGACGTCAGCTCAGTTACTACATGGTACTGTGCACCCGCGGTGCCGCAGTGGAGGTCTCCGGAATAATTTCGACCACCTGAGGATTTTTAACATGCAATAACATCGCAGAATACGGGCGCCTTCCGCATTTCGCCTCCATTGAGACGCGGCCGCCGCGGTCGGGTTCGCACCCAGGTACTGCGGCACAGTAGCCGAGCGCCTAACAATTGAGTCACCGCGGCGGGTGCAAAGCAGTCACCGACAAAGGCGTTCCAAACAGCGGACACGTAAACCGCGCTAAGCCTTCCCGCGCATGTGCAGCCCCTCGGCACTTTGTAGCAGCATGTATCAGATTTAATATAAAGGCGCAAGTTTGCGCAATCGCCGCAGCATTCCCACCACTGACTTTTTTGTTTGCCACTACAAGTAAATCGTTATATTTAGCTCTGATTTTCTAGATATATATTTTTTTAAAGTTACGACTGCCACCACGGTAACAACGCAGTGACATCACGTCCACAACTGGGCGCCTCGATGGGGATACGAGTCACCCTAGTCCAGGACCAGCAAAATAACAGTTGCCGATATTGGTGACAGAAATAAATAACATTGTTTCAGTGATAAACCACTCTAGTGGTTTAAACTGGCTGTGTATGTGATTTCAGCGCTGGTGACAGTCTTCACTCCTCTAATGTAAGTCAATGTGCGAGGGTTTCCACAAAAGCCGCGGCAGAGTTTCGTGAGACGTACTCGCCGTCTGCTATCCCAGTGTTGCCATACTATTCTCACGAAACTCTGCCCAAAGCCGCTTACCAAGCGGAAAGAAACGTTCCTATGCCCAAAACATAGAATTTTAAAATGTTTTGCTACGTTTCTCAGCAGCACAGCTGGGCTTACGTTTATGTTCGCGAGGAGCTTTCGGTTGCCGCAAAGAAACCATGGCCAATTTCAGCGCAGCAGACTGCGCGTGGCAGCTTATGCAATCGTTCGCCGTGGTTCGCCGTGGTTACTCGTTCGCCGTGCGACCACTCAACTTCTGGCCTGCGGATGCCCGATGGCAAATCTCAGCTCAGACTGAGCGAATTAACAGTGGCACTCGCTCGTGCATTCAAATTAGTGGGCATTTTTTCTTACTGAGATACACGTAATTCAGACGCGGCCAATTCGTCAGTTCGAATGAACCAAGAGCTCGATTCTGGCGAGTTCGAATTTTCGATATTCTAATTTGAGTTCAGCTAATGCAAACAAGGAAAATATTGGATGAAAGTACTGTGAGCATTGAGCTCCACTTACTAACAACCAATTTTGCTTCTTGAAATCAACCAAGGTGTACACTTTCCATATGCAGCTAATGCCTGTTGCTTAAAAGCTTATAAGCTCAAAAGTCATCCAGCAAAATGAAAACGGAAAAAGAACAATTCACAAGGTCACTTCAAAAGGGGTGCTGAAGTGGAGACAGTACAGGTGTTCAGAGTTAAACATTCATGTTTATTGAATAAAATAAAGAAATAAAACAAAAACAAGTCAGTGATAATGGAGTTGTTTCGGCTTTGTCTCCTGATCAGTGACACGACGCACAAAGATGGCGTCGTGCGGTTTTTTATGAATCTCGCCCTGTTCGCAGAGGAATGAATAACCAACAGCGAGCCATCATGGCTAAAGGCCAGGGATGCAATGCTCGATGGGTACTTGTGGAACTGACAGAGACGCTTCTTGTTGAAGCCGTCCCAGATGTTCACGTGGCCGTCACTGTCTCCCGCCGCAAATGTTTTGTACAAGTTGTGGAATGCGTTCACAGTTGCGTTCACAGGGTAGATGAGCTCGATGCCATTGCTGTCTTTGGCACGGTGACACTTGAAGGCGTACTTCTTCTGCACTTCGGGGTTTGGATCCAAGTATTCAATAGCCACGCGCCCTGTGTAGAACCATACAATCAGCAACTTGATGCAACAAGTGAAGCCAGGACAGACAAGAGGGTCAACCACTGGAAGTACAGTGAGAAGTGCCCTTCCTGTTGTGTTCATTATTCTGACTGCTCTAAGTTCTCTCTCCAGTGGATAGACAATTTGGTCGAAATGAAACAGCCTAATACATCTTGCCACCAGAAAACAAAGTTAGGCAAGTTGGTTACTAGGCTTATTATACTTAGCTAGTACAAGCTAAGCGCCCTAATCCAATGTTTACACAAAAACTCAGTGGCTTAGGCACTTAGCTGACGAGCACCACACCACGGTTTCAATGCTCATATGCATTTAGCTAGGGACAAAAACCTGATGGAGCATTTAAGCCCCGCCTTCAGGGTATGATGTGATAGCGTAAATGGTCCCTTCAGTGGCCTAGGGTTTTCTTGGCATATCACTTCACAGCCATGGAAACTATTCGTTCCTTCGCCATCATGTAAAGCTTAACCTACACTTAAGAATTCCTACGCCATCATGTAACGCTTAACCTGAACTTAAGAATTACTTCGCCATCACGTAACGCTTAACCCACACTTAAGGATACAGTGCAATAGCATTACTGATACCTCTCGCACAAGTAGTCCTTCTCTGTCGCCTAGGTTCTACCTACATGCCCAAGTATGCAATATTGGCCATTCCCTACTTTACATTTATTGAACGGAGGAAGTCCTCCTACCGATCCTGGCACAGTGGAGGAGCGGTTAAGTGGTGTGCCACTGCCACAGAAGGTGGCTATGTTTGGAACAGCGGCTGTTTCAAACACAGCCACTGGTGGGGTTTCTGAGATCCAGGTTGTGATAACGTCACAAGGTCACGTGACTTAGTGACAGGAGGGCCACCGTAATTTTTTCTCTTAATGCCGACTACACTGACAGCAGCATTTATGATTTTAACAATATTTTGTTAAAATGCATGAATGCCAGTACACATTACAAAACTGCCGGTGGTCAAAAGTAACCTGGACCCCGCAGCAGGGCATCCTTCAATGTCCTCCGTCTAGCTTTGGAGCATTAATTGGCAAGTATTATGTACTTTCCCACGACTTTTCTTTGAATAACAAATAAGGAGATCTGGTGCAAAGCCCACAGTTTGCATTTGTAACGCCTTGATGGATGCACAGTCTTTCTTTCTACTGTGTCAAGCTACAAATTTGCAAAGGACGTCGCCCGACAGTGAAGCAAGAGCATTACGTTTTGCCCCAAAAAATAATTCATTAGTACAAGAAAATGATAGCAGACTGCCAATAAATTTCGACCACCTGGGGTTCTTTAACGTGCACTGACATCGCACAGTACATGGGCCTCTAGAATTTCGCCTCCATCGAAATTCGACCGCCGTGGCCAGGATCGAATCCGCATCTTTCGGGTCAGCAGCCGAGCGCCATGACCACTGATTCACCGCGGCAGCAAAAAAAAAAAAAAAAAGAGGTGCCGTTTTCGAGCTCTCGGGAATAATTTCGACCACCTGGGGATCTTTAACGTGCTCTGAAATCGCACAGCATATGGGCGCATTTTTGCATTTCGCCTCCATCAAAACGCGGCCGCCGTGCGGCTGGATTTGAACCCGGATACTCGGCTCAGCGCCGAGCACGCTCACCACTCATCCAGGACTTTAATTCTGCTATTCAAATGCGCCTCGTGAGGGCAGTAGTAAACGTTCATCGTGTAGTCAAATTAATTTTAACAACTTTTAATATTACCCTCTCGGGGCACTAATTAACGAGTGTTTCTATTTCGTAGTCGCCGCCGAAGCACCCAGCTCGACTGTAGGAAGCTAGCTCAGCCTGCTTATCTTTAATGCGTTAGCATTAAAACAGTGCTGCGAACAAAAACCTGTCTGTCGGCTTGTGCCCGGTGTCAGTGAAAAAGGAGAGTAGGCGGCGCACGCAGCGCGCTGCAATTTAGCTGCAATGCAGCCTCGCATGATGTCGGTCGGCTCACGCGGCTCTTCCGTGGCGTTCGGCGCTTGGGCACCGACGGACACGTGTCGCGCGTTCCAAGAGTCCCGTAGTGTTTTGTGCGCAAAACTAATGCTACTGCGTTACTGTTACACGAATCCCATTGATCGCACTTCGTTCATTTTAATTAGGTGGAATTACAATGAAACATGGGATACATTCCAGTAGTGGTTTGGTTTATGGGGATTTAACGTCCCAAAGCGACTCAGGCTATGAGAGACGCCGTAGTGAAGGGCTCCGGAAATTTCGACCACCGGGGTTCTTTAACGTGCACTGACATCGCACAGTACACGAGTCTCTAGAATTTCTCCCACAAAGAAATTCAACCGCCGCGGCCGGGATCGAACCGGCGTCTTTCGGGGCAGCAGCCGAGTGCCATAACCACTGAGCCACCGCGGCGGCTCGAGTAGTGCAGCAGGGCGCACGGGGATCAGTGGAGGAAAAGGGAGAGGGGGCCTAGATGCGCATTAGCCCAGGGCCCCCACTTTTCTTAATCCGGCCCTGCCCGGTGTTCACCAACGAGTATCAAGATCTGACAGCTCTAAGGAGTGCTTGAATTTGCTCTTGACCTACTCCCGCGGGGCTCTAACAGCGCATCGAGAACATGGAGCTTACCAGTACGCGGGTGACGATGTATGTAGGAAGCCAGAGGATGGGCACCGTCATGAGGATCTCAATCTACACCTGCAGGGTGGGCGGGCTCGCCGAGAACACCAGCAGGTCCACCGCGGTGGCCACCAGGGCACCGATCACGCCTGCGTCATTCACGGCACCATGAAGGATAATTTTACCCGGCTCCCCACGAGTAAGCCTGGAGTGTTATTGCGATGGCAATAAAAGTGTCATCGGGGAAAAAAAAATTGTGCCAACGGTCATAAAATTATACCGCTGGCCGCAGGAAAACGACGTCACCAGAGCGAATAATTCCCGTTGGTTGGGGGAAATGACGTCACCAGACCTGGTCATTCTCGTTATCTGGTGGTAAGAGACCTCACCAGACCGGGTCATTGGCTGAAGGAAGGTGACGTCACCACACCTGATAATTCCCATTGGCTGGAGGGCAGGGACATCACTAGACCGGAAGTGACGTCACATCCCTAAATATATCAACAGCTTGGTTTGGTTTATTGGGGTTTAACGTCCCAAAGCAACTCAGGCTATGAGGGAGGCCGTAGTGAAGGGCTCCGGAAATTTCGACCACCTGGGGTTCTTTAACGTGCACTGACATCGCACAGCACACGGGCCTCTGGTATTTAGCCTCCATCGAAATTCAATCCCCGCGGCCGGAATCGAACAAGCGTCTTGGGTCAGCAGCCGAACACCATAACCGCTGAGCCACCGCGGCGGCCCTCAACAGCTTCTAATGCTATCGAATTAAAAGTCAATGTAATTAGATGTTCCTGTGCATTTTTTGCCTTCGTGACAACATCTGACTGTGCGAGTATATAAACGGAAGTGCGGGGTGTCGAGTGCTATCACTTCACCGTAACGGACCACCCACATTACTTTTGCGGCGAATACTGCAAACTTATTATTCTATACCTCAAAGTCTTTCTAATGATTTCGCCGTTAGATTATTTCGCACGCGCTAAATTTCGCAAACCGAAAATGCAGGTCTCTATAAGGCAGGTCTCTATATAAGAGGAAGGAGCGCACAGAAGGGCACATAAACCCCAAGTACATGGACTGTAGTAAGTGCCCGTGGTGTCCATGCGCCCACCTCGCATGGACACCACGGGCTGTGGTGTCCATGCGTTACCGTTTTAATGTAGAGTTGTCAACCGAGTACCGTGATCTAAGGGTATACCTCCATTCTTAATCAACTTAAACGTTGGAATTTATTTCTCAGCAGGCTACAATAGGAAAGAAATGGTCGAAGTACTGTGGCCATCGCCTACGTGCACAACGCTCTCGCCATCTATTTAGAGCTGAGGAATGCCGGTAAGGTTTCTTCGAAGTTGAGCCTTTGGATGATGAGCTTTATAATGTATACTTTCAACCAACGTTTGGGGATGGAACTAGGCCGTTAATTCTGCCCAGAAATTCTCCCCTACAAAAGTAGGATTTTCATGGGCCTGCCTATGGGTAAGAACTATCCTGCCTATGGGTGAGAACTATTCAGCAGCCTATAAACTTCTCTCTGGAGCACCGGCCAATGGCAATTACCCGTGCATTTACGGAAGAGCTATAACAAACCGCCGTCCTGAAGATCGCTAGCCTAACCACCAGCGTCCATCCTGCACCCCGATTAGAAAGGTTATAAAGCTGGGCAAGTTGGTCAATTCACTGTGATATACAACGAGACAAGCCAGGAATAGAAAGGAAAAAAAAAAGGACCACATGGTACTTCCGCTGTGACGTTTCCTATTCACTGCACCTGTGGTTTATCGCACCGCATCTCATATGAACGGCGGTCCTTGCGCAAGATTTCATCAACGTTGATAAACCCAGCTGCACATTACCCGTCACGGACGGTTTCCCGAAGGCGGGACCGAGAGTTGAAAGCGGTTTGAATGCATGCGCACTTCGTAGTCCAGCTCCAGATTTAGGTCAATTACGGCCGCTCAGTGCAGATCGACCTGAGTTATACCCCCGTGACGTACAGTGCTTCCAGCCCGAATGCAAATATGGCAAGAGGTTGAAAACAAGAGCAAGAAGTGGGCTTGGGCAGGGCATGTAATGCGAATGGAAGACAACCGCTGGTCCTTAAGGGTAACGGAGTGGATTCCAAGAGAAGGCAAACGTAGCAGGGGGCGGCAGAAAGTTAGGTGGGTCGGTGAGATAAAAAAGTTTGCGGGAATATGGTGGCCGCGGCTAGCGCAGGACAGGGTTATTGGAGAGACATGGGAGAGGCTTTTGCCCTGCAGTGGGCGTAGTCAGGCTGATGATGATGATGGTGGTGATGCTGTACACTTAGAGCAACGCCCAGTTAGTCCAGATGCGAGAAAGATGGCTGCTAGGGAAAGCGACCAGTCTTGTAGATGGCGACGTGGACTGCTGGCTCGTGCGCCATGGAACCATGAGTTGGTTGGACGGCCTCAAAGAAAATGGCACATACCCACTACGGGGGAGTGGCCAAGGCACAGAAAAAAAATGAGCGCAGCCGCGAGCATGGCTTCTCGTCTTCCTCTTCTTAATGCAGAAGTAGGGGGCAATCTACAGAAAAACAGCAATCTTTGTTTGGCTCTAACCACCTCTTTAATTTACGACAGTAGGATTTTTTTTCCTCTGCGCAAACATCATTGGGGCCGCATTTGGTCGAGGCATTATGTCGCGACAGAAAACTTATTCCACTGCAGCGAAAACGATCACGGATGCGGCAAGCGCGAGCTTTCGTCTTCACGGTCTGTCCTCCTTGGTGTTCGGTCCACAATCTGGAAGGGGTCGAAGATGCAGGACCGTAACTTGGTGAGCGTGAAAAATTAACGTGCTTTTTAGCCCCTCGCATAGCTGCCGTGATTAAACAGGACAAAAGAAGAGACGCGTTTCGACCCCTTTCCCAAACGTGAACCCCAGAGATCTCCGCGAACTCCACCGAACGAGCGGGGCTGACTTCTCGACATCTGCAACCATCGAAATACCAGACCCCTTACAGCGGCGCTTAGCTACAACCAGTCGCTGTGCGATCTTATTGGGGAAGTTCCGGCGCATTTTCTTTTCTCAGGAGTCTAACCTTACATTCGATTAGCTATCCCAAAACGAGTGGGGTTCTTTAACGTGCACTGACATTACCGCAGGTGGTCGAAATTTCCGGAGCCCTTCACTACGGCGTCCCTAATAGCCTGAGTCGCTTTGGGACGTTAAACGCCATAAACCAAACCAAACCAAAACGAGTGGTTCCGCAGCAGCTCCAAAAGTGGTCCCTCAAAGAAGCTCCCTGCGGAATACCATACACAGCAGCTATCCTAGAGCGTCAAACGAATTCCCCAGTATCGCTTCAGAGCATCCCACGTGTCCCGTAGTGGGTCCCTAATTTTAACGCGATAGCTTTAAGGCTCCCGTTCCCCAGATAATTCGCCGCCGTCGTCGGCGTTATGAGCGAAAAATCCCAAGAGAAGCAGCCTAGGTGGGCCGACTAGGTCACGTGACCGTGTGTCGTCATCCCAATCTGCCCACCGGATTATGAGCAGGCGCACCACAGTGGCAGGTGGCAGTTAAATTAATGATAGTTTGCGAGAGGTTGCCCGGGAAGAGCAACCTGGGTCGCACAAGACCCACCGGTGGCAGCACATGCCATGGCAGGGCAGTGAAATAAAAGGTAGTGGAAACGTTTGCAGCCTTTTTTTTAACCCTTACTACCTGTGTACTATGTTCCTACGACCTTGTTCCTACCTCAAAAGAAAATTAAGTAGTAACAAGGTAGAGACTTCTGCTGTTACTACGTTTTTTGGCAGTCATTACACTTGTACTACCTCATTATAACCCTGGTAGTATCCATTACTACGTTGATCTGTAAATAGATGATAGGAATATGCACACGTATGTACACTAACATTCCTGGTGACATTGCTACTCAGTGCCCCATGTTTTTATATAATGAAAAGGGTTTCCTGAATGGCAGCAAATCTAACAATCTAGCAAATGTTACTGCAGGTAGTTACTGTTGCTACCTCTCCAGAGGTAGTAAATGTTACTACCTTCCAGTTACTACGCACAGTTACTACATAGGTAGTCATATATGTGACGGTTGTTGCTAGCCCAAAATGTAGTAACCTCAACTACCTTTTTTTTTTTAGAGTGTGGCGCATCGCTTAACCGTTGCACCACTGCACCAGGAGTGGTGAAAATCCAGAGTGACCAATTCCGCATATACGGGCATTCACTCATTAACGCTGTCGCATCATACCCTTAAAGGGATACTGAGGCGGTTTTCGAATCGGCTAACCTTCTAGGGTTTTGAAGTAGTGTCATTGCTGATCACGTCTGTGAAATTATTTTTTCGATTTTGGCTAAAACAGTGGCGCAATCACCAATTAAAACGCGATGTTTAAATTTCCCGCGCCCCGCGCGAGCGCAGGAGAGGGGAACAGCGGAGAGGGAAACCTCGTCCATGTCGGCCTGCGTGACGTCATGTTGAGGAGCCGGGGATGCTTCGGCGCACCCGAGCGCGCTTTCAGCGCGCGTTGTTTCTCGTGCTGCATGCGTTGTTCCTCGTACTACGTGCGTTGCGACGTACAAAGCGTGTCAGCCGACCTTGAGAATCAGATTCAACAGGTGCTACTCTGCGTTCGTGTCCACGAACAACTACGACCGCGACTGTGTCGTCTTCCACTGTTTTCCGCAAGACCACAAGCTCGCAGCGCAACCGCTCGCTGCTGTGACGAAGAGTTCAAGCCGACTAAAGCAAGCTTACTCTGCTCGAAACACTTTCGTAAGAGCGGCTACAGGCAGAGCTTGTCCTGGTGTGATCTCTGGAGATTTCTGTCGAAAAGGCGCGGCTGAACCATGACACAGTTCCATCGATTTCCTCGCGCATAAGAGGCGTGTCACCATTCTGAAGAAGCGCCTCTTTTAAAAGTAGAAACATGCTCACTTAGCCCCTGAAGAAACCTTATAGAGGCTTAAGCATGTGTCGCTCTCCTCAGCTTAGGTGCGGCCAGACCACCTGAGACGTGCTCAGCAAGGCTCGGTTAGTGATTTTATACTCGGTTCGACGTGTCCAAGCAAGCAAGCAAGCAAGCAAGCAAGCAAGCAAGCAAGCAAGCAAGCAAGCAAGCAAGCAAGCAAGCAAGCAAGCAAGCAAGCAGAGCAAATCACAATAAAGCAAAGCAAGCAAGCATCGAAGCTCTTCATATGCGGCATCTCGTTTAATCCTAGCTAAGCAATTAAAATGAAAGCGTTCGACGTTGATTTTGGATGCAAATTTATGAGAGAAATGAATGCCAATCGAGTTTTTGCAAAAAAACACCGCAACCTTACTCGGTTTCTTCATCAAGTTGTGGCAGCGGTCGAGTTGCAGCTAGCTTGGCTTTTAAACACACATATAGTTGGCAACTACTTCACTGAACCTAAACTGCAAATCTAGGAAGGGCGAACGTTTCCGAGGCAGCGATTAATATTTTCTGGCATCTGCTGAACGCGCCAGGAGTGAAGCGTATTTGTGCGCGTATTTGGCTTGGTTTCCAGCGCACCATGATTGCGTCACTATCTTGTGGTCGCATGCCTCGCAGTGCTTGGCCACTGCGCTTCGCTAATTTTGACACCAACTTTGTGCTCCTTCATCGTTCACTTGAAATACTTTCTTGCCCCAACCTGCAACGCCGGGTACTGAGAACAGGATTTACACAGTGCTTTGGGCCTTTTCTTTAGGATGACGCTCTTCCGGGCGAGCCAGGAGGCGTCCGGTGGTGGTAATTGACTTGAGTATTGTTCGCACCCCTTCTTTTCCGAGAGAGAGAGAGAGAGAGAGATAACTTTTATTTTTCAGCTCAAGTCCGAGCCATCTTATCTGCCCGTTTGGTGGGCGTTATTTATCGGCGGCGGCGGAGTGGGGCCACGTGTCCCTTGGATGCGTCGGATGTGGGCGGCGAGGAGCGGCCAGAGGGTGGGCTGCAGAGAGGTTGGTGGAGCGGTCCATCGGGCCCACGTGAGGTGAAAGGGGGGAGGCAAGGTATGCGAGGAAGGTATGGTGGGAGAGTTAGTGGCGCGGGGGCATAACCAATATGTATGAATGTTTGAGGGGTGCTCTCCGCACACGAGACAGGCGGGTTTGCCCGGTTTATGAAGGATGTAGTGGGAATACAGTTCGCAGGGAAGGGAGTTAGTCTGTGCCTGTCGAATTAGAGTGGTGTCAGCACGGCAAAGGAAATGGGAGGGTGAAGGAAGGGTTCGTCGCATGTGGCGCAAATTGCGAAGGTGTTCGCGGCGGTCCTGTCGGTGTGTAGCGCAGTCTGCCTTGGGATTATAATGGGCTGGCCAGGCAGTCGGAGGGCCCGGTGGTATTTTTTCACGGGCCAGAGCATGAGCAAGCTCATTCTCCGGTATACCTTGATGACCAGGAATCCAGTCAAGGCGGACATGGAGCGTAGGGTGGGCTGTTAGGTATTGCAGCAAAGTGTCTAGGATATGGGGAGGGAGTTTTTGAGATTCGAATGAGCGTATGGCAGCCTGAGAGTCTGCACGTATGGTGATGGTGGAGGAAAGGTGGTCGTGAAGCGTGATCGCCTCTGCTATGGCCAGCGTTTCTGCGTCGGTTGAGGAGGGCACTCCTGTGTGGAGATGCGTGGAGGTGCTTCGAGGGCCGACTACTGCAGTAACTACTTGGTGCTCGAGGATATGGGCATCGGTATAGTAAGTGTCGTGGCCCAGTGCGGGTAAATGGTTCGCCAGTGCTTCACGCCGCCCGGGATTTATCGTTGGAGACATGTGGCGTGGAATGGGTTTTACAGTAAGACGCGGGAGGCTTTTCCACGGGGGAGCAGATGGTTGAAGCGAGGGTAGTTGGGAAATGGTGTGTCCGAAAAGGCTGAGGAGGTCTCTGCCTTGCTCGGAGGTAGAGAGACGGTGTATCTGGGCTCGGTGGTGTGCTGCTGCGCGTTCTTCGAGGGAGTTGAAAATGGCGGCGTCTGCGATCAGAGCATTTGCGGCGTAGATGGGAACTCCCATGGCTAATCGAGTGAAGCGACGCAGAGACGCTTCCAGTTTGCTTACTTGAGAGGATGTGAGGCGTTGATAGGGGTAGGCGTACATGACCCTCGAATAAACGAGTGCTTCTATAACTCGACGGAGTTCGTGTTCTCTGAGTCCATGCTTTTGACGAGATATACGGGACAGCATGTGGCGAATTTGGTTCAGTTGTTGCAGGAGTTGGCTAAGCCACACGTTGCACTTGCCATCTTGTTGAAAAGTGAAGCCAAGGATCTTGATGTGGCTCCGTCGGGGAATAGGGGTTTGCGCGAGAGAGAGTTGAATGAGTTCGCGGTAGGAAGAAGCGGTTTTTTGAGGAGCGTTAGAAACCACGATGTATTCCGACTTTTCGCCGGAACAACTCATACCTATGCGGCGTGCATGCTCCTGAACGACGTCGAGGCCTTGCTGCAAAGTGGATTCTAGTTCCCCGGCGTTTCCTGTGGTAGACTAGAGAGAGATATCATCCGCATATATAGCGTGGCGTAGGCAGGAATTTCAGCGAGTTTTCGGGGCAGTTCTTTCATTGCCAAGTTGAAAAGCATAGGTGAAAGAATGGATCCCTGTGGTGTACCTGCGGTGAGGGGAAAGGGGGCGGAAGGTGTGCCGTCGGGGCCAATGATTCGGAGGGTCCTGTCTGTAAGAAAGTCTTTGATGTAGTTGAACATGCGGACCCCAGGCCGAGTGTCTGCCAGGTTGGTGAGAATTGCGGAGTGGGCGACATTATCAAAAGCCTTTTTGATATCCACGCCGGTCAAAACTCGAAGCTGTGCGCTGCTTGGGAAGGCGTACAAATCCTCATAGATTTGCCGTCCAATGTCTTGTGTGCATACGTGGGCGCGGAATCCGACCATAGTGGGAGCAAGACAGCGATTGGTATGCATGTGCCATTCGAGGCGGGTAAGGGCCATCTTCTCCATCAGCTTCCCTAGGCAAGAAGTCATGGATATAGGTCGGAGGTTAGTGATGAGCGCAGAGGATTTTCCTGGTTTCGGAATCATAATTACGTGTGCCTCTTTCCACGCAGCGGGAATTTTCCCGGAGCGCCAAACAGTATTAATGATCTGAATAAGTTCGTCTAGTTTTGAATCGGGGAGGTTACGGAGTATACCATAGGTAATTTTATCTGGGCCAGGTGCTGTGTTTCGCTTAAGGGAGCGTAGAGCAGCCTGAAGTTCGGCGAATGTGAAGTCAGAATTCATTCCTTGCTCGTCTGCTTCTTCTTCGGTGTAAGGGTATGACGGGGAGCTGGCAGGAGAAGTAGAGGATGGGTAAAATTGATTTCGGATTTGCTCAGCCAGCTCTTCTTGTGAGACGGAGAGGGCCAACTGTAGCTTTTGAAGTGTGTTACGAGGTTTACCCTGTCCAAGTAGAGTGCGCATAATGTGCCAGACTTTTGGAGTGTGGAGTCTCTCGACCATGTCATCGCAGAGCTGAAGCCAGTTGTTCGTGGCTAGTTGGTCAGCGTATTCTTGGGCTGCTTGCGTTAGTTCAGCAACTTTTCTTTTCAGTGCGTGGCTAGATCTACAGTTGCGCCAAGCTTTTATGGCCCGGCGACGTTGTTTCCATAGCCCAAGTAGGTGTGTGTCAATGTATGGATAGTCGGGAGATCGGTGGATATGTTAGTTGTGTTGGGAGACGGTCTCCATAATGGCGCTACACCATTTTTCGGGGTCCTCGAGTGAGACTGATAAGGAGTCGAGGGCCGGCCGAGCCTTTGGCCAGTTTACGAGCATAGTGGGAGGTAGATGTGTTCCGGGTGGTCTGGAGGGTCGCTGGGACGTGAGCGTTATCTGAAGAATACAGTGATCACTCCCCATCGTGTCACCCGTATTACTCCAAGAAGCGCGGAGATCGCTGCGAATCCATGCAAGGTCGGGGTTTGTGTCGGATTGTGCTCCACATCCTAGACGTGTAGGCATGAACGTGTCATTCAGGAGGGTGAGGTGATGAATACTGGCGAAGCGGTCGAGTTTTCGTCCGGAGGCTGAAGTACGGTCGTATCCCCATGCAGGGTGTGGGCAGTTGAAGTCACCAAGAAGGACGAAAGTAGTAGGGACATTAGAGGCAGGGAGGGCCGTATGCAAAGGTGGGATGCTGGTTTTAGAGTCGGAGGGAGTCCAGTAGCAGTTTAAAATCGTGATACGGTGACCCTGATAGGTGGAGTGTGTCAGGACATGCTCTTTCGTCCCGGAGTTGAGGTGGGATGTATCTTCCTGAATGGTGGGTATCGTGCGCCGTATGTATGTAACCGTCAAAATCGGCGGAGGAGGGGGCGTTTGATGTCCTTTTCTCTTCATGACTATACTTAGCTGAGTAAAATGGTCGTAACCTGGAAGAGAAAAGGCACCGTGCGTTTCTTGCAGTGCGATGACGTCTGGGTTAACGCCAGTAATCCGCATGTGTTGCAAGAGGGCATTTTTCTTGCGACGAAAACCGCGGCAGTTCCACTGCCAAAGAATTAGAGGGTTTTGGGGTGGAGATGTGTGTCGCATGATATCACTCATCATGCGGGTCTTCCTCCATGGTGTCGAGGTTAGGCACAGGAGGGGCGCTTGCGCGCTTTCGAGGGGGAGCATTGGAGTCTCTGTCGGGAGAGCATGGGGCAGAGGACGCGAGGGAGAGGAGATGGTGCTCTAGTTGCTCGACGCGAGCCGTCAGTTGTTGTAAGGCCAATAGGACGGGAGCAAGGGATTGCTGTATGAGAGCAATAGCGTTGTCGGTAGGGAGGGGTGAAAGTGGAGTAGGTGTGGAGGGACGGAGTAAAACCGGTGTTGGAAGGACGGGGGAGGGGGTGCGATGGATGTGGGAGATGGACCGCTCACCTCGTGACTTGGTGGAGTCTGTGACTGCATCACGGAAGCTTGCGGTTTAGTAGAGGAGGTGGAGGTGCTGGTTGCCGCACCAGAAGTGGTGGACGGTGGCCGCTTGGCAGAGGGCTTGGTTCGAGATTGACTTCTTTGCGCGGTCTCGTGCCCCGGGCTGTTGCTGCTGCTGTTGCTGCTGCTGTTGCTGCTGCTGTTGCTGCGGCTGTTGCTGCTGCAGGAGAGCTGAAGGGCCTCGTAGCGGTTCGAGGTAGGCAGGGGCGGCCAGATGGTCGCGTCGGCTTTAGGGGGTGGAGGGGCGGCGCGGGCGCGATGGCGTCGTTGGGCGCGGTGCCACTTTAGGACTGCAGCGTCAGCGTCTTTCCTTGCGGGGCACTCAGGATGAGACGGTGTGTGGTCTCCCTTGCAGTTCCAGCAGTGTGGTTCACATTCATGTGGGGTAGTCGTTGGGTCTTGGTCAGGAGGAAACGGTTGGCTGCAAATCGAGCACCGAACAAGGCTAGGCTTGTTAGGACAGACGTCGGCACGGTGCCCTATGGCGTGACAATGCGTGCATTGTTTGCTGTGGGGCTTTTGCGGGTAGACGCGGTACACTCCGCTGTAGAAGATGGCATAGCGTGGTAGACGGGGCCCTTCGACGGTGAGCAGAAGTGTGTTGGTACGACCGAGACGGCGGGCGCTTAGTAGTCGGGTGCCGTCAACACGAAGGTTAGCGGCAAAGTCGTCTTCGGTAAAGTCCATGGTGATGCCGTGTATAACACCACGGGCGTTAAGGGGGTCGTTAGCTACGTACGAGGTGACTTCGTACTGGGTGTTGTTCAGTGAAACTTGCTTGAGTTGGAGCAGCTTGTCAGCAGCGGCTGGGCGGTGGGTATCGATGGCCAGGATGTTTTGCGAGGTGCGGAGTTTGATGTAGGTATTGTCACGTTCAGTCTTGGTTAGGCGGGCGGAATCCATGACGGACCGACAGAGCACAGGGAATAAAGTGTTGCCGAGGTTGAGGTGGTTCGCAAATTTCATGACGATCGTGGCTGCGGTGGCTTGCCGGGGCGCCGCGGGAGCACAGTGCTTGTGATTCAGCGCCTGGGCTGCTGACTGGCTAGGCGAGCTCCCCGCCGTTCCGGCTGCGAGCATGCTGGCGAGCGCGGGGGGCGTTGCCCCGGAGGTGCAGATGTAGGCTTGGCTTAGCGCGCCCGGCGTGGGCGGCCAGCCAGATGCTGATGTGCCAGAAAACGGCGCAGAACGCTTGGAATTTTGATTACCAGGCGTACAGGCGATGAAGTAGCACTCCTATAGACCGGTTGGTGGCGATCCGAGGTCAGGAACCTGGACGTAGACGTGATTTTGCTGGAGCTCGGTGTGCGCACAGCCGATCACGGTGGCGCTAGTGGCGCCCTCCCTACTTTCCGAGAATACGAGCCGATGTTGTGCTGTAGCGCGTCTTTGACGCTGGCGTATGCTTGTGCTAGGCATAGAATTTTTTGCTTGTGTCTTTTTTGGTTTCAGGCGATACGTGGAATGAGCAAACTGTAGTATCCTTTTCTTCGGTGGTCAGTAAAAAAAAATAGTCGCCGTATTCGCTGTTACAACGACACGGAAAGCTGCGATCTGCCCCCAACGCAGCGCCAGATCCGCATCGGCAGCTTCTCCAGTCCTCAGTGACGTCACGACCTCTCTTGACCAATCACGGGCGGCGGCGCGCCGCGCGGCGTGCCCCGCGGCACAGGCCGCATATTTCGGCTAAAAAAGGCAATTCGCGCTTGTTTTTGCCTTATTTGGATGCGATATTCCAGCATACAGTATGGAAAACTATAGGATGCCGCTGCCAGCCCGATTTTCAGAAAAAATGCTTCAGTCTCCCTTTAAGGCGGACTTTAAGCGTGTCCCTTCAAATTTTTTAAAACGTTCCGTTTTGTCCATTGCCTTTCCGCGGGTTTCCAACCCACAGAAACGCGGATACGGCGGAGCGGACGGCGGTGGCCCCAGCGCCGAAAATTCTCCGTGGAACTCCGTAGTCCAGAATTCGGGCACCTCGCTCGTGCAGCAGCAACAGCTACAGCAGCAGCAGCAGAAAGGCCCGTCGTCGTCGAGTGGTGTCCAATCGGGCGGCAGCGGTCCGTTGCCGGTGGAGGTGGAAGAGGAACGCCCACAGCAGGTGGTGGAGGGCGTGTCCTGCCGGCTGCTTCCTCTGCTCATGGCTGCTGGCCTGGTAGGCGGAGCAGCACTTGGGTTCGCCATCCGCGCCACAGACAACCCCTGGACCAGCCGACAGATCATGTACGTCGGCTTCCCCGGTGAGCGATAATTCGACGCTATCTAATGTTTACCACCAACTGCACTATCAAATGCAGCACCATCAAGTGCTGCTGGCCAGCCGAATTATTTAATTTCATTTATTTGGACACGCTTGCAACCAAATCGAGGGGGCCCAGGTTATAGCTGCTATTTCGCATTGCAGTGAGGAAACCCTAGACCCTCTTACATATGAAATGCTGTGCTATGGAAAGTGGCATGATCAAGTACCATTGGCAGCGTCATTGTCGAATGCTGTTCACCGCGCAAATGACTGATCCTATTACCACTTTTAAATGTTACTGACAGCGACGCCAGAAATCTTTGGCGTTAAATTCCACGTAAGCAGCCCAAATGCTCCCTAGCTAAGGTGTGGTCAGGCTCCGCAATCACACAGCTATGACAATAATTGATTGCAGATCCATACGACACGTCACCAAGGAATCGCATGATCCATGATTCCCGTAACCTGACGGGACAATGCAGTCGAGGCACTTACATCACGCCACTGCCAGATGTCATGACGCACGCGTGCGCCAGGGCCTACTGGTGTCGCCGCCATAGCTGCGCCGCTGGCCACGTGGTGATGACGTCATTCTGTCCGAAAGACGCCATCTCCGCCAAACAAGCCTTCAACAACTGGCGGCAATGTTGCCGAAGAGCCGTGTAGTAAAGAAAAGAAGACCCCATAATCCAAAGTGCGCCTCCCATGCCCTCATTTTTATCACGACCTCAGTCTCGCGTTGATGCCGGAGGGACACGTGTTGATGCCGTCATTTAGAGCGAACGACGCTGTGTCCGTGCAACAAACCTATCGTTGCTACAATTTTCTTTCCCTTCTTTGTTCTGGGCATTTCCTTCATTACTTGAGTGAGTGTTTCTTCCTTTTTGTTCTCGCAGAGTGCGTGCCGAATTGGCTGGTGTGCTGTGCAATGTTAATTCATTAGTTTTTATGATGTCTGGACAATATCTGTGTGCTTTGTACTTTTGATTTTTGCTATTTTTATTAAGATTTGTTAATATTTGTATGGCCATCTTGCTTGTACTATGATAAAGCGGGCAATATTTTATACATAAATAAAAAGTAAGCTGGATCTGCGAAGTAAAATAAAACTGGCTGTCTCTGTGACATGTTCTAAATGAGTTCTGATGGGGGCTTTGGGAATAGTGGCAATCATAGCTGCTGCTGCTTTTAATAATAATAGTAACAACAATAATAATAATAATACAATAATAAAAAACAGCTGTTGTTCCCCAGACATCAAATATTGAACAGCAGCCTTCCTCCTGGGTGATGATGAGGCAATGACGGCCGTACCTGGCGATCGTCCAGAATCATTGTTTTTCTTCTGATGACCGAAATACATTACACGGACACATTCTGACTTGCAGAGCCCGGTATAGTGCTCTACGGTCTCCTTTGTCCATCTGTCAGAACGGGTGCATAATTGCATCTGAACTAAAGGCAGTCTACTCTTGCTCTGCACCGTTGAGGACGTCGATAGACGTGCAACGGGACGACATATGCCCACACTCTGAGCACGAATACACCTATATGGGAGTAAAAAGGGTGTAAGCTCTCCTGTAGCACACTCTCTTTCATACTTCCTTTTATAACACTCCAAAAATAAAGGAATGAAAAGGAGTAAGCTGCCACTTGCGAACTTTTTAAAAGGGAGTGTGCTAGAGGAGTGCTTACTCCATTTTTACTCCTTTATACATACACTCTAAACACAATATAACTATATAGGAGTAAAAAGGGTGTAAGCTGTCCTCTAGACTCCAAACACTAATACACCTTTACAGGTGTAAAAAGGGTGTAAGCTGTCCTCTACACCCTAAACACGAATACACCTATATGGGAGTAAAAAAGTTTGTAAGCTGTCCTCTACACTCTACTCAAGGATACACCTATATGGGAGTAAAAAGGGAGTAAGCTGTCCTCTACACCCTAAACACGAATACACCTATATGGGAGTAAAAAGTTTGTAAGCTGTCCTCTACACTCTACTCAAGGATACACCTATATGGGAGTAAAAGGGTGCAAGCTGTCCTCTACACCCTAAACACGAATACACCTATATGGGAGTAAAAAGTTTGTAAGCTGTCCTCTACACTCTACTCAAGGATACACCTATATGGGAGTAAAAGGGTGTAAGCTGTCCTCTACACCCTAAACACGAATACACCTATATGGGAGTAAAAAAGTTTGTAAGCTGTCCTCTACACTCTACTCAAGGATACACCTATATGGGAGTAAAAAGGGAGTAAGCTGTCCTCTACACCCTAAACACGAATACACCTATATGGGAGTAAAAAGTTTGTAAGCTGTCCTCTACACTCTACTCAAGGATACACCTATATGGGAGTAAAAGGGTGCAAGCTGTCCTCTACACCCTAAACACGAATACACCTATATGGCAGTAAAAAGTTTGTAAGCTGTCCTCTACACTCTACTCAAGGATACACCTATATGGGAGTAAAAGGGTGTAAGCTGTCCTCTACACCCTAAACACGAATACACCTATATGGGAGTAAAAAAGTTTGTAAGCTGTCCTCTACACTCTACTCAAGGATACACCTATATGGGAGTAAAAAGGGAGTAAGCTGTCCTCTACACCCTAAACACGAATACACCTATATGGGAGTAAAAAGTTTGTAAGCTGTCCTCTACACTCTACTCAAGGATACACCTATATGGGAGTAAAAGGGTGCAAGCTGTCCTCTACACCCTAAACACGAATACACCTATATGGGAGTAAAAAGTTTGTAAGCTGTCCTCTACACTCTACTCAAGGATACACCTATATGGGAGTAAAAAGGGAGTAAGCTGTCCTCTACACCCTAAACACGAATACACCTATATGGGAGTAAAAAGTTTGTAAGCTGTCCTCTACACTCTACTCAAGGATACACCTATATGGGAGTAAAAAGGGAGTAAGCTGTCCTCTACACCCTAAACACGAATACACCTATATGGGAGTAAAAAGTTTGTAAGCTGTCCTCTACACTCTACTCAAGGATACACCTATATGGGAGTAAAAGGGTGCAAGCTGTCCTCTACACCCTAAACACGAATACACCTATATGGGAGTAAAAAGTTTGTAAGCTGTCCTCTACACTCTACTCAAGGATACACCTATATGGGAGTAAAAAGGGAGTAAGCTGTCCTCTACACCCTAAACACGAATACACCTATATGGGAGTAAAAAGTTTGTAAGCTGTCCTCTACACTCTACTCAAGGATACACCTATATGGGAGTAAAAGGGTGCAAGCTGTCCTCTACACCCTAAACACGAATACACCTATATGGGAGTAAAAAGTTTGTAAGCTGTCCTCTACACTCTACTCAAGGATACACCTATATGGGAGTAAAAAGGGAGTAAGCTGCCCTCTACACTCCCAACACGAATACACCTATATGGGAGTAAAAGGGTGCAAGCTGTCCTCTAGTGCACACTAGAGGACAACTTTACTCCCTTTTTACTCCTTTCGGTTTAGAGTGTAGAATAATGAAAGGGAGGGCGCTAGAGAACAGATTATTCTCTTTTTACTCCTTTCTTTTTAGCATGCAGCTTTCCTGGACATCCAGCTACAAGCACCATCTGTTGGTCGCCAATACAGAACACCCCGTGACACTATGGAATTTTTTTTTAGACTTGTAATTTTTAGAAAAATTAGACAGTCCTGAGAGATTCTGCGCGAACATGGTGATTACCGTGGTCGACTGTTCTTCCGCGCTGCAAAATGTGGCCAGTAAAAATGCTTCCTGCTCTCACACCAACTATTTACGACGGCAGTAGAAAATCAATGGAATGTATTGAAAGTTCGAAATTCCCGCTATGATTTTGCGTGCTTAGCGCCACATCGCACGTGGTGGCAGCCATGCGAACTAGAAGTGTTTGTCCAGATGCCCTAGTCCTGTCCCTCAAATGGCTAGCGCTGTGATACAGGGGCTTCAATGGGAGCCGACCTATCCAATACACTCCTAAGCTCACATGATTGCCAGAGGAGCCACTCACGCATTTTTATTTACAAGCTTCGCTTATAGCCTTGAAGAATTCACGGAGCTCCATGGGAGGTCTGCTGGGTGAAGCACAACGAGGTGGTACCTGTTGCATAAAGGTGGTGCATTTCATGAGGTAGGGAAATTCATTAGATCGCGGAGTAGACTGCAGGCTTCGTTTTTTTTTCTTTTAAACTTTTTTACGCCCGCTCTTATAATTATATTGTGCCTTCCTGTTCTTCTTCTGCATCTTTTGCGTCCACATCGATTATGTTGTATTTAATCGAGGCTACACTGGACGTCAGAAAATGAGAAGGGTAGCACCCTGTACATACTCCCCATTTAGCAAACCGATGGAGAGGCCCTTAAAGAAGTTATGAGTTTTACTAAAGCAAATTAAATTAAGAAGCTGGTCCACTTAAAACAGAGGCCTGCAGAGTTAAAAAAAATGCTGATGCTGGTTAGAGTGTTTGGAAAATCTGGGTACAGATATAGGATGTCAACTGCGTTTGTGACGCTACACTAGCGTTAGCGGCACGGGTAAGCTCTAGTGACAGCCTGGTGAGGTCATGAGTGAAGCCATTGGATTCGGCCCAATCAGTGATTAGCATTCTGGCCAATCAGCGTGGCGCGTTATCTTGACGTCATGCACGACGCCGCTATGTTTCAACCAATCGCCATGGTGCGTGATCATGACGTGATGCATGACATCACAACATTTTGACCAATAAGCGTTATGAGTTACATCTGGTGTGTTACGCCAACGGCGCTGAAATGGCATACGGGACGTCCTTTGTTTCAGACACAGGCTTGCGACCATGCGGATCTTAAGAGAAGCTAAGCTTAAGAAGCTTATATCGACTGTTTTGCTGAACACAGTTTAATGCAGGTGCACGAACCTTTTTTAACGTAACGTGATGCCAATCAGTACTCGCAACTTCCCATGACTTATCCTGATAATTTCAGGATCGTGACTTCAACGTGGTATAATTACGCAGTATTGAGCGGTTATTTACCACGTCACAAGATATAACGGGCAACAAAAACAAAGAAAATTAAGCAATCCTCACCAGCCCTTAAACAAAGCTCATCATAGCTCTTCCTTGTTTGTACTCGCAGTTCTTTCGTCATCTGCGTACCTATTAACAAAAATGTAACTTGGACCTGTTAACGCCTCCGATATTCTTTAGGCTGTGCCCTGTTTTCAATGATTTAGTGCGTCGCCACCACTTGTACTTTTTCTGCTAACTCAATATTAGACAAGAATGGGTCCCTTTTTTGTGATGATGACGTTTTCTATGGCGCGTTAATACTGCAAAAGGAAACTCTGGAAATTATTATTATTATTATTATTAGTAGTAGTAGTAGTAGTAGTAGTAGTAGTAGTAGTAGTAGTAGTAGTAGTAGTAGTAGTAGTAGAAGTAGTAGAAGTAGTAGTAGTAGTAGTAGTAGTAGTAGTAGTAGTAGTAGTAGTAGTAGTAGTAGTATCACTTTATTTAGTCCCCGAAGATCAATCACAATGAATGTAAAGTTCTAGGATTTCTGTGACTGCACAGAACTGCTCAGTGCGTCGGGAAAGCGTGCTTCACCACCTATTGACTCTTTATGCGGTGAAAACCACCTGCCTGTCAAGCCCGTGCAGAAGCACACGCGTAAATTCACCGCATATTCAAGGCCACGTGTACGTAGCATCCTATCGCTAATCGATAGCGCGAAGGTACATTGCGCAAGTGGCCGGGAAGTAAAACAGAAGGTGGATTTTCTTTTCGCCAGTGGCATTCTTCAAAGACGCGACGCCGTAGCAGCGATGTAGTACTTTGTCCTTACCGAACCGTCAACACACCTCTTCAAAATTTTTTTTCACCTTCTTCCAGCCGCGTGTTCCGTATAGAGTAGTAATCTGTATTCGCTATTAAGACGAGCTCTGGGCTAGATGACTCGAGACCAGAACTCTCGGCCCGTTTTGTGTACCGGCCTCCTTGTCTGCACGGAATAAATATTGCAACTCCTAGCTGCGAGCAAACAGTTTACAATGTGTGCGGCATTACGAAATAGGCGTGGACACCAGAAAAACTAGCTCGTTCAATGGTTACACAAGTCTTTTCATCGCAGTAGTGATTCCTGCATCGTTACAGCCAGAGCAACTGACTTACAACGAAATGTTCATCTGTGGCAATCAGAACGAAGCGCGGCTTTCACTGACATCTCTCCTTCGATGTACGAAACTCTTGTAATCTCCTGCACAGCAAACTCGGGCAGCGAAGTGGAACTTGAAAAGAGCCATTCGTGCAGAGCCCCCAAAGATCTACACCTACTTCAATTTTTTCCCCACACTCCGGGAGCCGGGGCGTGTGTTCTTTATCAGATACCGCGCACGGCGCAGCAATATGACCTTTGTTTTTTTCCTGCTATTTTTATTAATATTTGCCGGACGGAAACACCATCGGCGCAAAACGGGGCCGGCTGGCCGCCTGCAGCAGACGACGCTCAGGAGTCGTGTCGTCTGCGATAGCCCCGCTGTGACGTCATCGGCGTTGCCATGGAGACCGCACGCTGGCCGGGGATAGCGGCTCGCTTCCCATCATTACTCTTTGCATTGTGCGCGCGTGCCGCGAGGCTTTGTCGCTTCCCCGCGGCGGCCTTAATTTCTTTGGCCCTTCAACCCTAACTCCTTTATCTCTCCTTTTTTCTCCGCTTTCCTCGAATAACTTCTGCGTGTGTGGAGTCTTTGCAGCATAGTAGCGAATCAAGACGTTTCCGCCTTTGTCGTGTTGTGCCAACTTTTTCCGCGTTGCTGCGATTCGATGCCTTCCTTTTAGTCTGAGAGCACCTGCGAACCTCTCTTAAGAGAAGGAAAGGTCGCTATGCGCTTCGAACGGCAAAAACGTGATTGCAGCGCGCATATACGAAGCCGTTTATGAATGCGCATTCCTGCAGCCAAAGCTGCTTTTGTTGCGAGCATATATCGTGGAAGCATTGTGGAACCTCGATCTGCAGGTGTCTCTGTTTGCTGCAGATTTGTTACAATGAAAGGCAGCATCTTATACACTTGGCAGGTGGAGGTTGCCCGATCTGCGATACGCACATGAATTAATGATGTATCGCGGTTCAGGCTTACTGTTCATTTGATCATTGCACTTGCACAGAAGTTCCGGTTCGCGACTATGTGGCTACTAAAAAACTGAAAGCCACGCCATCTAGGGCAAGCACTCTGTAGGTGTCGTAGTGCACGCCCCGGGTCAAAATGTTATTGGAGCAGTGTGAGCAGTGCTGGGAAATAAATGGCGACTGTTTTGATTGTCATTATTCAAGCTTAACAGAACTATGTCAACATTCTAACTGCGTGTGCATCGAGAGGAGGAGTATGTAATTGGGTGTGCGTCATTTGCGGACTGATGCGACCACGTTATGCTTGACCACCACCAGCTTGGATATGCTGCCACCTGTGTGATGAGACAGAGCTTCTCCTAATCACGCTCAGTTTTAAGTTTGATCGCCGCTGTTTTTGAACAGGCATATATTGATATGAAGAGGCAACAACAATATATGCGCAGCAATTGGCAATTTTCAAATTTTCAAATTTTAACAGTCAATATTTCGAATCCGTGATGTTTTTCGGTTTCACTTGAAACATAAATCTACGCAGTCGGGTGGGCCTCATTAACCAAGCACGTGCAGATCAACCACCTGCGGCCAGCACCTGCAATTGAGCGCACCGCAGCCTCTAGAAGTCTGTCTACGGGCTCGCCCTTGTATTCGAAAGGGGTCAAATAGATCATAAGCGTATGATGAAGTTCTAAAGGTAATTCATAGATAGATAGATTTGGTACTTAAGAATAAGAAGTGGAGGAGCAAAAAAGAAACCCAAATGTTGGTGGGACGTGGATAGTAAAGATGCAGTATCAAGCCGCCAAGCAACTTCTCGGGCACACCCGTAACCAAGACGGGAAAATACGGTATATATACGAATCTAGACCGATACTTTTTTTTTTGAGCACGAGATATGAAACTCTTAGGTCGGCTTATATTCAAGTATTTTGTCGTTGTATTCGTAATAAACTTATTGCTTGTGCCGCAACGAGGAAGGCCTCCACGGGCCCGAAGAAAGGCTGCCATCCCGAAGTGGAATCAGTAGTGAAATCGGTACTGGCACAGTTAGTGTAATCGGGGAGGTCAGCGACACTTCCAATGAGCACAGAAGTGCAAGAGAGCGAGTCATTCCATGGGACCAGTGAAACGCGCGAGCTAACTCCAACAGGCCGCATAAAGCGCGTGCCTCTGGGAAATGGTAGCTCGCTGCAGCCTAGGATGACATCCTGGAATGCTTGGTTCCGCCCTCGTTCCGAAAGTGCATCATTTCCAATGCGCTTCACGGCACAGACGAATTAGCACTTTACGAAGAGGACAGTGATAAGGACGTCAGTGATGGCGTGATGAACAAGACGAGTGAGCGGCAGCAGATTAATGATATGAATGCTGCTTGCGTGCTGTCCATTCTGTCATTCTCAATTGTCTTTTGGGTAGGCCTACACTCGAGGAAAGTAAGTTTTTTATTATTATTATTTGGCCTTCAACTTTCGGGTGTCGGCTTTGAATCGAGGCCTTACTAGATTCGAGTAAGTACGCTAGACCCTTATTCAAAATTCAAGAGAAATGGGACGAATACAGAAATCAAGAGAACCACGCCCACAATATGGTGCAGGAAAATGTTAAGGCCACAACCTGTAAATGGACGGCAGGTATTCGAATGAGAGATAAGCAGGCGCCTAGAAAGTTCTGGAACCACCTGAAGGCACTTGGCACCATTTTGAAAGAAACGCTTCCCCATAAATATGATGATGACGGTAACTTGTTGAAAAATGAAGCTGCCATGCAATTTTTCAGCGAACAGTCGGAAGAGGCTTATAAAGTGTGTGATTACGCCAGCGGTACGCGGCTTGATGCAGGCTGCAACCAAGGCGAAGTTTCTGATGTCGACGTAGACCAGTTAGACTGGGAAAAAGCGGAGAAAAGGGTCTCTTTGCATAGAGCAACAGGTTTGGACAAAATACTAATGAGACTAATTCCGTTGCTTGATGAAGAAACAAGAAAGACTTTGTGTGCTGCTTTAAGTGACCTATTGCGAACTAAACAAATCCCAGCAAATCCCAACGGCAAACGGATAACGCTTGCTGTTGGGATTTGCTGGGATTTCTTTACTTCTCAATACGTCACTACGGCAAATGTCACTAGAGCAAATACAGCAAACGGATAACGCTTGCTGTTACTGCATGCAAGACAGGGAAATGATAGAACATATTCTTATCCAGTGTAAGACCCTCCAACCCTCAGTGCACGATGCCGCCGCGGGAATCCGCGAAGCAGTAGGGCTTCGGAATAGCCAGGACATGCTCTATTTTCGAAAAGTATAAACAAGTAAGAGACGACTAAAGGATTGCTGGAGAGGGTCAAGGGAGTCGTTTAGAAGCGGGAAGAAGGTAGGCCGTTAATCCGAAGACACTGAGCACGCTAGTAATTTATGGCTATGCGACATTTGTCACCACTTCGGTATAAACGGGAAGCCATTAATTATGCTGGATTATCTTCGACACTACTCACTTAACGTACACTAACGCTTATGCATGGTTACTCTGCTGGCAACAAATATCGCGCTCCTTTCCGAGAATGCACGAGAAGGCAAGTTATCACGCCACTTCGCGTTTGTGGCGTGGCCGTTCCTGGCCGAGCTTCCCCAGTACTGTTTGGGTCGATAAAATCTCTGCAGCACTGTTGGAGCTATAAGCTGGCGTCGGTTAACCCCAGACAGTGTCGACAAGACAGTTCACACGTGGCAGCATTTTTGTAATCGATTTCGCATGTTGCGGGCGCCTATAGTCTGATTCTTCTTCCCATTATTCATCATCATCATCAGACTGACTACGCCCACTGCAGGGCAAAGGCCTCTTCCATGTCGCTCCAATTAACCCTGTCCTTCGCCTGTTGCGGCCACCGTATCCCCGCAAATTTCTTAATCTCATCCGCCCACTTAACTTTCTGCCGCCTCCTGCTACGCTTGCTTTCTCTTGGAATCCAGTCCGTTACCCTTAAGGACCAGCGGTTATCTTCCCTTCGCATTACATGCCCTGCCCAAGCCCATTTATTCCTCTGGATTTCAACTAGGATCATCATTAACCCGCGTTTCTTCCCTCACCCACTCTGCCCTCTTCCGATCTCTTAACGTTACACCTATCATTTTTCTTTTCACAGCTCGCTGCGTTGTCCTTCACATAAGCAGAACCCTCTTTGTTAGCCTCCACGTTTCTGCTCCATAGGTGAGTACCGGTAAGTTACAGCTGTTTAATACTTTTCTCTTGAGGGTTATTGGTAAATTATTATTATCATTTTATATTATCTATTTCATTATTGCACTGTTGTGTACATGATGATTATCACTGTTATAATTACTATTATTATCGACATCATGTAGGTTACTATCGTGATGATTACTATTATGGCCAATAATGTTCCTAACAAAATATCCTGGCACTTAAGATGTCAGTAAAGCTAGAGAGGTTGTCAGAACTTAGACCGATGTTTCTTTTACTCTCTACAAAGATTTTTAGCTTCACCAGTAACTTTCGACCGACCCTGTACCATTAAGGTTTGGCAAATGTTTCTCGATTCGTCGAGGCTTCGGAAAGGTTGCTGTTCGCTCTCGTGACAGCGCTTGGCTCACGCGTGTGTTGTTGACGAATAGCACAGCTGAAGAAAATAATTGCTGTCGCAGAATCTGCTCTCTATGTATTCTGCTGGGTTGGTTGATGTGATAGAATTAAGACGACTGGCGGAAATGATATCATGTGATGGATATAAGTAAGACACCTTGTTTCCGCTACACCAGTCAGGAAAACACCCGTGCAGCACTAACGATTAAAACTACTTAGACGCGGTAACAGCTTTAAGAAAACATGGAGGATTTGTAAAGAAATTTTACGGGACATAGTTTTCCTCTCTGAGCCATTCAGCAAGTAGCAGCTTGCTGACTGCGCGTCTCTTTGCTCGTTCCTTTCTGTGTCCTCGTCATAAACTTTCTGCCGCAACCACCGTAAAGGTTAAGTAATTCCAACTGTCTTCCTCAGATTCGCTTACTTCAAAGCTTCCAGCGTGACATCGCAATTTACTCCCAAGAGAAGAGGCACTCGTAGACCCTTGGCTGGTTTATTTTAGAATTTTAAGAGCCTCAAGGATTTAAAACAATAAAACGAAGACCTCATTTCACGGCTGGTGCTGTGAGATGCTGTGTATGCACTGTCTTCGTCTTGTTTTTAGACCTGATGCAGGATATAGTAGTTTTAGAACGATCTATCAACTTTAGCAACTTCCCCCTTTAAAAAAATAACAAAAACAGTACAACGAGCTTCAACCTTATGTTTCGCGCATCATAATTTTGTACGGGTTCATGAACCAAACCTAACTTCAGAGCCTCCAGCGCTCGACGCCAGCTTCAACTCCCATGGTACTGCACGGTTTTAGTGCGAAAGTAAGCGCGTGAAAAAAAGGCAGCCCTAACGTAACCTGACGCCCGAGTCCCGTTACCTGTGCGTGCATTCATTCACATTTGCATAGCGCATCCCCATCAGTGGAGAGACTGGAGTGCGTGGATGGACGGGACGGCGAAAACAGCGCGTGGACTGTCGCGTGCATTACGGACAGCGAGACGCGTGGGAACATGAGGCTGGAAGGAGCTTTCACGCAGTGACGTCACGTATAGGCGGAGGCTGATTTCACAGACACGTTCGAGCCGCGTGAGGGGTCGGCTCGGAATGCACTTGCTTGGCGCAGTGCTTTTGCGAATGGTAGCGCTCCGTTGCACCGCTTGGTTTGACCTTTCCTGTAGTTCCTTTTTCTTTTTCTTCTTGTCTCGTTCACTCTTATCACCTTGTGTTTACACGTGGCAGAGGAGACTTTACGGAGCTACTGGAGGAGGTTTTCAAGGGAATCGAGGGGGGGAGGGGGGGGGGGGGTTGCACACTTTAAACCCTAATACGCTTATATGGGGGTAAAAAGGGAATAAGATCTCCTCCAGTGCACTCAAATTCAAATTAAAATTCAAATTTATTTAGCATCAACAATGATGTTTTGTAAACCCCCTGAACTCCCTTTTTTTCTGCAACCTTTTCGTTGAAAAAAGCATGCCGCACGTGCATTCTACACAGGAAGGAGTAAAAAGGAAATAAGCTGTCCCCCAGCCCACTCTCTTGAGGGGGGGGGGGGGGGGGGGGAATTAACTAATTTTATAAGGCTTCATGTCACGCTACCTCACTATGCATATCGGACAGAACTCCAGTTCTCTCATTTTCTCACACGTAACTTGCCTGCTCTTTTTTTTGATCGGTTTTCTATGTAAATAATCTATTTACTTGTTTATCCTAGTACCTTGCAGTTTTTCTTATAGTGTTGTACTTACCGTTGCATCTGATTCCTTTCTCCTTTTTTTGAGGTCTTGAGTTGTCTTGCACCTGTAGAGGGCTTCTAAAGGATTGAATAGTGCAAACATTGGTGCTCTGAAAGAAAAAGAACCCTTGGAAACCCTTTGACCACTGTCGATGCTACAGAAATGAGACTGAATTGGGAGATGATGACCGTGGAGGTCCGATGCCATAGTTTTACTTTAACCTAAACCATGACTTTTCTAGGTGCTTTCTATAAATGCTGCATATATGAATGGCAAATATACTAGTGTGCCATGTGGCAGGATGCAAGCTGCAAGTGGTGTTAGACTTGCAAGAGTAAGCTGCCGCTGTCTGCGCAAGTGTTCTTGTGTAAGCCCCTTGGTCGGTGCACCACAAGTGCTGTTACCAATGCACGAAAAGTGCCTTTTCTCTTCAGCTACGGGCAAACGTTTTGTTTATGCACAAGACAACAATGTCAACATGACCCAGATTGCACCGCTTCCAGGCTGGCGGACGTTAAAAGTTGCCTTCAGGTCCACTTATGCACACTCGTAAAATAGTTTACCTCGATAACCTCAACTATACACCGCCAATACATCGTGCTTTGCGAAGTTGGTACAAGGTTGCTGCACCTGCGGGGCTGTACAAAACTATTGCACTTTGCTTTGCACTAGCTTACGACCGCCAATACTTGGAAAAGAAACCCTTGAAAACACGAAGCCGTACATTTTCACAACACCGAACGGATTCGTATGTGTGTTTAGAGATTACTCGAGCTCTAAATGGAGTTCTAGTTTTTCTACTTCTTGCAAAGGGCAAAGTCGGTCGTTGCTGAAAGGAATTAAAAAATGTGACAATAGAAACGAAACAATATTTGACCACCCAGGAAGCGCGCGCCAAGGTTAGCTGGCAACGCAGGGGAACACGCCGAGAGAGCCCTAGCTTTGACGTCATTCGGTCACGTGTGCGGCCACGTCATGGGAAGGGAAGGGTAGGTGGGGTTGCGATCGATCGATTCTGCGCCGGAATGGAGTCACAGTGCCGAGCGCGAGCGAGTGCTGCTTGCAGAAGAACTGGCTGCGGCGGTGGCAGTGGTTTCTACTAACTCCTTTTCTTTTTTCGGGGGACGTCGGGGAAGAAGAAAAAAGGAGAAAGAAGGAAAGGAGGAGAAGAGAGGAAAAAGGGTGGAAGGCGAGGTTTTCGCGCCAGCGACTCCAGCGCCGCTATCGCTCCGTGGCGGGTACCGTCTGCTAAGGCGGCGGCGGCGTTGCGGTCGCTGCCGCCGTCGTCGTCGCCTGCGAGCCCGGGCAGCGAGAGCAACGGAGTTCCGTTAGGCCTAGTCGGGGGCCGCGCGTCATGCCTGACGGCGGAACACGATGCGCCGGCTCGCCCTGGTCGTGATCACGCCGGCGCGGCCGGCGGCGCGTTGCCATGAAGAGGCAAAACGTGCGCACACTGTCGCTGATCGTGTGCACCTTCACGTACCTGCTGGTCGGCGCGGCCATCTTCGACGCGCTCGAGTCGGACCACGAGGGCAAGCAACACAAGACGCTCACCTACATCGAGGACATGCTCGTGCGCAAGTACAACATCAGCGCCGACGACCGGAAGATCTGGCAGACGGTCGTCATCAAGATGGTGCCGCACCGTGCCGGCACCCAGTGGAAGTTCACCGGGGCCTTCTACTTCGCCACCACCGTGCTCACCACCATCGGTGAGTGATGCGCTTTTCTGAACGGAGACGCGTGGGTGCCCGGACGCGAGGACGTGGATGTGTTTCCTTTAGCGCTCCGTCCAAAGCGCTGTGCATCAATCACACCTGCCCGGATTTAGTTCGCGCCGCGCGCTTGCAAAAGCTGTGACGTACACATAGTTCGGGACGAAAACAAGCGGTGGCACTCGGCGTTTAACGAGGAATAGCAGGTTTAGTGGGTTTGCCGTGGTTCGAACCGTGCGTTTACGCAATGAATGGGAGATAACGTGTCGGTTTTCGACGGCAGCGGATTCCGGGGTTTTCTGGTATCGGACGCTTCGGGCGGTGACGTTGGGTTTATAAAAAGGCGGGGGTGTGCTAAATGCTTCGCGCAGTTCATGGTCGTGGTGTGCCTGGCTGCTTCGCGTATTCGTTTTGATCGTGTTGCCGAAGTTGGCAGAAGGCTTTCGGGGTTCTGCAGCCGGTCGTCATAGCAGCCGGACCCTCGGATTTCTTTGAAGAGTCTGTCGAGAGGTTTGGCACCGTTCGAAAGGGCCACTACGCCCAGATTCACGCGCTGGGTGTGAATCACATGTTTCCGTTCTGTCCGAATACAACCGTTTTGTATGCTTCTCGCGTGATTGTCGGCTTCTCGTGTGACGTGCTTTCGCGGGCGCAGTCAACAATGCACACCACAGACGCTTGGAATTAATTGAGGCGTGCCTTGGTCTATGGAATGGAAAAGAGCTCCCATTACGGAAAGTGCGATAGTTCTTCATTCAGAAAGGAAGGAACAAAATGGCCGCTATGGTTTTACCGTTGTTGCCCCGAAATCAAATGGCTCATACACGCATGTGGAAGAATCGGACAAGAATCTCGAGGCGAAAGGTAGGAATTCAGCGAGTGGGCGTTTCTAAGAGCAGAAAAAAATAGAAGGTTCGCTCTTTGTCGTAAAAGTAACTTTTGCAATTTAAAGACATTCTCTGTGCAATCTGCACCCTGGCCAGAACGCTGTGAGTATTCGGCTACTGCATAGCCGCTGTCGCTGCACCTGTCTGTATTTGGAAAAGCAACTGGACCGATAACTTGAGGCTATTGCTGCCACCGTGCCGCTCGATTTCAATGCAGCCCTTCTAAGTAGCACGAGATATTTGAATAGAGATTATGGGCTCACTGCCATCCTAAAATAAGTGTATTTCACATTTTTATTTGCATATAAATACGAAGTATTCGCAAAAAAAAAATGTTCGATTAGTAGTCAAAGGTAATCGAGGTCCATGCATGGTCATTCTTGGTAGCACAGTGTATATCACTGAACATCGTCGCTAGTGAAAGAAAATATGCAGATCCGGGACAAACGTGAAAGAGAACAACGAATATAATTCCATATTTTGGCGCTTTGCAACTGTAGTAAACCTTGGTCATAAAAGGTACGCGTTACAGGGAGACAAAAATTCAGGTTGCGAGCATTGAGTTAGGACTGTTATTGTGAAGAATTTTGTTTTTAATGTGAGATTGTGGAAAATAATGTTGCCCTCGACAGGCAGTTTTAACTGAAATACAACCAGAAATGAAAGTATTCGAAGTTGATACATTAGACGGCTCTGCTATTCTATGGTATTGTATTTACTCCCGTAGTGGACGCACCCCTTAATTTGGCTGTCAAAAAATACGTTTGTTTTCCTCGCATAACAAAAGCACCTCCCCCCCACCCTTTTTTTTTCGGCCTGCGGTCTGTTGATGATGATCACATCAAATCCTAACATTCGTCCCTTTTTGGACAACCAAGAAACTACGCAATGCTATAAAACACCATCGGTTGAATGTCAAGCTTATTATACCACGCCCTGCATGACGAGTAGCCAAGTAAAACGTTTCGCGAGGGATTCGATAACCAATAGAAACCAAGCCTGTTCACAAAGGGCTTTTTCGCTTGATCGGCCACATTAAGGACTGTAGCAACTTGATGCGATTGGGAATCGGGCTGATTACTGTGAGTTTTGCTAGAGCGAACTCTAGTTGTGGTTTCTTTGGACAGAATTGTGGGCCGCTGTACGAGTTATATGTGCGGGTATAAGATAATAGTTATATGTGCGGGTTTAAGATAATAAAAGTGCGTGAGTTTTGCTTTATTTGTGTCGTACCGGATGAAGTTTATATTTGTCAAGGCCACTTTTTGTCCGATTTCGCTGCTTCAGTTTCTTTTCTGATATTTTACCCCGCTTGATGAACGAACCACTCCAGTTTTCAGAGATTTCTGAGAAAACAAGTGGGTTCATTATGCGAGTAAACGCGGCATACTGAAAACGTCATGATGTGTACACCATGATTGCATTGATGCAAGTAATGATTATTATTTATTTGTTAATTATATGCACTGCCCGTGACGCTCTGACCTGGAAACCTAAAAGGAAAATGAATGAATTGGACTCTGACTGTCCGTTGTAGATCTGCCAGATCGCAGATCTGTACCTCAAATTTTCGAGATTAACTAATACCTAAGTGCAGCTATGGGGGAGCGATTGTCGGCAGGATAATCGCAAGGCTAATCCTACCAGTCGCTTGCAACAACCTCAGCTCCTACTTTTTCAGTATGAGACACTTCTAGTAAGCGTTTTCTATATTTCACCTGAAGTACCTGTTGTCGCCTTTAATCAGGTCTGGCCTCCATTGGACAGTTGCCTAGTACTGATTGCAACTACAAATTCCTCCTCCTTGGGTACTTCAGTGGCCCTGATATTCACTCAGACATACAAACGTGCTCTAATTGTAATCACTACATCGAACAGGAAGGCAATATGTTGCTAAGTTTTGCATGTTTCTTATCTATGCGACAACTTAATTTTACACAAAACTGCAGTGGTAATGTTCTAGACCTCTGCTTCTTGAACTTTGAGAGCATCCGGATGTATTGCCCTGATATTTGAGACCCGGCAAATTTCACCTCCTAAATTCCACATCCTCTTCTGTACACCAATCCCTCTCTAATAGTAATTCATATACAAGTACCGCGCAAATAATTTATGTTACTCTGCGGTTACTTGCGAGTCTGTCGTCGACCTTTGCAATGTCAGCAACCCGGCTGACCGTCTCGCTAAAATATTGATTACTGGCGTGTAGAAATGCATTCCGCAATATATGCCTAAGCACTTAAACTTTCCACATTGGTGGTCTTCCGAACTGCGAAACGCTCTGAAACCTCAAGAGCTAGCTCACAGAGGGATCAACGCTCTGATGCGGACTAGTTTTCGCACAATTCCGGCTCCTTTGCGCCCTGTGCAACAGATTGCAAAGGAGAGATCATACTTAAACCTAGCGTCAGTTGAGTCGAACGGCACTCAACCGGGAGCCGTCTGGAAATATGTGCACTCCCAATTAAATATACCAAAAGAATTCAGTCATCTTTTAGGTTCCCATGGAGATGAGGTTTTCGAGGTGGCTGACAGCTTTGCTCGCCGGTTTTCCTCTGTATATAGGCTAAGCGGTGACCGTGACGAACCAAAATTACTGATTTTCTGGGTGCGAACTTCAACTTGATGATACTGGAAGAGGGCATTGTGCAAGCGAGCATTAATCAGATGTTGCTTTCGCTTTTCTTTTGATTAGATAGAATTTCTACTCCCATACTAGAGGCATATAGAAATATATATGTTCACTCCTTTTTTAACTGCAATATTTACTTACTTTCTATTGTATTGTGCGTTACTTCGTGTGTGGAAAGTCTTTCCTGTATTTTCTGGCTTCAATCCCGGCGCAAACACTGACTTTGGTAACTACAGGCCAATCTCTCTTCTTTGTTCCAATTCGAAAATCTCTGTGTTAGAGCTTCATAAGTGTGTGTATTTATTAGTTAAACACTTCCTCATTATTAATAAAGACGGCTTTATTCGCGGTCACTCTACTACAACCAACCTCTCATTTTTCGTGGCTCAAGCTTCCCCTGCGGTGTTCGATAGAAGCCAGCTCCATACTGTATATTGTGACACGAGTGAGACCTTCGATGTATTGAGCCACGCGTATACATATTTACTTGCCAAGGGGCTTCTGTAATAAGCTCAAGCTTCCTCCGGGACCCGATACTGCTGTGTCAGTGTTAATGATACGGCATCTTAGAGGTACAAAGTAACCAGCTGTGCGCCCCAGAGCTCTGTGTTGGGTAACGTTGTCTATTTTTTATTAATATAAACGATGTTGCTGCATACTGTCCTACAGAACTTTTCGTTTTTGCTGTTCGCCGACGGCGTTCAGAGGAAGCGCGCGATGTTCACGACTGCAAAGCTCCCTAGGCTGACAGAATATAATTCCTTCTGTGGTGTTAGAAAAAGTATCTTATTTTGAACGCTGTAAAAACCATAGTGGTCTTCTGAGTCGAAGACGCAGCATTTTCTCTATACGTACAAAATCGGAAGTGCAACTTTGCCGAGGGCGGAAGAAACGCGCAATTTGGAAGTACTTATAATGCGAAAGCAATACTAGCCCTATTACGAGAAAAGCCGGCGGTGTGTGTTTGCTAGTGTGTGTACACGCGGATGGAACAGAAAATCCGAGCGATGGCAAAATATGGTGACGTCATCAAGCGGCCATCGTACGCACGCAGCAAGCCGAGCACTGCCATTTCAGACAATCATATACATGTTCATTCGTGCATAAGTCTATACCTCCCACTGGCAGACCTCTATGGGCGCCAGTTTTTCCTTTCTACATTGGTACCAAAATTGTGACGCAATGGTTTGTCGTACAGCAATCCGGGTAATGTCATGCGGTTTCTCGTTGGACATAGCTTACATGTGCTAGTCAATTTGAGGCTAGCTTGCGATAGGGATTCGGACCGACTACATATTTTATTTGTTTATTTGGAATGCTGCCAGTCTCTGGTTGAGAGCTTAGCAGGTGGCCATTACATGTATCATACATAGTAAAGTATAACATTTCTAAAAGCGGCTGTGCAAAGGGCAACTATAATCTCGACAATTCATAGCGCAGAAAAACTGAAAAGAAGTTTGACAGATTTCCACAAGTAACCTAAAGAAAACAAGTATGCTAATTTAGAAACATAAACATAATATAAACATGGGCACATCGTATACTCCTTCAAATAGACAAAAAATAAGAAAAGCTTTCTAACTACAACTCTAGTTTTAAAACGCGCATTCTAGTTCTTAAGAAAGGCTTTCTAACTACAACTCGAGTTTTAAAACGCGCATTCTAGTTCAGAACAAAATTTGAAAATTCCTCTTCAATGGCGCGCCTTCAAAACTGTGATGCAACCGTTCGTCGTACAGCGTTCCGGGTTGGTGTCGTACGCACGTGTGTGTCTGTGGGTGGATGTCATTGCACCCAGGGAGAGTAATGCTTTCGCATTCCCACATGTAAGCAGTCTTAAATGTCTCTGCCGAATTTCTGATTCTTCTCTGGCCTTTTCGCCCTACATCACGCAGATTACTGGCGCTATGCTCGTTGTCTTGGCGATGTTTGCAGATGTTCAAGAGGATTTCGAGGTTCCTTTTCATTTCTAAAGTTGTATACGTCTCCCTGCCAACCGCTCTTCGATTGCCATCAACTGGTTGAACGAAACCTTCAAGCCGAACAGTTACTGTATCGAATGGGCTCAGAATATCTTCTTTTCCATTCGTAAGCACCGTTTCCGTCCCTTGAAAGCCGATACAAGGGGGGGGGGGGGGGGGCATTTCTCTCGTGACAAGTGTCCCCACTCTGCGGTGTCGACGAGTGCGGCCAGATGTTCTCTTCATTTATAGATTCGTTCGTGGTAACATTTTGTGGGATGACCTGTCTGCTCGCTAACATTCGTGTGGCGAACAAAATTTTTGTTGTCATATCGCCGTTTCATAACTGATACCTTGCCGAGTCGGCACTCTTCCACTGACAGATTGTATTGTTGATATGATACTACCACCGTCTAGACACACCTCAAAGCTCCTTGTACTTGTTCTCGAACGAATTGAAAACTCTGGTATTTCAACTGCCTCTGACATTTGCAAATAATCGCTGCTTCATTTTTTTTTTCTTATCTTTCTTTTCCTGAAGCCTTGAGCTGTGCTCTGGTCGAGTGCCGGCGCAGGCTCACTGGGCTGTTTCGTTGTGCTTTATGCTTGTTTTTTCACGCTTTTTTCTCCATCCACAGGCTTCACTTGCGATTGCTCTCGCAATCATCGCTTGCGATGATTGCGAGCTAAATATTACACGAAGAAGTGCTCTTTGCATAATTAAGCTTCTAGGACCTGCATGCCAGATGACAAGGGAGTAGGTGGGGTTTCTGTTGCTGCAGCAATATCGGTTTGCGACGCGCTTATTACTGCAATATTTTCTTTTGCATCAGTGTCTATCAGCTTCCTTCTGTCTGCACGCGGTAGTGATAGTAGCCCAGTTGGAGATAGTCATCTCACTGGAGTGAGTGGACCCGCGGCCGGATAGACAAAAAATCTGCGTACTAAGAGAGGCTTGGTTTGGTTTGGTTTATGGGGTTTAACGTCCCAAAGCGACTAAGGCTATGAGAGACGCCGTAGTGGAGGGCTCCGGAAATTTCGACCACCTGGGGTTCTTTAACGTGCACTGACATCGCACAGTACACGGGCCTCGAATTTCTCCTCCAAAGAAATTCAGCCGCCGCGGCCGGGATCGAACCCGCGTCTTTCGGGCCAGCAGCCGAGCACCATAGCCACTGAGCCACCGCGGCGGCTACTAAGAGAGGCTAAAATTTAGCCGTTAAATGCACTCCCGAATTAAAACTCGTAAATGGTACTGACCTGTTTTGGCACATTCACTTGGGCGACGTTTCTGAGAGGCTTAGAAGCGCTACGTGGATTATTTTGTAGCAAGAGCTACATTACGCGCAAGTCTCGCCGCTTCGCCGTGGCCGCGTCGTGACCTTGAGCTGTTGCCTAGCAACCGCCGCAGCTGGCGGCCGCCGCTCGCCGCGCCATCTGTCGTGACGTCACAGGAAGAGCCAGTGCCGCGGCGTGCCGGCGAAACTGAGTTGCAACAGCTGTGCGCATGCGCCGTAGGAGGAGGGGGGTTGGTGCAGCTATATATATATAGAAGGCGGCTCGCTGGAGCCGTCGGTAGTAATGAATAGTGAGTTGGAGAGACTGAGAGAAGCCACGCTTCAACTACAAGACGAAGAACCGGAAATAAAATAAATGCGTCACACTTTGCTGCATAACAAATGTCCCGTCTTTAATGTAGCCGCAATTAGACACAACGGGGAGATACCAACCAAAGCTAAACATTGGACGTAGCCGGAGAACAAGCTAAATGACAAGGTGTAATCAAGTTTAACCATACTCTCGCTATGTATATCCTGGCCTTGCTGAGCTAAGCCACTATCATTTCTTAGTATCAAAATCTTCCTTCCAGTGTCTTGGACACAGAAGGGATTGTCGATTTGCGTAGTTAGGCCAAATGCGAATTAGGTGCGCTAGCGATTGGGTTTTCACTTCGGTTCCGGTGTTCAGATGCAGCGTTCTCGGATGACAGTTGTTCGAACAGCGATAATGGGTTTTGGTCATTCTCTACTTTACATTTATAGATCCCTGGGAATCTTCATGGCACTACTGGAGCAGTGGTGCAGCGGTTAAAAACGATGCGCCAATGCCCTCCTATGGCAGGCGCTGCCATCGGCGGGACTTGGGTTGCCTGGGTTGGGTTGCGATCCAGGTTGCTCTTCCCGAGCAGCCTCTGGCGATTAACTGAGCTGCCGCTTGACACGATGTTGGTTGGTTCATGGGGTTTAACGTCCCAAAGCGACTGAGGCTATGAGAGACGCCGTAGTGGAGGGCTCCGGAAATTTCGACCACCTGGGGTTCTTTAACGTGCACTGACATCGCACAGTACACGGGCCTCGAATTTCTCCTCCAAAGAAATTCAACCGCCGCGGCCGGGATCGAACCCGCGTCTTTCGGGCCAGCAGCCGAGCACCATAGCCACTGAGCTACCGCGGCGGCTCTGACACGATGTGGGCTGGAATCCGACACATATCCTCTAGAGTGCACTAGGGTTGGATGTGCAGGCGGTCTAGCAGGCGGCGCCCGGATGCCATCTGCGATAGTCGCGAATACTGGCTGGACGTGGCCACTGGGTGGTGCAGTGCTCGCTTTGTAGCCTTTCTAATTACGGCATCGATTCGTGTCTCGCGTTGTTTCGCAGTGCGAAGATAGGGAACGAAGAAGAGGATTCTGCTGGTTACGAAGGCATGGGCGAGCCGAAGCGCGTCCCTGCCCCGCAACCCAGTGTGCACTGTCAGTGCACGTTCGATCCCATGGTGGTCGAAATAATTCTGGAGCCCTGCACTACGGCACTTCTTTCTTCTTTCACTCCTACCTTCCTCTCTTGTCTTACGGTGTGGTTCGGTTGTCCACCGAGATTTGAGGCAATTACTGCGCAATTTTCTTTCCTGTAAAAAAAAAAATCATGGGGGCACTTTGTTCACCCAAAGTGCGATGAGGCGAAAACCTTAGGCGCGGTGTTCCTGCTTTTATCACTGATGTGTGGTTAAGATGTTAAGCTTCGCCTCTTAGAGTGGAACGCGACAGCGTCTTGCAACGCTGCCAGGGAGTCCACAGGACGCCATCGCCCGTTCGGCTCTACGCCTTGCTCGTCGGTAAATTGGTTTTTGATGAAAGGAAATGTATCTGTCTCGCATATCTCGGTGGACACCTGAACCTCGCCGTAACGGGAAGGGAGGAAGATGGGAGCGAACGAAGACACCATCATTAGACGCGCCTTTGTTCATTCCAGGAGGAGGATAAACTTCATTTCCGCCAACAAATGTAGCAGAGGGTGTGGGGTTATAGCTCATCAAGTGGCCATGAGCCCATGGCGTTCGGCGACTTCTAGGGCTCTTGTCTCAACCAGGATCTGTGTCCGAGTCGGAACTGAGCAATTCGGCCTCCCACTGGTCTGGATTCGAGAGCTGCAAACCTCGAGGAGGGGAGTCCCGAGAGCAAGCCCAGAGTATGTAGGATAGAGTGGCATGTTGGCCACATAGTTGACAGGAAGGGGAGTAGACCCCAGGGTATACGCGTCATGACTACGCATACTTGTGCAAATTCTATGCACATTACGTTACATGTAAAGTGCTGAGTCATGGTGTGCTGTGGAATGACTATAAGCCATGCCTATAACTACAAGAGGCGTGACGATGAATACTTTTACTAGCTTTATAACCGTACATTATTTTCCTTGTAAAGTGCTGAGTCAGACTACGTCGTGGAAGTGAAGTTCCGAGTCATGCTACACTGTAGAATGATTCCGAGTCATGACTGATTACGCGTACTGACTACGCATACTTTGTACAAACTCTATACACTTTACATCACGTTACTTGCGAAATACTGTCATGATACGTTGCAGAATGGTTGTCATGACTATGACTACGAGTAGTGGCTTTCATAGGTCACAGTGCACTACGTTTCGCAATTCATGTCTATCCATGCTCTCTTATATGCATTGTGACATCGTACACCGGCGTTCTGACATCTGAATTTCGTCCCATAGACGGTGGAAGGGGGTAATTTCGCCTCGGGAGATTCCCCTAAACATTTAACCCAGAACAACGTGGGTCGCACTATCCCTACCTGCTGCTGTGATGGAAACAGCCAGCCACCTGCCACTTTGTATTGGGGCATCTCTTAACCGCTGCGCCATTGCGCTCGTTGTGGTATGAGGACTCGCCGCCATCTATGACTCTCAAGTAGAGAATGACCATCTCTGCATATACGGCCATTAGCCCACTAATCATATCATGCCACACCCCTAAGGCGGAGTTTATTGCTCCCTCCAATTGAAGAATGAACACCTGCTTTCGCACGTCTACTCGGTCTAACTAGGTTAATCCCCCACATTTTTTATCCCTTCTTTGTTTTCACCCTACAGGCACAGCGCAAAAAGCCTAAGGCCACACGCTGTATACCGGCCTCGATTTGAAAACATGCGGCCAGAATCAAAACCGCCAGCACGTGCTGACTAGCTGAACTCCGCAACCATACAGCCATCGCGGTGGGTATAGAAGGGGAAAGGGTTGTGATGAGATATAGGAGGAGGAGGAGGCACTCGAGTTCTGAGAAGGGAGGACATGGGGGAAGTGTCGAAGCAAGATGGACGGTGGTGTACTAGGGGAGGTCGACGAAAGGCGCTGTCGAGGAACGACGAGTCAGGGTAACACGCTGCTCTAATGATGCTCCGCGTCCGTGGGCGGTCGTTCCGCTGCTGGATGTCGCCAGCACGACAGGCGGCAAGAGTGACAGCCTCCCGGCTGCAGCGCCCCCTCCCCCCCCCCCCCCCTCGCAGAAACCAACCGTCGCTGCCGTTCGATATTGCTCGGTGACGACGACATACCTGCCGCAATGTGTGTTTGTGAGAGAACGTGTGCAAGTATGGTGTACGTATGTACGAGGGGACACAGGCAGGAGGATAGATGCGCTCAAAGTAACAATAATAAAAAAAGAGGACGGAAGTGTAGGAAAAAAAAGACATTCGGTTGGGTCGCGACATGTCTTATAACGCTTCCTCTTATACTGCTGTTGCTGCACTGGATATCACTGCGGCGCTTCCAGACTGGTATTGGGCAACCCGTTCGATTAGAAGCGATCGAAACGGGACGAAGGGAGTCGGCGAAATTAGAGGCAGTCTGGTGCACCCAAGTGAGGGTGAGATAGGCCAGAAAAGGAAGTCAGTGAAGGCAAAATGAAGTAAATAGGCCAGCAAACGAAGTCAGTCCATTTAGAGGTGGCGTCGTTAGATTTCCTCGGCGCAGTATTTTTAATTAAGAAAGTACGATAACACGCAGAAATCTACGGAACTTTAGCGGCAATCGAAATTCGTCACATTAAGGCAAAGTGAAACAAGAGCAAAACGCCGAGGCAGCGTATGAGTATCGAGCGTTATCAATATCGAACGAATATTGCGTCATTAACCCTCTTCGCTATATCCGGTACCAATTTTTCGTTTTATCCGGATATCTACTTTTTTTAATGCCAACGTATACAACGCAAGAAGACAAATCTTGCGACACCACTTCGAATGTCCTAGGTCGATTAATTTGGCCGTAATGGATGTTCGAAGTTTCAAGGTGTCACGGTTTGGGTAACCAAAGGTCGTCGGTGCGAGTCCCTTTTATACGCTATGCTTTGATTCGACTAGTAATCTTATGCTTCGTAACGCGCTGAATCTGCTGATGCCACTCCAAACATTCTACGCCAATTAGGTGGTCCACAGTCTGTGTACCAATGGTACCAACCACTGGTCCCACTTTGATGCCTTGTGTTTCATATTAACGCGACCTTGAGTAATGCGAGCACTTGGGCTAACTCTCATAAACTCTTCAATTCGAACAAGAAGTGTCCCAGTGCGGTGCGACAGAGACCCTCGAACACGCGGTTTTTGAGTGCGTCGTAGCGCGCACTTTTTGGAGGCTGATGTCGCGCATGTTTTTTGTTTAGCCTCGACTCGCACACCAGGCCGCGCGACGCATTTGTGCGGCTCTTGCTGTGCGTCGGGACCTTTGTTTTGTGGCGCCAGAGAGGCGTCGCTTCCTTGCAGGGCCGGCCTCAAAGCGCCATGTTCCCCATGCTGCAGAGGGTTCGGGCGCGCCTGTTTCAACAGGCGTGTTTAGATCATGTGACCCTCCCAGAAGACGAGTTCCTGCGGCGGTGGAGCACCCGCTTCATCGCCGCCAGCGGGGGCCGCTTGACGGTGCGGCTCCTGCCGTATTGAGTGTGTGGTGCGCGGTGTCGGTGCGCGTTCATCGTATTTAGTGAGCGTGCTTCCCCCCGCGATGCCTGGACATTATGGACCCTTCGAACATTCTGTGCTGTGAATGATTTTGTGTGAACGGCGACAGCAGTCGTGTTCTTGTTTCATAGCTTGTTTGTACCGAGCGACACTAGTCGCTGCCTTGTTGTTTTTGTCTTTGTGAGGGACTATGGTCCCTTTGTATGAATAATGAGTCCAATAAACTTCTCTTCAAGAAGGAACCTCGAGACGCGATTGCGAGTTGGACGGTTTTGTTTTTCCATGGCCCGTGAAATCAGTGGGAACTATTTCCACTGCTCTGAGGAGAGATGGATGACCGTGCAGTAAAGGACGTTTGACTGCTTCGAGAGTGCAGTAATTAAATTACTTCTCGAAGTAATTAGTGAAGCAGCGAAGGGCTTGTGAAGGACAGAAGGTCGGCAATTTAATTAGCCCCTTTACCGGAGTATTTTGACCCCTCAGAATGGTAGTCGTTTTCTTGAGATCACGCTTGTCTGTAATGTCTCTTGCAGTAGTTATATTATTTTGTAGTTTGCACTGATGCTGTGTGGTTCCTTTGATGAAAATTTAATTACCCTTGCACAGCCACATCTAAACCTCTCCGATGCATATGAACATACTATATTTGACCAACGCATGAATATGTTCATACTTCGAATAACTGGAACACGTCCAACATTCTCGGAAAAAAAAATTTGAGAATTTTAAAATTGTAAGATGGTGCTACAGAAATATTGAACGTAATGGCTCATACTTCTGATATGTAGAAAAAATTTTCTTTTAAATTGTTTCCATCGATCGCATCGAACAGTTAAGACTGCCATAGACAACCAGTCGGGAATGCTTTTGACGATAGCAAAAACGTTAATATAAAAAAAAATTCTAGACTGCCGTGGGGTGATCTGCTGGTATATTGATTGTTATAGTGAAATCTTGCAATATATGAAAAAATTGCTTTTATAAACGGTTTACCGCTCGAAAATGTTTTTGTCCGGTATTGCTGGGTATGATCGATTTGATGAAAGAGTATGTTTCTAACTTTGTTTAAGAGCTAAGATCTCTAATTTATATTCAAACGAACCTTTAGCTTTCTGACGTTAAAATTTAAGCAGCGTCAACTCTTAGGACGAATACACAGAGGACATGACAGGACGGGCGCTGACTCCAACTATGTGTATTCGTCCTAAAAGTTAGCGCTGCTGAAATTTTAACGAAAGAAAAGGCATAACCAACTAGCCCCGCAACGTGTTTTACTTAGCTTTCTGAGTACTGAAAATCTTAATGAAATTTAAAGGAGTCTTTTATATCAGGCGTGCGAGTTTTAATCGCATTTGGGCAGTTTTAAATAGAACGGAGCAGCGCGATTTAATTACTTCGGGGAATTCACTGCGCCGGGTCTCATTATCGGACACAGTATTATTGCCTCTGGGTCGATTCCGGTATTGATTCAGTGTATTGCGTCAGTGCACACCTATGGGCATAAAAGCCTGAAAGTCAACGAAGTTGTGAGGATGAGGACAACTGAGATAGTATAAATACGAAAAACTTATGCGTGGAGGAAATTAAATAAAAAGAAAAAATAAGAAAATTACATGTCTTCGTATTCTACAACAATTAAGGAAAAGAAAATCAACTTGAAAGGGGGAGTTGCCGATGAAAGTAAAGGAGCAATAACTCTCTCTCTCACTATGCGGACACTTCAACCGCGCCGAGATAATAGACAGGGTGTATTAGGGACACCTGTTAAGACACTTGTTTGCTGTGCGATGTCAGCGCATGTTAAAGATCCCCACGTTGTTGAAACTTTTACAGAGCTCTCCACTTTACCACCTTTTATTCTGCTCTCACTCCCAACTTTCTCCATTCCCTCATGGCGCGGTTGAGGTGTCCGCTGAGCAGTGAGAACTTACTGCGCTTCCCATGTTCAAGGTGTAGGCAAAGTGGGCCACGACATCCGATGCGGCAAAACCGGTTAAACAATGGAATAACTACTCATTAACACCCACCCAAGAGCAGCTACAAATAATAGCTTTCCATTGTAGCTGTATGGCTGCGCTTGCGTGGGTGCTGATGAATAGTGGCTCCCTTATTACAAATGTGCTCCACCTTAGGGGATTCCTCAAAAAACATTGACTATAACCGGTTACACACGAGGCTTTATTTTATTTCTGTTCTGTTTCTACTCCCAAGCCGATGAAACATAAGCATGCTCACGTGCTGTGCGATGGCAGTTTTCACAGCCCATGTGTGTGTTCTTGGTGCTAAAATCCACATACCTTATGACATGCTTTTTCATGTCAGATGTTCTCTATAACTGTAGGTGTGCCTGCGTTTGCCGTGTTCATGCCTGAGCTTCGCATCCGAACGCGGCCGTCGTGGCCGGTTTCGAACCCGGGAAATCCGGCTTAGTAGCCGAGCGCTCCAACCACTGAGCCACCGAGGCCGGTTTTCATTTTCATTTCTTTTTTTACATTATTCTGCGTAAATTTTGGACCTATCACCGAAGGGGCAACTCACGGGCTGGATTAGGACTCATGGACTCCTGGAACCTATTCGTTCGACTTTATGCCGCCATGGCTAGGTGCTTGAGGCGACTGAGAAAAAAAAAAAACACTTTTTTTTTTGCCTTGCTTTCAAGGCGTGACGACAGCTGCCTCATAGCAGATACAGTGATAGCGAGCGCTCCGTGATATTACCTCTGCGAAACTTTGCATGGCGTCCATGCATCAGAAGAGTAAGGCTGGGCCAAAATTTGGGTGCTTACGGATTGCCGCGACGCTCGTGGTCAATAACGTTAACTGCGTTCAAGTTGCAATCATCGAGATTGTTAATAAGTGCTCAACCCCGTGGCAACAAAATCAGTGAAACAGCTCCATTAACTAACTATATTGGAAGTGAAGTTACAATTATTCTAACAAGAGGAATAAAAGCCACATTGAATAATGTGGGGGCGAGAACGGAGCCCTGGGGCACTCCCCGTGTTCGCACCCAGATCCGTTCCTGTCCCATGTCTCCGATTCACAAGCTCTGCGCCAGCGAACACGCGCTCTAATTCCTCCGTGTTCGCACCCTCTCCCCCGTAGTCTTACTCGGCAGGAGGAGGTATCAGTGCGCCGGATTCGGGCAGGGGCGGCCCTGACCCCTTCTGTCCGTAATCGGTGGGGTGATAAATATCTGCCAGCAACTGACAGGTGCCCTCACTGCGGCGCTGCACCGGACATTTGTGATGTGCGGCACCTGTTGTGGACTTGCCCAGCGACGGCCCCTATTAGAAAACGGCTCCTCAGGAAGGTCGGCCTGTGGTGGAACCGCGACGGGGACTATGTGAAGTGGACTATGGACAATCACTTCACAAGCAGCCTATGCGAGTACCTCGCCGAAACTGGTCTACACTCCTTCTTTTAACTTTCTGTAACCTACATTCCACTCCCCCTTTTCTCAACTTATGCCTCATGGCAGACTATTCGAATAAAAAAAAAACTAACTATATAGATATAACAGGTCGTAGGATAAAGTAAAGAGGCAAAAAACAAGAAACACTTTTCAGAAGACAATGGCGATACATGACAACAGCTTTCATGGGCTGCTTCCAGAAGGGGCCGCCATACCTACGTACCTGAAAAGTGACTACTGGGACTAGTTACTTTTCGAAGCGAAATTTCCCAGTTTGTGTGATATAAGAGCTCTGGAGATAATTGTGTCATATGTCATTCCTCGGTCCTATGAGTGCATACCTGCCCCACTCCCTCCAACGGCCAACGTAGACCACGTGACCACGAATGGCGTACTCGCGCTCGCTCCCCGACCCAGACGTTCCTTATGGTAGTGCCTTAAGTCTCAAGTCCCTTATGCACTTTGCCGAAACGAAACGGTTTCCTAATGTCAGTACCTTACGTCTCTAGTCCAATTTGCATCGTGATTTACACGTAAAGTGTCTCGTATGCTTTACGTATCCGGCCACTTATGCAGCCTAAATGTCTCTTAATGAGCATCTCTCTAATGCCACTTAATGTCAATGCATTTTTCCCTATAGCCCCTTAAACACCTTGTACCTTACGGAACATGCACCTTAGGAAGCTAGTTTTCGGTGACGACATGCTACGGAAACAACGGCTATTACTCTAAAGGAAATGAAGCGAACAAGATTGAGTTCGGGGACAGTTCGTTGGACTAAGTTGTGGCTCGGCCAGTGGACACCGAAGTCGATGAGTGCCTGTGCGCGAGCCAGTAGTTAGACGCAATCTACTATCGGGGACAGAAGTGGTATACTCCACGCGGCGGGAGCCGGAGCAACGCAAAACTACGTCATTTTGGCGAGCTAAAGCTCGAAACGTTGAAACGAGCCAAGTCACACTGGATGTCTCGATCCCAGATGACGCCTGTAGATGGCGTTGCAGCGTAGTTTTCCGTTGCTCCGGCTCTCGCCGCCTGGAGTATACCACTTTTGTCCCCAATTATATGCGAATTGTGCGCATATGTAGTCAGGGTACTAAATGTAATCTATTGATGTTTCTCGTTAAGTTCGCGCGTTGTTTTACTGTCACGTTAATTCTTGTTCCCTCAAGTGGAACACGAAGACACGGCGCTCCATTAGAGCAAGGAAGTGCCAATACTGCCCCAGAGGAAACGTAGCCTAGTGCGACCGGAAATTGAATAGAGGGATGAGGTTAGGCAATTCGTGGCTAGAGGGAAGCGGAGGTTGGCGCTGAGCAAAGCTAATCAGACAACAGCCGAAAGGCCTTTGTGATGCAGTAGCTGTTATCAGACATGGTATATATATTCACATCATATATTACATTCGCCACTTACACTGACTCGGGGCAGCGGGTTCGAGGGAATTCTTACTTGTTTATTTGGCCATAATGTTTTTGACACGGTTTGCCAGAGCACTGCGGATGAGCAATCAAAATGACGTCAGCGCCAATCCGTCCTAAGCAATGGACAACTTAATCTTGAAGTGAACGCGTGTGAAATATAAAAACATGAAACGGGAAAGAATCTGCCCCACATAAAGATGAACTGAACCATGGCCATCAGCGCTGACAGGCCGGAAAAGGTTGTCACATCTCATAGATTGACAAGACGAACTCATCATGAAAGTAGCAAACAATCTGTGAAATCGCTTTGTATAAAGTCTAGCACAATGAATGATTTGGATAACATAAAAAAAAATTAGTGGCCAGAAACAGGTTACAGGCCGCCGCTCTGCCAAATGTCGAGTGACTATGGGGGACAAAAATATGAGTAACGCTGCAGAGTTGGAACGCCTTCTTTCTAGTACTGTGCGTTACGATTAAACTCGTCTAATGGTGCGCCAAGTTACCTAAGTGGCTTACGCGTCGATTTGACACCAGCGTGTTCAGAAGGTGCAGACTCGCACATGACAAACCATAGACCATAAAGTTTAGAACGATTGCTCCGTGCACCTGAAACGTATTCAAACACCTCTATTAAACGAGCATTTTCGTCTGTGCTTGGCTTGTCAGCACAGAAAAACGCGAAATTACTTTGCAGAGATCCACAGCTTGGTGGGTAGCACAAGTGCTCCTCTATACGACTCAGGAAAAAGTCTTGCAGCCAGGTTACTTTCGGCGAAGGTGGGGCATTGTGGACAAGCTAACCTATAAATGGCGAAGCAACGACCAAAAACATAATGGTGACGCCATGCAACAACGAAATCAAGAAATAAAGACATTAATAGGTTTATGGTTTCCGTGGGTTTAACGTCCCAAAGCGACTCGGACTATGAGGGACGCCCTAGTGAAGGGCTACGGAAATTTCGACCACCTGGGGTTCTTTAATGTGCACTGACATCGCACAGTACACGGGCCTCTAGCATTTCGCCTCCATCGAAATTCGACCGCCGTGGCCGGTATCGAACTGAGCCGGCAGCCAAGCATCATAGCCACTGAGCCACCGCAACGGCAAAAAAAAAAAAAAAAAAAGACACCGTGGGCATGAAGAATAGCAGGAGGGCGCAGGCAAGCGCGCCTAGATCAGCACAATCGTCGTTAGGAGAACTAAGAGGGATGTGCATTTGCTCTGGCAATCCCTCCTTGAGTGTTTTCTACAACCACACAGTTTTTAAATACTTTTTTGATTCTGCAGCTCAGTTTAGCAAACGTACCTTCACAAGCGCTATCTCCCCAAAGCACTGACAGCGTTTATCTCGTTAGTGGTTCGTTTTCTCCTCGTTTCATGGCGCCACTGATTCTTGTTCGTCGTCCGTTATTTTAGTTTAGTTTGTCCATGACTGATTCATTTTTGAAACAGCGCAACAAAGACGGGACGTGGAAACTGAGGGGTAAAGACAAACAGGCGGTGTCTCAGTTTCCACGTCCCCTCAGTTTCCACGTCCCGTCTTTGTTGCGCTGTTTCAAAAATGAATACGTACCAACTTGCCCAAATTTCTGCTTTACTCAATGTCCATGACTGACCTTCGCTTTTCAAATGCAGGCGTAGATAGCGTGTACCTACAGGCAGAGGAGCAGTCCAGTGCCCACTTGACTCTGTCACCGGGGGAGCCTGTTATCGTCGCTTTTCCGCGCGAATGGACTTTCACGTCTTCGTTGTCCCCGGTATCTAATTACCCACTCTACGCGCAACCCTCATTCGTCTTCGTCTAGGAAATGGAGCGCTCAGTCTACCATATCAGTCGTTTGCGCCGGGAAAGAAGAGCGGAAATGACCGTTCTGAGTGGCGCTAACAAATTGCTCTCATACACAGAAGTGTCTGGCTAACTCCTCTCCCGATCCATTCCCACAAACCTGTCTCTCTCTCTCTCTCTCCTGATTTTTTCTTTCCATCTACCTTCATTTCTACGGTTAACGGAACGTCCACAGTTCTTGGTTTTCGCGCAAAGGCCAGCTCCTTATCGGGGTCATTTGTGCGCGTACAACGGGATCCTTCTCTTTGGCGCAGTGGTTCTGTCGTTCCGTTATTGAGCCTCAAGTCACGGCATCGAAACTTCGGCCACGCCGGTCGTGTTTCGATGAGGACGAACTACAAAAAAAAAAAAAAATTGGCGGGGGCTTAGCTTTGGTTAAGCCTGGTAGGTTGCGAAAGCAGGTGTTTTGTACTGCGTATGCAGCGCCTCTAGCGGGAAGAGCGCGGCCTGCCGTGGCAAGCGGCCGCCGTTACCCGACGAGCCTAGTTGGTAGCCCGTCTCTCGCTCCTGATATGACGTCACTAGGCATGGTATGACGTCAGGGGTCATTCTAAAGGTGAAACGTGCCAAGTGGCCGCCGCTACGCGAAAGGCCGTTCTTGGGAGTAGTATTGCTTTCGCAATAAAACGCTAGTGGGCTCAGCTTTCTCAGAGAATCGTAAAAGAATTCCAGATGGTCGCCATACACTACGCCGACTCTTTCTCTCTACGTCACCTCACCCCTTCCTTCACCGCTTCCCTCATGGCGCGGGTCAGGCATCCGCCAAGAGTGAGACAGTCATTGAGCCATTCCTTCTTCATGAGCCAACCAGCACGTATTAGAGGCGACTTAGGTGAGCCTCAGTCTGAGTACGGCACTGTGTGCCGTAGAGGTGCGTGGAATGTAAAAGGGAACGCTTAGCTCGCCCTTAGAGAGAAGGCGATTTTTACTTCCGTATCAGGATTGAAAAAGTATCATGGCAATCATTCACCCAGAGAGAAGCGAGTTGGAGGAAAACGAAAACCGAAAGTATGCTTCAATAAGCTCATACTAACTGTCTAATCGGCGGCTCCGTTCTAATAAGTAGTTCCATTTTTTAGTGACTGAAGACCTCAGGCGAGCTGCGCCGATAGGCATGACTCATTGAAGAAGGATGGATAGCTGGGCGAGTTTGTACTAATACATCGTGGGAGGGAACAGCGCGAACAAAACGACAGACGAAGCAAGAGGACACAGCGCTCGTCTTTCTGTCCTCTTGCTTCGTCTGTCGTTTTGTTCGCGCTGTTTCCTCCCACGAGGCATGACTCAGCACATTAGTGGAGTTGATGATGATTTTAATGCGCCGTGGCACAAGGTGGTGTTGCCTACAGAAGGTGGGTCAAAGACCCATTGTGCAAGCACTTCACACCAAAGAAGCCGAGCATCAGCTCAGGGGAAAACTTGCAGCCATTGGAAAATAGTTGGTACGCGGATTAGCTAGGGATCGAACCCAGCACCTCCCGCGTATGAGGCGGATGCTCGAACATATGTGTGGAGTTAAATGAAGACTTATACTTCTGCGTGACTATGGTTGTCTAATTTGGGAATAGCGGTAACAAATTGCAGTCGTACTCTTAAATGCCTTGTCAACTCCGCTCACCATCCGCTCCCACCTCTCTATCGGCCTCCGCTGATTGTCCGTTCACATGTATCGCCATTTTTTACTTTACAGAAAGGACCGTAGTTTGGCTTGGTATTTTCATGGCACTGCTAGCGCGGCAATGCAGGGAGTGGCCGATGAAAGGGAATATTCCCCTCCTTCCGACGTCGGGGAAAGTCCGCTCCATGCATTGTCACGCCGCTCCTTGCATCGTTACGCTAGCAGGTTCATGATAATAGGCCGACGACGTTGGTTGGAAGGGGAAAAGCCGCTTCCTTCTTGAGTTGTATCTGACTATAGCTGTACCGATTTCAAACAATGGTTTCACAATTGAAACAAAAAGTCAGGTCCGAAGAACTGCTGAATACAAAATATATATGCCCCAACACTTCAAAATAATGTGCAACAATCCGAAACCTCAGAATCTCAAGAGTTCCCCACTTAAATTCTCCCCTGGTATGTATAGTAAATGCCCCGCAAGCCGTGAGGAGTGACCGATGACCGCGGCTGTTTCTCCGTCATAGCCGTAGTCCAGTATATAGCCATCCAATCCGCTCTCGCTCGCTATTCGCTAGAAAAAAGTAGAAAAAAAAAAAGAAAATGTGTATAGGCCAGCAGTAGCAATAGCTGAGAAGGGGCGAAACTAATTGAGCTGCCACCGCGGATGCCGCATTTGGCTCTTGCCCAATTCTGCGGCCGCTCGGCGCCGAACGCGTGTGGCGCGCGTGTGGTTGGGGCGAGCAACCGCTAAGCCCGCTCCCCTCCCCTCTGTCTCCTTTAATGATGGATGCATTCACCCAGGGCACTCCCGCCGCAGTGCCGGAATTAGGTGTGCGCACGCTGCTGCATCACCGAAAAGCAGGCACACCCGCCGGCCTAGCTTCGTTCGACATGGTGTTCATTCGGCTGTGTTGGCTTGCAGTCTCAGTTAGTGATAAGCCGTGCGTGATGCCGAGAGTCGTTGTGGCAAAAACTGCTTGAAAACTTAATTGGATGTCGTATGGTAAGGCACGGCACGATAGAGTACGGTATGGTACGATATGGTGGTCAAAATTTCCGGAGCCCTCTACTATGGCGTCCCTCACAGCCTGAGTATTGGCATGGTATGGTATGGCATGGTACGGTACAGTAAGGTATGGTATGGTGGTTGAAATTTCCGGAGCCCTCCACTATGGCGTCCCTCACAGCCGGAGTATTGGTATGGTATGGCACGGTACAGTACGGTATGGTATGATATGGTGGTCGAAATTTCCGCAGCCCTCCTCTATGGCGTCCCTCACAGCCTGAGTATTGGCATGGTATGGTATTGCATGGCACGATACAGTACGGTATGGTACAGTATGGTGGTCGAAATTTCCGGAGCCCTCCACTATGGCGTCCCTCACAGCCTGAGTATTTGGTATGGTATGGCATACGGTCACAGGCGTACACAGAGGAGTGGAGGCGTACGGTGGGGCAGCGGTAAAAGGAAACATGAATCAGGCTACAGTCAGGTACAACTTAAGTCTGCAGTGAAGCTCCGCCCACATTCAGCCTCCGCGCACAGATTTCCTCCAGGGCAAAAAGTAGTCTGCTGCTTAAACGTTTCTTGTTACGTAAACAAGAAGCTTATCACAAGAAAAAATTATGAGCTCTAATATTTTTATACGTGGATTGTTTGATATAGTCAAGAATTAAAAAGCTGATTTCGTTTACAGTTGCGATTGGCCAGCGGAGTAATACAGGACGCCGCGGACCGCGGCCCAGTGTTTGCAACTGCTGTTTTTTTTTTAAGTTGTACCCTACAATAGTGTACTACTAGCCTGATTAAATAAGGAAATAAGCTTGCTTCATTCTGGGTAGGGAGGGTGAGGTAATGACACACGTGCCTTGAATGGATGATTGCTCCTTTTTGTTTTCTCTCTTTTTACGCTTGTGAGTGGCAACAATGTATCCGGGTTTGACAAGATGTCTTCGCGCATGTCTGTGTGAATGTATAAATTGACTGCCTACGTATGAATAAAATTCAGTTGTAAGTTCAGCGCCGTCAGTCTGTTTCACCTTGTCCTCTGTCCGTGTTCGTAAGCGCTGGTTTTTGTACGATAGCCTGATTAATTTTTTTCCAGGTAGAAGGTCCACCCAAGTACATTTTCATAAACCGGTGTAAAGGAATATCTCGCTTCAAAGTAGAAAAATACGGCATATGCATGTTCGCATTTCATTCCGCTCTGACTGTACCTCCGAATAAAGTCAGTCGCGGGTCTGTGCATGTCCTTTTCCCATCTCGCCCGTGTTTGTTCTGCACAGTTCCTTTCTTAATGACTTTCATGACAACCGTGATCAAGAGGAGGGGGGAAGAGTTAAAGGTGGGAGAGAATTGCGAATGAGAATTGTATGGATTAACGTTACGGAGCGACACATTGGCTATAAGGAACGCCATAATGGAGCGCTCCGTATTAATTTAAACGATCACCTGTAGTTCTTTAACGTGCGTTGACATCGCAGAGAACACGGACGTTTTAACGCGACAGAGTAAAGGCTCCCGTTCTGCAGAAAATCTGGTGGTCCGCGTTGTGAACGAAAAAAACAGATGGCCCACCTTCCACATAGGTCACGTGACACTGTGACGACAACGTGCCCACCGTGGCATGCGGCAGTTAAATTAATAACTGGTCGCGGGAGGATGCTCAGGAAAGGCGTCCTGGGTCATCCTGGGTCTCACCAGCCTCACCGTTGGCTGTTCGAAAGAGCCACCTATCGGAGGAGTGGATCATCGCTTAACCGCTGTCATGGCATCCGAGATCACCGACATGCGGGCGATTTCGGAGGCCATGCCACTGCACCACTGCGCCAGGAGTGGTTTGAGGACTCCTCGCGATCTTTGAATGTGAAGCATTCGCCGTGCCTGCGAAGCGATGCGCATATAAGATCCCAGGCCGCTGTGAGGACCCATTATCTCTATCGCGTCATACCCTATAAGGCGGAGCATAAGTATCCCCTCTATTTTTTTTTTGTATTTTGCCTCGATCGAAATACGGCCTCCGCAGGTGGCATCGAACCTGTGACCTTAGCGTCAGCAGCCGAACGCCAAAGCCACTGCGCCACCGATTAAGGTGACAGAAGGTGAGAGAGAGAAAGTAGCCGTGGTGAAGGGCTACGGATTGAAGAAACCCCTAAATGACTTTGATTTCATATCCCAAACAAAAAAAAAATGTTAAGAGATGGTCTTTGTGAGTATTAGAGTGAAATTTAAATGCTCTGCGTGGACGCTATAATGTAAAAATAGCTTTTAAACCTTTCTGCTCGCAACCGGTCGGGGCCACACCTCACCGCGCGTTTTTAGCCGCCCCTACCCCAATGACGCGAATAGGTAATCGGGCGAGCCTTCTTATTGGGCGCGTGCCCACGTGACGTGGGTGATTTGGGGCGGGGCGGTTTCCAGTTATTTTATTTTCTTGTGTGCCGGTGTGTAGGAGTTGGACGGAGAATACGATCACCTTTTTTTAATTTCCGCTATATTCGGTGTTAATGAAGCCAACATAAAAAAATGGTAGGGTTATAACGCAGTTAAACCGAGTAGGACGTGCGAAAACTTTGAGGCAACGCCGCCTCAGAACAACCGCATGCAAGATCAGGGTCAAAGTTCAAGGCCAAAGGTTGAGGCATCACACATACCTCGGAATTTTCACCTTTGCTAGTGAAGTAGCAACTTCACATTAAAAAAAAAAATCCTTGAGGGGATTAGTGATGAAATACCTATCACTCGGGCGCGTTTCAAAACCTCGGCAAATATTTTTCAAAAATGGCAGCAACACGAAAAATAGGACAACGAACGAAGAACAAGGCGATAAGGACGACTAAATATAATTTTAATTTTTGTTTAACTGCGGCCATCTGAAGTTCTTTAAAGTGAACTGACACCGCACAACACTTGGGTGTGTTTACACCTCGCCCCTGTCAAGATCGGCAGCCTCTCGACAGAGGCTTTTCTGACCTTCGAGAGCGAGCAGAAAAAAGGCTTGCGCAAAAAAAAGGGGAGATATGAGCGCAATTTCAGTTGGCGGGAATCGAATAATGTCGGCTCTGTGATTGCATTATTCGCGGTGTAGTCGATCACGTGACCGCACAAGCGACATAGTATTTTCGGGCCTCTTTTTTTCTTTTTTTCTGGGCGGGGGGGGGGGGGGGGGGAGGCCTTCTTGACCTTGCACTCGTTGCAGAAATGTGAGAAGCACGACGCAAATCCCGAGGTGGCAGACGAATGAAAGTGTCTAACGAGGATCGTGTCTACGCACGTGGAAAAAAAAAAGCAAAAATGTAATAAATCCTTGCGCTACCCTACCGTGCCCCTTTTAATGCACGCATAGCAGTACAGCGGAGTCGGGGGAAGGTGACTATTGCCCAACATACTCCTCGGCCGCCCGCTCATAGTTCGAGATAATTGCATCTTCTCATACGTCGCGACCGTAATGCACTTCCATCGTCCCTCACCTGCTCGCTCGTCTGCTCTTTCTATTTTACTGTTATGTATGCGGCGTATGGAGCCGTGTAGTCTCGTTTCTGTTCCATCATTTACGCAATACTTCGCGGCCGGGCAGGAAAAAGTGCAGCATTTGCCCTTATGTATCATCATTTCGAAGGATTTGCCTGTTACACACGTTAGCGCGGTAGTTGGAGAGAAAAAAGAGATTATGGGATTCAAGACAATCAGTGCAGTGGGACGGTTTTTCAGAATTTTTATTTTTTTGCCTGCTGGCGGAGGAGCTTGAGTAATATGCAGCACGCTTGAGATTCAGCTCGCAAGGCACACCTGCGTGCAAAGCCGGTGAGAGCTTCGTGGACTGTCGTGTGCCCGTGGTCATGAACTTTACACAGATGTAGCAGACAGTGCTGCCATCTGTTTTGGTAAAAAAGAACCAGGCGCTCAGAGATGGAGAGACTTTTAATGAATACAGGAGAGGTCTGCCTGGTTGTTAGTCTAGCGCTACGCCAGTTAATAGATAATATTGTTTTGCAAAGCAGAAACAGCTGCTTTGTGGGATATTGTGTGCTGTGGCGTTTTGCAAATGAGCAACCTTCTGCATTTACATCCTATAGCTGTATCCTGCCCGCGCTTATCGAACCGGCTCGCACCAGTTCTGCGGCTTTTAAAACGTTTCACAATTTCGAGCGTGTTTTGTTCTACATTTCATTCACTTTAATTTCGCGCATTATTTGTTTTGATGCGATAACATTACAAGCCTTATCTGGGGAAAAAAAATCTGTCGTCGGTCATAAAATTCGCCCATTTCCTGGAATTAGATGACGTCACCGGAGCAGATAATCACCATTGGACGGTGTAAAGTGGCGCCATTCGGCAGGATGATTCCTATTGGCTGGAGGGAAGCGACTTCACCGAATTTAAGTGACGTCACTGCCGGTTAAGGCGTAGACAGCTTCTAATGCTATCGCATATTGCCAACACATAACGTAATTAGCTGTTCCTGTGAATTACTTCTCCAACTCTATATCAATTTATTCTTTTTGTTCCTTTTTTGATCCGTGTACGAGACGCGTATCATTATACTATCTAAACGAAAAGGAGTAAAAAGGGAGGAAGCTGCCCTCCAGCGTACACCCTTTTATAAAAGGAGTGCGCTAGAGGAGAGTTTACTCTCTTTTTTAATCCCATATAGGTGTATTTGGGTTTAGAATGTAGGGCGTCTCCTTCCATGTATTTTCCATTGGAAGATACATGCGCCCTGATCTGTCTTTATCGTTATCAGCGGTGCCAGCAGAGCCACCATCATCCCCACATCAATGCTCACCTCGGATAAAGGCGGTAAAATTGATATGAATGAGATTAAAGAGAGGTACACCAATGGAAAAACGAATTTGTACGTGTATTTTCCTGACGTCGTACTCACATAGTTCCACCTCTATCCACCATATTGGACCGTGACGTCATCATTGGCACGCGGAAGGCGGTTGTTTCTACAATGCTATTGTAGATGGCGCTACCAGTCTCAGTGCGAGATGTGCTGTTTTCTAGTTGCTGCCACAGATGGCGCTGTGATCTCAGGGTGGTAGCAGACCCCACGAAATGTCGAAACGTGATGAGTAAGAGCTAACGCTCCTAAAACGCTTGCCTCCGACAAAGGAGGGCTGGGTTCGTGCTGGCACTAAGCGTTCAGCAAGCGGTTAAGCAGATGTATTCAGCGCACACAGCAAACAACATTGATTATTCGTTGCGCGCTTACGTCAAGTGCGCTTCCCTGCCATGAAAACTACAGGGGGTGAGCGGCTGCTTGATAAAGCACAGAGAGGAAAAAAAAAACGAAGCTCCATATTGAGATTTTGTGCTAGAGCAACATTAAGAACAGGCGTCGCCAACGCGGAAACTAGGCGCCATAACTTGCCCATCGCTTATTACTTTTAACCTTGTCGCCAAGAGATCCGAGGAAGCACTTTGTTGCCGGAAATAATGCGGCTTGCTCTACACCTCGCGAGAATAGCCACAAACGTCACTTACTTACACAGTTTTTAAAAACAGGCTTTTTGAGTTGGAACAGCACTTTTCTCGGAATAGCTTTGTTAGCGGTGTAGTGTATCAGAATAGAGGTAAGACGTGCTAACTAGCAGGCTGGTTAACTGATATTGAATAGTTAACTTTTTGCTATTATTATTAGGCACCTTAATCATTGGGAGGCCTGTAGCCCAGTTTGAGTAATATCCATATAACGTTTTAGATTTTCGAAAAAGCGGTTGCCCTCGGCGCTGTGGCCCAACAATTTTTGCCATTTCGACGAGTTACGTGCACTGGGGAGGTTGCTTCGCCTGCAAGCTCCTCGAACAAGTGTTTTGGAGCGTTGTAGTCAAAATTTGTCGTCCGACAGCGTCAAATAACCGCATTTTCGGATTTTTAAAAACTGATATGGATATTACTTACGGCCGGCTTCAGGCCTCACAGTAATTAAGGAGCCTACCAGTATCAGTTAGAAATTTCACTTTCAGTATTAGTTAACCAGCGTGCTAGTTACCACTTCTTAGCTGTACTCTGATGCACTGCATCACTGGAAATGCTATGCCGAAATAAGCGCTGTTCTAACTGCGAAAGCCTATTTAAAAAAAAAAATATGCAAAGTCTTAAAGGGAAACTGCAGAGGTTTTAGAAATCAATAAGGTCCAATCTGTGAAACTTTCAGGTAAAGCATGCGACGTCTTTTTGGGCTATCATTTGAAATAGTGACGTGATCGCCGATTAAAATCACGACGCCCTTCAAGCTTCTCCGCAGCGCACAACGCCAAGTGAGGGGGCGCATGATGACGTCATCGAAGGTATCGGCACATTTCCAACTCACAAACTCCTGCTTTGAAGGAAAAAACCAACGCCACCGAACGCAAATCCCTCCGAAAGTTGTTTGTCAGCGTCCAACTAGGCACGGCATGGTGTAACTGACGACAGCAGTAATTTGAAATCATACCTTCCATGACGTTGCACTAAACTTCCCCGCACTTCTTTGGTGCATTGAGGAGAAGCGCAAAGTTCAATCGTCGATTTCGTCACTGTTTTCAACGCTAGTGCAAAAACACTAAGCATGCTTTACCTACAGTCTATATAGATTTGAATCCTTGAATATCGCGATATTCTCAAAAACTGGTGCAGTTGCCCTTTAATTAAGTGCAACAATATGCATAGGGCATAAATATAAGGTTCATATATAGGGCCCCCGTTACAAGCCCGCTAACAGCCTCACCGTTTTCCAAATTTGTGGAAGTGTGCGGTTCTCTCTAGGGTGCAGCACAACTTGAATAATTTGTATCTTTTCAAGAGCGAAATACGCCGCGGCACTCAAAAGAAGCGAATATACGCGTAACACTTCCGGCTTTACTCTTTCCAGGCGGAAGTGTTGGGGCCCTTCTGTTTACCGCCGGTTATTCCGCGCTTTCGCAATCTTCGATTCTACCCCCCCCCTCCCCAGCCTTTTTTTTTTTTAATTTCATCTTCCGCTTTTCCTTCGCTCCATCTTCTCTCGACTGCTTACTCAAGCAAGAGCCACCTTCGCGGGATTCATCGCTCATTCCTCATTGTTTACCGAGCGCAGCGCCGACGTTTCCGCTGACAAACAACAACAACAAACAAAACATAAAGAAAACATGGACGAGAGCGGAGTATAACATTCTTTCCTCTCGAGCGGTTTAAAAGTTCGCGTGTGCATGAAGTGCCGTATCTTTCGGGATCTCCATTTTCATTCCTTTCGGTCGGCTCTGCCTTACTCGAGTCTCTACATCTTCTTTTACTCATTTTTCGAGGAAGTGCGACGATATAATACCGCCACCGCGCTAGCCGAGCGTGCGCTTATTGCTTCATTTTGTTGTGTGTTTTTTTTCGGATTCGCGAAGCGCGCGTAGCACTTGACCGACCCCAATATACGCACTGCACAAGAGTGCTCTCAAGCGGGTTGCTACGCGCTTTTGAAATGTCGGCCATATTCCGACGAAGGCGAAACATGCGTCTGCTTACTTGCTTTACGTTTCCGGCTGACAGCTATAGTATACGTGTTTGTTCCCGGCGCTGTTTTCTATTGTAAATATCTTCTTTCCGCTCACTGCGCTATCGGTATGCGTGGCAGCGTTTCAACGGCGCAGTTATAAATAGAAACGCCTCCCGAAAATAGCGTTCGTATTGCGCGGTGCATGACGGCGAGAGAAGCGTTTTAGCTTTGTGATTGATGTCGTACAGAAATGTGGTCGAGAAGCAACTTATGCACATTGACGTGTTTGCTCGCGAACTGTTTTAGGGCTCTTGGCAGCGCGCGGGAGGGTTCGGCATTGACCGAGATTGCCGCGCCGGTTGTGACACAAACACTGCGTGGTCTTTCAGAATCCCATTTTGGCGGCCCTTCTTCTGCGAACCACTGCTTACTTTTTTTTTTACTTTTCTGTTCTTTTTGTTTGTTTCATTCTTTCTGTCTGACAGGTCGACACGGAAACCGCCGTCCATTTGCTAAGAAGGCCGACGGTGGCGCCATCTGTTATTGATCAGCTTAAGGTGGTGGTGTGACGTTCCAAAAATACCGACCGAGGCGGCTTCATACTGCTACTGTGCGCAAGGTTGCTGATTTCATTATAAGGCCGACTATTCGTAAAGCATATTGATGCGGGTAGACGACGACGACAAAGAGCGATGGCACGAGTGCGCAGAGTAGAAGACGACAACGAAGTTCGGACTGTGTTCTCGGTGGTGCCGCTCGCAGCTGTTCTTGTCTATTTGTAAATATCTGTAAATATATTCTTTCCCGCAACAATATTTGGTGGAGGTGCGGGGTAAAACAATATATAGGGTGTTTCACCCGAGGCTTTACGCAGCTTTTTTCAAAATATGCTTTTTCAGTTAGAAAAGCGCTGTTTTCGGCAAAACATTGCTAGCGGTGTAGTACACCAGAATACAGATAAAACGTGCTGATCAGTAGGTTGGTTAACTAATATTTAATAGTTAACTTTTTAACTATCACCGTTTAGAGTCCCAAATTATTGAGAGGCGTGCAACACACCATAAGTCATCAGCTTTTGGAAGTTCGAAAACGCGGTTTATCCTCGGCGCTGTGGCCCAACATAATTTTGGCTATTTCAACGAGTTACGTGCATTAGAGAGGTTGTTTTGCCTGGAAGCTTCTCGGAATCGAATGTATTTTGGTGGGATGCAGGCAAAAATTGTTGGGTCACAGCGCCGAGAGTAACCGCGTTTTCGAATTTCTAAAAACTGATATGGATATTACTTACGATGGGCTACACGTCTCTCAATAATTAAGGAGCCTCACAGTAACAGTTCAAAAGTTAACTATTCAGTTTTAGTTAACTAGCCTGCTAATTAGCGCGTGTTAGCTGTATTATGATGTACTGCACCGCAGACAGTACTATGCAAGCGTTTTTCTAACTAAAAAAGCCTATTTTTAAAAATTGTATAAAGTTCTTAGATGAAGCACCCTGTATAGTAAAGCCATGCCACCACTGGCATCGACTGAGTGGCGTGTGGCATGGCAATCGCTGCCACGCCACCAAGCTGCAGCGCGGTCGCGCGCGGTAAAACCGTGCGTTTTAAACCCCTCAGCCACACTCAGGCTAATCTGATGACAGTGGATCTCCTCTCCCTGTATAACTTTCGATTGAGGACCTCAGCACACTGCTTAGGTCTTCGTCTCCCTGTTCAATTAATCCGAAGCCATTCACTAACATTTTCCCCACAAACCAGGGTGCAGCTCATGAGACTTTGCACCACACTGACTTTTTAAATAAACATTTCCAGTTATGTTAGACTGCAAGAGCAAGGACCGCATGGGAGGCTAACGTCGAATACGTGGGCGCTATATAGTACACTGAAACTATCGTCACTTTTGCTTCGTTTCCAAGATCAAGATTCTTGGAGAAAAAAATCTTTATGTTCAGTTTAAGCAATGTGAATTGTTGCGGAGGCAGTCTGTATGGATTACTCTTCTGTGCTTAAGGCAATCTGTGCGGGCCGAACTTCCGCGGGCAACTATGACGGCACCAGAATGGCGCCACACAGTGGTTATCACGACTTGTTTGCGCTTAATCCCTGTGGTTAAAAAGGGCAACTGAAGTGGTTTTAGAATTCGATGAGTTTAAGGTTGCCGAATGTGCGAAATGTGCAGGTAAAGCCTGCGAAGTCGTTTTGCTCTAGCATTTTAAATGGTGGCGCAAATCGCCGAATAAAGTCGTCGTCGGCGTTCAGGCTTCTCTGCAGTGCACAGCGACGGTCAGAGGCCCCGATAATGACGTCACGTATGACGGCACAGCGTTTCCAGCGAAGAAACGGTTATCCCATGGAAGAAAACCGACGCCATCGAAGGTGGAGCTCACGATGCACTGTTTGGCGCCATCTGACGACTCACAGCAGCACGCAGGCGTAAGCAGCGGACATCTGTAATTTCGGCAACAATGACGTCACTACCGAGTTTCCTCTCACTCCTCCAACGTAGTGAGGAGAAGCCTAAACATCGTCGCGGTTTTAATCGGCGATTATGTCACAATTTTAAATGCGAGTGCAAAAATACTTTACATGCTTAATCTAGAAGCTTGATAGATTCGAATTCTTGAATAACCTCGAATTCTCAAAAAACCGTTTGAGCTTCCCTTAAGGCGAGACCACTTCAGTTGTTCACACTCTCTATAGCTGCATGTCTTGTCGACTGAGCGCACTGACGGTGAGATATGAAAAGGGCATTGATGTGCTGCATTCTGCGGCTGAACATGACCAAAATATGTGATCGTTGAATGCATAACAGATGCACGTTTTCTCATGTTGTACCTTCATTTCAGCGCCTCCTTTCAGGCTAGCCCTCTGCTTCACTGTTGGGATCGTTCTATGTTCTGCTGATAGAGTGGTAGTTTGCGCTAGTCAATTGCGCGGCGGCCAGTCCCTTTCAGTGTGAGTATTCGAATGAAAACAAACAAGACGCCGTAGTGAAGGGCTCCAGAAATTTCGACTATCCCATGGGTGGTAAAATTTCCGGAGCCCTTCACTACGGCGTCCCTCATAGCCTGAGTCGCTTTGGGACGTTAAACCCCATAAACCAAAACAACCAACGATATCGTGCACCGGTCAGTTCTTTCAGGCACTTTTCTTTCATCTGCCCTCTGCTTTTCTGTTCTATGGTTCCATGCCTTCGCGACTGTTCCAACCTCTACTAGCTCTTCCTTTTTTTTCTCCTTTTACTTTACTACCTTGGTTCAAATGAGGTCGCGGCGACAACGTTTTGTTGGAGGCGAAACGAATATGGCGCCCGTGTGGTGTGGGATGTCAGTGCAGGTTAAAGATCCCCAGCCGATGGAAATTATTCCGGAGCCCTCCACTACAGCACCTTCTTTTTTCTTTCACTTACTTTCCTCACGGTGCGGCCATGGCGCCTTTTTCTGTCTTTCCATCTTTCTTTCTGTCTTTTTTCTTCCTTTCTCCCATGGCAAGGTTGAGGTGCCCACGCAAAAGTGAGACAGTTACTGCGCCTTTAATTTCCGGATAATCAGTAATGTTTACCGCGGTGTAAGTACGAGGGGCTATCAGCCGGATGTAAAGTGTTGGCATAGTCTGTTTCAACCGAAAACTGCTCCCGCACACAAACCCTCCTCCCCTTGCTCCGGGTTCAACAGAATGATTTCAGATATGCGTCCGAACAGTACGGTGCACGTTTCTCAGTACACTATACGCGGGCCATCGTTTGTCACGTGGTCCACTTGGGCTAAACGTATAATCACGTGGACCATGCGGAGGTACGTGGGCTTAGCTTGCAGAGAGTACGATGTACGCGGCTCATTAGGCTGCATGGAATCATTTCCGGTCACTTGATGTAGGTGGGCCGAAAATAAGCGGCACGTGCGCTATCTCTGGTCACGTGGTGCAGGGGGCCAGGTTAGGGGACCGCATTAAGAGAAAAAAAAAGTTGAATGAGAGGCAATAAGGCACAGCTCCGCGAAAGAGAGAAAAGCGCCATTTATTATTTCTGGTTTTGCCGCACTGATATCTTTCTGGGGCGATATCTCAAGTGGCCCCGAAGTTCCAAGTAATGTAGTTCGCAATTAGTGACACGCGCTGCTATACGCGGTGCCGCTCCACAAAGCAGCGCTAACCTTGGGCGTCTGCGCCGCAAATCACGTTATGTTCTCTCTCCCGCGCCAGCCTCGAGATGGCGCTGCTTTTAGAATTTCGGGGATCTCCGCCGTCGCGGTTTTCTTTGTCTTTTTTCGGCGCTGCCACCCCCCCCCCCCCTCCCCCTTTCCCCCCAGAAAGCGTAGCGCTGCTCGTAATGTGCTGCGCCGTTTATTCTCCTTGGTATAGAACCCAGCTCTGCGGCCGTCATCAAAACTATAAGGCGCGCGCTAATGGCCTTTCTCTGTGTGTGTGTGTGCGCGTCCATTTGTGTCTGCGTTTGGGCGCGGCGATACGCGAGATCGTGTTCGTCGTGTGTGGGGCTTCCATAACCGTTCGTTTTCTCCGTCTCTCAGTCTGTTCACTTCCAATGTGTGGTGATGTCCTCCCTACCCCCCCCCCCCCCCCCTTCTCTTCCTCAACCCACGCCCGCCACAGCAGGCGGGCCGTGGGTTGCCGTCCACAGTGTACCGTCCCTTTTGCGTTTGGAGTTGTATAGAGGCATTCATTTCATCCATCAGTAATGGTCTGGGCTATGGTGTGTCCAGTCGCTATCCAGCGTCCTGTGAAAGACCACCGACCCCCCACCCCTGCCTACGCCCACCCACACAGACACAATACATCCGTGTTCGCCACTTAGAGTTTTTTTTTTTTTCGGTCCTAGTTGGCATTTTGCTTGTTTGCGCGGCCTGTGGTGTCGGTGGTGGTAGCATTTGTGGTCGCATACACCCTGTACACTTGGTCTTTGTTGCTTAATATTTTCTTTCTACTGATTCTCGTGATGTACTAGGCCGTCTCGAACAGATGATTCTTTGAGAGGGAACGGAGACCCCGGACACTTGTTTAGTCGCTTCTGCAGTAAGAAGAAACCGACCGTCTCTGTATTGTTGGTCTGAGCTCCCCCTCCTCCAAACGAAACGCGGTTGCCTGCATGGTGCAATTTACCGCCGCGAACAGGGCGAGGGAGTCCGAAACCAAGGGGAGTGGCGTGGTAACGAGAATGAATGGCGACGAGCTTTAGTGTCTGCGGGAAGGACACACTAAAAGGGCTACGACAGCAGAACGGAGAGACAAGTGCTGACTACAGGCTGGATTTCTCAAAAAGGAACAGTGAAAAAAGACTGGAAGAAGGAAGATTTTCGAGAAGAACGAAAAGGGAGCGATAGTGCGGATTTTGTGCCGATGAGTGGGAGTGAAAGACGGTTAAAGTGCTGAGGACCTTTCGGCACCCCGGAAGTAGCGTGGGGGAAAAGATGGCTGCTGTAATTGACTTTTTTTTAGCCAATGGTGAGATAATCGCAATGGTGATTGAGGATGGGGGACTCTTCATGGTTGTGGAACAGGGGGAATTGGTGTTGATAAGAACTCTGCTGAGGTGCGCAAGATATAACCAAGAGTTCGAGACCATAGTGTTTCTTTTCCGAACAGCATCTCATAATGAGGTAATGTAAGACGTTTCGTTCCCGAGAAAAGCCGGCGTCCGTCCGTCCGTGTCACGAAAAAGAAGGTTGCAAATAACTTAATGATTGCTCGAGAGGGGTCACATGATCTTGTGACGTCATCAACTTTTCCACCGCCTGCCACACCAGCGTGCGTCTGTTCGTGTCACTCACACCTCGCAAGGTACCCCCCTTCCCCCTTAAGTGTTCATGATCTCTGTAAATTTCCTATTCGTCAAGTCTGGCGAAAGTTCCCTAACACTGCAGCTCATTAAGCGTCGCGTCGAACTCTGACATTGCTTAATTGTGTTACTTCGTCTAACGAACATATTGTGCTCTTCGTTGTGGTTCGCATGGAGGACGGTAACAACGGACAGAGTCTTGAGGAAAACCTGGTTGATACGTTTTTAAAAAGGCGAAAAAAAACGTATCATCCAGGAAAATACATGTTAAAACCACTCAATTATAAAAATATAACTGTTGATTCAGGTAAAAAGACATTTATTGCAAATTTTCATTTCATAATCACTTCTAATGGCATTCCTAGGCAATGACATAATCAGTGTTTCTTTCCTTTCCTTAACAACTGTTTCGCCCTTTTACACAAGTGCACTGCGGAAAAGCCATCGCGCAGCTGTCTGCGGCAGCGTTTCTTTCTCTACGTTCCATGGAGCTGGCCCGCACACATGTAGTTCTCAGATGCTTTGCCCTCTTGCCTTATGGCACTCCGAAGAAGCCACTGCGTTTCTACTCTTCATGTTGCGTATGCAAACCCCTACTTTTAGTGCAAAAGTACTATTTCGTGGGGTAAAACACGACCAAGAATATTGTGTGAAGCCTCTTAGTAACTCGGGTAAGCTCGGGTTAGTTCGGACGAGCGTCGTGCAAATTGCAGCCAATGAGAGGAAGTTCGGGTAAGTTCGGAGGACCGTCGCGACAGCTATAGCCAATGGGAGCAGGGCGCGACGCCAGCTGTAGCCAATGGAAGCAGGGCATCGCGCCAGCTGTATCCAATCGGAGCAGCAGCGCCATCTATAGCCAATGGGAGCAGGGAGTCGCGCCAGCTGTAGCCAATGGGAGCAGGGCGTCGCGCCAGCTGTATCCAATGGAAGAGAAGGTGTGAAGATGAAAAGGGAGAAACACGGTTCCGTGCACATGCAGATGCTGGAAAGAAGAGGCGAAGAATGAAGAAATACTTTCGCAAGTCTGCTCGATTCAACTACGTTAAAACCCTAGCACTTTTGTATGCATTGCTGTCGTGCAGCAAGACATTGCAGAAAAGCCACCACGACGGCTGACTGCCCCTGCACTTCAGCTCTTCCCCGTCGCATGCCATACCTACAGAGGGCAAAACACATGCCTAAAACAACCAAACTCTGTGTTCCGGAGATACCAAAGCCGCTGCAACCAAGAAGGCAAAAAATGACGATGAAATTCTGTGAGTTTAACAGCACATGTTTGCATCCAGACCATTTTTAACCATATCTTATCGCTAGTTATCGCGTAATACGCCCGAAACACATGCGTTTTGCCCTCTGTACATCTGGTCGCTAAACATCTTATACGACCAGGATTTGTCGAAATTTTGAACGTAGTAGCCTGTAAATTGTGTTATCTGGGAACGTGTTAACAGGAAGAAAAAGTGTTCCTCTATGGGACATTTTTATTGCCCGCGATTTTGAGCGTATGAACGGGGAAGTGGTGGGAACCAGGAACTTATCAAAGAGGTTTTACGTACTCACGAACTGTCGGTGACAAGTTCTGCCGAATTAGTTGGTCTTAGTCTAATTTAAAAGGTACTACTGCGTGCTTATAGGGGGTGTGAATAGATCTAAATTAACAAGAGTTGGGTATTGATCTGCTAATGACATTTCTTAGCTAACCAACTCAGGATATGAATTGTAAAGTGTGATCGAGGACCTTGACACACAAAGCAGAACGGTTGGTGTGAAAATTAACGTGAAGAAGACTAAAGTAATGTTGAGCGGTCTTGGAAGGGAGCAGCAGTTTACGGTAAGCAGCGAAGCGGTAGAAACAGTATGGAAATACATATACTTACCGCAAGTACTGACTGCAGATTGTACCATGAGAGTGAAATAACTTGGAGAATAACAATGGAGTAGAGTGCATTAATTTGGCAGGTAGTCTCAGATCATAATCGCGGTTTACCAATATTCCTCACGAGAAAAGAGTATAAGACCAGTGTCTTATCGGTACTCACCTATGGGACGGAAACGTGGAGGCTAACGACAAGGGTTCAACTTAAATTGAGCACAACACAGCGAATTATGAAAAGGATATTCATAGGTGTAACGCTATGAGAGAAGATGAGAGCAGAGTGGGTGAGGGAGCAAACTCGAGTTAATGACGTCCTAGTCGAAATCAAGCAGAATAAATGGGCTTGGGCAGTGCATGTAGTGCGAAGGTAAGATAACCGATGATCATTAAGGGTAACGCACTGAATTCAAAGAGAAGGCAAGCTTAGCAGGGGGCGTGAGTGTGAGAGATTAGGAAGTCTTCTGGGATAAGGTGGCCGCAGCTAGCAAAGGAAAATATTAATTGATGAGAAATGGTACAGGCATTTGTCCTTCTGTGTACTCATAATAATGATGATGATCGATCACACGAACACACTAAAATTTTCTGTCTGGTCAGGATCCATATAGAGCAGTACAAGACGCATATTACCGGCCAAGTTACAAAAGTGTCCATGTTCGCCAACGACGATTTAGTTTTCGTGCAGGCCAGAGATCTCCATCGCAACAAATACTACCCTTTAGGAGTTCAAGAAATTACACCAAACAATCGGGCCCAATATTGGTCCTTTATATGACCAATATTAGGCTAATATAGTGGTATTATATAGGGCCGGTATTTACCAATGCACTTTCGATATTGGGCCGGTTACCTCTGCTGTTTGGGATGTGAAGGACATAACTTCACGCTATAGAGAGTTGCGAGAAGGCGTACACACTCCTCAATTTGATGCTTGATTTTTCAAGCACAGAGTTCGGCCCTCAAAAAGTCCTGCTTTCTTTCACGGTGTAGAAGACAGCATCGTTCGCCTTGCTGACAGCCTTAGAGGCCCTGGCTATCCCTACGCTTTGCTACTAGCTTCCCTGAGGCTTATGAAAGTGCAAAACGATGTTCGGTGGTTGAAGGACGGCTGCAGTAGGTCGACCTGAAAAGCCGGAGCTGAGCTCCTGGTGTCTTACACAGGATTCAGATTTCGGGTTTGTCACTGTGCTTTCTGCGAGGAATATCGTTAGATAGGATGCGCTTGGTGATAGAACAAGAGCCCAGACTGTGAATTTTGCGCCATCGACCGTAGGATCACTTTTACCATTGTAAAGAAGAGGCGGTGTACCAGAAGCTGGTATATCGAATTACCCAGTGTGTGTTTACAAGACTATGGAATCCTTGCTAAAAGAAACTGTTTTTACGCATTAGGCCGCTTACTGTCTAGGCAGCGGCTTTGCTTCACGTTTCGAAAGCGCAAACATGTCTCGGCGTAAGGATCGTGGAACTACATATCACAGAAGCGCGTGGTTGTATCAAGGGAGCTTTCATGTGTGTCACTCCTGTCTAGGCGGGAAACAGCTTATCTTGGCTATAGGGATTTAGTTGCTGTTTTCTTGCAGCGGTCTTCTTTTTGGGCCCGTTCACGTATACTATATGCACAAGTGTCGTGGCGCAGGTGCTATATAACATAAGCAAGGTTGTGAATTAAAAAAAAGTAGTTGGCAATCATCACTTGCCCCACAATCCATGTTCTGCTGTTGTCGGGGTTTTAGCTCTGCTCTGCCCTGGTTCGTCGTTTGGTTTGCTTTCAAGTTCTAGTATACTTTATTGCCTGAGTTCTATGCACCTTATGTGCTTAGGAACTATGTACAGTCTTGATCAAAAGTCGTAAGGCCACAGTGTTCACCTGCAGCGAAAGTAATGTCCCCAGAATGCGGATCATTCAAAATGTAGCGGATCATTCAAAGCACAAGTTAAGCAGGAAGCTTATTTACATACAGAAGGAACCTTCTGCTAGCACTTCAAGGTCCTTCTGTCTTCAGTAGTGTTGTGATGGCTCTATAATGGGTCTGAAGCAAAAAGTCTTTGGCCTTAAGACTTTTGACCAAAGCTGTACCTAGCTTGAGAAGTATGGGAGCTTAGCAGCTAAGTTCATTTAGAAACTGGGATAGCTTAGGTACCTAGGTTCCTAAGTTATTAAGGTAAGAACTAAGGCACATTACGAGCCTTAGCTCGTGTTTTAAGAAGTCAGTTGTTTCCACCGGGAAAACACACAATTTCTAAGATCCTCTAGGAGACGCAACTGATGCCCCGTAAAAATCCTTACCGCGCTACCACGTCACATGCTACCTTGGGCAGTAGACCGCTCAAAGTTTTTTGTCTGTATCCAAGCCTAATTCGTTATGTGTTCTTTCCTTTTCAAGTTTCTTTTTCTGTGAAGCAGTTGGTTTGAGCTTTAAAGGTGAGCGTCGATTCTTACATCGAAAAAACGACGGGTAGTCGCATGGAAGAAGGAAGCATGTAAGTTTCCCGGAAAAACTGCGCACCCTCGACGTTTCTGGCAACAGGACAGATCTTTTTCAAATCTATGCCCTAGAAATTGTTCCCCTCTATCGATACTTGGGCCCGCGTTTCTTAAGCCCACTTCCGTTTGTTTAAGAGATGATTCCCAATGTAACTGCGAGTCTGAGCACGAAAGAAAGATGTAACGTCAGAAGGAAGTATTACCACGGCTCACTTTTCAGATTTTTCACATGTATAGATTCAAGGACCCCTCTTTGAGACGCGCTCGTATGAGTCTTCCGCCGCTATATCGAGTTCGACGCCCAATATCGGCAGACTCGTCACTGTTTACTTGCTTCCCCCCCCCCCCCCCCCCCCCCAGTCGTCGCCGGCAGGCACGAAGACCGAAGACTCGCATCGCATTTCTTTGGGTGTAAACATAAGGGGGGGGGGGGGGGGGGGGGGTGATCAGCAACGCCGTGTTTTCCCTTTCATTTCCGGGTCTTTCCCACACAGCCGCTATGTCTGAGTCCCAGCATCCCGCGTTCCCTCTTTTGATCTCCGTCGTCCTCCATTCTCCTCATCCCTTCTTTTTCATTTCTTCCTTCTTTTCTATCGTTCCCATCTTCCTTATGTTCTCTTCATCTATTTCGATCTCTTCTTTTGATTTTTCCACCAACCGCCTCTACTCTGCTCCCTATATAAGCTATAAGATATATATAAGCTCCTGTACACAGCAATCGACTCGAAGACCGCGCATAGAACATTCGACGAGCCCCCTATTTGTTTCAACGGCGGGCGCGAACCCGCGCTGATTACCCCTGCCGCCGCCTTCGGGAAAAACGGGACGAACGGTCGACACCGCTCTCTGAGCGCAACCCTGTCACTCGCGCAAATTGATCGGAGCCGAGCCTCTTCCTTCGGATTTGACCTTCCTTCTTTCCCTTATTCACACGACTCCTTCTATTTAATTGTTGTTTTTTGTTCACTGTCGTCGTCGTCGTCAACTGTGCTGTAGTGCTCAATTTGCTCTAGCGATACGGCCGTGGATTTTTCTGCCGCATCATCGCGAATCTCGGGGAAAAGCAGCGATCACAGGATGGAGCAGGGAGAAAAAAGGAGCGATCCCTAATTCTTCGAAGCGCGGTACTATTTGGGGAAACGGGAAGCCCTAGAGCAAGAAAGAGAAAGGTAAAACATAGAGAAAAAGGAAACGGCATCGTCGTTCAAGCCTGGCTTCTAACGGACGAACTTGAACGAAGAGACGGAAAAGGGGAAAGTGAGGGGTAGCTGCCCTTTCTTGTGTGCCTACCCAGCTCCTCCTTTTGGGAACAGGAGTTTACGCCTTCTTCATAGAGTGCCACCGTGTATAGCCCTCTCACCTTTTCCCACCCCTTGGAGAACCCTGAGATTCTCAACACACGCTGAACACTGGTCCGCAGTGAAAGGTCCACCTTTGTTTATTTTTTGCCACGTGTTTCGCGCGTAAAAAAAAGGAACGACCATCTCTCGGCCGCGGCTCTTAAACGCCACTTAACCTCCGGGGCACTTTTCCCGCTTATCCTTTTTTCTTTCTTCCCATCCTTTCCGGGTTCTTTTTCTGTCCCTAAAGGTCACCGGGGGCATTGGTGAGCTTGCATTCTTCATCTGTTCTTAGATTTTTGCAGCGTCTGTAACCCGCCGTACCGCAACTCCTTTGTTAAACTTATCTTTCCTTGCTCTTTCTCGCTCAGCCCAGGGGCTGTTCTTTGCACTTTTCTGTCCTTTCTTGCCTGTCGTCAGCCGCAGCTCACTGGCGCGAACCGCGGCTATTTACGCAAAGGACCCCCCCTCCCCGCATAAAGTGCCTACGCATAGTGCGCCGGCCAAACCAGGGAATGCTGTCTTCCGCCTCGCGGGCTCGTTATGCACGCACAGCACCCCCAATGAAGTGTGCGGTCCACTTGGGCTCATTTACTCGCTCGCGCACTGCGTGCATTTTTTACGCCGCGTTTTACGAGGGTACCGAAGAAGTGGCCGTAGACCCATAACCGAGGGCAGTGGAGAAAACCTCACCGCGTTCGCGGACAAAATAAAAAAAAACGTCGACGACGCCAGAGGGCGCTGCAGACGGCAAGAGAGGCGGCGGTTGTGACGTCAGAGTGGCAGTCATTTCTCTTGCACACACTTATACATCCGTTGCTGCTTTCGCTGGTCTTTTACGAGCTATCGACTTCTGCATACGGGTTCTTTCCCGAGACGACGACGTGCTGAGGGGACAGTTCTTGGCCACCGTCGCCGCGACCGAACGACCATCTGGAACGCGACGAGTACGGCTGAAGTGTTTATCACTCCGCGGTGTAGTAAATGAGATGTTTCCTGCTCGTTACATTCGCAAAGTAAGAATAACAACGCGTCTTACAATTGAAATGAGCTTTCCGGATGCATTGGTCCGCTGGCAAACTCTGGTGCTGGAGAAAAGGAAAAGACTTCGATCTCCTCGCCGTTTCCTTCGCTTCCAAGAGGGGCGCTGTGAGCACTTCTCCAGCGCCGACGGAACTGTCGGCGCAGGCATGAATAATGTATACCCGGCACAATTTGAGTCCTCTTGAGGGCGGCTAAGGGTGCCTCCATTGCTTGACGAAGCTCACATCCTCTTGTAGCGCTCGGAACCAGCATTGAACGCATGGGCGTATACACTTTGGTGCATTTTGAAGAAGTAGGCGCGGTTCCAAAGGCGGAATGGTAATAAAGCCGGCACACGCAGTATACACAGTAGTGCTGCCATGCGCGCTGACAGAAGAGTTCTGTATACGGTTCCCTCATAATGCGCCCTGTTTCCTCTGACGAACTGGTTTGTGTTCTTTGCGCGATGATGCAACGTAGATTGTGGATCCCTGAAGGCATACGCATGCGACGGTGATGAAGAGAAGCGCTCTATTTATGCGCAATCACTGACACTTGCGGCAAGGCCGATGCAAACTACGCTCCGCATAATATCTAGAGCGCGCCATCATTTCGTGGCCGGGTTTAGCGCTGCGTAATTGGGCAGTAACGTTGTGCTGCAAAGACTGCCCAATGCTTGCGGCAGGGTGCGGAACGTATGTATGTTCACGGTCCGGTGTCGACATCACAAAGCTGGTGGGCAGTGCAGTTGTGTGCAAAAGCTCTTCAAATCAGACGGCCATGGTGGCTTTCTGGGAAAAGATCGCATACTCTGATGCGATTGCTGATCACTTGTGCTGTATCGGAACAGTTCGGATTTTAAAAATGCTGATTTGGTGCAGAATAAGTAAGTATATATTTCTTTTCTTCAGCATAGCTTCTTTCATCGCGGTATTTTTTATTATTGAGGCCACTAAGTGTTGTACACTTTGAGAAAAAAAATGGTAGCAACACGGTAGTAACTATACTCTCGTTGCTACCTTCTCTTGATTGTTACTGACTTCTTACATGTACTATTGTGTGCCTTTTAGCCATCAGCAAAGGACATGACATTATCTACGAATGGCTACCAGGGCACAGCGGCATAGCAGGCAATCACCGCGCGGATGAGGTCGCGCGAACTGCTTACCAGGACGGCGGTTTTATGTCGATCCCTCTTTCGAGATCAGACGCAGCGGGCAGGCTTCGCGCACTTGCGCGGGACATCACCACACTTGCCGCGTGGAATTCCGTCCAATTTTCCAATTCACGTTTAAAATCCTTGGACCCAGATCTGAAGCTCCGGCTTCCATCCGGCCTACCACGAAGCGAAGAAACTTTGCTGTGCCGCCTCTGGCTTGGTGTAGCCTTCACCAACCATTACTATTTCTTAATCGGTATGGCTGATAGCCCTGTATGTGTCATGTGTGATTCCTGCATGTGCCATGTGTGATTCCTAGTAAATACTTTAAGGTAGTGCAGCTCAAGAAGTTGCACCGAGTGCAGCGCGAGTGTACAGCGGCGTAAGTGATCTCCTTCGGGTGCCCGCAGGGTACGGCCACTCCACCCCGGCCACGTGGGGCGGCAAGACGTTCTGCATGTTCTACGCCCTTGTGGGCATCCCCCTGGGCCTGGTCATGTTCCAGAGCATCGGTGAGCGGCTCAACACCTTCGTCGGCTACCTGCTGAAGCACGGCAAGCGGTGCCTGCGCATGCGAAACACGGACGTGTCCGAGACCAACCTCGTGTGCCTGGTGTCGGTGCTCAGCACCGTGGTGATGACGACGGGTGCGGCCGCCTTCTCGGCCTACGAGGGGTGGGACTACTTCGACTCCTTCTACTACTGCTTCATCACGCTCACCACCATCGGGTTCGGGGACTACGTGGCTCTGCAGAAGGAAGGCGCGCTCAAGCAGAAGCCCGAGTACGTGGCTTTCAGCCTGGTCTTCATCCTGTTCGGCCTCTCGGTGGTGTCCGCCGCCATGAACTTGCTCGTGCTCCGATTCCTCACCATGAACACCGAGGACGAGCGGCGAGACGAGGCCGAGGCCCAGTGCGCGGCCCAGGAGGCGGTGCGCCTCGAAGGTGACGTCATCACCGCCGACGGCAGCGTCGTGTCGGGACACGGAGGCGGCGACCACTCGGACACGGACGACGTGACGTCGGTCTGCTCGTGCACGTGCTACGCGCACGGCTCGTCCAGACCGCCGCAGCCGCAGCAGCCAAGGTGGGTTTCTCCATTCTCTTCTTAGTGCATGTCTGCAGAAGGGAAGCCTTGTTTTATCGAGCGAGCAAGACTCGAAATGTGTGAGCATATGCGCCCTGTTACACTGTCACGCTAAGAAGCGGTGATTCTGACCGGGCATCTATGACGTTGACGCTTGATGACATTTTCTTCTTTAATGCGTTACCATTAGAACTCCGAAGTTGGAAAAATCTGTCTGTCCGTCCGTGTGAAGTCTCGGTGGACAAGGGGAGAAATGGAGGAAGAGAGAAAGAGAGATCCCCTTCTGCGCTTTTTGAGAAATGGGGCAGAAAGAAAGGAGTGGGAGAGGTGACGGGTGGGCAAAGTGGAGCGGGCGTACGGAATGTCACACGCTGAGTAGGTGCGGCTACTCCGTCTGGGGAAGCATTAATGCTAACGCATACTCTGCTTCATCAATTACATTAATCATCTATAATTTTTTACCTATTTGGTTTTTGTTATCATACCTGTTGATATGGTGATTTACAGTTAAAGAACTTGACAGAACAGCGCTGATGCGCATTTTACTTGTACCCGCGGCCTTGCTCGTTTCGCACTGCAAGCATTTCAAGCCTTGAATGAAGGACTGTCCATATAGTAAAGCGCACTCTAAGCCAGAAAAGGCTAAAGCTGGCAAATGGCGAAAGTTCTAGTGGGTAAGTGCTATGCCACAACCATTAGTCCACCGAGAATATCAACCACTTCTCTCTAAGAGACTAATCGCAAAGACATCATTAGCTTCTGTGAGTATCTCCGCAAGTACTGAATATCCGTCGCGAGTACTAGATGCTGCAGACAGTTCCATCCCCATCCCCATCGCATATATTTACCACTAAGGTCCTTTTGGGGTGCTGCATAATTAAGAAATATGAGACGAGTGAGCAAGATAAATATAGTGCAAAGAAAGTAGCAAATTTGTTTGCATGATAAAGTATAAGCAGCTCATGGTGGTGATGGTGAATTGCTGCCGTTTGTCCTGTTCTATGAGGTATTCACTTGCACTGTATGTCATGGTATGTAGTACATATGGTATGGCGCTTTATAACATAACAAAGCTATACGTTGGATATGAGGGACACCTCAGTAGAGGGTTCCGTGTTAACTTCGTCCGCGTGAGATTGTTTCACCTCCACCGCAGCGATCGCACAGCATGTGGGTGTTTTTGCCTTTCGCTTCCGACGAAATGAGGTCACCACGGCCGGGATACGAACCTGCAACCTTGGGCTCAGCACCCGATTACCATGCCACTGAGCCACCGCGGCTGGTCCCGGTTAAACGGCGTGGCCTTAGGCGTAGTATGTCGGGACAAGCATTTCGACTTCCACCTGCTAGTCAGTGAGAATGTTACTCGGAAGTGCATGCCATACATCCAATAAAGGAAGCTCGCCCGCTTGCGTAATTTAGGCTTCTTGAAGGAACCAATCCCAGACAGTCTAGCAGAAATTTGGTGTGGTCATTCATGTGCTGCTTAGGTATTTCCTTGCCGCTGTGGCAACTGTTAGCATTCAAAAATTGGGAATGGTTACAGTTAGTACCTTTAATTATGACAACAATGGGGCTATAAAGGAAGGCAATAGCGTTTATCAAATTTTCGCTGTTGAAGAAGAATTCATTGTGGTTCGGTGTTGACAAATTCGCCCCGAATTATGCACAGTAAATGTTTCTTAGACAAAAAAGACTAGCTGTTTAGCTTGGTGTTGTAACTGTATGGCAGCGTCACGGTCGATGTTGAATGTAATCATTGTACTGGTTAAATTTCACTTCATATTGCGGAGTTCCCCTAAATCACTTCGTGGGGTTCCTGTCTTATTCATTTGTTTGTTTGTGAACCACGAAATTTGTCCCTTTAGGCCCACGTGCTACAATTTTACTGCATACATCTGATTCGTGTCGATTTCTTTGCATAGTAGTTAAATTTTAAGGAATTTTTTCTCTCATTTTAATGAAATTCTTAGTCCACGTTTGTAGATTGCCCAGGCACCTTCAAGACAGTACTTGGACACATAAGACCCGTACTGTTCTACACAGTTTTCGACTGTCTGCCCTGGTTGCCTCGTTCGGATCTGTAGTGCACGCAGGCCTTATCCGGCTTTAGCGCTCGAGGTCCTATGGTCGAACCACATACATTCGTCATCTACGCTAGACGAGGACAAACCCGGGAAGCACATTGGATGCTTCGGGGCTTGCTCTCTGCGAGCGTTAATTCGTCATGAACCGCCGTCGGCTGTTCCCAGACGACCTTTCCAGTTCGAAACTACAGCGGCGCACTCGTGGACTGCTTTGCTTGCAGTACAGATCTGGCTGTGTTTTATTTATATATGTATTTATTTATTACGCGACAGCCTATACATCCTGTTCAGTCGAAAAGCTGTCGGCGTAGTAGTATAGTCGGCACCGCATGTCGGAACTAATCGGGGGCTACGTGGTGGTGGTGGTGGTGAAACTTTATTACCAGCGGATATAGAGGAGTGACCCGAAGTCGCCCCCCGCTTAAACGGCGGCCGCTATCCCTTGGGCGGCGGCGGCGTCTTCAGCCAGCTGGAGGAGCTTGATCTGTGTCCCCGGGTCGGGGCTGAGCAATAGAGCCTCCCAATGAGCAGAGTCGGTAATGAACTGACTCGCGGGTAGGGACTGAGGGCAGTTCCAGATCATATGATTTAGATCGGCTTTCATATCACAATTTTTGCATTTGTCTGAGTAGAGTCCTTCCGAATAGAAGCTACACAATTGGGGATTTAGATAGGTGTTAGTTTGAAGTTTACGCCAGGCTTTGGCCTGTTGCTTGGAGAGCGTTTTATCTGCTGGGGGGAATCTGAGTCTTGCAAGCCTGTAGTGCTGCAGGATTTTTCTGTAAGAAAACAAGAATGTCAAGAATGTCACCCTCCCGCATTTTGTTCATAGATTTAAACGTTCTACCTATCTCGGCCCTTTATTTTTACAACCTTGGTATTCTATTCTTTAAGATTCTTCATCCTTATCTCCCGCTAAGCATATTTTCTCTCGGCACGATCATGAGCAACATCGTCACACGTTTTGCGATGCGTAATAACTTTTTACTACCTAAGGTCAGAACTAACTACGGCAAACAATGCCTTCATTTTTCATCCGTATCATTTTGGAATTCTTTAAACATAAACGTCAAACAAACTAATACGCTTTCTTTATTCAAGGTCAAACTAAAGCTTTTCCTTCTTAATTTGTGATTTTTTTGTTATGTTATTGATTCTATGTATCGCGGCATCTGTGTTTTATTTTACATTATCGTGCATTACATTGTTTGTATTTAAATATTTCAGTAACTAATATTACATTATGTACCCATATTTATTCTGTTTCGTCGCTAATTAATGTGTTGTGTATTTTATATTATGTTGCATATTGAAATTTATTTTCATGGGAGGTCCCGCCCGCGGTCTTGTACCATGGGACCTCTCGCTGTATACAATTGTAACATTTATTGTATTACTCAATAAACTTTCAACTTTCAACCTGTCCTTGCCGGAGTATAGGGCGGGTGGGCTGCACGACCCAGCTCGGCGGGACAGTTGTCGAGCTAGGCTATGAGCCGCCTCATTACCAGCAAGGGAGGCATGAGCAGGCGTCCAGATTAGGCGAATGCGCCGTGTGGGCTGATAATTTAGCAGAATCCGTGCTGCTTGTGGGGAGATTCTTCCAAACGTGTAGTTACGTATCGCCAATTTTGAGTCTCTGACTATGGTTTCTGCCGAGGATCCCGCAATGGCTAGAGCAATGGCTGTTTCTTCTCCAACATAAACGAAATTGTATAATGGTAGTTTACGGTTCTAGTGATTGATGATTGATTGGTGCGTGACAGGAAATGACGAGTTAAAGAAATCATTGTAATTATTTGATAAATAAATGCAAAATTGAAAAACCGGGGGTTTAAAGGTGCCAAAATGCTCAGAATGAAAAGCCAATCAATCAATCAATCAATCAATCAATCAATCAATCAATCAATCAATCAATCAATCAATCAATCAATCAATCAATCGACCGATCGATCAAATGAAATCACTCAAGTCAGCTTATTCAAACATCTTGAGACTCAGGGGCACGGACAGAAAGCCCTAAAGAGGCTAGACGAGGTCCGTTCCCCCTACAAGGCATACACTGGAAAACGCGGAATGTTTGAAATACAGCCACTGAATTAGCAGGAAATGCAGCTGCTAACAAAGCAGAAAGACGTACAAAAGTTAAAAAAAAAAGCGAAAATGCCGGTAACGAAAGGCAAACGAACTTACGGTTTGAGAACATGAAAAATGAAATCTACAAAATTGACTAACAAAAAATGTGCGATGATAGACCTTTAGAGAGTCTATCATCGCACAAAGTCTATAGACTATAGAGAGTCTATAGTCTGTCTAAAAAAATTTGTAAGGGTAGACGCGCCCTTTACAGCGCGCACACCTTGAACGGAACCTCATGTAAGCGACAGTAATCCTGAGCCTTTCTCGACGGCATCACCCAGTATAACTCAGGTGCTAGCGCTGAGATAATAAAAAAAACCCTAATTTTAAAAAATGGTCTCGAACGACACCAGATACGCTTGAGCAGGGCAGTGGTTCAAAGGGTGTGGAGTTAGTACAGCCTCCCTTCGTGCTATGTTTTATCGAAGAGGAGAAGTGAAGGAATTACATTAAAATGCAAGTTGGGGACGTCATATTTCCCGGGATCGCATCAATTCTTAGCGTGGTCGTGCAGCGCACGTCCTAAAAGATTGATATCGCCTGCTGGCGAAACCAACGGTTGCTATCTGCACTAGTGACCTCTTCGTCGGTCTTTGAAGCCTGTACATATCCACCATTTCTGGACAAAAACATTTTTGAGCTGGAAACCGTTTATCAACGCAACTTTTTCATATAATATAAGATTATACTATAACAATCAATATACACACAGACCACCCGACGGCAGTCTTGCATTTTTGTTCTATTAACGTTTTTGCTGCTGTCAAAAGCGTTCCCCATTGGTTTTATATGGCAGTCTTAACTATTCGATGCGATCGACGTAAACGTTTTGAAAGAAAGATTTTGCTGTACATCAGAAGAATGGACCATTACCTTCACTATTTCAATAAGAGTGTCTTGCAATTTTGCAATTTTCAAAATTTTTGTCCGATAATGTTGGACATGTTTACGTCATGAAACAAAACATCCCTACTCAATTCTTCCACGACGTAAGGAGGCTCGTCAACCGGTGGCAAAAGTCCATCGCAGCTTTTGAGGACTACTTATACATGCAGTGTGCTCCAGGGAAATAGGACGTTCCAAGCTTAATTAGAACTCAGTGTCTCTTAACTTCATCATTAAATAAAAAAATTACATCCTAGTAAGGAAAACTTGTTAAAGACTTCTCGCACAGCGTGAGATGAGTCGTTTGCTGCCTTAAAGGGAAACTGCATAGGTTTTAGAAATCAGCGAGCTTAAGAGGGTCGAATGTGTGAAACTAGCAGGTAAAGCATGCGAAGTCTTTTTGGGCTAGCACTTGAAATAGGGAAGTAATCGCCGATTAAAATCTGGACACCCTTCAAGCTTCTCCGCAGCGCACAACGCCAAGTGGGGGGCGCATGGTGACGTCATCGAAGGTGTCGGTACATTTCCACCGCACAAACGCCTGCTTTGAAGGAAAAAACCAACGGCACCGAAGTCAAACCCTGCCGAGAGTTGTTTGGCAGCGTCTAACAAGTCAGGGCAGGGTGTGGCTGACGACACCGGTAACTTGAAATCATACCTTCCGTGACGTCACGCTGAATTTTCCTGCACTCCTCCAGTGCATTGAGGAAAAGCGCAAAATTCAATCGTCGATTACGTCACTATTTTAAATGCTAGTGCAAAAACACTTGGAATGCTTTATCTACATTCTATACAGATTTGAATCCTTGAATATCGCGAAATTCTCAAAAAAGTGCTGCAGTTGCCCTTTAAACCTCGGCCCGGTCCGGCTCCACTGTATATACAATGGATACAAGCTGCGCGTGCCGCCTTCACAGGAACGAAGCGGTGGGCTTGCTAGGGATGCTACGCGCGGCTGCGACCGTGAGATAAGAAACTCCTCCGTTTCGCACTGAGTAGCACACTTCGAATCTACTCCGCTCTTGCACACCAGTTCGGCTGGCGTTTTGACCACGACGTAGGTTTTACGCGGTCCTGTAGGCTCACTACTTCCGCATCCATATATTCTAAATGACTCCCCCTTAGCTTTGTTTCTGTATATAAGTATCTTGGCGTATACATTACCAATGACCTCTCGTGGAAAACGCATATCGAACACATAACTAACAATGCTAATCGCATGCTTGGTTTCCTTCGCCGTAACTTTTCACTTGCTCCGGTTAATTTAAAACTACTACTGTACAAAACGGTCGTCCGATCTAAAATAGAATATGCGTCTTCTGTATGGGACCCTAACATTAGGTCACTGATTAATACTTTAGAATCAATTCAGAATCGCTCAGCCCGTTTTATTTTGTCTAACTACTCGCGATTCTCTAGCGTCACACTCATGAAGAGAACTCTAGACCTTCCAGGTCTTTCACTGCGGCGTCATCTTTCTAGACTTTTCACTTTCCAAAAAATATATTACACAAATCAATCGCTAAAACAAAGTCTTTTCGCTGTTCCAAGTTATGTATCATCTCGCATTGATCACCGACTCAAAGTGAGTGTTCCAAGTTGCAGAACTAACAAGTATTTTTATTCTTTCCTGCCCAAGACCAGCTCAGACTGGAACCACCTGCCCGCCAGCATCGTCTCCATCGCTGAACCAGAAGCTTTTAAATCTGCTCTTCTTCATCACCTATGTTAACTACTCTCGTTATTGTATTTTATTTGTATAAGTATACTTACCACTCATATCTGTAACGCCTCAACGGCCCTGGTAGTAACGAAATAAATAAATAAATAAATAAATAAATAAATAAATAAATAAATAAATAAATAAATAAATAAATAAATAAATAAATAAATAAATAAATAAATAAATAAATAAATAAATAAATAAATAAATAAATAAAAACTTCTGTGCAATGAAGTGGAAGCCTTCCGAAAGTTTGCTGATCTCACGAGCTCGCCAGTCAAACGCAAGTTCCTCTCAAAGCCGTTGTCTCGTGCTCACAACCTCCACTGCTGAGTCATTAAGATGTGAGACGTAGAATAGGTTCATACAATGGAATTTTACAGAGAATAAAAATTAGATGGAACTCTACTCGGTGTCCCATTAACGCTCGAAACTTTGATGCTCGTTTTAACAAAGGGACGGTGGAATCACTTAATGGTAAATACTTGTTTATTTGGCGAACAGAAATACGCTTCCTTCGTTATACCCATTGCTTCGTTATAGGCCGCTTGTATCTATACGTCGCTTAAGCTTCACTGGTACACAAAGTGCGTGGTAGTGGAGGGATAGTTTTACGCCGCTGAGAATGCACCGAGGTGGCTTAAATAACCAAGGAGGAAGTACCATGCTACTATCGCCACAAAAAGAAAACGAAAGATAATGAGCCGTGCAGTCGGGAGCAATATTAGAGGGAATCAATGTTGGACATTAATTTATTGATTGCCCCATAATTTGGCTCAGTGGTTATGGCGCTCGGCAGCTGACCCAAAAGAGGCGATTTCGATCCCGACCGCGGTGGTCGAATTTCGATGGAGGCGAAATTCTAGAGGTCCGTGTACTGTGCGATCTCAGTGCACGCGAAAGAATCCCAGGTGGTCGAAATTTCCGGAGCCCTTCACTACGGCGTCCCTCATAGCGTGAGTCGCTTTGGGACGTTAAACCCCAATAAACCATAATTAAGTGTGACAAGTACAGTTTTTTTTTTCTGATTTCAGACTAGTTTTCCTCTTTGCGTATAATATCTGAAAGTCTTTCTCAAATTTACCAGAGAAATCACCAGAAAATTCGCAATAGTGCGCAAGAAGTTTGTTCTCTTTTATATTGCTGACAACTGTACGCTCGTTGCAAGCTCTTCGAGGAATTAATCTCGCTTGTATAAAAAGATCAACAGCCTCTTTCAAATAACTGCGCCATTTCTTTCCGTGAACTACGGCTATGAGAGACGCCGTAGTGGAGGGCTCCGGAAATTTCCAGGTGGTCGAAATTTCCAGAGCCCTCCACTACGGCGTCTCTCATAGCCTTAGTCGCTTTGGGACGTTAAACCCTCATAAACCAAACCAAACCATCTTTCCGTGAACTCTCTCCTCGTCGTCGTGTAGTCTCTTTCTTGTCTGTCCTCAGAAATGTGTTTGCGTTTCTTGAGCGAAAATCTCATCATGACCTTTTCTCTCTTCCCTTTCCTTCGCTCCCCTTTCCCTATGGCCCGCGTGGCCACCAGGTATTCGCTGCGGTACTCGCCGTCTCCGCCCGAGTCTTCGCTGGTGCACGACGATGTGCTACTGCCCCTGGACGCTCTCATGATGAAGCGGGCGTCTGTCTGAGACGCGTCGTCGTCGGCACCTCCGCTGCAGTAGTGATGGGGGCGGTGATGGTGGCGGTTGGGGGCGGACGGACGGCTCGGAGGAACCTGCAGTGCCGACGACACCACCCCGCCCCCGCTTCCGCCGCCATTTCTTTTTTGTTTTTTCTTTTCACCACGTGGGTATCTCTTCCTCACACACTTTCCTGAACCGCTCCCGTACGCCCGACCGTCGCTCTGTCAACGTCGTTTCGTTTGAAGAATGTCGACGCCCGTGGTGAAATATTGTCCCGAGCGCCGCGAGGACCTTTATGGTCATCTCGCCGAGGGGTAACTAAACAAGTGCGAAGCCTCCTACGCACTTTCTCACCTTCGCTCTATCTTCCGGTCCGAACTTCTCATGCCCCAAGACAGTGAAGCTGAGCTGTACTCTATTCCGAAGAAAACTGATGACGTTATTGCTGCTTTCACACTGATCTTCACTACAGTCTTGTTCAAAAGTTCTCAGGCCACTTAAGGTTACTTACCGCAGGGCTGTTCAGTGTGTTTCAACCCAGCACAACTCTGAGCTCTGAGCACTTGGAGGGGAAAGACTCTCGTCTTCACCACTTCGGAGGTTGCCGGAGCAAAGGATGACATAGTGCGTACTTCTCTACGCTGTTCAACAGCTAATCCATTGGCATGGGAACTTTTGATGAAGGTTGTACATACACACTACGGTGCTTGGATTGATTTGCAAAGAAATGTTAACTTCGCAAAGTCAGTTGTTAGTTACCTCTGTTTTTACGGAACCAACTATTATGGTCAAGCTGCCCTGATATTACTAGATCGCCGAGTGGATGAAATGACGTTATCGCAACGCAAGGTCACGTGGTCAACACGTCACCTGACCCTTTCTTCGAGTAAACGTCCGAGCATATTTTGTAGTCACTTTATTTTTTTCGCATCTAGCTAACGGTGAAAGTAGTGTTGCATTACCTGAACGCTTCTTAAATTTGTTTCTTCTTTATTTGTCCCATAAACGCTCGTGAGCGGCGCTGTCGGTGCGACGGAACTCGGGCGTTCGGGAGCGTTCATCGCCAGTACAAAGGAACAATTGCTCGGTATTAACAAAGTGCTTAGTTCATGTGAAACGTCACTCCATCATCAGGGTATATATTATATAAATCATGCTCTTCGTGTGCTCAAGAAGCAGTCAGTGTTGGACTCCTGGAAGTTGAAGTTTCCTGGCCATCACCTCGACGTCGCCGACTGGACTGTGACGAATGGACACGTCATATACATGGTGTTCCATATTTATCTGTTCTAGTTGTAAAAGTTTCTCCTGCGCCAACTACTGGCTTATTTGGTCACAAGCACAGACCACAGGGCTGCCTACGATAGTCCGCGTTTTCCAATAAATAATTTAACATCGAAACTTACCTGGATTGACTGGAATCGGCGAAAAACTGCAGTCGTCTGCGCAGAGAATTTTCGTCGAGGCGAGCGGAATAGCCTATTTGAGAGGTTGCGCCATCTGGCGAACTGCGAGGCAACCACTGTTCCTGCTTGGAGCTTGGGAAGTTCTCGCAGTATCGGAGATGGCTGTTAAATCTACTGCTCTTCTCGCCTCGACGAAAATTCTGCTCGCAGACTACTGTAGTTATTCGCCGATTCCGGACAGTCCAGGCAAGTTTGAATGTTAAATTATTTGCAAAGAAGCACAGACTATCATAAACTACCTTGTGCTTTGTGAATGAACCCAAATAGTCCAGTAGTTTGTGCACGAGAATTGTTTGCAGACCTGACAGATAAATACTGAACACCCTGTACACCGTCGGATTGCCAGTGGTGCATTCTCTCGTTTCTTCCTACGGCCAAAGTGGTTGGAACAAACAGGACGTGAAGAAGAAAAAAAAAACACTTACCCTCGAGATCAGCGTCTGAATACTGTGGTGACTGTGTTCCAGTGAGAATGTGAATGTGTGTTCCTATGCCCGCGAATGTGTCTTTTTTCTTTCTTTTTGTTCGTTGGGCTTTCAACAGATTAACTTACGTGTTGATGAAAGCGGCGAACGAGAACGGTGGCAGCAGGGTTTGGAAGGCAAGGGTGAGGCGACTTTATCGTCATCGTAGCTCGTTTGTTTTTACCTATACCGCCACCTATCGTCGCTTCGTGGTCCCAGTGTATACGGTATAACGCGTGAGTCAAAATGAAGGGAGTGGAACGGTGAAAGGGAGAAGAAAGCTGTACCAACCATATCCACTCTTATTACACGATGTCTTCGTGAAACATCTTCCGCAGGTTCGAAAAAACGTTACAGTGACGATTCGCTAGTCGCACCTCAGTCGGCTGCCGATTAGAGAGTTTTAGGAAAACGCGTAACGCGTAAACCTGTTCGTATTGCGGCACAGTTAGTCGGCTTGACCCTAAACCGAGACGTGGGCGTAGTCTGTAAGGCAAGTGGCACCTTGCGGTGTGTTATGTATATTTGTAATGTATAACTAATCCGGTCGAATCGTGACAATTCCAACTTAGAAGGCGCAGAACAGTTAGTCCAAATATGCGAGTTCCAATCAAAAGGAACGTCATTGGGCTCCACTTTAAACAAGTCATATCGGCCAGGGCTAAATCTTCAGTTCAGGTAATCGGGAAGTTTGAATTAAATGAGTTCGCATTACCGAGATTTCACACTACCACTGCGATTATTCAGATGTGCTGTGCATTGCTTGACTGTTGGCGCGAAGTTTTCATTACCGATGCCTCTTTGCACACAGTTTTGTATTTGCTTTCTGCCATGAGCTTTTGCACATCTGAAAAGTTCCAGTAGCTTGTAGCTAAAACTAAACATGACGTCGCAGCGAACCTAGCAGCTTCTAATCAGATCTTGGATTTGTGCTTGTATTGCTTCCGTAGTAATTTAAGCGCGTAGGACTAAAACTCTCTAATTAATTTCACAGCCTTGTACTGCTTTCACGCCAAAAAGAAATAAGCCTGTGATATTGGTACTGTCTATCTAACCTTGTCCCTTATATTCGGCAACCCATCTTTTCTGGCCGCCGTACTAATTCGTAATGTATGATGCTAACGGTATAGTTTGTATGGTGCATATTGACCCAAGGAGTCCATAGGAGCTAAGGATTCTTGCGTTCTAACGACCGAAACTGCAACGTCTTTTGAACCGAAGAACTTAGTCGCATCTTTTTCTCGTCTGTATTGTTTGGCGTCGCGGTAATATAAATGACTTCGGACCAAATCGATAACCTGCGCAGTGACGCGCGGCTTCTCGCGACATGTAGACTTCTTCTTAGCTAAACGTTTCAACCAAGGACCAACTCAAGCAGTATGCCTCCAGGGCACATTCCCAAACTGTGTTAGCTGCGATAGTGTTATGACCGGGTGATTTATTTGTATGTTCTGTGGCTGTTCGATGTTCGTCGTAGAAGGTATATAGCTTCCATTTTCTCGCTCGAAGGAATTTTCGAATCTTGCCTTAAGGACGGTTTCGATTAAAACCTACGCGACTGTCGCGCAGAGCATAACCAGACGGCTTGGGAACTAAATGCGAAGAGTGCATGTTTCAGCGATGTTGTAACAAATTCTAGAAGTCGAGACACATGTGGTTCAATTTCTGCGCATAACTTTCGCAAACCTTGCAGCTAAGATGATTTATGAAAATTTTGATCACAGTTTAAACGTCTTGCGAACAGCCATCTCAAAAACACGGCGCCTACAGTGGCATAGGCATCTCTATACTCAGGCTTGTTTGCTCGGCACAGCGTGACGTCAGCCAGGAATTGTGACGTTCATCGAGGACTTGTGACCACAGAATTCGATCAGCTTTTGGCAGCCCGTTTCAGGCACTCGGACCGGAGTGGCTGGCTAGAGGTTCTGAAAGGTTACGTAATCATGAGGTGTGGTAGCCTTGGCCAGAGTTCCATTATGCGTAAATTATAGTCGGAAACAACTCCAGAAAGAGGCGGCAAATGCCCCTCAAAGAAGGACTTCCAGCCAATAGGGTCGACTAATTTTCATGACGCCGCGGGTAATTCTATTAAGCCGTGATTGATCCCTTTTTATCTGTACCCCCTACGATTTCATGCAAACAGGTCCAAGAGGATTAACCACGACGCCATCAGAATCGGTAGACGCCATTGGCTGTAGCGACTTCTTTGAGCAGCATGCGTCGCTTTGTTCTTGAGTTGTAACCGACCATACTTTAAAAACACCGGCTTATAATCTTCGCTTCTACAGCGGCCAGGTTTGGAAGGGTAGGTGCTGCACACACGCCATCTATGAACTCTGGTTTCAACCGCAAGTGGCACTGCCCGTCAGGTATTTTTCACGGTTGATGAGTTCACTGTACTGTCGCAAGCAGTGAATATGTCTTGAGATCTTTTCATTTTGGATCCATCAGTGTGCTGAATTTTGAAACAATCTCGAAGGTGGTATTACGCGGGGGATATTTTCTTGCTCTTCCAGTGACGTCACGGTGTACCCCGCCCTGCTCGCGATCAGTAAAACAAAAGAAAACAACTGCCAGGTAATAACTGACAACATTATTGGCTATTCATTGCACGCTAAGGCATTCGATGTGTCACTCCACGATTGGTGGGCCAATAACTGCTAATAAAACTAAAAAGAAGTAATCCAAAACTAGAAGGGCTTCCGTTAGTACCATTATTTCATGCAAGCGGCCGAATGCAGTTACCCGAGCGTTTGATATGCTAAGCTCGCTTACAGTTTACTCTTCCACAGCTTTTTTTCTTCTTTTTGGCTGGTTTATAGTCACTGTTTCATAGGTTATCATCTCGTTAGCTGTTGTGATTGGCCAGATAAAGCGGACTCTGGCCAATCACAATTAAGTCTCCCCTACGAAAAGCATTGTGAAGACGGTCCCCACACGCTCTTGAGGTCCAAATGACAGTGACTTAGCGCTTTCTTGTGCCTGCTTCACGGGCTATCGGTTTCATTACAGCATGCTTCTCGAACAAAGATCGTATCGAACCGTGCATCTTGCGCTCTTCTTCTTCACAGAGCTCTATTTCGCTCTTAGGGTCAAGGTTAGAATTTCCATTCAAGTTTTGATCATTCCACGACGCGCCATGCATGTTTTTCTTGGGCGTGCGTCTTTTTTTTTTCATTACACATTCCGCCCCTAGCACTTAACAGCTGCCATAGAGCTTCTCATGCCAACCGTGCAAAAAAAAATATGTCAGCAGTGGAATCACACATACAACCAGGACAAGCGCTCGTCCCGCCGTTATAAAAATGGTCTATAGACAGTCTATAGACTTCTTATTGACTCTATTGACTTCCTATAGATATTACTTTTTGTCTATTAATAGTGTATAGACTGTCTATAGACAAAAGTCTATTAAAAGTGCATGGCCATAAATCTATATATTGTCTATAGACTGTCTATGGTATTTCTATTGCCTACAGTCTGTTCTCTAGGATTTGTCTATAGACAGTCTATAGACTTTATAGACAGAAGTCTGTAGACTCTCTATAGACTGTCTCAAACTTTTTTGTAAGGGCGGTTGTATTTGTGATTCCTGTGTCCGCGTTTCTTCGCGCTGGTTAGCTCCTGAGCACATGTTGAATTGATCCGGTTAGAGTTCCTGCTGGCAGCTATTAAGTACTACTTACTAACCGGTGGTCGATCGCAGGTGCGTTTCCGATGCTTCCAGAGAACGCTGCAATACTGAACTATAGCGTCGCCGTGCCACCAGTGAATTTCTTCCGCACAGGGAACCATTGGTTGTGCCATTGTCGGTGTATTTGCAGCGAATAGACCGAGCCAGATGTTCTGCACGCACCCACGTTGACCAGTCGGCCCTATCTTGAGAAAACACGTTGTACTAGACACGTACCAATATAGGGGATTTCTGCATATTGCCATTGATTTAACATGGGGTCCGTGCCCTTCGTGGTTACAATGTTGTTGTTCCTAAGCTGTTTGTCAAAACGTTCAAGTTGTCGCTGAGGCTGCCAAAAGTGACCTCCTTTGGGAGGTTTCCGTTCTAGCACTTTCATTACGAAAACAAAAGTAGTTGTTGCTCTGTTCGTTTTGCCAAGCGCTGACTGCGCGTGCGCGGTGCGTTAGAGTATGTGCGCATTTATCGCCTGTCCGAGGCGGTAATGGAAGCGGTACACCTATATATTAGGATACAACTCCAGAAAGCAGCGGCGAATGCTCCTCAAAGGAGGCACTCCAGCCAATAGCGGCGACCGGGTCACATGAAGTCGCGATTAATCTCCTAACGTGAAATTGCAGCTGGCTGGCAGCTGCCTCCACGAAATAGGATTAAACGCCATGTCATGACAGTCGATGGACGCCATTGACTAGAGGGCCACATTTGAAAGGTACCTACCGCTGCCCTCTTGAGTTGTATCCGTCTATAGTCAACAGAGCGTTTGATACAGATAGCAGATACGGCGGCTGGCACCAGCTGTTTTGAGCCAGTACGCATGCGCAAAGCTTTCCAATGTCACGCATCGTTGTTCCGAGCCGTTGCTATGAGTTGCTCTGAAGTCGTGTTTTTAGTCCGCTGTAACCGAAGAATATGCAGTTGCCACTCTATAATTACCATTACTATAGTCGGATACAGGTAAAGAAACAAGCGACTTTTCCCAGTCAAACACCCCTTTCCAGCCAATGGCGTCGACCGATTCTCAGCAGCCTGCTAGCTTAACAACGCAGAGGGTGGTAGAAGAAAAGGGTAGCCTCCTCCCTGCATTGTCGGGGATAGTTCTCTCCCCGCATTGTCGCGCTACTAACATGCTGCCAAGTTCAGGAGGATTGGCCTACGCCATTGGCTGGAAGGGTATCTTTTGACGGGGAAAAGCCGCTTTTTTCTTGACTTGTATCCGACCATAATAACTTCGTCTAAGCTGTTAATTCGGAGACGCGCGTGAGCACCTGCTGGCAAAGAAAAGCATCAGCGTGGCTATAAGGCGATAACGACATGATGCACTCTAAACACGAATACACCTATATGGGAGTAAAAAGGGGGTAAAGCTGTCCTCTACACTCTAAACACGAATACACCTATATGGGATTAAAAAGGGGGTAAAGCTGTCCTCTACACTCTAAACACGAATACACCTATATGGGAGTAAAAAGGGGACAAAGCTGTCCTCTACACTCTAAACACAAATACACCTATATGGGATTAAAAAGGGGGTAAAGCTGTCCTCTACACTCTAAACACGAATACACGAATATGGGAGTAAAAAGGGGGTAAAGCTGTCCTCTACACTCTAAACACAAATACACCTATATGGGATTAAAAAGGGGGTAAAGCTGTCCTCTACACTCTAAACACGAATACACGAATATGGGAGTAAAAAGTGGGTAAAGCTGTCCTCTACCACACTCCCTTTTTAAAGGGTGCACGCTAGAGGACAACTTTACTCCCTTTTCACTCCTTTCTGCTTAGAGTGCTATGAAAGTGCTAAAGCTTCAACATGACATTTTGCCATTACCTTTTGGGGCATGCCCCCACAGAGACTGCACTTTCCAGGTGTTAGCTGCGCGTGCGCAGTGCGTAGCGCATGCGCGTAGTTAAGCCATGATAAAGGCCGTAACGCTGTCATCCCGAAACGTTGTTCATGTTCATTTCGTGCTTAGCAGTGCATCGGCCATACTTAATAAACTGTGACTAAGCGCAGCGCTACATCGTCGAAACACAAGCATCGGGAATGTGCAATGTGTTGAAGTGTTATTTCGTAACGAATGCTTTGAGTGTGTGTAGTGTTTGTGATGTCTGCGTCATTGAGGCGTCCGCGAAAACCCAGCGAACATCGACGGTGTGTCTTTCGAGCCTGCCTGTCCAGTTTCTCTGTCTCTCTGCATCTGCGCCAATGTCATTGTGTGGATTACGTGCTTGACTCATCGTTTCATTTCTTTCCTTCTTGTTGTTCCACGGGCGCTTCGGTCTCACGTGTAAATAAAGCGGATCTCGCGACATTAAAGTCATGTCACAACATGTGTCTCTCGTTGAGAGTTTTTCCCAGCCACGTCTACGCAAGTTCGAAATCGTCACACACAATCGACGAGGACCAAGGTACGTGGCGTTTTTTTACTTCTAAATGCATTTCTTCTACAGGGTGCTTCACGTAAGACTTTACATGGTTTTTTAAAAATTAGATTTGCTTTTTGACTTAGAAGAGTGCCTTTTCGCCATACCCTTACAAAAAAAGTTTTAAACAGTCTATAGAGTGTCTATAGACTTCTGCCTATAAAGTCTGTAGACTTTCTGTGGACAAAAGTCTATAGGTAATATAAATACCATAGACAGCCTATAGATCATTATAGATTTATGGTCATACACTTTTTGTAACTTTTGTCTATAGACAGCCTATAGACTATGAATAGACAAAACGCAATATCTATACGAAGTCAATAGAGCCAATAAGAAGTCTATAGACGGTCTATAGAGCATCTTTATAAGGGTAGTAGTGTCAGTGGTGTGGCACATCAGAATACACATAAGACGTGCTAATTACCAGGCTGGTTAAATAATTTTGAATCGTTAACTTGTTACCTATTATTGTTACGCTCCTTGATTATTGAGAAGCGTGCAGCCCACGGTAAGTTCACATGAGCTTTTGGTTTGGTTTATCGGGTCGAACGTCCCAAAGCAACTCAGGCTATGAGTGACGCCGTAGTGAAGGGCTCCGGAAATTTCGACCACCTGGGGTTCTTTAACGTGCACTCACATCGCACAGCACACGGGCCTCTAGAATTTCGCCTCCATCGAAATTGGACCGCCGCGGACGGGATCAAACCCGCGTCTTTCAGGTCAGCAGCTGAGCGCCATAACCACTGAGTCACCGCCGCGGCTCTGTTAGAATTTCCTCCCTTTCCCCAGCGTGGAGTAGCAGGCCAGCGCCATGTTACCGGCGGCCGACCTCTCCTCCTTTTTCTCTCATTAAAATTCCTTTCTCTCTCTCCCTCTCTCTCACGAAAACGCTGTTAGCCTCGGTGCTGTGGCCCAACAAATTTTGGCTATTTAGAAGAGTTAAGTGCGCTGGAGAGGTTCCCTTCCGTGAAATCTCCTCGAAAGGCATGTATTTTGCAGTGATGTAGACAGAATTTGTTGGGCCATAGCGCCGAGGGTAACCGCTTTTTCAAAATTCTTAAGACTGACAGGGATATTACTTACGGTGGGCTACACGCTTAATTAAGGAGCCTAACAGTAATAGTTAAAAAAGTCAACTATTCAGTATTAGTTAACCAGCCAGCTGATTAGCACATCTTAGCTGTATATTGATGCATTACAACGCTAGCAATGCTGCGCCGAAAAAAGCGTTTTTCTAACTCCTATTTTTAAAAATTGTGTAAAGCCTTAAGTGAAACACCCTGTATAACCACCTTCCATTTTCTATTGGCTCTTACCGGTGCCTCTGTCGCGTCGACGCAGCATCAGTCGAATAGATTTCCTGCCGTTGCACTGTTATACATTGTTTCCTGCCCTCTACAGTTGGATACAAGTCAAGAAAGAAACAGCTCTTCCCTGTCAAAGAACCCCCTTCTAGCCAATGGCGTCGGCCGCTTCTCATGAACCTGCTATCCTGACAATGCAGGGAGTGGCCGATGAAAGCGCCCTTCCTCTGTATTCGGGGTCAGTCTCGTCCCTGCATTGTCACGCCACTCCATGCATATTCATGCTGCCCACGTTAGCAGGTGCATGAGAATCGGCCGGAGAATTTCCGGAGCCCTCCACTACGGCGTCTCTCATAGCCGTAGTCGCTTTGGGACGTTAAACCCCATAAACCAAACCAACCAAACACATATTCCTTCTTCAAGAGACACTCCACCAACAGTTCTTGTCATGGAAGTTTTGTGGACGTAGAAATAGGTGGATATATGCTCGACTTGCTGCACCAATGCCTGGTTCTCAAAGACGATGGATGGATGGAAAACTTTATTAGGCAAGCGAGTTTGAACCGTGCAAGGTCTCAGGGCGACCGCACAGCCCTCACATTACGCGCATCCGTCCAGGCCACGTAGGGCCATGACACTGGCACCCCGGTTAACACAGCGGTCTACGCAAGTATTTCGCGAGGTTGTCACAGCCGTGGGAGGCGTTACGGAACGGGATGTTCTTCCGCATAAGTGGTAAGAAACTCCTGTTTGTCTTTATATGAACATTAAAGTCCCCAACCACCCTGACACCCTGGCAGGTGTCAGGGTGGTATCGCGAAGGTTCCCTCACCGTTGCCTGCGCTAACGCATGCAGCCCACATCTCTCTCTCTCATCACCCCACGTACCTATAGCGCGATTCAGGCGTCCACTGGCCCAGAGAGCCAGTTATGCGCTCTTCCTCTCCTTAAAATGGCACAGAGAGAGAGAGAGAAAACTTTATTTACAGAGGAATTCGGGGCACGCCCCAGGGTCCCCGCACGACCCCACTGCACTCAAGTGTTTATGTTCCGAAGGTCCATAACACTGGCAGCACGGCCGGTGGCGATGGTCTGCACGGCCGGGTCCTCCGAGCGCAGCAGGGTCTCCCAGTCCTCCCAGGTCTTGAGGTTCTCTAGGTCCCGCGGGGGAGGGTCCGCCGGGCAGAGGGAAATGATGTGGAGGGAAGAGGCGAAGGGTTCTGGGCATAGAGTGCATGCCGGAGTGGGGAAGGAGGGATGATAATGGGCTAGGGTAAGGGGTGAAGGGAGTGTGTGTGTCTGTAGTCTGCGCCAGAGTGTTGCGTGTTTGTTATCTAGGGAGGGGTGGGGCGGGGGGTAGAGCTGGCGTAAGGCTCTGTGCGCCTGGGTCAGCTCACTGAATGAGTGCATGCGCTCCTTCGTGAATCCCCGATCAGAGGCCACCTGAGCCCGGTTTAAAGAACCTCGGGCTAAAAGGTTGGCGGCCTCGTTTCCGGGATTCCCGGAGTGCGCGGGCACCCATATCAGCTCCACTTGGCGGGGCGGGGGGGCATCGGGCGAGTCCAGTATGCCAAAAGCAGGGACATGGACTCGGCCTCGAGCAAAATTTAGAATCGCAGTTCTAGAATCGCTTAAAATGTACCGGGCTTCCGTGCGGGTTATAGCAAGGGCAATGGCGGCTTCCTCTGCAGCCTCTGGGGACGTGTCTGGAGGGAGAGGTAGTGTGAGGAGGGCGGATAAAGAGGAGTCCACCACAGCTGCTGTCGCTTCATCACCCGTGCAGGCAGCGTCCACCCACACGGCGTCCGGCTGGGGGCCGTACGCTCGATGAAGTGCCTTCGCACGGGCTCTGCGGCGCTGCTCATTGTGGGACGGGTGCATATTCCTCGGGAGCGGCCTGATGAGGAGCTCTCGGTGAAGGGATCGTGGGATGGCGAGGAGGGTTGGGTCGTTGGCCGGTATTTTGATTCCGAGGGTGTCCAGGATATACCGACCTGTGGAGGTTTGTGTGAGCCTGATGTATTGGGCCTGTCGGTGGGCCTCCACCAGTTCCCCGATCGTATTGTGGAGGCCCAGGCCTAGTAATCTGTCTGTGGGTGTGTTGAGGGGAAGGTGAAGTGCTACCTTGAATGCCTTGCGAATCAAAGCATCCAAAGCGTTTATGTCATGTTTGGATAGGTGTAAGTATGGGATAGTGTACAGCACACGGCTGAGGACAAATGGCACAACGTTGTGGATTGGGCATGGCGGCACTGCTAGGATGATGACCAGTAACCCTCTCGTTTTCTTCGTCCAGGCTCTTCGTCTTGTGCTGTACGTCGACGACTATGTCTACGGCGTCCGGATCCCTGAGACAGCACTGACACCATCCATTCTGCGGGCCGACGAGTGTTTCAGCGAACCGTGGGACCAAGCTGCCTGCAACGGGATGCTCGACCAGCCTGAATTTCTCGGCTACGCTCTTTCCGGAAGCGCACCGGGAACCACAACGGCATCGATATCACCTGCCTATAGATACGGCGACACGCCCTACACCGGCATTGGGCATGGCGGCACTGCTAGGATGATGACCAGTAACCCTCTCGTTTTCTTCGTCCAGGTGAGAAACCGTTTCGGTAAATGTTTTCGAAGTAATGACATCTTCCTGTTGGTGCTGCCATGCCCACGGCAAATGTGTTCTGCCATTTTTGAATATTTCACCTCTTTAAAGTGCCTGCTGTTGTTAGCCGGCGACGTGGAATCTAATCCAGGCCCTAGTTTGCAAGAAGTGTTGAGTGAAGTGCGAAAGATTGCTGCTGATGTCAGCGAGATCAAAAACGAAAACAAGGCCACTAACGAATCATTAGAAGCGATCCACACTAAACTCGACACGTTATCCCTTCTAGAATCGAGAATGACTGGCGTCGAAGACAGAGTTGCGTGTCTAGAAAGCACTATGAACAAATTACTACTTCAAGTTGATGACTTAGACAACAGGAGCAGAAGGTCCAACGTAATTGTCTATGGGATAAAAGAATCAAACGAAGAAACTAAAGAGGACCTAGAGGTAGAAGTTGTCGACGGCGTCATAGCTACCACTCTTGGTGTCACAATATCGGGAGTTGAAAGAATTCATCGCCTAGGCGTAGCTAAGGCCAACAAAACCAGACCTGTCATTCTCAAGTTATGTGATTTTCGAGACAAATCGAAAATCTTCCAAAACTGTCACAAATTGAAGGATTCCGAGATATCAGTAAGCGAAGATTTTTCGCCGCGGCTTCATAGCATCCGAAAAAAGCTTAGGGACAGCTGCAAGCCAAACAAGGATAAAGGTGACAAAGTTTCGTTGGTCTATGACAAGATTAAAGTTAACGATGTGCTCTATACCTGGAACTGTGATACGGAAACGAAAGTAACCGTAGGAAAAAAACAACCACGAAGGAAAAAAAACTAAGCAAACGCGTTACGCCCTACTTTCTAACAATAGCCAACATAAATGCCAGAAGCGTCGTGAATAAAGCATCTGAGCTTGAAGCCTTTTTAATCGAACATAACCCTGACGTTATCACCATAACAGAAACCTGGCTCTCTCCCAGTATATCAGATGCGGATATTTTCCCGCCTGGCTATGCTGTCATGCGTAAAGACCGATGTACACGTGGCGGTGGAGTGGCAATCTTGGTCAAAGATAGCATACGCGCAGCGACCATGCCAGCTATCGATGGCGTTGAAGCGCTTTGGTGCAAAGTCACTGTGGGTCAGTACTTGGTTTATCTAGGCACGATGTACCGCCCGCCTGATGATACCGACGAAACGTTATGCCTGATGGCAGACTACATGGAACACCACTTAAACGAGTCAAAAAAAGTTATCCTTACAGGCGATTTTAACCTTCCCGGTATCAATTGGGAAACACTCCATCACGGTAATGCAGACATACCTAGCTCAAAAGCACTGCTTGACATCTCTTTTAACTTTGGTCTCATGCAAGTAATCCGCGACCCAACGCGCGTTACAAAAGAAAGTACTAGCACTCTTGATCTTATGTTTATTAGCGATATAGTTCAATTTGCAAACTATTCAAGCGAGGTAGTAGATGGTCTATCAGATCACAAGGCTACATTATGTGTCCTCCCGTTAAGCATATCGACTTCTTTTGAAAGGCAAAAAACATGGATTCTTGACTGGTCAGCCGCGGATGATGTCAGCATTCTTGATCAATTGGAACTGTCATACTCAAACTTCTGCGTTAGTTCCCAAGATCCCTCAATGTCTGTCAACCAGTTATGGCTGACTTTCGTAACTATTGTACAAGATTGCGTATCTAAGTATATCCCACAGAAAGCCAAGCCAGTGCACCGAACAAACCCATGGATAACCAGAGGGATCATAAATCTGAAGCGCAAAATTGCACGCCTAAGAAAGCTGAAACGCAGACTGTACTTGTCAAGTTACGCTACGAAAATCGGCATCCATTCACGAGCACTCAAACAAGCTGTGAAAGCGGCCAAGCAGAAGTATATGAACGTCACTCTTTCTAACTTTCTTAAGACGGCTCCTCATAAATTCTGGCGGTACTTGAACTCAAGGACTAGAAAGAGTATACCTGATCCGAATGTTGCACCAATCACAGCCACTTCCTTTAACAATTACTTTAAATCTGTGTTTACGCTGGATGATGGCACCACCCATACGATAGAATCCCATATTAACGACAGCAGCAATACACTAGAGGAAATAACACTAACTGAAGAAGGAATATTTGCCCTACTTCTCAGTCTTGACACGAAAAAATCGGCAGGCCCAGACAATATACCGAACGCATTTCTGAAACGTTACGCTGAATGGATTTCCAAGTATTTGCTTATTTTATACAAGAAATCAATAGAAAATGCAGAACTCCCAGAAATGTGGAAAATAGCAAAGGTAATTCCGGTGTATAAATCAGGAGACCCAGCAAATGCTTCCAACTATCGCCCTATTTCCCTTACATGTAAGGCTTGTAAAATCTTAGAGCATTTAATTTTGAAGTACATTACAACGTTTGTAGAAAACCACAATTTACTTATTCCCAATCAACATGGCTTCCGAAAAGGTTTGTCCACGACAACGCAATTAGTAGAAACTGTCCACGACCTAGCTATGACAATAGACAAAGGGGGGCAAATAGATATGGTATTCCTTGATTTCTCAAAAGCATTCGACCTCATTCTAAACTTCACTACAAGCTAGTTCACTTTCTTGGAAACGGCTCAATAACTAATTGGATAAAAGCCTACTTAACTGATCGACATCAGTTTGTCTGTTTTGAAAACAGCCAGTCGGATTTAGCAGCAGTATTATCTGGCGTACCACAAGGGTCAGTGCTCGCCCCAATTCTTTTCCTTCTCTTTATTAATGATCTGTGCAAGAATATTGATGCAACAGTACGTATGTTTGCGGATGATTGTGTGATGTACAAAGAAATCAATAGCTCTGCCGACCAAATACTGCTTAACAAATCCCTGCTGTACATATCGGAATGGTGCGACAACTGGCAGATGGCCCTCAACCTGGAGAAAACCGTCTGCATGACCGTCACAAGAAAGAAACAACCATTAAACTTCACTTATGGAATTGAACAGAAGTCCCTTACAAAAGTAGAGCAATTCAAGTATCTTGGTGTGATTATTAGCTCCGATCTACGTTGGAACAAGCACGTGACACACATTGCCACAAAGGCACATTCCGCGCTTTATACCGTAAGACGTTCCCTTCGACTTGCTTCACCTGAAACAAAACTGTTAGCCTACATTTCAATTGTCCGCTCAGTTATAGAATACAGTATTATTGCCTGATTGCCCTACACTAAACAATATATTGATAGATTAGAAAGTGTTCAGCGAAAAGCTGTCCGCTTCATTTATAACAAATACAGTCGCCATGACTCTCCCTCACTGCTTTTACAAAAAGCCGGCCTATCTACAATTCACACACGAGCTAGACTGTTGCGGCTTAAGTTCTTGTTCCTCCTCTTGAATAACGACACAAAACTTGATAAAACTAGATACCTGCTTACGCCTAATACACGTGTCACAAGAACAAAACATGAAAAACATCTATCTGAATATAGATACCACAGTGATGCATTCAAATTTTCATACTTCCCGCATGTAATCCGTGAATAGAATATGTTGCCTTCTGAAATTGTAAGCCAGCTCACTCCTGAAGCATTCGTGTCGAAGGTAGAAAACCACTTTCAAAACGGTTAACATTGTCACCATGTGTCATTTACCATGTTTCTTTCTATGAGAGTGAAAAGTTCCTTCTCTGCAGTCTTTTATTGTGTACTTTTTCATGCATATGTGCACCCAATCCTGTTACGGCCTCAAAGAGAGGCCAACAGTATGTAATAAATAAATAAATAAATAAAATAATGCCAACGCATGAAGCGCACATTTGTCACTACCGCCATATAGCTTAAAGCACGATTGAGGTGTACACTGTTACAAAAGGGCAGTTATGCGCCTTTCCTTTGCTTTCCAAGCTCCCGCTCCATTGGTTTCGCAACTTAAAGAGCGACTAAGGTGTCCATTGCTGGTTACAACGGCGACGCCGCGAAACGCTGAAACGGGCGATAAAGAGCTTAGCTCTAATATAGACAAACAAGTATATATGATTGAAATGGCGATGCTCGGCTTGGTGTGTGCGTCCTGCGCCTAGTTTACACACTAACACACGCCGCCGGCTTTTCAGATGGTGGTGGTGGCGAAAACACTTATTAGGAAGGACAGGAGGTATGTTTGGATCAGCCCGTAAGGGACCGATTCTTGCAAGCACTAGGTGGAGGTTTCTGAGTTCGGGATACCAGTGGCGGTGGCCGCCGCCCGGGCGCGCCCGACTAAGGCTTGTTGGGCCTGTAAGTCGTGGCAACCGAGCAGGTTCGCCTCCCAGTCCTCCCGGGTTGGGTTGGGGATGGGGGGAATGGCCGGGTTGGAGGGGCAGGCCAGACCATGTGATAGGTGTCCGAAGACACCGCACAACAGTGCGGGCAGCTGCCGTTAAAGGAGAGGCCATAATGTTTTAGTGCTGCCGGGCACAGCATCGTATTGGTGAGAAGGCCTATACGCGAAACTGATAAGATACGGGTACTCGGACTTCACATCCCCAAACACAGACGGCCAGACACTACATTAGCCATAAGCCGTAAGGTGGAGGACCAGGTGGGCCGCATGGTCCGCCGGGTTTCCTGAAAACGCGGAGGGTTACGAAGGATGCCTAGCGGCTGGCAAACGCTTTCATAACCAGTCGAATTCTCTATTCGACTGCTTATCTCCACCTACGGAAGCAAGAGGAGGATGCCGTTGACATCAACCTTCGCAAAATTATTAAACGTGCCCTTGACTGCCCCCATCACTACTTCAAACAGCCGGCTCATTGCCCTTGCGGTGGTGAATACTTTCCAGGAGCTCTGGGAGGCGCACCTTACAAACTAGTACACGCGCTTGTCGCAGAGTCGGGTTGCCGCCTTCTTGCTCGACTCCATGTCCACCACACCACTCCTATGGAAGGCAGGTTTCACATCCCAGAACTGTGGAGACGCGCCCTCCATGTGCGACCTCTTCCAGCCAACGTGTCACACGAAGACCATAATGGTCGGCGCCTGGCACGAGGGGTAGCCCTAGCCTGACATTATGGCAACAAAACAGGTGTATACTACGTGGACGCCTCCAGCCCTCACCACGGGGCATGGTGCATGGTCGCGGTGGTTCGCAACAGCAACACATTTAACGGTCTCATCTTCAGAGCGCGCAGTACAACACGAGGTCGCGATTGCTCTCGCGGCCACACATTCCGATTCAAAGTACATAATCACCGACTCGCGAAGGGCCTGTAGGAAGTCGAACAAGGCTGCACTTTCTTCCTAGCCTATCCAATCAACCAAAATTGTATACAGGACACGGACCCAGCACACCGTTACCTGATATGACCCCTGGTCATCAGGGGCTGGCAGGAAACGAGACAGCAGCCGCCCGCGCACTCTCTTACCGGGGCTGTTTTCACCTCCCCAACCGATGAGGAACCCGATTTTAATCGGTCTATACCTTCAAAGATGTTACAACCTACTGTCAACATAGTCATCACCTTTCTCCTCGCACATGTAAAAGCCTCGAGAAGGCGAATGAGCGGCTCTTCCTCTGCCTTCTCACCAATTACATTGCTGTGCCCGGCAGCACTAAAACATTTTGACCCCTGATGTGCTTGGCGGTCAGGATCAGGGTCTTCACCGCATGGCGATGAAGCGGGCAGACTGCGGAGGGAAGTCTTCAGGAGTCGCAACAAACTTGGAGGACACCATTTACAATATAAAAAAAATTCGCTGTGGCTTAGCTTGGTTAAGCCCGGTAATTGCGAAAGCAATATCCGCACCTACGCCATGGTACAGCTGGTAGTGTAGCTGGTGGTGATGCCTGTGGTTAGACTTGTGGTGACGCATCGGTTATACAATCCAATCTAATCCCATCCAATCCATTCCAATGCAATCCAATCCAATTCAATCCACTCCATTCCAATCCACTCCAATCCAAACCAATGTAATCTACTCTAATCTAATGTAATCTAATCAAATCCAGTCCAATCTAATCCAATCAAATCCAATCTAATGCAATCAAGGTCAAATGAAGGTCAATGGTGGTCACCGCCGCGGCACGGCAAAGGCGTGAAAGTGCAAGTAGTATTGCTTTCGCAATAACAGGGAGAACAAAGGTCAGGAAAGAAGCTCTCTACACACAACGGTTTGCGGCTTAAATACCGTTGACAGTCCCCAGGACCTAGCTAGGGAATCTCAATCTCTGGCCGAGTGTCCAATGGGCCGTGAGCCACTTCATAGGCTCCGCCCTCCACCACGTGACCGCGCACACACCACAGACACGCAGAGGCAAGGAGGAATCCCGATGCCTTGCAGTCGCGGATGGCATGGTTTCTCGCGCGCCGACCAGGCGCAAGGGTCGTCGGCTTCTGTACGGCGATCCTGCCGTTGGAAACACGAGATCTGTTGGCTCGAACCGGTGAACTCTTCACAAGGGAAGAACAATCAGCCGTCACCACCCCCGCTTTGTCGGCTGCTCAGGGCGCACGCGGGCAATGGGTTGGCGCCGCCGTCGCCTCCGCCATCGCCGCCAGTGGGTGTCCAGTCCGTCGGTCCGCGGGAATGCGCAGTTCGGGAGGCCGCATTCAGCACCACCGGCGAAGGTATTAATTCTAAGTTCGATATGTCCAAAAACAGCCTTTGATTTTCCTTGATGCTGAATTTATATTCGCGTAGGAGTTTATAATGATACATTTTAGTTATTGGAATGACCTTAAGATTTCTGAAGATAAGTTTACTTGAGTGAAACTTAGGCAAATTATTAATTATTCGTAAAACCTTTTTTTGCATCCTTAAAAGACTGGCTGAAGAGGCCGCCGGGATACAAGAGATCCCGGCCAGCATCTGACGCGACTACCCCATGCGGCCGGATCTCTCCTGATCCTCCTCCCTCAACTGAGGGTATGGGACAGGGGAGGTCTGGGTGAGGTAGTCTCATTCTGTTGGACAATAAATGTTTTTCACTTCACTTCACTACTGAGGTTTTTGTCGGTTGTTGTGCCCCAGACTAAATGAGAATAGTTTATGTAGGAAGAAAATAAGGCATAATAAATGGCTAGTTTTGCAGACATTGGAAAGACATAACGAATTAATAGGCAATGCAACCTATAATACGAGGACAACAGACCGTTGGAAAGTGCCAAAGTGCCGTACGAACTATGGGCTTCAGAGTCTTAGGAATAACCTGCCTCGATTACTAAATGAACACATTAAAGCAGAAACAGATATTTTAGAACTAAATTTCCGGAACCTGAAGGCGTTGTTTTACTAATTTGCATGTCTTTAATACACACTACGCATTTCATATACAAAACACCTTGCAGAGATATTTCGCCACTGTTTCATTATAACTGTCTTTATTCCCCGACCGTTCCATGAGCTTGTCGCCATATCACCCATAAAAATGTCAAGTTGTAACTTTGTTTGTTTCTGTATATTTCTGTACATGTTGTTCTGTACATTTCTTTTTGGATTCTGTTGTTGTTCGTTGCCGTCAATGCCAGGGGGACCAAGATTTTTTTCAAGCCGTAAAGGAACGGCTTTTCTTCTTGGCCCCTTTCACAATGTGTTCGTCATGTTGTGAAGAACAAATAAAATCAATGAATGAATGAAAGGGGATTATACGCCTTTGTTCACGGTGACGCCGTCGCCAGTAGCCACCCCCACGCCGACGTTTCTTGCGTCGCCCACGAACCACAGCGCTTATGGTCATGGTAGCTTGATGACGCCTGCCTGGCTCGCCTGTTTCCGCTGGCTGGGACCCCGACCACAACACCCCTCCTTTAACTGCTCTTCTCGCAATAGAGCTAGTAATGCTTTCGTATCAAAACTGACAGCGTCCTTCCGTCCGACGTGCATAGTTTCTGGGTCCGACGTTCCAAAAGTCGCCGAGAGTTTACTCACATAGCTGATTCTTCCGGCACAACACCACTTCATTGCTACTCGCTAAAACACGAGCAAGCACATTAAACAAACAAAAATTTCCATCAATCTAAATGCTGATTCCTTTTGCAAAATGAAATCAGATTGGATACCCAAAATGTTTTCCACTCATTGCGTAAGCCTCTAAACCCAACTTTAAAGGGGAATGAGCTCATGTGGCAAGGCTTCTCTAAAGCTCCCTATATGAATTAAGCATAATGTCATTCTTTGTAGAATGTCTCCACCTCTCCGCCGAGTCGGACTGGACGGTTATGTTCCAGCGCAGCATACGATGAAAGCGAAGTGCAAGACGCCCCAGTGCTGTTAAGTGCACATTAAAGAACCTGAGGTGGTCGCGTTGCTCCGGAGCCCTCCACTACAGCCTATCTTCACGTGAGGCTCCTTCGCCCCTTCCCTCACGGTGCGCTACCCGGAAGGAGGCATTCACTCAATCCTGCTTTCCTCGGAGCCAGTTTTCTCTAATTATCGCTTTGAAGCATAATTCTCGTCTCATTTCCCACAGAAAAAAAAAAAAAAGATGCCCAGGCTTAGCTTGGTTAAGCCAAGAATGCGTTGCATATTGCGCGGTCTTTTTGCGCGAGGTATTGCTTGGCGGCACTCGATTTTCTCTTTTTTTTTTATTCGAGAAGTCTGCCATGAGGCATAAGTTGAGAGAAGGGGGAGTGGAATGTAGGTTTCAGAAAGTTAAAAGAAGGAGTGTAGACCAGTTTGGGCGAGGTACTCGCATAGGCTGCTGGTGAAGTGATTGTCCATAGTCCACTTCACATAGTCCCCGTCGCGGTTCCACCACAGGCCGACCTCCCTGAGGAGCCGTTTTCTAATAGGGGCCGTCGCTGGGCAAGTCCACAACAGGTGCCGCACATCACAAATGTCCGGTGCAGCGCCGCAGTGAGGGCACCTGTCAGTTGCTGGCAGATATTTATCACCCCACCGATAACGGACAGATGGGGTCAGGGCCGCCCCTGCCCGAATCCGGCGCACTGATACCTCCTCCTGCCGAGTAAGACTACGGGGGAGACGGTGCGAACACGGAGGAATTAGAGCGCGTGTTCGCTGGCGCAGAGCTTGTGAATCGGTGACATGGGACAGGAACGGACCTGGGGGAAGAGGGGAAGGTGGCGGGTCGTCTGATGTGTCAATGTGAGTCATAGCATCTGCTTGAATGTTATGTGGATCGTGAGCATGATCGCGAATCCAGTGTATGCGTACAGGACATGGGTATTTTGCGCAGAGTAGGTGAATTGATTGTGTAATCTGGAATGTGCGTCGAACAGCCTTAAACTGCTTAAGGGCGGCGAGGGAGTCTGTATAAATATGAACTGCATTGAATGTGGGAACGAGCGGAAGTGAAGCAATGGCATTGTAAATGGCTTGAAGTTCCAATGCCAGGGGGGTACATGTATCTGCGGTGTACGTCGCACGAGAGTTGAGATGCGGATGAGAGGGACAGCAGTAACTCCCCGCTCTGCAGTATGTGATGCATCGGTGTACAATATGCACCCTACAGGCAGATGCGCGGCTGATACCGACGGGGAAACAGTGGAGCGATTGGCTGTGAGCTGACAATACGACCACGGAGGGAGCGTCTTTAAACGATGAAGTTGTAGAGACTGTTTGCGAGCTCTGTTTGCCACCCGCTGGCCGATGAGTTCACTGAGAGTATTAATTTGGGCGAACTCCTGAAGCACGGGTATGGGTGTCAAACGAGGCAAAAATGTTATGGCGCGCATAGCCTCACGATTGATAGCCTCAAGGGAGTCCCACTGTCTGCGGGTGAGACGTTGAAATTGTGCCTGATATATTATCTGTGGCTGAAGGATAGAGCGCACAAGCTGGCGGGCCGTATGAGCACGTGCGCCACCAGATCGCATAGCTATGCGACGAATCAGACCTATAGTAGCGTGAGCTGATTTACGTGTGGCTGTCAGCCAAGGGGTGCCAGTCCCAGAGGTATGAAGGAGGAGGCCAAGAATACGAACAGTTTCTACCTGAGGAATCGGAGAACTATCTACTGTAAAGTTTAAAGGGGCAGCTTTCCGTAAGCCGGCTTTGTTACCAATGCGAATGAAACATGACTTAGTAGGCGAGAGGGTTAGACCCACAGGTGGGAGGCGAGATGTCAAGACATCTAGTGCATGTTGGAGGGCCGACTGATGGATAGACGCATCTGGGTGACAGCACCACAAGGTTATGTCATCGGCGTACGCAAGCACACGGATAGAAGGGATGGTTTCTAGGGCTCTAACAAGAGGAATAAAAGCCACATTGAATAATGTGGGGGCGAGAACGGAGCCCTGGGGCACTCCTCTATTGGAAGTGAAGTTACCAAAGGGCTTTCCATGGACCCGTACACTGAAGGTACGATTTGTTAAAAAGGCGTGAATGGATAGGAGAAACCGGTGAGGGGGGCCAAGAGTTTGAAGGGAGGCAAGAATGGCAGAGTGAAGGATGTTATCATATGCCTTTGTTATGTCTGTCGCGATTACCGTTCGAACGAGGTGACTATGCGGAGAGACGTGAAGCACGTCAGTAGCCAAAGTAGCAAGACCATCCTCCGTTCCAATTTGGGGACGGAAACCTATTTGGGAATCTTGGTAAAAATCGTATGATTCTAGCCACCACGACAAGCGTGCGGCGAGAATGCTTTCGTAAAGCTTGCAGATGGTAGGCGCGAGAGAAATTGGTCGAAGGGCCGAAAGAGATACTGGAGGCTGACCTGACTTGGGTATTGGGACCACAATAGAATGCTTCCACTCTCCAGGGATGACACCAGAACGCCACACTTGGTTGAAAGTATCCAGTAGGGTTTGCAAAGCAGACCCATCCAAGTTACGGAATAAAGAGTTTGGTATATGCCGTCGTGCCGCCCGGGAGAAGTGGTAGTTTTGAGGCGTTCAATGGAGGCTAGCAATTCTGCCATGGTTAAATCAGAAGTAACCTCGTCGGAAGGCTGTGTAACCGATAAGACTGGAGGAGATGTAGGGGTGCAGTCATGGTGTGGAAAAAACTGACGGGCCGCTTGTTGTGCAAATGTATCTTCGTCCACATTCAGCGCGAGGCGAATGCTTTCAGTGTAATCTGCAACCTGAGAAGGGCGCTCCATGGCGTGAAACACTCTTCAAAGATGTCGATTGCCCTGCGTAGAGGACAGGCGGGCACACCATGCAGCCCAGCGTTTCCTGCCTAGTTGCTTTGCATAACGCCGCGCTCGGGCGGTAGCTCGGTGAAGAGAGGGAAGAGCCAAGGGGTCCTCAGGGTTGCGAGAAGCATAATGATCGGCCTGGCGACGAAGAGCCCACAGATTCAGGAGGTGTATGTCCGGGTTTGGGTCGCCTTCATTTACAGTACTGGTAATAGTATGAGTTGCGAGAACATCAGAGAGGGTAGACACTGCTGAAGACGGGTTGAATGTTGATAAACGATTGTCAGCGCGTACAGAGTCCCATGATGTTATGCGTACGCTGCGGCGCACTTTCCGTAGACGCGAAGGAGTGAGGGAGATAAAAATAGGGCAGTGACCACTACCCCAAGAGTCTGATTCAACATCCCAACGAGGGTTACCGGGCCCTAACCACCAAGTCAAGTCAGGTGAATACGGGCCACCTCTTGGGCGGGTAGAGGTATTCGGGTGGTTTAAAAGTTGAAAGGAATTATCTGAAAAGCTGCCTTGGATGTGCGCACCCCTTGAGGAATCTGCTGGGTAACCCCACGAAGTGTGTGCGCCGTTGAAGTCTCCACCAACTAGAATAGGGATACCCGGGTTGGTACAACGAAGTAAACGTACCCATCCAAGATTGGGAGATGCGGAGCTAGGACGGCCATAAAACGAAACTAGAATAAGAGGGGTGCGTGCTGGTTTAACAAGAATGGCGACGACCTCTTGACGTGTGTTGCACCACCGTGAAAGGTCTAGCGGAGTATGGGGAATGGAGCTGTGAATATAAATTGCAGATTTACCTGGGGTGAGGGAGGAGGCGATGCAACGGCGATCAGGGATCGAGGGTGAATTGTATGCGCAGAATCCCGAAAGGCGTGGTAGTGAATTATGCTCTTGCAACAGGAACGATCATGCCTTCAACTTTCCGTCACGAAGGCGGATATTCACCTCAGTGGCCTTATTAGCAAAGCCTCGACAGTTCCACTGCACCACCATAGATGATGCACTATCCATGGCTAGGCCGAAGAGCTTCTATGATGAGGGAGGTCAACTGCTTCATGAGCGCCAATATTTTATCCACTGTCGGGGTAGTCACGCTAAAGCTGCGTCTTCATCAGTGGATTCCACAGATGAAGACGCAGCTTTAGAAAATGCTATCGTGGAGGCTCGCCGTCGACTAGACGAACTCACCCAGCGCCGAGAACAGCGACGTTCTCACTCCTCTAGAAGAACATTAATCACTCGGGAGCAATCTTCACAGGAATCACCCCCAATAACCACTGGACCACAATCATGTGCCGACTCGATTTTCTCAGCAGCTGTTCCTCTGTGACGTATGGATGGATGGATAGGAGCGCCCCCTTTGAAACGGGGCGGTGGCAACCGCCACCATGCTCAGCCGTCTTTTTTTTTTTCTTTTCTTCCGTTTTTTCCGTGGTTTGGTGACGTCACGTCATGTGGTTTGGTGGCTGCCAGGCCACGCCCAAGGGCTGAACTGAGTGATTGCAATATGCTACGCATAAAAAAATCGGCTGGGTTTCAACCCGGCTGAAAAGCTCGATGAGCCTCCGTATTTGTGCATAGTGCATACTGCCGCCCTAAAATTGGTAAATTTATTTTTGAGGAAAGGAAATGGCGCAGCATCTGTTCCGCATCTCTCGGCGGACGCCTGAACCACGCCGTAAGGGAAGCGAGGAAGGTGGGAGTGAAAGAAGAAAGAGAGAAACAGGTGCCGTAGTGGGAGTCTCCGGGATAATTTCGACCACCTGGGGTTTTTTATTACTGCGAAAGCAATACTTCGCTCATGAACGGTCTTTCGCGTAGCGGCGGCCGGTAGCCCTCGGATCGGGGATTCACGAAGGAGCGCATGCACACATTCAGCGAGCTGACGCAGTCCTACAGAGCCTCACGCCAGCTCGACCCCCCGCCCCATCCCTCCCTAGATAACAAACAAGCAACACCCTGGCGCAGACTACAGACACATTCTCTCCCCTCACCCCTTACCCTAGCCCACTATCATCCATCCTACCCCACTCCAGCATGCGCCCTATGCCCAGAACCCTTCACTTCTTCCCTCCACATCCTTTCCCTCTGCCCGGCGAACCCTCCCCCGCGGGACCTAGAGAGCCTCAAGGCTGGGAGGACTGGGAGACCCTGCTGCGGTCGGAGGACCCGGCCGTGCAGACCATCGCCACCGGCCGGGCTGCCAGTGTCTCCGGGTAAATTTCGACCAGCTGTGGTTCTTCAACGTGCACTGGGACAGTTCGGAAAAATACCTGGAACTGCATCTGATGAAAGAACAAACGGAGCAAGTTGTGCTGGCTTACACGACACTATCGTGCACTGCAGACGTCGTCTTGCTGACGTAACCGCTGCAGAAATGCTTCGCGACTAGGACATTCGCACGCTAACATTTTATCAAGCAACTTTACGTATACGGAACGTCTGCAGAGCTCGGTGCCGCGTAGGCTGCGAAAACGGGCGAGTCCTATCAGTTAATCATGTCATCACCTCCAAACCACACACTCGGGAAACCAAGTTTAGGATGCTGTGGGTACGCGTGGTTGATTTTATTCTATCGATAGTACTATATATAACAAGCAGTATCGATACGCCTATCGATAGTACTATCGATTGCCTTTTTTACCATCGATAGTATCGATAGTACTATCGATAGCTTTGCATCACTAGTAGGCCCACATGATGTGGGATACGGTAGCGTACCCAGCACAGAATCTGCAGTTGGTAGAGTAGATATGGGAGAAAGTCTACAGGCCAACAACTGAAGGTGCATATGACGTCGGTTCCAATCCCTGTCTTAAGCTAGCCTCCAACATTACCAGCACACGCAAGATATATGCAACGAGAAATCCTACGACCCGGAATGCTGTACGGCAAACGGTCGCTCATAGTTTTGGTACGAATGTAGTCGGGAAGACTGGCGTCACGTTCAGCTCGGCCAGTGGAGGTATATACCAGGTGTCCCAGCTAAATATAACCAAGCTTTAAAAAAACACGGGGTGAACTAGCCGTCTCAAACCTAATGAGGGTTGTTTAGAGTCGCGTGACCTAGTCTGCAGTATTTTTTTCGTTCCTCAAGGTTGACTAATTAGTCAAGCTTAATTAACTAACTTTTAATTATTGACTTGAACAAAGTGTCAATGGAAAAGTTGTAGATCGCTTTGAAAAACAGCTGACTGAGACCTTTGCAGCAAAGTAATATTTCCGTAAAGTTTTTTTACCGGCTTTTAGCCATAACCCGCACAATAAGAAAAAGCTTCCACGTGACAACTGTGCCACTTCAACGTCTCAAGACGGGCTTTAAAGAACAAAATCCATTTTTTCTGAAGTCCTCTCCTCGATGAGACTTTGGGTGCACACTGGGGCAGAGAAGTGAGCGAGCAGCTGGTCACGTGACAACTTTCTTTTAAGGCCAATAAATGAAGCTACGTAAATCGTAACTTGATGGAAACAGCACTACTAGCGGTTTTTCGAGGTGATCTAAAACTTTTGTATTGACACTTTCTACCTGAAGTTGATAATTAAAAAGTTAGCTAATTAAACTTAATTAACTTTGAAGAGCGAAAAGAGGCCACGCAACTATGAACAACCCTGAGTTGGTTTCACTGGACTAGGACACTTAGCCTTTTTTAAAAGTTTGGTTACATTTAGCTGGGACACCCGGTATAACCGAACGACACACGATTGCCTGAAATGGAGGTGCTCGGCTTGCTGTGTGCGTCCTACGGTCGCTTGATTTCAATTATTGTTGCGGAAGCAACACTACGCTAGGTGTGAGCGATTTCGCGGAGCCCCTGAGAGCGCCAACTGCGCATGCGCGAGGAGCGACTGTGAGACAGTTACTGCGTAATTTCCTTTCCTCGAATACAATTTTCATTTTCGTCATTACCGCCCCTCTTTCTTCTTTCACTCCCATTTCCTCCCTTCCTCTACAAACGGATGACGGGTGTCCACCGAGATATGTGAGACAGTTACTGCGTAAAGTCCTTTCCTCAAATACAATTTTCATTTTCTCCATTACTGCCCCTCTTTCTTCTTTCACTCCCACTCCCTCCCTTCCTGTATGGTGAGGTTCAGGTGTCCACCGAGATGACAGAGAATTACTGCGCCATCTCCTTTCCTCAAAAAGCGTTGCTTTCAAAGGGCAAGGCATTGCGCGGAACGGGTGGTGGGTTCCGTGGACTCCCTGGCAGCGCTGAAACACGCTGCCGCGTTCCACTCCTAAAGGAGAAGCTTAAGCGTCGTTAATTAGCCGTTAATTAGTGTTTATTCATTAATCAGTGATTAGTCATTAATAATTTGACATTACTTAGTAATTATTGGTTTGGTTTATGGGGTTTAACGTCCCAAAGCGACTGAGGCTATGAGAGACGCCGTAGTGAAGGGCTCCGGAAATTTCGACCACCTGGGGTTCTTTAACGTGCACTGACATCGCACAGTACACGGGCCTCTAGAATTTCTCCTCCAAAGAAATTCCAGCCGCCGCGGCCGGGGTCGAACCCGCGTCTTTCGGGTCAGCAGCCGAGCACCATAGCCACTGAGCCACCGCGGCGGCTTAGTAATTATTCATTATTCATTAATTACGTGTGACGTCGTCCATTGGTGACGTCACACATCCAGTGGTGCGGAAAACGCTGTTGCCTCTACCCACTTAACCCGCCGCGGTGGCTCAGTGGTAAGGCGCTCGTCTACAGGCCCGGAGTAGCCGGGTTCGAACACGACCGCGGCGGCCGCGTTTCGGTGGAGGCGAAGGAGGAGGAGGAGGAGGGGGAGGATAAACTTTATTTTCGTCGACAGATGTATCTGACGGTGTGGGGTTATAGCCCCATCAAGTGGCCATGAGCCCGTGGCGTTCGGCGACTTCTAGGGCTCTTGTCACAACCCGGATCTGTGGGTCCGAGTCGGAGCTGAGCAATGCGGCCTCCCACTGGTCTGGATTCGAGAGCTGCAAGCCTCTAGGGGGGTAGTCCCGAGGGCAAGCCCAGATTATGTGGGATAGAGTGGCATGTTGGCCACACATTTGACAGGAAGGGGAGTAGACCCCAGGGTATATGCGGGCATATATCGCGGGGTTGGGGAAGGTGTTCGTTTGGAGTTGCCTCCACGCAACTTCTTGGGGTGGAGGCGAAACGCAAGAGGCGCCCGTGTGCTCTGCGATGTCAGTGCACCTCCTTCCCTTCCTTATGGCGCGGTTCAGGTATCCACCGAGAGATGTACGTGAGACGGATACTGCTCCATTTCCTTTCCTCAAAAAACCAATTTAGTTATGCGCCTTTCCTATGGTTCAGGTGTCCAACGAGATGTGGGAGACATTGCGCCGTTTCCTTTCCTCAAAAACCAATTTACCAATTTTACCTTCTGCTTTCAAAGCTCCCGATTGGTTTCGCAGCTTAAAGCGCGACTAAGGTGTCCACTGCTGGTTACAACGGACAACGGCGACGCCGCGAAACGCACAAACGGGCGCCAAAGAGCTGCGCTCTGAAATTGCTGAGGTCCAACCCGTCTGAACGGAAGCGCACGACGAGCCTCTCGTTCTTCGGTTTCGGCTTCAATTTTAACACGTTCCCTCGCTCTATATCCTTCGCCAACGCGCTGTCATTCTTGATCATAAGAATCACCAGATTCAATCATCCGTCTACGATACACAGCCGAAGCAGCAGTGGTTCCAGCGCGTGACTGCGCCGTGGCGACCTGCGAACGTCAGACAACGCTTCGTGCTTTTTATCTTACCAGATGAACGGCGAGTCACGTGGTTCAGGGGAACTGCGAGGTGAGCGTTGAATCACGTTGTTCAACACAGTTGGGAAAGCGAGCTAACACCGCCGGCGAGTCGCATGGTAGAGTTATATAGTCATTGCTGTAGGAAAATATTGCATGGAGAATAACCTGTAAATGCCAACAAATATGGTGAATGAACCAATCACTTCTTGAGTATGCGAAACTTTTGCAAAATTTCTTTGCTAAAATCCAAGACAAAAGAAGCACAAAGAAAAGCCGTTTCACAACCCCTGTGCAGTGTGCACAGGGGTTGTGAAAATTAAGAAAACAGAAAACAATAAAATTAAGAAAACAGTAATTAAGAAAACAGTGACCCACATTCCTTGGGCTACATGTCATCTGATGTCCTGAAAACAGACTGAGAAAGTCCTCCAGAGGAAATCTGAGGATGTCCTGAGGACATACTGAGGCTGGACAACAGGACTAAATGAGGACCTTTTGAGGATTAGAAGAGGACGTCCTCAGGACACAACAATGTCCTCAAAAATTAATCCTCAGGACGTTCTGAGGATGTAGTTGTGTTGTCTGGGTTGCACCTCTATATAAGTCACACCCCTGGCAAATGGCAGTTTTTCCGAAAAAAAAATTGCGCATAAGTCGCACCTATGCATAATATGCATCCATTCATTAGGCACAATAAAATCGCGATCAGTATCACTTCGTTAGCAAATGGGAGGAAAAAAATTGGCAGTGGCTTAGCTCGGCTATGCCAGGACATGCATAGCGAAAGCTAAGGCGAGCGCAACGATGAGGCAAGCGGTGTGACGTCATACCAAACAAGGGCGGCGGCTCCACGGCGAGGCGCGCGGTCGAAAACGCTTTGAAAACGTGGTTACTCTCGGCGCTGTGGCCCAACAAATGTTACCTACATTGCACCAAAATACATTCGCTTCCGAGAAGTTTGCAGGCAAAGCAATCTCTCAAGTGCGCGCAACTCGTTGAAATAGCCAAAATTTGTTGGGCCATGCATAGCGCAGAGGATAAACCGCGTTTTCGAACTTTGAAAAGCTGATGACTTACGGTGTGTTACACGCCTCTCAATAATTTGGGACTTTAACGGTAATAGTTACAAAGTTAACTATTCAATATTGGTTAACCAACCTACTGATCCGCACGTTTTATCTGTATTCTGGGGTACTACAACGCTAACAATGCTTTGCCGAAAACAGCGCTTTTCTAACTAAAAAAAATGGCAGTGGCTTAGCTCGGCTATGCCAGGATATGCGCACTGAAAGCGAGCACGACTAGCCAAGCGGTGTGACGTCACACCAAACGGCGGCGGTGGCTCCGCGGCGAGGCGCGCGGTGTGACGTCATGCCAGATGGCGCGGCGAGCGTGCGGCGTCCGCCAGCTGCGGCGGTTGCTAGGCAACAGCTCAAGGTCGGTCTCTGTGCCTCCTCGGAGCACCGCCACAGCGAAATCGCAAGCTCGTGACCAATGTAGCGTTCGCTACAAAAAGTTGAAGAGGACACTTCAGCTCCGCCTTAAGGGTATGACGCGATAGTGTAGTGGGTTAGGCTTTCCGTCCTGAGCAGTTTGACAGCTTTGAACACATTTTTCTTTTTTTTTTGTTGCTTTGCATGTAACACTGTACACAGGAAAAAACTAATGCACCTATTCTGGTGCCTGCTGAGGTGCTAGGAGAAGGTATAATTAAATCAAGATGGCTGACTATAGCTAGTTCAGTAAGCGGTAATTCAAGGTGCTACGGCAGCAGTGAGATTTACGAAAAGGTCAAATCCTTTGTAGGTGCAGCGCAGCTGTCATCAAAGTGAATGTGCAGCTTTTTGCCCAGCAGATGCAAAGCCATTATTTCTGACATGAAGCAGAAAGGTTTTCAATACAACTGGCAATATTCAAAAGTGAATCGTACATTTCAGAGCCCTAAAAAAGTTGCAAAAAAAAAACAAACTAGAATGAAAAACTAGCTTCATCTATAATAGCATGGGATTCCACAGACAATCAGCAAAGCTTGCACATGTTCTGTCACTTCACTTGAGCTAAATGCCCAAAGTGATGTTACAACAGTGAAATCTCTTATGCAAAAGTAAAGCAGACTCTTTGCATATCTTACATGCAACTGCAGCTACAAAAAACTATTTGCTCACATCAGCATTGAAGCCTGAAGCTAGTTGATGAAGTCATCAACACAATGCTGTTCACAACCCAGCACAGGATAGCGCACCATGCATAAACCATTTGGTCCCTAAGACAACAAGCGTGGAAGGTGATGGCTACGCACGTAGCAATAATTTCAACACCGTTGTTTTCTAATCTTTACAGTAAAAAACATTGGTACACATGTTCAGAAAATTGTTGATTCAGTGTCCAACAATACTTATACCATTAATGCCGCCCCATAGCGCACAAGGATGCATGGGTACCCACCGGCATTAAGGCGGAAACCTTTAATGCCCCATCGTTGTAAGCAGGGGTTGTCGACAGAAATGTCACGCTTTTCAATTGGTCGAAACGGTCGTGACGTCCAAGTGCACGAATTCCTAACGGGGCCAATTGTATTTAGGCTAGTAACCATGCAACCAACTAAAGGGATGATATAGGTAGTGATGCTCCAATCAAGTGGGACTGAGTTTAGTTAATTAACCAATTAGCCTAATTAACCTTTCTAGTCAGACCAGAAAAATAATAAAATCGCATAGGAAATTGGTGGAGTCGGGGAATCGAACCAGGGTTGCCGGAGTGTGAGACAGCACGCTAACCATCTGCCATGCCAGCTCGATGGTTTCGAATGAACAAAGGCATGTCTAGTGATCTTCCCCCCTTCCCTAACAGCGAGGTTGAGGTGTCCACTGAGATGTGCCAAACAGAAACATTTCCTTTCCTCAAAACCATTTTACGAGCAAAACAGGGGATGGTGTTCTGTGGACTCCCTTGCAGTGACAATGTAGCTTTCTACTCTTAGAGGCAAAGCTTAACATCTTAACCACACATCAGTAACACAAGCAGCAACACTGAGGTCAACAAAGTGACAGATACTGCGCCATCTACTTTCCTCAAAAACCAATTCACCGATTTTTCTTGGAACATGGAATCGACAAATAGACTAAATTGCTGAACAGCCTAAGCATGCACTCGCAAAATGAAGGATATTCTCTGCACTTCCCTTCCGTGCACAAATCACATTCTGGTCGTGTGAGAAGTGCAACTTTGTCAGCTTTGTCGTACCTCCCGGGTCCCTCAAACCTGTAGGCTTCCAAGATCAGATTTTGAGTTTTACTCAGTTGTACTCATTGCAGAGACTGCACAGCAGAATACAAGAAAAAAATGTGTTTATTTACATGCCTCCAAGTTCTCAAAAGGATTGACCTTAACCTTGTGGTCACAGTCATTTATATAAACACTAGAACAAGTGCCACATCACAGCAGGTAGAAATATCTGCAAGCTTAATCAACATATCTTAAAGCAACAATGCCAGCATCAACAATGCGTCAACGGCACAGACAAGCATGTGTATCAATGCATTTCAGTATAAATGGCTAATCAGGAACTTTATAGTTGTTTACTCTATGTGCAAGGCTCCGAGCTAGCAGAAAATGAGCGAAATTTTCCTTAATATCCACAACAATTTGATTTTCCAGATTTGGGTGCAGTAGAAAGGAACAATTTCTTGCGACATGCCAACTGAAGTGTGCCGTATCTAACTAGCAAAATGCAAGTTCACCTCAGTCTAATGCGTTAAATGCAGAAGGTATCACCAGCTACAGATGTGGTTGCAGTCAAAAATTCAGTCGCCATGAAAAAAATAAACACTGATCACTGGGAACATCTTCCCCAGACAACACTGCATTCTCTGTCCTTGAAATGCACCTAAAAAGCATGTGGAAGGCATGTAATGGTCAATCCAGCCCGCCGTCGTAGAGACATAAAACACTAGCAGCAATCAGTAGTCCGTGGTAAACAGGTTACTGAATGTCGAAAGGCTGAGCACTTCAACCACGCATGGCAGGTGCAGAGTCTGAAGCAATCATCTCCAGGGAAGACTATCAGCCACTGCAAAGGTATACGAAAAGGAACATATATATATATATATATATATTTCAACACACATTTCAACAAGAAAAGTTCATGTCATGTATCCGTTCATCTCTGGTCGCAGTACAAATAGTTGTCAAAGGCTTACCCTAGGGTAATTTTTTTTGAGGCCCACTGAAACTTTTGGCGTTGGTTCTTCACAGTCTTCCTGTTGTTCTTCCCAAATTTCGCATCAGGGTGGCACATTGACTGAACGAAAATTTCAAAACCTTCTATTTTGCGGCCTAAGAACCATTTTATGGGCAACCTTGCAGCAGTGACAGTGTGAACTACTTGCCTGCTGAAATTCACTGTTTGCTGAATGAGAAAATTTCAAGCTTGCTCTTGGTCATTTAAGACTCTTAATAACTGCAGTTATTTCGGACAGGTTATTCCAACCCTTCCAAACCTTCAAACTGCCCAAATCGTTTTGCCAAAAAATGAAAAAAAAATACCGATTCGTTCATTGCTCCATTTAACTACAAAGAACAAAAGGAAGGAAAAAGCAAAAAACTTCATTTTATTTATGAATGAAACAGTAAAATAAATTACTGAAAATGCAAAAAAAATATTTAGGGTTCATGGCAAATTATTTGTGGTGGTTCAGCTTCATTGCGCATCTCTTTCAGGAGTTCATGGTTGTGCCTAAAGTGTTCGACAGGAAAGTTCACGCTCACATGTTGCCATCAAGAAAAGTGGTTGGCAGTCATAACTTCTGTGATAGAGCACGAATTTCGACCACCTGGGGTTCTTAACGTGCACTGGCATCGCACAGTACACGGGCCTCTAGAATTTCTCCTCCAAAGAAATTCAACCGCCGCGGCTGGGACTGAACCCATGCCTTTCGGGTCAGCAGCCGAGCACCATAGCCACTTAGCCACAGCAGCAGCAGTAATCCCAAAACAGGGTACCACAACCATAGTCTTTGAACCATGTCTGCGTTTATGTTCAGGTGTTTTTTGGTTTGTCGCCTTATGACTGGTTGAAACCAATGGAGCAGTGTCGACGTGTAGGTACCAAACACTTCCTCTGCGTTTTAGGCTGCCAGGCTGAAGATTTTCAACCATCCGAATCTCCACTACGCTCATTCTGAAGTCCAGATGCGTCTCCTTTCCACCTCTAAATGGAAAACAGTGAGGCGAAGGTAGAGGATTACCGATGCAGACCTGCAGTGCAGGTCTCTTAATGTAAGTGATAAACCAGAAAAGAATCAGGAGGTGATGAGCTCACCTCCAAGTCACAGATGTACAGCGAGGCCACCAGCAGCCACTGATAAATGACAGCTCCCTCACTTGCGGCCATTGAGGGTGGTGGCAGGCCTCTTCATTGTGGTCTTGGGGGCCAGGTTACAGCGCGGAATGTGCCGCTCCGCGGCAGTCTCGTTGAACTTGCGCAGGCACTTGGGGCACTGCACGTAGTCAGGGTTCTCAGAGGGCGGCGGTGGCGGCAGGTCCGACAGTTTGCCGCCCGCGGCCAAGTGCTCCTGCACCATTCTTGCCTGACGCACCGCATTGAGGAACTCCTCGTGCTTGGCACGCCAGTTGGGCTTCTTCACCTGGGATAGGGGGGGTGAGAACAGCTCATTAGTCTTTTATTAGTCTTTTATTAGTGCGGAAAGCTTTTATCAGTCTTTCGCACATAAGCAGTTCATACAGTATGGGCACTGGCATCACTAAGTCACATGAAGGAGAAGAGATGTTGGTAGCCAGATGTTCTAGTGTGGCTGTGGACTCTTTCAACGACTAATCTGAAATAGGCTCTGAGGAGGGCCCGAGGCATACACTTTAATGTACCTACAAACTTTTCTTCAAGGTACTCTCACATATGAGCACAACACAAAATTAGTTCAAAAGTATCTTCTGGCGGGCTAGTTGGTTTGAATCATTCATAATTAAAACTGCGCGAACAAAAACAAGGACACGAGCAAGAAAACAGAAACACACACAAGAGCAGACTTCCAACTTTTATTCGAAAAGATTGCCGCAGTCTTTTTATACCCTCTGTGGATACAATCAACACACCCTCAAACCCATCCGTGACATTTAAAACACGTGCGCTTATCTCCTCTGAATGTCCGAAACAATCCACGTTAATGACCAGGCGCCTAGCGGCACACAAGTGACTCATAAACACGCGCAAATTTTACCTCAAAAAGACAAAGGTCATGAGCCACGTGCCTTGTCCTCGACATGTCTAACACATGTCCTCGACATGTATAAAAAGACTGCGGCAATCTTTTCGAATAAAAGTTGGAAGTCTGCGCTTGTGTGTGTTGTCTGTTTTTTTGCTTGTCTCCTTGTTTTTGTTCGCGCAGTGTTAATTATGAACAAAATTAGCAGTGCAACGAACGGAACAGAGTAGAAGACATCAGTGCTGTGCCTTCTACCCTGTCCCATTTGTTGCACTGCAAATTTTGTGTCATGCACCAACTGGCCCATCTGATTCCTCTCTAGGATATGGCACAAGGTCAGCCTGACATTGAATTTTGAGGACAGCTATCTTTTTAGTCCAATTTTCAATGTATATATGCCTTAAATTTCCATCGTTTACATGTGACCATGCTGTTCTCACAATTTCTGCTTGTACTGTTGCACATTCTTGCACAGAGCTACATGACAAGAACTGCAAAGGGTTCATGCATAAAAGCAGCATGTAAAATGCAATGCTCTTGTTTCAAAGCCTCAATGCCATGATAAAACTGATGCACAAGTCCGCAGCAGCGTGCTAATAGCATATAGCCACTCACAGGCACTTCTTTCTTGTGAAAGCCCTTCTTGACAAAGGCTTCCGCCTCCGTTCCTTTGGTCCTCATTTTGGTCGCGTCGAAGACCTTCACCTTCTTGGTGGCTGCCTTCTGGCAGATGGTCCTGTGCTTCTCGATGCGGTCCTTGTTGAAACCCCGGCCGCAGATGTCACACCGTTCTTGGTTCGGGCCCAGGGGTCGGGCCTCGGGAGGCACAGCGGCCTTCGCAGCCGCTGGCGTCCTCAGTGGACTGGATGTGACACCATTTGTAGGTCGGGCCTGTCTAGCCATTGCCACGGCAGGCTGCAGGCACAAACAAAGAAATAAGTGCTCCTGGTCCAAAAGATTTGGAAACAATAGTGCTGTCCTCACACTTGAAGTAAAATGCAGAAGGAAGGTAGGCAATCAGTCAAGTAAGCAGATAACACCTCTGGTGCTATCTTAAACAGATAACAACTAGGAATGTGCCTCTGAACAAGGCACACCCTTTCTCAGCTCTGATAATAGAAACGAGATGACACACATGATAATTTCGAAGTACAAACAGCAGAAGTCTGATTCCTTCCTGAACAACAACACAGCAGCAGATGCAGACAAAAACAATACACTTTAGTGGGTATGGCCAATTTCAACTTACCCCTTGTATCCAGAGAATTCAAGCAAAAAGAAATTAAAAAGGCACGGTTGCTCAGAGCAAGAAAAGTGTCACTGTAGACACACAAAAAAAGGTGCTATGTATTGGCAGAAAAAGCTTACAGGATATGTGTTCTGCAAAAAAAAAGAAAAATTTCAGCTCTGCCTTGCAATTAGCTCACTTAGTATGTTACCAGTGGATGGAGCACACCTTGACGATCTTGTGCCGTTCAAGCACGCACTTATCATACCTTCGCGCTTTTCAGGCAATAGGATTATGTGATTGTGCCGAAATCAATTTTTTTCTCCAAATCCACATCCCGTTAGTAACTTTTGCTGTCAACAATAGTAGTAGTACCTCAGCTTTACTCTCCACATGCAATGTCTGTTTTCTTCGCCATGAATGACCAATGGACATAAATTCAGTTTGCAAGCCTCTCTACAAACTCGAAACCTTGCTGGAACCACTGGCCCATGTAACTCAGGTACATCACCTACTATGCCAACAATGGCATTGCATCCATGTTGTAACTTGCCTTCTTTGGCGGATCAGCAGAGACAGGTTTGGGAGTGGGTTTGGTTGCAACAGCTCTGTTTGAAGGCATGGCTGATGTCCGTGCTACCGGGGTCATTGTCCTCACAGGTGGACTGGAAATGGGCTTGGCTGCAAGCTTTGGAGATCCCTGCAACCAAATATTTATATACACTGTGCACTAGTAAACTGATGTCCCACAAGTCATCCTTTCCTGTTTTGCTATCTGAAGTGCAGAACAAAGTCTACAGAAGTGGTCTCAGATTTCGTTCTCATCAGCTAAGTCAAAAAAGCACGCCAAGCCCAGGTGAAAATCTTTCCCAGCTCAACTGGTTTATGGAACAATTTCCAGTTGGTTCCAGTTGGAACCAACTAGAACCCAGTTGGTTCCAACTGGAACCAATTGGAAATTGTTCTGTTGGGCTGGGAAAGATTTTCGCCAGGGAGGGTTGTTCTGAGGCTACAAAACGATCAATGACTACCTCGTGTAGCTCGCACACAACACAGACATCTGACAATCAAATGCTGCAACGCCTACACATCGCAGCTTGCTTACTTGCTCCCACAAGAGTTGCTCCAATATGCGAGAAAAATTATTACCATACATAAGTGCACCACAACAGAAACAATGCACTGAACATTCCTTATGATCTGCACACATACTGTTTATCTCTTTACATCCTTTACTTCATGTAGAATTCACGATGAAATCTGGCAGCTCAGGCCTTGTCTAGAGTGCTGTAGTGGTACGCCGCAAGACATAAATCGAAATCGTAGTGCATCTACTAAGTTGGAGGCCCGCACGTAAGCTTGTCATTTTTAAAGGTACATGGCAGCATTTGAGCAGAAGAAATTTCTATGAAAACCATGACGTGCTTTAAAATTTCGCTTTCTGTAGTCTGCAGAGCACCGTGCGAGCACTCTAGATAACTCTGCTCATGTCTGCACATAAAACTGTCACGTTTCACTTGAGAATAAAAAACGCGATGGGATGAATCTCACAAACCTGGAGCAAATAAACTTTCTTCAGTAAGTTCAGTATCAAGTTCAGTAATTTCAAGTATTAACAATGTAACCACTTGACAGAGCTTCTATCAGTGACATTCATTCCAGCCCGAAACAATGCTTTTGGAAAACTGGTTAATCATGATGTCACACCGCCTCAAAAACGCAGAGGAAAGAAAAAACAATGACGTAGTTAAGCCATGCTAAGCATGAAATACTGTGCGAAAGTACGTTTTTTTTTTGCAGGTGGACACCACCACCACATACCACAAAGCACAACTAAAGTGTCCATTGACCCAGGGGAGCCAGTTATGTGCATTTTCTTTCCTCACAATCAAAGGAGTCTAAACCTTGCACCGGTTTTGAGAAAATGAAAGGCGTATCAGGCATGAAACTTCTCTTTACATTTTCTCAGTCTCTACACTGTGAAAACTCATGCGAGGCTGCAGTGTGCAAAAAATAAATACACTACTACCCAGACACATACCCTGCATCACATGTTGCATAATAACTTCAAATGATCTAAATGAAGGTGCACTTGCCCATTAGTACGCTGGAACCTTACATTAATGCCAATACGTACTGCGACAACCAAAGAATGTGTCACTAAATGCGTTTATTCAAATGTTCCCAACTCTTAGCAGCTGATTCTGGTAGGCCCCACATGGTACCGATAAAAATTAAATATTCCTGTGAACGACAGTCCTCATTTCAACAGTTTCACTCTATGCAGACATGCAATAATACAATGTGTAATACAATAATACAATGTGCTACACTAGTGTTACCGAAAGGACAAATGCCATTCTACAATGGTTCACCGGCAATATTGCACTCCAAAATACACTACGTGTACTAAAGTGAAGTGAACATACGCAAGAGTTTTGATGTCCGTTAGAAAGCTGCCTCAGTTGGGTTGTTGTCATGGTCATGAGAACACCACCTTTAACAACAGGTGGTAAAGTCTGGTCCGTGGAAGTCACCTGTGACCGCACGCCATTCGAAACTGGAGTCCTTGCTTGCGACGTCCCATTGGTTAAAGAGCGAGGAGTCCCATTGTGTTGCCCTGGAAAAGTTGGTAGAATGAATTAGGTCTGGTCATAAAATCTGCGTCTGCCACCTGCAGACTGACTGCTACAGCTCTCCCATGAAAAATACCTAGGCTAACAGGTGACAAAAGCTGCTATAGCTGGATACAACTCAAGCATGAAGCAGTAGACATCCCTCAAAAAAGACCCTCCCGCCAATGGCGTCCATTGATTTTCATGACACAGCAGTTAATCCGATTAAGCTATAGTTCCCTTTTATCTGCCACCCCTTGGGATTTCATGCAAACAGGCCAAAGGGGATTAACTACAAAGTCATGAGAATCATTCCAGGCTATCAGCTGAGAGGGCTCCCCTTGAGGGGCATTTGCAGCCTTGTTTTTTAGTTGTATATTACTAGTAATGAGCAGACTACCTACACCAATGCTTTTTTTTTTCAGCATACACTCCTCTGCAACAATAGCATGCAGTAGTTTGCACCAATAATGATTTTTGAAGCCAATGCTTCATTCAGACTGCAACAATTAAGCACGGGTACTATTGGCAACAAATGAAACGCGAGCAATACCAATGAAATGCCAACACAAAGGAATAAACATTTGCTCATGAAAGAAAATACAAGCGGCATTGACTAACAGTTCTAAAGGACAGCCTCCGCGCCTTTAATATGAAATTAACCTCATTAAGTGTTGAGTTTTTCCTGGCTAAGACCTAATTTTGCTCTTGTTATTTCAAATGTCTTCTTAGAATTTCATTAGTTACATGCATATATAGTACTATCGCGCCCAATATGAGTTGCAACGCGCAAGCTTTTGTGATAGACGACCTCTACTCGAAGCAGCGACAGCCAAGAAGTACTGGAAATTGATGCAGTTAGCCGCCGAAGCAAAGGACACTGAATGTCTGCTCAAGATGTGTGGTCTGTGTGAGAGAGCACTGATCTCCTGTGAAGCAGAAACAACAGTTGGTTCACCTCCTCCGTGTTACAAGTAAGTGTTACATGAAGTTCTTGCACCGATGTGAAAAAAAGTGCAAATTCACAGCAAATGTGAACACAAACTGAAGCTCTCCACTATGTGTGAACAAGCGGAAATTATGAAGAGCACTATTCCCAGCCATCAATCAGCACTCATATGCAATCACATCATGCCTTCTAAAACCCTGCAAGATAATTTGCCATCATCCTTAGGAATGTTTACTCTATTGAATTTCGAAGCTTCAGTTGGATACTGTTCTTTTCCTTAGTAAGACGAAAATGTAGCCTTTTTTCTGTTTCTTGTACCTTACATACTGAAGTGAAGTGAAAACAAGTGAAGACTGAAGTGAAATGAAGACATAGTGAAGTGAACTGGAAAGCAGCACCCGATGCAATGGCTCAGTCCGAGCTGTGGTGGCCGCATTTTGATGAAGGTGAAATGAAAAGCAACCTTGTGTGGTGCCATTTCAGTGCATGTTAAAGAACCCCCGAGTTTGTGATTTAACCTGGAGCCCTCCACTATGCTGACTCTCACTTTCCCTCTTTTCACACCTTCTATCTCTTCCCTTAAAGGGGCTGCAAAACACTGCTTGAGGGGATACCGGCTATACTTCAGGCGGGTTGTTTATGCCACACAGATGCTGCCTTAAAAAGAATTACAGGAATCGATGCACAGGAACGGGAGTTATTCAGTGAAGAAATTTCAAAATACAAGCAAACAAAACACTGCCCTCAACTCGATTTTGGCGGGGCTTCCCACTCCTATTTCGCTCTCCCAATGACGGCACCTGGCGCAACCAATCAAAACAGCCAGCCAGAGCACGTCGCGGAAGTTTGTACTCCATGGTTGCCTGCTCTTTGTAACTCGTTCTTGCTGAGAATGGCAGCGTCGTTTCCATGCCAGAGCGCCCCTGGTGGTGTATTTTTATTTTACTTGCTTTGCAGGGCTTTTATCTAAGACAAACAGGTTGTTTTTGTTGATCTAATAAAAAACGCAGACAGGTGACAAAATGTGTCTATTTATTCACACAATTTGAAGTATATTTACTGTTTGTCCGATCATCAAGCTCGCGCCAGGTGATGTCATATCCGCTGCTAAAAACCCGCCACTGTGTGGCGACACCATCAGAGCCATGAAGTTGTTCTTGGGAGGACATTAAAATATTAAAAAACGGAATATATGCGGTATTACCGATGCTAATAGCACCATTATAACTCACTGTATGCAATCAACAGGCAATACAGTTAACTAAAATTGTGTTTCTGGACCCCTTTAAAGCACAGTTGACGCGTTCACCAATGGCAAGACTTTTACTGGTTCTTTCTTTTCCACATAATTGATCATTTTTAATTGGTACATCTGTCACTGCCAATATGCCGAAATGTGTAAAGATGAAGATTATAGGTGCCTAAACTAAAGGAATACTTGGCACATGAAGCGCAACACTGCTTACACAGCACATGTAGTACTGCGTCAATCATGCATCGCTACAGGTTTTGCCTTTCTTTGCCGTGCACTTTGTGGGGACGCCTTCGTCCCCTGCGTTCACTTTCCCGCACTGCACCCCACTGTTGTTAGCTGCCCCCGAAAAGCACTCCCTTTAGTTTGGTTACTCTAGCTAACAGGGGAGGGCGCTCGCGTCGCAGCGACAGCAGCGCCACGGATGGCGTGTTTGGCCGCTCGCGCGCGGGGGAAGGGTAGGTCTCTTCTGCTCGGCGTGGGGAAGCGTGTTGGACGTTCACGCGCAAAGCTCCGCTCTTGGCCGCGGGCGTCCTCGTGTGGAAACTTCTTCCCCTCAGCTCGTTCCGTCGGGCCTCGGAGTTTATCCCTTTGCCCTACCGTGGGCGGACGTTCGCTCGTAGCCGTGCTGGTGAGTCGGACATCCTAGATTCCTCAGTGTATTTTGTTGCTAGCTGGCGTTATTGTTGCTATAGCAATAAATGCCTTGTTTGTGTCAGCCAGTGTGTCGTTCCTTTGTTCCCGTAGAGCACGGCCCGCCGTGGTCGGCGTGCGCTCAGTAGCGTACGCGACCACGGGGTGGGGTCCACGCGGTTTTGAACCATGTCAGCCGCGCTTAAACGGGGAATACGTGTTTATCTCCCCCATTTCAACCCCACATCTGGCGCCCAACGTGGGGCCTGCTCTTGGAACATTGAACGACAGTCTGTTCGGTTCGAGGAACGCTCTTTGTCCGGACTTGACAAGTGCTAGGCCTAGAGTGAATTTTGATCGCTAGGACCTGCGGCATGCTTTCTTGAGTGCGAGGTGTATTGCGCTGCAGCATGTTTGAACTTTTCGACATGCTCAGCATGTTTTTTTGTGAAGTTTTCTTCCTGGAGTTTCTTCAAGAACCACTTGGTCCGCATCGAGGGAGCGCGAGGCCTAGCGCCCGCGGAGTTGCCGAGCCCGAAGCGAGTGAGTACGGAAGCCGCGTTGGTGGTCCGAGTTTTCTGTATATATTTTCTCGCTGTCTCTTTTTCGACTCTGGGAGTCGCGGCTCTGGGAGCCGGGTGGCCTGGGGCCACGGGTGCCGTAACGAGCTCGCTGGTATTGCAGCTCGGCACCGGGCGTTCCGACACCGTCCGATACTGTGGGCGCCGATCACTCAGCAGCTGCTTCGTGCAGTGAGCGGGGAGGACCACCCCACAACGCTGATGTCTCCTCGCGGCTGCGCGCACGAAACCCGTTTCGGGTCTTTCTTTTGTTGGGGGTCGTCGACCTTCACAGTGGTAGTGAGGCCTAAGGCTATTCATAGCTGCCTGCGCCATGTCAAAAGTGACACGACCACCGGACCGTGGTGTTGAGAGGGGGCGCACTTTGCTGGCCGCCTGTTTTTTTTTTAACCTCGCATGAACCGAGCATTCTCGTTCAACTCAAGAAAGGGCTTTGTTCACTCGAACTTTGCGTTGCACAGCCGCCCGACACGTTTTGCTAGCGAGTTGAGCATTGAGCCACCAGGCCTTTGTGTACGCCGTTTCCCCTCCCGTGACCTATGTTAAAGGCATGCGGAGTGTGTTTTGGCAATCTTTCAGATCCAGCGGAGCCACTGCGGCTTGCTGTCCTGTGCACATCGTCTCGCTGCCGCCTGCTGCGACGGAGCGGCCTGTATCCTGTTCGCCGCATCCATCCGGGGCAACTGTGGCGAGACCAGACAGCAGCCACCTCTGGCTGCTGTTGCCCTGGCGACTACTGCGGAATCTTGGACTGCAGTGGTCAACCGGCCCTCCTCTTCGCGGGCCTGCGGGCACATAGTCCGCGGGCCATGCGAGTCGTCCCAGCGGAGACCTTCACGCCGCCTTCGGAATACCGCGGAAGACTGCGTGCACTCTGTCGGCGTGACCTCCGCTGCACGACCTGCCTCAAGTGCATGAAGACCAGGAGACTCCTCCATAGCATGTAACTTGCAGGCGCGTGGGTCTATTTAAGGTTGGGGGGATGTGGGGACGCCTTCGTCCCCTGCGTTCACTTTCCCGCACTGCACCCCACTGTTGTTAGCTGCCCCCGAAAAGCACTCCCTTTAGTTTGGTTACTCTAGCTAACAGGGGAGGGCGCTCGCGTCGCAGCGACAGCAGCGCCACGGATGGCGTGTTTGGCCGCTCGCGCGCGGGGGAAGGGTAGGTCTCTTCTGCTCGGCGTGGGGAAGCGTGTTGGACGTTCACGCGCAAAGCTCCGCTCTTGGACGCGGGCGTCCTCGTGTGGAAACTTCTTCCCCTCAGCTCGTTCCGTCGGGCCTCGGAGTTTATCCCTTTGCCCTACCGTGGGCGGACGTTCGCTCGTAGCCGTGCTGGTGAGTCGGACATCCTAGATTCCTCAGTGTATTTTGTTGCTAGCTGGCGTTATTGTTGCTATAGCAATAAATGCCTTGTTTGTGTCAGCCAGTGTGTCGTTCCTTTGTTCCCGTAGAGCACGGCCCGCCGTGGTCGGCGTGCGCTCAGTAGCGTACGCGACCACGGGGTGGGGTCCGCGCGGTTTTGAACCATGTCAGCCGCGCTTAAACGGGGAATACGTGTTTATCTCCCCCATTTCAACCCCACAACTTTTATGGCCACAGTGAAACCAGCAATCAGTGGACTTTGTTTCTGCAAAGCACTGCATGTCAAACTGATGCAAAGAAGCCAAGAAAGGGCACAGTGATGGATTGGTACATAGAAAAGAGCTGAAGAGAGGGTTTCACGGTTCCTCTAATTCCCACAAATGCAGTGACCACAGTCTAAATTACACAAAATTGCATAACAGCATTACATAAAGGCACTACCACTAGTGAGCATGTGAAAACCTGTCATAACCTACCGTTTCTGATGCCTGAAACATCCTTGTGGGCGCTTCCGTTCTGAAGCTTTCCAATGAGATTGGCACGTGAAGTTGGTGAAGCTGGCGAAGCTGCTGCTGCAAGGCCATGGCCGTTCGCTCTTAATGAAGGAGGGGTCTGTTTGGCGGTAGCTGCGGTCTTGGCAGCAGCGGATGTTGGTCCAGGGATCCGCGTTGGCCGTGGTAGGCCACTGCGTATTTGCAGGTTCTGCTGGAACTGGCTCCTCATCTGCTCTAGGCGCGAGGCCGACATGTTGTCGATGGGCTACGACGTATCCTTCCCTGCAGTAAGGCAGCTCAGTGTTAATACTGTCTGCGCTTAATGACGAGAAGACTACCATATGTGATCCTCGTATTTTCGTGAGCAGAAATGACTAAGATCACCGTTCTACCATGCACACTTGCGCTGCTATCACTGCCCAGCGCAGTGCAACAATAAAAAAAAAGTGCCACACTAAATACCAAACAAAACGCTCGTTTTCTAAGTACCTAATAAAAAAATCGTTTTGAGCCTAGCCCATTTGCACGCGTTAATAGAATAGGATAATAGAAGCATCAATATATTTATGCATTAATTTTTTGCCGCACCTAAGCATCTCGGTGCTTGTGGATGGGCTGGCAGAAGCAGTGTATACCATGTGCCAAACAACGCAATGCTCACAAGTATATTTGTTTGATTCATAAATCAACACTATGACGTAAAATGAAAAACAGAAAAGAAAGAAAAAAACGAACAAGTACATCTTCAAAAAGCGACAGCACACTCATGCTACTGGGTTACGTTACAGTAAATTACATTCTGCTGAGAGCTATGTGTCAATATACTTAAGTACAGAAATAAAACAACTCAACAAACAATTAAATGCAAAACTCGCAAGCCTAGTTTGTTGATGCTGCCAAAATGCTTATCAACTTTTAAAGAAGCCAGTAATTTGTTCACAGCCCATGTTGGTATAACTCAATGTAACAAGTGAGGATCATTATTATAATAAAAAGGTTAAGCCGTTTCCTATAGCACACCAAAATTTTATGAGATAACCCTGAACGGATGCATATTTACTAAAAATTGTTGGGGGCTTAGCTTTGGTTAAGCCTGGTAGGTTGCGAAAGCAGGTGTTTTATACTGCATATGCAGCGCCTCTAGCGGGAAGAGCGCGGCGCGCCGTGGCAAGCGGCCGCCGTTACCCGACGAGCCGAGTTGGTAGCCCCTCTCTTGCTCCTGGTATGACGTCACGCCATAACGTTACTAGCGCCTCTAGCGGGAGGAGCGCGGCGCGCCGTGCCAAGCGACCGCCGTTACCCGACGAGCCGAGTTGGTAGCCCGTCTTTCGCTCGTGGTATTACGTCACGCCATAACGTCACTAGCGCCTCTAGCGGGAGAAGCGCGCCGTGCCAAGCGGCCGCCGTTACCCGACGAGCCGAGTTGGTAGCCCGTCTTTCGCTCGTGGTATTACGTCACGCCATAACGTCACTAGCGCCTCTAGCGGGAGGAGCGCGGCGCGCCGTGCCAAGCGGCCGCCGTTACCCGACGAGCCGAGTTGGTAGCCCGTCTTTCGCTCGTGGTATTACGTCACGCCATAACGTCACTAGCGCCTCTAGCGGGAGGAGCGCGGTGCGCCGTGCCGAGTTGGTAGCCCGTCTTTCGCTCGTGGTATTACGTCACGCCATAACGTCACTAGCGCCTCTAGCGGGAGGAGCGCGGCGCACCGTGCCAAGCGGCCGCCATTACCCGACGAGCCGAGTTGGTAGCCCGTCTCTCGCTCCTGGTATCACGCTGTGACGTCACTAGGCATGGTATGACGTCAGGGGTCATTCTAAAGGTCAAACGTGCCAAGTGGCCGCCGCTACGCGAAAGGCCGTTCTTGGGAGTAGTATTGCTTTCGCAATAAAAGACTAGATATTACAATGCAGGCAGTATTATAGTCTCTCTCAAGACAATTAACAGAACAAGCAAGAAAAGTCAGTACTGTGAACATTACTCACAAGCCTAATGTTTGACTATGGAATGAAAAAATTTTTGCAAAAAAAGAAATGAGAACATATTGAAGTGTTAGTCACCTTAAAGCAAGCAAGAGTCTAGTAAACAATGCATTCTAACCAGTCAAAGTATTAAAAATTAACGCCGTGCAGCAAAAAAAAAAAAAATTCATGCTCACACACCCTGAACCTAGTCACAGCTGTCTTACAGTTAAGACACACATTTCCTGAAATTTTTACACAAAGCAAAGCTTGCCTTTATGATGTGTTATGCAAATAAGAATAAATATATACCACGTATATATGCACAATAATTAAGCACCACATGTTTAACTGAGTGATCACAAGTGACACACTTCAGCTAAAGCCATAGGCGCAGTTCTCACTGAACATTCAACCATATAGTTCTCGCATTCTACACTGGATGCATATGCATCCATTCTGCACGCATGTGCTGAGAGCTCTAGTACTGGCATATTTTGAAGGCCTAAGCAATCATGCTATAATCTGGTACATTCCATAATCGAAATGTGAAAAAGAAAGCCATTATTGCATGGTGACCACAAGCTAAATGCCTTCTGTTTAGAAGAGGGCAGATATCTATTTCAAGTGTGCACACCCTCAGACTTTACCACTTATTAGACAACCTTGAAAGATGACAAGGGCCAAAGGGAAGGCCTTAAACAGCTTGATGAGCAATTCATCTTATACTAATTAACAGCGGAATGACTATAGTACTTTCTATGCATGTGCAAGCAAATGTATATCAGCCGGGAGCTCACACAACAGCAGAAACAAAAAACAAGAACAAAATGGCAATGCACACAATGCATGAAGAAAATTTACCAGCAGACTATTCGGCTCAAAGTAAAAAGGTGTAAAATAAATTAGAGCCTACAACGGTAGTCTTGGTGTACGTCCAAAGTGTTCACATAGCTGATATTATTGTATAAAGCCATAATTTGTGCTGTAGTCGGATACAATTTAAGTGTGCAGTGAAGCTCTGCCCACGTTCAGCCTCCGCACACAGAATTCCTCCACGACGAAAAAGTGCTCCACCGCTGACAATGCTATGCCGAAAAAGGCATTCAACTCAAAAAGCTTGTCTTTCTTTTTTTTTTTTGGAGAACATCTCAGCTGAAACGCCAGAATGGGGGATTGATGTCTTACGTATATTTTTACTAAAAGAAAATTTAAACACATACGGAACCCCCGGGGGAAACTTCGGCACAGTACTGCTCTAGCAAAAAGAAGAAAATTGGAACAGAAAGCGCCAGCTGCGCGTGACGTCTATGCACGCGGGAAGTTTCCGCGCGGCGCACATAATCGACCATGAAAAAACTCCTTTCAACTGCGCCTCGGCAACGCTCTTTCCGCAGAAACGCCAAGACGCGACCCCCGCTGAGTCATCGCGACCTGCTGCGGACGCGGGCGCGCGTATATTGTTGTGATCTCTCGCAACAAATCTCCCGGTGGAGACGTCGGACGTCCTTTCATATCGTGACGCTGGGCTTGCACGTGCTGGCCTTGGCGCAACGTCGGTCGACGTCGCCGCAGAGCTTCGAAGCGTAGCGAGACGCGATCAACGCACGCCCACGTATACTACCTAGACCGGACGAGACCGGCACACTACACGTATGTGTGTGCACATCGTTATCGCGACGCTTACGCGGCATTTTTTTATGTTTGTTTTTCCACCCGAGGCCCGAGACAAACGAGCCCACGGTGACACTTTTTGAAGCTCGACAAATATGGCTGGCAAAAACCGGCAGGTCGAGACCAAGAAGTCTTCTCTCGTCTGCGCGAAGTGTTGCTGACGGCGCTCGTTCGCCGAAGCAGCAGACGACGCGCACAGCAACTCCTTTCCCAGAGCTTCACCCTCGCCCTCCTAGTACCGTAATTTCCGGACTATAACCCGCGTCCGTAGCGCAATTCGGACCGAAAAAAAAATAATTGGATCTAATTGTCTGCTGTCCGTAAATAGTGTGCAGGTCACAACCCGCAAGCAAAAAAGAAACGCACACGCGCTGATTAATCTTAGCCGCGGCGGCCAAATTTTGATGCAAGCAAAGACATCTGAGGGCTGTCCGACTTCAATGCATGTTCAATGGTCGAAATTAATCCGTAGCCCTTCACTACAGCACCTCATATACATAACCCACGCGCAGAGTCGGGACCTGAGAAGAAGACCATCCTCCCCTCATTATCATTTGCCATTCGAAACTGTTTGGTTTGGTTTATGGGGTTTAACGTCCCAAAGCGACTAAAGCTATGAGAGACGCCGTAGTGGAGGGCTCCGGAAATTTCGACCACCTGGGGTTCTTTAACGTGCACTGACATCGCACAGTACACGTGCCTCTAGAATTTCTCCTCCAAAGAAATTCACCCGCCGCGGCCGGGATCGAACCCGCGTCTTTCGCCATTCGAAACGATGAACGCATAACGACTTTCAATGGGCCGTTTCGCGCGCTTAGCTACACTGCGTTTCCGGTAAGTGGACGCTTTTCTGTTTAGAGGTACCGCGACCGTGTTTCTAATGAACGGCCTCCACTAACTTCATGACTACAGGCGAAAGGAGAGAACTGCCATAGCCACTCTAACCACAAGGCAGCGCGGATTTGTGGATGATCAGCCTAGATTATTAGATTTTAAGCATGGAGCGCTTGTTATTTCCACTTTGAAAAGGAGACGTCCGAGCGATCGATATTCTTCGAAATCTAAATTGTAAGTAGTGCCAGGGATAACGCACACAAAACAAGTCATATCCTTGTTGCGGTGGCTGGATGCATAGCGTTCCTTAATAGTAAGAAACTATGGCTGGTGGTAAAGATGTCTTCAAAAAGAGTTCGTGGCAGAATCGCACTGGGCACTCTAATGTTAACCTGATGATGATGATAGTGATTTTTTATGGCGCAGGGGCATCGGCGGCCAAAGAGCGCCTTTGCACAAGGTATTTTCGTCTTCTTAAGGTGGGCTCACAGACCCATTTCCCAAACAGGCCAGCGGAAGCTTGCACCCATTGCATCACCGGTGGGTACCCGGCGGCACTCGGGATCTAAGCCCGTACCTCCCGCATGCTAGGCAAAATCGATTTTACAGGGTCTGTTCTGAAAGTAGTAGCACTGGTTTTTTCCTGGGCGAACGGGCGGACGAGAGGTGGTCTGCGCGTGCAGGATCGGCAGCCGACTCTCGGCAGTTGAAGAGAGGAGGTCGCTTGTACTGTGAACCCCTGTCGAAACGTCTCGTCACGCAGAATCGTCGAGCGTTTACTGGATCAGCGATACGCGATCAAATTTTGAGTAAATCTTGGTAAAACGGGCAAAGAGACTCACAACATGATTAAGGAGGCCTACGGTGACGCTTCCATGGGTTTATCAGGTGTTTTTTGAGTGGCACAAGCTTTTCCGAGAAGGTAAGGAAAGAGTGGAGGAAGACGACCGCTTCAGACGCCCTTCGACCAGCAAGACCAACGAAAATGTGTAGCGAGGGAAACATTTACTTAACAGTGATCGTAGAATGAGTATCAGAATGATTACTGATGACTTGAGCATTCCTCAAACCCAAGTTTTTAAGGTCGTGACAGAAAACTTATCCATGAGGAAAGCGTGCGCGAAGTTGGTGCCGGGAGTGTTGTCAGAGGAGGAAAAGGCCAACCGGTAGGATCTTCTTCAGCATCTGAACGAGGACCCCGATTTTTTGCCCAGCACAAGGCGGCAACGCTGCCTCAGCCCCCCTACAGCGTCGACTTGGTGCCGCCAGACTTTTTTCTATTCCCGAGAATACAATCGACGCTTGTGGGGAAACATCACGGATCGGTAGAGGTGGTTCAACAGGCCGTGACGAGGGAGCTAAACAGCATTCCGGTCCAGGCGTTCCTGGAGGCGTACGAAAACTGTAAAACTCATTGGCAGCAGCGTGTAGGTGCGGAAGGGTGCTACCTTGAAAAATTGTAATCGTTTGTGCTATTCTCTTGAATAAATTTTGTTTAAAAAGATCAGTCCTACTACTTTCAGAACAGACCATGTATGACTCTTTCTGGCTATGTAGGTGCTTATTTGTCAGGAAACGAAGCATTCATTGATGAAAAAAAAAAAAACGTTCTAAAAATTTAAATATATATATTTTTTTTTTTTTCAAATCGATTCAAACTCGTGATGTCAAGACAGAAAAGACTCTGTGATCCCTGTAGAGTCTCATGGCGGAGCAGACTAGCCCCCGTGACCCGTGAGAAGTCAGCCTTCACGTCAACGCGGCTTGCTGCGGAAACGGCTGGTGTCGGTAATACCTGTATCTCAGCTTCTGGTCTTTTCTTGTTTATGGAAGCCAAATTTCAAGCAGTCCATGTCTTAGAACGCGAGGATCTACAGGCCAACTTAAATATAAATGCAATGCTCATTTAAAATTTCGATCGAGGCGAAATTCAAGAGGCCCGTGTACTGCGCGATGCCAGTGCACGTTAAAGAATTCCAGGTGGCCGAAATTTCCGGAGCCCTTCACTAGGGCGTCCGTCATAGCCTGAGTCGCTTTCAGAAGTTAGACCTCCAAAAACCAAACCAAAATGGGCAATAACGTGCACTCCAGCAAATAGTTGGCAGAGCAAACGTAAAAGCCTGCGGGCTGTGGTCATGAAAACACGGTAATCTCTCCCGGCTCAACTGCTTAGCCCGCCACACAAAGCCGCGCCTAGCTTCCCCGACCACTTTTGTTTATCTGAATTTTGAGCACTTCCTTTTCTCGGCCACTTGCGTCTTTCAAGTCGTTTGGAGGACGTCCGCAGACCGCTGCGGACGAAACAAATTGAGGACAGTGCCCGGCCGCCGCTCCACGACTGCCTCAACTCGCCGGCTCGTCTAGCTGCAGTTTCGCAAAGGCAGCAACCGTGTTAGCCGTCCGGGTTCTTTGCTCTCTCGCCCTCTTAATTTTGCCGCTGACGGGCAAGTAATGCGTCCACAAGGCAAGTCGTGCTTGCAGTTCACTCGTAAGAAAGCTTTTGGACCAAGGTTCCCACCCACAGTGACTGTATGCATGAGCTTCAAGCAGCTCCGTACAAGCCCTCACAAGGCTCCTCCGTGGCCTCTATCAAGCCCTTATCTCGTCACATAGAGAAACACAGGTGCGGCCCGGTAATTGCGCCGACTGTGCACCAAGGCCTGTTTGTATACACGGAGGAACGGCACTGGCATACCTATAAGCTCGATCCAGGGAGGGGTTTTCAACTTGCAGCTGTTAAGCACACTCTTTATATGCAAACTTCGCTTGCACGAAAACGTTTACTGCAGCGCAAACGTTAAAGAAAGTAAATCCGCGGTTGACTCGCGAAAAAACGGACAAATGCTCATATATACGGAATTCAAAAAGCGAACAAGGGAGGGGAATGCTGAAAGTGCCACCTACGGTGGGCAGGTTGTGATGACGTCACAAAGTCACGTGACAGATGACAGGTGGGTTCCCCTAGTCACGTGACCTTGTGACGTATTCACAACCTGTCCACCTGTTGCTTCTCTGGGGGATTTTTCGCTCACACCGTCGCCGACGGCACGATAAAATAAAACCACAGGCACACCCATACAACTGACCCCATCAAGTCCGGCCGAGAAGCGTTCTAGAATTCACGGTCTTTCATCACTGCGCTGTTGAAAACACTTAAACACGAGAGCGAAAAAACACAAAACACGGATGGGCCTTTTCTCGAAAGCTCAATAACGAAAGACCCATGGTTACAAGCAACTAGCCCAGTTTGAAACCCTCCTAACGTTCTCGAATTCATCGCATGAACACATTCTCGAGATGTGAAGCGTACGTCTGCAAACGTTCACCATGCAGCGGTAATAGTTTCACAACAGTTACCACCATTAAAATAGAGGTCAGTGATAAGTAGGGAGATTCCGAGGCTTCGCAAGCTGCTTTAGATGAGAGGTCGCCGACCCGGAATATGCACGCAATCTCGGTGCATATGCACGGGTGCGCACATTCCCATGCGATAAGAAAGCGGCAGAATCGTTCGCTCTCGAAACTTGTAACCGCACAAGAGGCGATAAGCTGCGCACACTTTCCTCCCTGGTGAAAACCTAGCGGCAAATAAAATATATCACGCTCTACTAGGGATGTAATGACAAGTTGCTGCAGGGATCGCCGCGCGTAAAGACGTATGAAGCACGCGTTAACAAAGAGTGTCTCCGCGGAAATACGTTTGCCAATATAACACGGTCGCAGCCTGTATGTACTACGTGAATACTGAGTAAAGCAAAAAAGTTGGGCTAGTTGGAATGTGTCCATTTTTGCTCACAGCGCGCGAAAGATGAGGGTATGACGTGAACAAGCGTTTATACGTTATCAACTGGTTTTATTGAACGAAACACCAAAACGGCTTTGAAGGCTCACATATAAAGATCGAGAGGGTAATTTGGAATATCTGTCTTCCCACGTGTCTTTTATATAACTATCTGGTTGTGATAATTTCTTTCGAAGCCTGTAGATATGTTTCGCTCTTCGATAAACCCAGTTGATAGCGCTTGTTCGCGTCATACCTTCGTCTTTCGAGTGCTGTGAGCAAAAATCTATACCTGAATATTTTCTGGCGCTCAAAAATGTTCCTTATGCAACAGAGCTCGCAGAGAGCTCCACCTTCATGGACACGCCCCTAAACACAGAAATCAAAGCACATAATTGGCACGCTAGTACTTGATACAGAACTCCAAGCCTAGAAACCTAATCCTAGGTCTCGTTTGTTATCTTACGAGCAAGTTAACTACGACACATATATGTGCCAGTTATTTCTAAAACAAGCGCTGAAAAAAACAATGGCCTGTCCTACGCTAGTACATATCGAGGCTGATATCCCTTCGTCTCATCTACACTGCCACTACGAAGGCAGCTTTGATAGCGAAACTCGGTCGGCCTGACATTCATTCCGGACCGTTATCTCCGTCCCACAATGGCTCTGCAAAGAAAGCCTTGAACACCGGCAGGAGGGCCGACACTGCAAAGATAGCGCATACCGGCGCTGCTATGCGGCGAGAATATCGACGACGGGCCTAAAAACAAAAGCAGAGAATGCGAGGCAGCTATGCGCCACCGACAGCGCACCTAAAGGAAGGCCACGTATGACTCAGAGCTACGCGGTCCTGAGCGCGGCGAAGCGTGTCTCGCGTCGCCGGCAAAACGAATACGAGACGGAGCACCGTCATCAACCGTCAGCCCCTCCCGCAGTTCGTATTTAGGATCCCGACGCCCCGCCGGCTCGACCTGATAGCGCGGAAGACGCTGACAATAGCGGAAAGGCGGCAACGCCCGGCGCTAAAGAAAGCTGCGCCGCGCTTCGCCGGCTCGCGCGAACTGTCACTGGATGCCAACGTGTGCGCGTTCATAACACGGAAAGACACTGCGCCCTGCGCACATAAACGGTCATGTTAGTTCACTCACGGCTTCGGTATGCTTGCAAGTCGACGTCTAGCACTCTGAGAACAATCCAGAAGCGATGCACAGCTCGAAAGGTTCACGGAACTGACTAGCGCTGCGCGCGAGCGACAAAACACAGCAGGCTTTTCCGCCTGCTCCACTGACATCCATGCGAGGCGCCGCCGCCGTACTGAGCCGGCCGGCCGACGCGTCGGCCAACCGGCGAACGGAAAGGAGGTCACGTGGCTTGCGCTATCCAATCCTTGCGCTCCGCCGCTCGAGGAGAGGCTCGGGAGCGAGTGGGGAGAGAGAGCTGGAGGAACGGACGGAGATATGGTGCGAGATTTGAATACCAGTCGCCGGTTCCTGTCGTAAACAATAAAACAAACTTGCGATAGTGTTGTGAATTTTCGCGGAGCTAACCATTCACACCGGTTTTGACGTGGCCGTCTATGCTTCTCACCTCCGTTCTTATCATCCTGCCGATATCGGGCTTGCGTTCGCATATTTGCACCAACGTCACTTTGGAGTGTTCTGAAATGCGCTTTGAAGGCAAGGGCAACCAATTTATCTGGCAGTAGTTTTCGTCGAACTATGCGAGTTTTTGGGCCATGAAATGACACCTGCGTATGCAGGGTTGGTATGGAAACGTTGGCATTATGGTAAGACAGGTTGCGCGAAAGGGATGTTCAGAAGAGAGACCAGGCGGGACGAGCGCAAGCTTTCAACTGAGGTTTATTCGAGGAACAAACAGCTATATGCATTTTTCTAGCTCAGGCACAGGATGTAGAGAGAGCTGTAGAATAAAAAATGGCCCGGAAAAGCTGGGGTAGAACTTTTAATTAACCGTGCTAAGTTGTTTACAGGAGGAATAAAATGCCTACGCTGTCTATTCAAGCATGGAAAGGCGTCGCCTTGTGCCAAGACATTCATCCGCGGAGAAAAAAAAGAGTAAATAAGACGCCAAGCTATCGCGATAGAAATGCCAGGAACGGAACGATGAACCCGTGTTATGCTTTTCGTCACTGCCACTACCCAGCCTCTCCGAGAACCGCAACACAATGCCTGTCCTCCAACAGAGAAGAAAGGAACTCCATTGTGGCTGTCTTCCGTAATACTAGACGGCCGCCTAGCAGGCTGTACACACAGTGTTGATATTAACGAGGTGTGACTGTAACCCTTCAACATACATTTGGAACCTCCACAAGTTTCTTTCCTCCGTCTATACCATTAAGGAGGGAGGTATTTGAAAACTCCGCATTCATTCGTTTCTTCCTCCGTTTCCGGTCGAAATTCCGCCGCCGGGGAGCGCTGTGCGTCGTGAGGGCAGGAAATCGCCCGTGCGTGCCGCTCCGTGAGGCAACGCGCCGAGAAAGCAAAACAGCGAACGAAAACGAAAGAAAAGAAAAGTGAAGCGGAGCTGCGATACTGCGGCCTGCCTGCAATAGACGGCGGATGAAGAAAGAACGCAAAAGAAAGAAGAGCGCTTGAACCAGACGACGCTCCCTCCGAGAGACGTAGCAGACGGCGAGCGTGCCTGCGGCTTTAGAGCGTTCTCTTTCTTTCGTTTTCCCGTCTTCTTTTGATTGCGTTCTTCTCTCTTTCTCGCGGCTGCCGCGTCTTTCTCTTTTCTCTGCGGCAAGTGTGCAGCCGGCTGCGACGCTCTGACTCACCCAGCCGTGCAAGCAACAGTGGGCTGTTTTGTCTTCGTTGCTGGCTTGCTTCGGCGCGAAAAAAGAATAAAAATATGAGAAAGACAAGACTGGCCGGCGCGCAACTGGAGCCTCCCACATGTGTTGCGTGGGCATCTGTCGAGGCCTTTGGCGGCGAACTCTGGCCGACGCGATAACATTTATATGCATATATAGAGCTATATACTCGGGCGTGTTGCGCAGTTTATAATGGTGGGGTATTGCGGAGCCGACTTGGGGGCACGCGCTAAGCCGAACGTGGGTTACGGAGGAAAAGTCCTACAACAAAGCAGGCGATCGGGTGGGTGGAAGGGGGTATATAATTCGCTCTCGTCCACCATTACGGGTTTCCACTTCTGCTGCATAGCAACACCGGAAGAGAGGTCGGCCTGTAAGCACCGATCCATCTTCGTATCATCGAGCAATCTTAACGCCCGAGTTCTTGACCATCGCTTTCCGCATTCATTTTTCTTTCCGGCCACCTATAACGCGAGTTTCCGTCACGCCGTGGGCGCCGCATTCGCCCTGTGATAGTCGATATATGCAAGATTGCGCGCAGCATTGAGATAGCTGCTATTACATATGGCCTTGTTCCAAAGCGATTCTTTCTGGCGAAACAATACAAGGTACGACATATATATAGACGTCATTGTATTAATCGCGGTGATAAAGCACTCGATGTTGTTGCCGAGGGGGTCTTCTTTGCATTCCCGTGGGGAATACGCATCGCTCATCGCTGCGGCATTCTTTATAGCGATTCTTCTATTATGAAACTCGTTATGAGATATGTCGGCATATAAATACGGTGTTATAGTCGTGTGAAGGACGTGTTCGCAAAATAACCTCGTCCCGTGCATAAGCTGTTAAAATTTGTGAAAATTTTCGCGGCACTTAGTGCATGTTTACCGCGTAATAAACACTCGTCCCACATTACCAGCACATTTATTCACAGAAATGTGTGTTCATTACGCGAGAAAACACGGTAGTTCGTTCACATCCTTTTTCTCTCCTCGTCATTTGTACTGGGTCGGTGGTGTCCACATGCGGTCATAGAGCAAGCCCTTAAGTCGCCGAGATTTAACGTCTGGCAAACATAATTGCTGCTTGGCACTGTAAGCTTGAACAGTGGACAAGGTTTCGCTTGAAGCATGGCGTTGGTCACTTGGTCAGTGTCTTGGGCAAAGGCACGAAATATAAGATCAACGAAACCAGTGCACAAGGATTTGTTTAATGATAACGCGTGATGTCCATGCATGACAACAAAGCTCGGAGCAGAAGGCATCGATTCATGCAGTGGAGTATTCCAGTCGTAGCATGTATTAGACCATGAATTTTTCTCTCATGCCCTTCTCAATCCCTTCATTCCATCCGACTCGGCGCGCATGAGGTGTATGCCAACACATACTCAGACATGAGGCCCATGTGGGCCCCCGTTGCAGAACCCACATTGAGCCCTTAGGGACTCGTCTGCATTGCCCACAGCGGACCCGCAGGCGGCTCAACTTCCGAGCCCATTTAGTGCTTTAGTGCTAATGGGGCGTTTACCAAGCAACCTAACCTAACGCAAACCGGCAGTTTGTTTCGAGCGAGTTCCTGCAAGCCGTATTATATTTACACACAGTGGATTATGAGTACCATGGATAGCTTTGAGATGAATTCCCTTACAAAAAAAGTTTTAGACAGTCTATAGAGTGTCTATAAGCTTCTGTTTATAAACTCTGTAGACTTTCTATAGACAAAAGTCTATAGGCAATACAAATGACATAGACAGCCTATAGATAATCTATAGATTTATGGCCATACACTTTTGTAGACTTTTTGTCTATAGACAGTCTATAGACTATGAGTAGACAAAAATCAATATCTATAGGAAGTCAATAGAGCCAATAAGAAGTCTATAGACGGTCTATAGACCATTTTTATAAGGGAATGCGCTAAATGTTGTTTCACGGAAGGCTGTACTTTGGCCGCCGCGGGGGCTCAGTGGTTATGGCACACTGCTGCTGAACCGAAAGACGCGGGTTCGATCCCGGCCTCGGCGGTCGAATTTTGATGGTAGCGAAATTCTAGAGGACCGTGTGCTGTGCGATGTCAGTGCACGTTAAAGAACCCCAGGTGGTCGAAATTTCCGGAACCCTTCCCTACGGCGTCCCTCATAGCATAAGTCGCTTTGGGACGTTAAACCCCAGTAAACCAAATAAACCAAATGTCGTGTCCGGTCGCTGTGTTGAATGCAGCGAAAGACGCACACGGTACTTTAAGACTTCGTTTATTTAAAGCTGATGAGGGTGCGACCAGCGTCGACCGAGGCAGGAGCCGAACTGGCCGCCCGAAGAAAGGAGGGAGCGGAGAAGCGTCCACGGGAGGGAGTGGCTTCCCAAAACAGGAGGAGGACGCGGGGGCGCACCATGGGGGGGCATCTGGCGACAGCGTGCGACGAGGGGCAAGTGGTCGTTAAGAGGAGGATGCGAGTGGTCGTTAGGAGGAGGATGCGGGGGCGCACACACACAAAAGCAATAAGGGGACACAACACTTCCTTCCCCCTTAGAAAGTTGCCTGGTATCGTGCAGGGGGTCGGCGCTCACGCGTGGAGGCGCGCTGGCTTTGTGCGCTCGGGGGAGAAACACTTGTAGGCTGGCTGTTGTTCGCTGTGTCTCCTAGGTCTGTCCTGGGCGAAGTCTCTTCTTCCGGGAAGAGGTGCCAGGCTATGTGGGAAGATGGTGCACGTGTTCTCTCCGCTGGCGGACAGCTCTCAGACGGCGTCGTAAATCTACGCAGCTGGTTGAGATGTCGGCGTGCTACTGTGCCATGTATGTTGACGAGCCAAGAGCGCAGGCCTATGCGTCTGACAATTGTAGCTTCCTCCCAGCGTGGCTTTTTCAGAAACTGTCGGGCGAGGACGCGCTGCCCCTCATTAAGCGTGCCGCAGCGCGGAATTGCTTTTTCTTCCCGGAACGTCTCTGCCTTTGGCTCGGGGAGGATGGCTGTGAGCTGGGTTCGCATTTCACGCTCGAACATCATTTTCGAGGGGGTCTCGCCTGTTGTGCTCTGAACCGTCGTGTGCTGCTTGAAGAGAAAGCGCGCAAGGCGGCGCTGCAGCGAGCCTGTCTGATCTCTTTCAAGGGCGCGTTTTAGCTCGGCTACGTAGCGCTCGGCTTGTCCGTTTGTCGCTGGGTGGTAGGGGGCCGATGTAACTGATGAGATCCCGTTGTCGCGATAAAACTTGAGGATCTCCGCAGACACAAACGGTGTTCCGTTGTCCGACACTACCTTGCGCGGCAGGCCGAACGTTGCAAATAGTGATCGGAGGTTGTCAACGACTGCTGCCGAAGTCGTCTGTCCCATTTGCCTTATCTCAAGCCACTTTGTGTAGGCATCTACGACCACAAGGAAAGTGCAGCCCTCAATTGGTCCTGCAAAATCAATGTGCAGTGTGTGCCATGGTGTGTCTGGCTTTTCCCATTCTGGGACAGGAGCTTTCGGCGGGGCGCTCCGGCTGCTCTGGCAAGGCTTGCATTCTCGCACCACTGTTTCGATGTCGTTGTCAATGCCAGGCCACCACATGTAGCTTCTGGCACACTTTTTCATTGCAACGATGCCCCGATGTCCGGCGTGGATGAGAGACATAGCTTGTGCGCGTAGTTCTCTCGGCATCACAACTCGGGACCCAAATATGATGCAGCCGCGATGGGTGCTCAACTCTGTAGCTCGCCTGCGGTAAGCGTCGAAGTTGTCCCCTTTGAGTTTATGCACGTTGCCTTGTTGAACAGCTGTGTAAACTAGCCGGAGAGCTGCGCACTTCTGCGTAGATGCTGCAACTGTGCCTGCTGTAAGCGGAGGTTCTGGCAGTGCTTCGAACATCAGAACGTCTCCTGGTGGAAATGGTTCGTCAACAGTTGCGTCTAGTGGCAGACGGCTTAGCGCATCGGCGTTTTGATGTTTACTCCCATTGCGGTAGACCAGAGCGTAGTCGTACGCTGAGAGTTTGATGCACCAACGTGTCATTCGCGGAGACAAAGTTGGTAGCGGGTAAGAGGACGCTTTAGTCGCAAGATTGACGGTGCTCCGGTAGTCTCCGCAGAGGCGTATGGTTCCGTTCTTCTTGTGAACTACGACAAGTGGTGTGGCCCATTCTGAATGCTGCGTCGGCTCGATGACACCTTGCTGCTCCAGTTTGTCCAACTCTTTTTCAACTGAATCTCGGAGAGCAAACGGCACCGGCCTGGCCTTCAGAAATTTGGGTTGCGCGTTGTCCAACAACTCCAGTGTGACCGGGGGCCCTTCGTTTCCTGGAATCTCTTCCGAGAATACTCTTTCGTATTTCTCTTGCAGTTGCTCAACCATGTTCTGGCTCGGCGTCTGGTGTATGCCGCATATCATCACGCCTAGTGGAGAAAACCAGTTTCTCCCTAGAAGGCTTGATCCTGTGCCCTTCACAACAAGCAGAGGTAGCGTATGGGTCTGGCCGTTGTAGTTAACCTGCACGTTGGCAGAGCCCAATAGTGGCAGATTCTGTCCTGACCACGTTCGCAGGTGCGTGTCGTCTTGTTGCAGGGCGGGTGCGTCAGATGGCCATGAAGTTCGGAACGTGTCCTCACTGATCAGAGTACAGGCTGCGCCGGAGTCCACCTCGAACTTAATCAGCTGGTGATGTACGCTTACTTCTGTAAAAATCTTCGGTCGCGTGCCGAGATTCATGGTGTTCAGGTCGTACAACACAGATGGTGTTGCTGATGTTGTTCCATGGAGATCAGATAGCGGCGTATTCTCTGAGGCGTTGACGCTGTGATTAGGCTGGGAAGGTGACTTTATCTTGGCAAGTCTCCGTTTCGTAATGCATGCTCTTTCGATATGCCCTCGCTTGTGGCAAAAATTACACGTGGCTGACTGGAATCGACATCCCTGGGGGTTGTGTTGGTCGTCACACCGCCAGCAGCGTTGTGCCTTTTTGACCGATTTTACAACAACAGAAGGCTTGCGCACCTGGTTGCTTGTCTGGTGTACCGGCTCGGTGTTCCGGCGAATCCCTCTCTGCTGGTGACCGGCGCTCTCCGCTCGAACGGCGATGTCGTAAGCTTTGCTGAATGTGAGGTCCTTCTCAGCGAACAGGCGCTGCTGCAGTGACTCGTCACTCAGTCCGCACACAAATCTGTCGCGTAACATCACGTCCAAGGGAAGCATGGTGGTGTTAGCAGAAGAAGCTGCGTCTCCCTCCTGCCCGGTAGCTGTTGTCGACAGCGTTCCAAAATTGCAGTCGGCAGCGAGCTTCTTGAGCGCGGCTACGTAGGCGCTCACAGTTTCTCCTCCCAGTTGATCTCGTCGTTGGAAGCGAGCCCGGCTGTAGACCTCGGATGGCCTTGGGTCGTAGTGCTTTTGCAGCGCTTTTACGATGTCGTCGTAAGACACTGCCGCTGGTGTGCTTGGCTGAATAAGGGCGCAGACAGTATCGTAGGTCTGCTCCCCGCACAGCGTCAGCAGGTTGGCCCTCTTCAAGGCTGGGTCTGTGATGTTGTTAGCTTCAAAGTAGAACTGAAGGCGTCCACCCCACGATGACCACGATGAGCCGTTGAACTCTGGTATCTGATTGGGAAACCCTCGCGTAGCCATGGCTTGTCAATAGCGTTGCGTAGCGCGGGTCGAATCCACTTTCTCGTCGCCACTGTCGTGTCCGGTCGCTGTGTTGAATGGAGCGAAAGACGCACACGGTACTTTAAGACTTCGTTTATTTAAAGCTGATGAGGGTGCGACCAGCGTCGACCGAGGCAGGAGCCGAACTGGCCGCCCGAAGAAAGGAGGGAGCGGAGAAGCGTCCACGGGAGGGAGTGGCTTCCCAAAACAGGAGGAGGACGCGGGGGCGCACCATGGGGGGGCCGGGGGCGCACCATGGGGGGGCATCTGGCGACAGCGTGCGACGAGGGGCAAGTGGTCGTTAAGAGGAGGATGCGAGTGGTCGTTAGGAGGAGGATGCGGGGGCGCACACACACAAAAGCAATAAGGGGACACAACACCAAACTTTGCTAAAGTTCTGAACTTTTCCTATATTACGTGGGCATGTAATCAAGATAGGAGAGCTCGGAGTAACTGGCAGCGGCGCAAGCTATTCTTTTTCGCAAGAGGATGGATGTTAATGCTTTAATGTATCACGTGATGTAAGGCAAATCTGTCGAGGTAATTGTGATCTGCGGACGATGTGCAACAATGTACCAAAAGGAAAAAAAAAATCCGGCATACGGAAAATACGCGATGTGTGCCAGATTTCCTGGACAAGTTGTTTATAAGGGTGTAGTGGTATAGCAACATTACAAGAAATGAGGGGCTGAGGATAGGCGCTGTGGGAAAGGGGAGGCAGGGGGACAGTTTGGCGATAGAGAACAAAAGCAAGTTTGCTTTTTACCTAGACATAGAAAAGTTGTATTATTTCCATGCAGCTGAATCGCTATTCGCGGTTTTCGCACTTGCATAACCGCCCACAGAGGGCGCTACATGAATCACATGAAGGCATCATAGCCGATGGAAAGCGAGCACTCATGCGCAGCTAAACATATTAACCGCCTCTTTGTAAAAGGCATGCAATAATGAGGGCTAATAATACGGTGTTGTTACCTGGAAGTCGTGCTTACGGTTTTGCATGCATTTGTCGTACTTTGCCATAAGCGTAAACATCTTTTACGTATTTCTTTTTGTGTGTCGTCCTTTGCCATAAGCGTAAACATCTTTTAGTATTTCTTTTTGTTAATTTCACCACCGCGGTGGCTCAGTGGTTATGGTGCTCGGCTGCTGACCCGGAAGACGCGGGTTCGATCCCGGCCGCGGCGGTTGAATCTCTTTGGAAGAGAAATTCTGCCCGTGTACTGTGCAATGTCAGTGCACGTTAAAGAACCCCAGGTGGTCGAAATTTCCGGAGCCCTCCACTACGGCGCCTCTCATAGCCTCAGTCGCTTTGGGACGTTAAACCCCATAAATCAACCATAAACCAACCTTTGTTAATTTCGAAAAGCTGAGCGCAAAAACAATACCATTGTCAAGATCCTATGTAGAGATCCTATGTAAGGGATGCATCTCCAATAGCATGCATAAGCGCTTGAATTATACCTGAGGTAAACAGTGGCTATGCATTTGAGAGTCAAGAGCAATCTACCTATAGAAGAGAAGGCTTCCTAATTCGTGCTCAATAAGGAATATTTTTTTTCTAGAGAGAGCAGATCTTAAAAGGAATTAAATGAATAATGCGTCTGCGAAAAAATTACTACATAAAACAACGAAAAAGTTTGGGTTTTCGGTACTTGAGATACTCGAGAAGCAATCATTGCGCGCTATAGTAATTCATGTGCAGTTTCATAATGCTCTGAACTGTGACTCTGGCGGCGATAACGCTGCCTCGTAAACAACGTCCCTTTTACGCAATATGGGCTGACGTGTACATCATGTGGGACGACACATACGTGATCTCTAATATTTCATCTCCCCGTACTCACCGACCAAATTATTCAGCAGCTACGTAATACAACGCCAAAGTTGATACAAAACATAATATTTATACATGATGAACAAGGTTGATAAAACGTATGAAGCATATAATGAATATATATGATACAAAACCTGGCGCAAACATAATACGAAAATAAGGGTGAAACAAGAAAGCACCTCGAATCAATAATTTAAGAAAAAATAGCACAAGCCTTCGTTCATGTCTGTTTGTTTATTCCTTTCTTTATCTACGTTCTACCAATTCTGCTGCAACCACCGTGAAATACGAGCCAACTAGCTCAGTTAGCAACTCTTTTAATCTTCCAAGAGCTCAGGATTGATTATGCTCATTAATGACGGTGCCAAGTTGCTCGATTCTTTTGTAGTTTTCAGAATAACTAAATTGAAAAATGCGCTTAGTTTCAATTCAATTCAACGTGTTTCAATTAAAATGTTTTTTCCTACAACGAAGAGAGTCAGAAAAGATGTGGCCTCAGTTACAAATGAACTATAGTTGTGGTTCACTGAAATAATATATCAGTGAAGCAAACATATATCAAAACACCACTATTCATAGGTTGAAAAAGGATTCTTGAGCTTGTTTAAATGAAATTAGCTCTACATACTGATATTGATTGAGCCTTTATGACAGGTTGTGCTGTAATGACTGAAATTGGTAGATTGTGCGGAAATTACGAGTATGCCCTGGCAGTACTACGAGCTGATATTGTCACGCGTGGTTCAGTACGGTTGGATACGTCAAGGTAGGCGACTGCAGTGGACGTCGGTACCAGCCCTAAAGCTGAGCATTCGCTTGCCCCACACTTCGGCTTCTTTCTTTTCTCAAGGCGAGCTCGCGCGCATTCCGCGCGGTCGTGTTTTCATGAGAGCGGTGACGACGAATGGCGGTGTCAATATAAGTGCCTTTTTTTTCTTTTCTTTTTTTTTTTTTTGGGGGGGGGGGGGTGTAAGACTTGCGGTTTGTACTTCACAATTTTTGTCCAGGAATGTTGGACATGCTATAATGCGATACAATAAAGTCATAGCTAAGGAGCTTATGAAATGTTTTTATATGTACAGAGAGCCCTATGTGGAGCGTAGATGCATGTATGGCGCTTCGGATGACTGCTTACAAAAAATAACACATTCCGCAGTCGAAAAGTTACAGGTTATGACGCAAGAGCCATGTCCAGGTGCAGGTACAGACACATTTTTTGAACGAAGTGTTCGAGAACAAAGAAACAATCCTCCCGGCGTAAGCTGAAAAGCGTGGCTGTCAGGCGTCAGTGTTCGCGTCACCAAACGTCCTTGTCTCGCGCTGCCTGTACGGCTAAGCTTGCCGCAGACAGGTGCGCGCGACACATCCGGAAATATGAAACGGAAGTTGCGAACGGAAGTTCGAACCTTGCATGTCGGAATGAGGCAGCGGGCTGTCGCTGCTGTGCACATTGCACCGGTCAGGTGGAATCCGATATCGAAGCTACACAGGATATGTCATCTACGATGTTTACCAGAGCGCGCACAGGTTTAGCAAATCTGTGTACAGGGGCGTTGTGGCCAACGGATATTGCGCGAGTGCATTGGGACGAGACTCGAGTGCATAGTTTGCATGCATAAAGCATCCCGAACAGAATGGCGCTGCTGCAGTCGAAGAAATATAAATATTTTTAAATTTGCATATTAACAGCAATACGCTCGACGCAATACCGTAGGTGCTTTCCACCGACTGGCCAAGGACCCCATGCTACTATTGTTGTTTCTGGGCCCTTATAAAAGTGGTCTATAGACAGTCTATGGACTTCTTATTGACTCTATTGACTTCCTATATATATTGCTTTTTGTCTATTCATAGTCTATAGACTGTCTCTAGAGAGGTCTACTAAAAGTGTGTGGCCATAAATATATAGATTGTCTATAGACTGTCTATGGCATTTGTATTTCCTATAGACTGCTCTCTAGGATTTGCCTATAGACAGTCTATAGACTTTATAGACAGAAGTCTACAGACACTCTATAGACTAAATTTTTTTTGTAAGGGGGGAATTGGCCCCACAAGGAACAACTGAAAGCCTAAGATCAGTGAGCAGGTTTTTGAAGCACGAAAAAAAAAAGCACGAAAAACAGAACAGCCGCCGCGGTGGCTAAGCGGTTATGGTGCTCGGCTGCTGACCCGAAAGACGCGGGTTCGATCCCGGCCGCGGCGGCTGGAATTTCTTTGGAGGAGAAATTCTAGAGGCCCGTGTACTGTGCGATGTCAGTGCACGTTAAAGAACCCCAGGTGGTCGAAATTTCCGGAGCCCTCCACTACGGCGTCTCTCATAGCCTCAGTCGCTTTGGGACGTTAAACCCCATAAACTAAACTAAACTAAAAACAGAACAAACACAAGAACAAAATGACCATTACTTTCCTAACCCTAACTATCCTATTAAGCCTATCTTCGTAGACCAATTTTAATGCGATAGCGTTAAAGTCTCCCGTTCTGCATAAAATCCGGCGTCGGCGTCGTGAACGAAAAATCTCCAAAGAAGCAACCAGATTGGCCACCCAGGTCACGTGACCTTGTGGCGTCATCTCAACCTGCCCACCGGATAGTGACCAAACTGACCACAGTGGCAGGTGGCAATTGAATTAGTGATTGGTCGCTCGGGAAGAGCAATCTGGGTCGTACAAGCCTCACAGGTGGCAGCACCTACCGCTCCACCAGTGCGCAAGCAGTGGTATGATGAGTCCCAGGGATCTATAAGCGTAAGGTCAAGAATGACCAATTCCTCATATATTGGCGTTTGCTCCGAACATATGGGCATATGAGGCAATTTTGTTATTATATTTCGTATTCCTAAATGTTCCAAACTGACATGGATGACATGGACAACATATATCCTCCTACTATATGCGTGTTCTTGTAATGCAGTGTGTGCTATAGGTGCCCCTGTATGTAGGGCAGTCTCCGCAGTTACTACAGTGGAAGAAGCTGTGCAGTGCGGAAGCGAATGCGTTGTCCGATGACAAATACCCATATGTGCAGTGTCGTCTTATATAGCACAAGTAGCGAGCATTTGATTAACGTTTTCTGCAAACTGTTACTTCGCACATGCAGAAGCGGAGACGTCAGTGCATTCTTGGCGAGCCTGCATTTAATGAATGTAGGTTTAGTGTGTTGGAATCAGGCCCGCTGTGCTTTCTTGCGGTTGACATAGAAAACAGCGCGGCTCGAACCTGTCAGCGCTTGCATAACGTGGGCGTTCCCTTTAAATCTGAACCTAACTGTACACGTCTGGTGAGGCCGAGCACTGCAGACTTCAAGTAAGGAGGAATGTGCACACGCAGTATTTTACTGAGCTTGTCGCAGACATGCATACATATGCATATATGTGTGAAGCAACTGTTTGCAAAACAGAATTAAATAGGGTTGTTCCCTTTAATGCTGCCCTCGACTGTAACACGTTTAGTAGGACTGAGGATAGCACACAGCACATGAAGAGGATATCTGTCGAGAGGTCAGTATATATGCGCTTGTCGTACGCATACGTATATATAAACATATACGTATGAGCAAAGCTTGTTTGCAATGGAGAGCTTCATCAGTGGGGCTCCTTTTCTTGCTTAAATCGAGTGTATACACGTCTGGTGAGTCCGGCCATTGAGCACACATACGAGGATGATAGCACTAGAAGAATAACTATTGCGCGTTTTTCCTGCACATGAATGTGTACATACGTGTCCACGAGCAAAAGCTATTTGGAAGGCCGACCTTAAACTGGAGCTTGAGTTGTTATCTATGCATTTAGTTGCGTTTACATACAACTCCATGGTCATGCTCCAGTCCTGTCTGCAAGTAATTCATGTGGCCAAAATGTGGAGCGAAAAAAATTTCTGAAAACCCAGCAACCGATTTCTCAAATTTACTGACAACTCAAGAAGATTATGACTGTAATTTCAAGCAGCGAAGCTAACCGTAAAATGGACGAATCGCAGGCCACAAACCTCTAACGTACGAACACAACAAAGAACAAAAAGAAGAGCTTCGATGCAAGTCGCGGCGGTCAATAACCGGAGATCCAGCGCTATTATAATGCCCATATATACACTCAGGAAACCTTACGGCAACGGATAGGGAAAGTCTCTGTGGGACCACACACAGGAACTCTACGTGCACCTGACGGGAGCGCATACAGGAGCTCCAAGCAGTGTATAAACACGTAAACCCCCGCTGCGAAGGTCCAAAGCGCTAGTTTCGTAAGGCATATCCAGCCCCGGTATATAACACGTATAGAGCACGTGTTTATTATACATGGAGGTTCAGGGCCCCGTGTATAATACCTGCGCGTTAAACATATCCTCTTCATTTGTTTTCCCGCCAAAAAACAACAAAACAAATCAAAAACAGCAGGCTACGCCAGCACGGCGTGAGAGGTGGAGTGAACGACCTGCGAGGTGGGTTCACGTAGACACCGACTCGGCGACCCGGGCGCGCTGCGGTTGTTGGGGGAACCCGTGCCAAGAGAACACGCGTCCGTTCTAAACTGGGCTGCACACACCCCGCAAGCCCCGGGGGTGGCGGGGAACGTACCTCAAAGAGCCGCCGCCTTCCTCTCTAGACGACGTACCCGTTTTAAAACCAAAAGAAAAGAGAATGCGAAACTATAGAAAAGGAAACAATACTACAAAGAGAATCAACCGAAGGAAAGGAAAAAAAAACTGAGGAGGGAGAGAGCTCGCACTGGAAACCTTCTGCCCCTGTCTCGAAGAGGGGGGGGGGGGGAGGAATTAAAAGCAGGGGCGGAAAAATGCGAAAACAAAAAGAAAACGCAGATGCCGTCTCGTTCTCCAAACCGTCGCATCCAGCCGCGCGGCAAATTTTTTTATCCTTCTTCATTGAACGCACAGCGGCAACTTTGCTGCATTTAAAGCGAGCAAGCGAACCGGGCAAGGTGGATGTGTGACTGAGAGGGAAGGAAAGGAGGAAAAAAAGAGGAGGAGAGTTGCTTATTTCGCTTGGCTCAGAAGCCGTGGCTGATGGGCGAGAACACGGAAGTGTCTCGCGGAGGAGCCGGCCCGGCGGGGGCGCTGTTTGTGTAAAACCCGAGCCTCGCGGCGGTTTGGTTAAACACGAGAAGAACCCCGGCCAGCTATACAGGCCTGTCCGGCTGTAACGAGCGCCCGGAAAGACGAGGCGGCGGCGTGCCAACCTGACTGCTCTCACGTTTGGAAACAAAAATGGTGCCGGTGTAGGGTGTGTGTTAACGGTGACAAAACGCGTTGCTCGTTTACTGGCAGATGTGTACCGTCGGGTTGAAGCGTCGAGAAAGTGTTGTTGGCGGTTTGTCTTTCACGTCAGCTCATATGTCTGGTGGAAAGCTCGGATATGAATATGCGTATTTCTTTGGTTGGAAAAAAGATGGTTTGGTTTATGGGGTTTAACGTCACAAAGCGACTAAGGCGATGAGAGAAGCGGAAAAAAGACACAAGAAAATAAACTAAATATAGGACTATATACACGCTAATGTTTTTGAAAGAAGAAAAGTGCGTAGTCGCTTGTTTAGTTTGGTTTATGGGGTTTAACGTCCCAAAGCGACTCAGGCCATGAGGGACGCCGTAGTGAAGGGTTCCGCATAATTTAATACATGGGCTCCTAATATTTCACATCCGTCGAAATTCAACCGCCGCGGCCGGTATCGAACCCGCGTCTTTCGGGTCAGCAGCTCAGCATCATGACCATTGAGCCACCGCGGCGGGTTTGTAGTAGCTTGTAACGCGAACCTGGCTTCTAGTGTGCATCTGATTGGTTCATGGGGGTTAGCGTCCCAAAACAACTCAGGCCATGAGGAACGCTTTAGTGAAGGGCTCTGTATAATTTCGACCACCTGGGGTTCTTTAACGTGCACTGATATCGCACAATACACGGGCCTCTACCATTTCGCCTCCATCGAAATTCTACCGCCGAGGCCGGGATCGAACTCACGTCTTTCGGGTCAGCAGCCTGACACCATAGCAACTGAGCCACCGCGATGGCTAGTATCTGAATCTGAGGCGCGGAGGAAGACCTTGAAAGCTTTGTTTTGAAACTGCGAGCTGCAGCGGCACAGACGGAAGAAAAAAGCATTCACAAAACCGCCCTTCCATCTCCACGCATGACGTGTGACACCCAACACCCTCCGGAATGCCATTCATTTATTTTCACTCGTACGCTGCTGCCTCCTGGCTTCAGTAGATCGCTGCGCATGCGCTAATCCCATAGCGAATAACGTCAATTAATCGATAATGGTCTGTAATTGGGCTAGCTGATGATACGGGAACAATGAAAAACAGTGTGTAGATACAGGACAAGGAAGGAACAACAAAAATGCGCTGTTTTTCATCACGTTATCATTTCATTTCACTAACCTCTAGTGCTGTTGACCTTGCCAGCGTATGGCAGGGCTGCATTCCGCGAAACAGCGCCCCAGTGTATATGCATAGCTCACCCTTTACTCACTGCCCGGTGGCGTTGCTCAAACAAATGATCGCAATGTGCATTGCTCGTTTGACATTTTGTATCATGGACGCCTAACTTGATGCCAGAGGTGTCAGATTTGCTACTGTTGTATTGCCTCCCTGTAATGGCTTGCAAGCCAAACTTAATAGTCTTAATTAAAAATTCACAGGGGCATCTAATTACACAGTGAGTTGTCAATGCGATAGCATTAGAACCCACTGATGTCTTTACCGGAAGTGACGTCATTTCCTTCTAACCAATGGAAATTACCCGATCAGGTGACCTTGCTTTCCTCCAGCCAATCAGCGAATTTTATGACCGAGTATGCGCTTTTTAAGGCTCCAGTTCTGCCGAACATCCGGTGTCGTCGTCGTCCTTGTGACCTAGGTGTGGCACACATAGGCCACGTGACCTTGAAGCGTCGTCACAACCTGCCCACCGGATAGTGAACAAGTATGCCCACCGTCGGGCAGGTGGCAGTTAAGTTACATTGATCGCGAGAGGTCGCTTGGGAAAGGAAACCTAGGTAACACAATCCCCCACAGGTGGCAGCACCTGCCATCGCAGGGCAGTGGCGCATCACTTAATCGCTGCTCCACTGCGACAGGAGGGGTATGAGGACTCCCAGAGATCTAAGAACGTTAAGTTGAGAGTGACCAATTCCGCATATATTGGAATTAACCTATTTAAGCTATCGTGTCTTGACCTTAAGGTGAAGCTTAAGCGTTCCCTCTAGTTTTTTTTTTTTCTTCTGCTTTTCGCTGCCGCACAACAGTTAACACACCCAGAACGATCCAGATAATCAATTTTTACTGAGAGCAATAATTGGATGGAATCCTCTGAACAACTTAGGGCCTCAAGTTCATCTCGCTTGAAATTTCGTTTTGTGATCACCTTTCTTCTTAAGTAACAAGTAAGACCTTCAACAACGGAATCTTTTCACATCATGGAAGGGCCATGGGTAGCGGTTATGGATGTGTTCGGAGCTTCAGTTTAAAACACGTATATCCTTGAATTCTCGCTGTATCACCTGCGATGCAATCTGCAGAAATGTGAATAGTTTTCTTTTCCGGTGGTTGTAGTATATCAAAATGCTCAAGTAAGGCACACGCCACATTGCGCAAAATATATGTCAAAGCAAATATGTCGATGTGTCTGTTGTAAGAGATACAATAGACTTGAATCGCAACCACGTACACAGTCAAGACTACGCATAATTTCTGTAGATTAAGAAATAATTTTAAGGCGAAAGCCTTTCTTGGCGCGGACGGGTTTTCCGCAAGTGTGGCGTGGACGGAGACAGAGGCTGTCCGTAAAAGTGTCGGCACGAACTGTGAATCAAAAGTTGTACAGTAATTGAAATAAAATGTAAAAGTTGATTAAGCAACACTTGATAAGCAACATATGTGTAATTATAGTATTGACAGTAAGTAGACGCTAAAAAATAGTGATATATAGTGATAGTTGGTGTTAGCTATGATGATGATCATAGCAATAAAATAATAATAAATAAAAATCTAAAAATAAGAAATAAACATGAAATTAAAAATAAAATAAACAAATGCAAAATCGGAAAGGGAGAACGAAAGAGAGGAAAGGGAAAGGCTTTCGCATTTACGCTCTTAAGCAGACTTAAGTGCAATGCTGTAGTTTTTTAAGCATTGTCACTGATTTCTTCTTTCGTCCAGAGTGTCTGCGCCCATTTTTATCATTCTTAGACATCGAGAAAAATCTTACAATTTCCTAATTGTAATTGCGCAAGTACTAAGTTTTCGTAATAAACGTTTCTTTTTTTAATTTACGTTTGCGCAACTTCATGGGCGAATGACAATAAAACGCTAAAAATTGATAAAATTTGTCCGAAATTTTGTTTCCCTAGGCCCCAATTCATGTCCCCTGTAACGCATATACAAAACATGCCTTCACTTGAGCTCCTCTTCAACCTAGCTCATCTGTCTATGACGTAATGTGCCAGCTTACACGTGTAAGTCACGCCTGTTACACTTAGCTCTCACTCGGATAAAACAGTACAAAAACAAGTTATGCACAACGCAGGCAGCCGTGACGTCACATCTGTCAGAGCACGAGAGGTCATACGTACTCCTGCAGCTCACCCCAGAGATCAACTTCGCCCGCTGTTGGAGATAAGCAGCTGTTTTTAGGTGACAGCACAATGCAGGGCATTGTACGAAAATAATATAGCCCACTCGGCTGAGCACAAATATGCGGGAAAACGTCATCGCATGATAGCACATGCGTAGCCAACACAGCTTGTTTTGGATGAGGACTCTCGTATTTTTGTTTCATTTGGGTACGTTCCAGGATATTAAAAAATATACGCTTGAAACTATACATTTTAATTTATTAATGCGAGAGCATTATATGACTATGCCCGCGTCGTCAAAAGCGTTTATGTCGTTCTATAAAGATATATAGAAAAAGTTTGATTGCATTAGGTAGTGTGTGAAAAAATCTCGCTAAATTCCAAATTGAGTTGATGTGGAGTAATCAGTTAATTGAAAGCGAAAAACACATTTAGACGTCGCGATAGCCATGGACGTCGATATAGTATGTGGACGTTTTGCTTTCACACAGCTCTAATGTGGGTCGCCGCAGTGATCTGAGAAAAAAAAGGAAATGAAAAGAAGTAAAAGACAAAAATACTAAAAAAAATGGAGGGTTAAAAACAAGACAGGGAAAGGCTTTCGCATTTCCGCTCATAAGCAGACAAGTGGAATCCTGTATTTTTTTTTTTAATTTATGGTTCTGTGCGTAAATTCCTATATTTTTGGAACGGAAAGTAAACTCGTATGTCAAAGCATGTATGTCAAAGCAAAAAGTCGAAGCATCTCACAGAAAACAAGTTTTGTCTTGTTTTATTTGGCATACCATTCCAGAAAAAAGTTCCGTTGGTCGAGGTAAGCGTCTCAGTGAACGACTGCGCGTATTAGCGCCGATTAGTCGCGCTGACATGTTTCCAGCTACAGGTAGACGTTTCTCAAGGCGTTCCCTTCGTTAACGCTTAACGCGGACGTGCAACGCGACGTCACCGCACTCGACGGGAACAGACAGCACATCAACAAAGCGCCGAATGCAGCCCTCGGTGCCGAGCGTGCCATTCGGTGCTGCCACACAAAGCACCCCTAACGAATCCCGCACGCGCTCCTGACGCTGCCTCTATAGACCCTTTACAAAAGTTAGCGCCATCTAGTGAGAAAAATATGAACAGCGCACGGCGGCCATGTTTGGTTCAGTCCGTCCGCGCCTCCCGGTGTACTCGGAGGACAGTTCACTGTACCCGGAGAGTACGCGCCAACGTGAGACCTCGTGGAACTCGTGCACGCACAGCGAGTTTCATTGGAATTCCCGCAAGCGATTGCGTCATTTGTTGGCATCACAACAGTCGGTGCTAGCACCAAGCTCCATTCGGAGTGCCAGCATGTTGCTGCGTGCCTTTCTGCAGCCAGCGCAGCGTCGTAGACGCTCACGGAAACAAGGTGTGTATACGACCGTTCGTTTGCATTCTTAATCGGCTTTACAAGTGTCACTTGCAGCATGTCAGGCATTGCGGCATGTGCCTCTGACTGGGAGATAGCTCATAGAACGCGATCGCGATCACCTGAAACAGTGAGGTTGTTTTGCGTGCAATGGTGCCTTGTGAACTTCACGAAACCTTGTGCTGAGATGGAAAATGGCACTGGAGAAGGAGCAATACATGTGTAACGAACGCTAAAGCTCGAATAGATCCGTTGGAGTCTTTTGTACGTAGATTGCATTCGCCATTCTCTATTTGACTTATTACAAGGGCATGATTACCGAAGCTAGTTTTCAAACCATTGTGTGAAATGGCAGTGCATTGTGCAGATGGCAAAATGGTTGCCTAGGGCGCCCAAGCTGCCTGTTTCACGCTACAAAAGCGCCTGCCAAAGCCGCGGCGTCCTGTAAAGCAGGAAAAGATGAGGCATCACACGTGTAGCGTCATGCTCACATCCAGCCCGTTTCAAAAGATGTTATCGCCTGATGACGCGTGCGAAGTCCGGTACTCGTCCAGAGCGCGCAGCTCAGGTTTGTAGCCTGTGCCTATGAATACTTGCCAGCGCGATCCACAAAATAACGAAGCTTGCGTTTCACTCTAGTGGGTTTTCTCGAATCCCATGATCGTTTCTTATGGTGTCTTCGACTGGTCGCCCCCACGATCCGGTTCGGATTTGGCAACGTGAGAGCCGCTCTAGCTCCGAGCGCACAGCGAGACCGGTCAAGCCGAATGGTCAGCAAGTTTTCAGAGCGAAAACGCAAGAAGGAGGGAAAGGACCTAACTTCCGGAATCGCCACACCGCAGTGGCGCTGCCGCTGCGGCTGGTGTCAACGGCAGCAATCACACAGCCTGCACCGCTCACGCCGCCGTCGCCGCTGAACCTGTATCGCTGCCCCAGCAGTTCTTCGTCTCCGGCTCGCGTCGAAAAAAAAAAATAAAAAATTAGTGTCCCGTTGTACCACTCTGGATATGCCGCGGCAGCCCCCAGATGTGACAGCAACACAGACGGCGTACCCAGCTTAATGATTCGTCTTCTTTTCGACATTTCCCCTCACAGAGCCACACAGCAGGGACGTTTTAACTGCGTCTAATACCTAAAGCGCCAAAACTTGCTTCTAAGAATGCCTCGCCAGACCGGTCGTGATGTGCCCTGGCTACCCTGGCTTCGCATCCGCGTCTCCGCGAAACGGCGGAAGTGGCTCTGTCACGTGAACACATCTCGGGGCCGCTCCGACTTTTTTCTCGGAGCGCCTCAGAGCGCTCTGAGCTGGAGGCGGGCGCTCTGAAAGAACCATCCGAATGTAGTCAGAGCGCTTGATTTCGACCAGCCGAACGTGCGGCTGCATCTCAGAGCGCTCTAGAGCGATCTGAAACGACCAGTCGAAGACACCATTAGTTGACAGCCACCTGAAAAGTCAGTTGTTTTTGTTAAGATGACGATTTCTTGTTGATTTCCTCTTTTAGTAGACATTTCAAGCTTTAACCTCATATGCAAGAGCTGAAATGGGCGGCCTCGAGAAAAGGGAACTGTGCTGAAATGATAAGAAATTTTAGAAATCAGCTATCAACGCGCCATGCCTGCTTCGCGCAAGAGTTCGTGTGATCAGATTTTCCAGTATTGCTATAAAGTATAGCATCCACAGCTATAATGTGGTGCTTGTTGACAAAACCTGTTTATTATTTGTGCAGGTCTCCTTCCATGGTTTCCCAAGCAACCCGGCTTTGAGAAAGAAGTGGATTATTGCAATACGCAGAGATGTGGGGAAAGACTTCACTATAACGCATCACACCAAAGTGTATTCCAAGCACTTCAAGCGAGATGATTTCTACCCGAAGTATGCATCAGGTATGAAACGGCTAAAGGAGCATGCTGTGCCAAGTTTATTTAACTTTCCAGCAAAAGCTGCCAGGAAACAAAGGAAGGCACCAAAAGAGCGGCATACCATGGCCTCAAAAACCCACTTAGAAGAGCAAGTGGAGCCGGATGTACCAGACTTGCAGTGTGATACAGCATCACAGAATGACCCTGAAAAAACTCTTGAGCCTAGTGGCGCTCAGAGGGCTAGTGCTGCTCATACGGAAGAGTGCACGCCGCAGCACAGGTCGACTGCCTGCAGCCTTGATTGCGTAAGCCAGAGAAAAGCTGAGGTGTATGAAAAGAAGATCAACGAGCTTGAGCTACAACTCTCTTCAGTACAGGAAGAGCTGAATTCATCAAAAGAAAAAAATGCCAGTGTTGAAATGCAGCTACAGCAGGCCAAAGAACAAGAAAAAGAACAGAAGCTCGTGAAAGAAACATTGTTCCGAGTCAGCAGGGAGCTTGAGCTGGCCAGAGAAAAATCCCAGCAGCTAGAGAAAAAAATTGGGAAGCAGTTTTCTGTCCAACGGTTCATGAACAATGATGACGACATGCGCTTCTATACATGCTTGCCATCATACACAATTTTTAAAACAATTTTGGAATTTTTGAACCCCGGTGATAACGGCGAGAACATGAAGACATGGTCCGCCGAGCAGTTTGTAACTGCGCTCGGCAGCACGGCCGGAGGGCCCCGCCACGCCGCGGCTCTCAAAATATGCCTCTAGCCGTCGCTGGCAGAAACCGTCAGGGACAACAGAGAGGTCCCTAGACCAGGAAAGGACTTCGCTTGACATTGAAAATCCGTTCCACGCACAGTGCACTTGGCGACAACGTTACAAGCACGGACACAACGGCGGGCACTGACGGACGGACACGGAGCGGACGGACGAAGCGATCCAAAGATGGCCGCCACCGCGGGGTCAGGCGAGGTCAGCGCGCCTGTCACTGTTGCCAGACCTACTTTTGTAAACCGTCTAAGGCAGTGCTAAACTTCTTTGCGCAGCGCATAAACTTCCTGCGAGTGCCCATTTACTGCACACTGCGTGACGTTGCTTTGGTTTTTTTGAGAACACAGTACAGAATGGCGACAGTAAAAACAGACGCGCTTACTGTGATAAATATAAGTACAAAAAGACGGGCAATTTTGAAACTTCTTTCTTGCCTTTATTGCTTTTCATGGCGCACAAATAGGGCTTTGTGGCCACTATATAGTGCGTACTGATCAGTTCCATGTCTGTCACGCTATGCTGTTATATATATATATATATTTTTTTTTTTGCTCTCGCGGCCAGGAGAAGGAACAAGTTTTCGCATTTTTCTACGAAAGTTGTTGCACGGCCACGCACCTGTCGAGCACCTCCCAGCTGGACACGACTGTCAATAAGCAAGCCTGTGGTGCTTAACAAAGCAGAGGCCGCGTCTGGACGTTGTATTTTCTGACTGAGTACCTGTTCCTCGCACTCTTCTTTTTTTTTATGTGTGTGTGGGTCGCACCGCCTCTAATAATTTATGCGTATTTTTCTGCTATGTGCTTTGTGTTTCCCACTTTCCTGTTCTGTGCCCGCCCCTATAAAAGGGGATGCATTCACAATGTAAAATCACTCCTGAAGAAGATCGGTCTTCCGATCGAAACGTCGAGTTGAATAAATATGTTTCCTTTAACGAAGCGTATACTTCGCTATATATATATATATATATATATATATATATATATATATATATATATACACACACACACACACACACACAAAAAAGACAGGCGGTATCTTGTAACTTCTTTCTTGCCTTTATTGCTTTCCACGGCGTACAAATACGGCTTTCTGGTCGCTAAAGTGCGTGCTCATCAGTTCATTGTCTCGTACAACGCCGCGAGTGTGAAAGACTACGAGCGGCATAGTCCACAATGGTCAGAATGTATCGATTGCCTTGAGAGGACTTCGGATTGAGTGGGCCAACAATGTTGAAGTCAATACATGTCTGTTTGCCGCTGGCTTTATCCGAGTCTGAGATGAGCTGCAGGCCAAAACCGCGCACACTTACTAAGCACTCATGCGTCGATTCTATGTTACGCTCCAAAGCTACATCGGCCTCATTAATTTCTGCAGGAAATTCATTCCCCAGCTTTCAACAGTACTTCACCCGCTCAATCACCTGCTGAGTCCAGGCACAGCGTGGTCTCGGGAGCATCAGAGCCCATGCAGGTCCAAGTCTTCGCTAATGGTGTACCACTGGTATACGGAATCGGACACCGGAGCCAGCGTATCCATCATAGGTGAGGATAAGTTGGTCATGTTTCCTGAAGCACAGTTAGAGCACTCTGACGTCGAATTGAAAAGGTATTCAGGGCAGCTCTCGGCAGTCTTGGGGAAAATTACGGCCGTTGCAAAGTTAGGAGCCCGCGAGGCAACGCTACCACTGTTGGGTGCGAAATGACCATGTCCGACGTTGTTGGGGAGAGACTAGATGCAAGCGTTCGAGGGAAATACCCCTGTGGGAAATACCCCGAGCACGCACTAACTATGGTTACCAGATGCTACGTAATATGCTTCCGTCGCTTCTAAACAAATGAGTTGTTTCGTAGCCATAATACTGTTTTTTGTAAATATATCATAGCCACAATAATTCCACTTTCTACCTTTTTCTGCATTGCACCGTACATTGTGTCCTTCATTAAACACTCTCCTAATCTTGTATTTGTATTTGCTTATCTCTTGATTTTGTATCACATCCTTCCATGTCTGATGCGCTGTGTTTGTATCCTAGTTTGGTTGCCAATGCCATGTTTTAGGGGCCGTGAACTTCGTCAAGCCCAGTTAGAGGCTTTTTGTTCACGCTCCTCAGCATCTGTAATGTTGATGTTGGAATAAAATGATGAAAATGATTACCATAACGAAACCGAAGGAGCTTAATGCAGTCTCTTACGTCAAAATCCTTGTCAAGGAATTTGCATACGTTTTCTCGGAGTCGCTAGGTACGTTAAAAGGAGTACAGGCCAAGATTTTACTGCAGGAAGAGGCAGACACTTAAGAGCACTAGCAGGTTGTTCATGTACAGCCTTTGTCAAAAGTTTGAAGCCCAGGAGGTTTGCTTCTGAGCCTCACTGTGTGGTTCGTAATGCATCTCCAGCGCTCCAAATTTCCTCTGGGTAAGATTTCTGGTTCTGCCTCCTTCAATGGGCAGAATTTCCCACAATGCTTCAGGAGTCCCACTGCAAGGCTAAGAAATAAACCCCCTGGGCTCTAAACTTTTGACAAAGACTGTACGGCTACAGGAAGCTTGGTTGCGACCGCGGAGTGAAAGTATTGTAATACAGGATTGCACTTAAATCTGCGTAAGAGCGTAAATGCGAAAGTCTTACCCTGTCCTCTTCCCCTCTCAAATTTTGTTTTTGGTCATTATTTTTATTACTTGCTATTGTTATTTTCTTTGGCTTCTTTATTCAGTTATTCTTATTTTTGTCCTTTTAAAGAAATTTGACTTTTTCATTTTATGCTATTTTTTATTATTATTGTTTCTTATTTCAGCATCTTTTTTGCCAAGAAAGGACTGTTTAGCCAGTTTAGCCAATGTACGGATTATTATGCGGCTAGTGCTGGATTGGCTGTGGATCTGTCTCGTCGGACGAACCCCACCGATGAGCTAAGAAATGCTTTCGCTTTAATATAGCCAGGTAGCAGAGCAACGTGTTTGTTTGGACACAGCATCGAAATCGTTCGCTCTCCCGCTTTATCCAGGCCCTTGGCGGGATGGCGATGTGTTACTTGCAGGTTTCATTCCCAGACCGCCTGAAGCCACCAAAATCGCAGTTTAAACCTCGCGCTCGAAATGAATTATTTTTACAGCATTTTTCTTAAAGCAGCAATTACTGGCACGCAAGTAACTTAGCTGTAACTTAGAATTTCACCTGGGAGTGTACTTCCACTTAAGTTGCACCCTTCGACGCTTTTCATCAAAAATCACGTCACCAGATGGCGCTTCTACAGGTGTCGTCTGCTTCCGTCTGCACAGGGTATGGCTTTGAAATACGCTGTCGAAAACGTACGCCATTTATTGTCATCAAGCGACTCCGTTCTGGGCATCAACCTGGAAATCATGGCGTTGTCACGGCGTGTTGCCGATTCCGAACACCTTTCTCAGTTCTTGAATTTTCTCCCACTGCGGCTGCTTACAGGCGCTGTAGGGGTCGGCGAGGTTTACGTCCAGGTACAGCCAGGCGAAGCGGTCACGAGCAATGCTTTTGACGTAGTTCACCTGTGTTCGCCACGCAAGGAAGTGAATCGATAAAGAAAAAAGTTGGCAGTGGCTTAGCTCTGCTATGCCAGGATATACGTAGCGTGAGCAGTGACGTCACGTGGCTCTGCGCCGGCGGCAGCGGCGAGCGCGCGCGGCGAGGCGCGCCAGCTGTGCGCAGTGACATCACTCCCTCCTCGCGCATGCGCAGTATGGTCGACGAAGGGAGCACGCGAATCGGCGAGACTGTGGCCAATGTAGCTCACGCTACAAAACGCGAACGCTGGAGCATCGGCTAATGCCATGGGAGGCTTCGGAACGAACCTGGCAGCCCGTACTTTGAGCAACTGTGTCTTTCGTTCTCTAAGCTGAAGGGGCGATGCTGCCTATAGGGTGTTTTGACAGGGGAGCAAAACAGAGCGGAGCATTGCCTGCTATAGAACCTGCGGGATTCAGGCCGGCACCTAGTCTGCGACCGGCAGGTATGAAAGGGATAGAAATAAAGGAAAAAAAGAGAAATTTGGAGGCGAGAGAAGCAAAAGATATTATACCTGCAGAACGGCGAACGACATGTACAGTCGTGAGCAATATTAGAGGGAACAAAGCTTGAGCATTCATTAACGGGCCACTCCATAATCATGCGTGACAATTGCAGTTTTTTTTCTCTTCTGATTTCGAACTAGTTTCACTCTTGGCGTATAATGTAAAGAAATAACTCTCAAATTTACTGCAGAAATAACCAGAAAATTCGCAATCTTGCTCAAAAAGATTGTTCTCTCCCATTTTGCTCACGACTGCACACAATAACATGCACGCATGAGGAAAAAAAATAGTACTCTATACAAGCGTCGTATCAGTGCCGAGTTGACTGCAAATGTATGCACGCAATGCTAGCGCACGCTACTATGTACCCACGTATGGTGTTCGCGCACGGTGGCTCACTGATGCAGTAGGGAAGTCTACTGAGCAATTGGTTCCACAGTCGGACACAACGCAAGAAGGAATCGGCATTTTCCCGTTAAAGGAACCCCTCAACAAGCCATAAATTCCTGGTGGTGACGTTTGACAGGTCATTGCCATTGTCCCCACATGTGCAACAGCTGACAATCGATCTGTGCTCTTAAGCCTTTCGTATGCTCTCCATAACCCGAAGAGACTGCTCGACACCTTCATTACAACGGCTGTGTGGAGCGCTCTGTGAAGGCCTTCTGCGCTAGTCTCCCAGCTCTGCAGGGTATCTCGCAAACAGATATCAAAATTCTTGAAGCTATGCAAGCTAAAGCCTTGCGATTCTGCCTCGGCCTTCCCAAGAACACCTCCACAGTGGGCACTCTAGTAGAGAACAGATGTCTATCTGCTTCGTTACGTTAACCCAAGAGCTGCTCTGTGCCCAGGTGTGGTCTGTGGCTCGTGTACCTAACCATCCACTGCATAGAGGAAGTTTCGGACATTCTCCCATAACAGTACCAGGGCCCTGTCACAACCTCTTCCCCACCTTGGAGGTACGCAGGCACAACAAATCAAGACCCAGTCCCCGGTAATAACAGAAAAACAAACAACCCTGACCCTGAGCTTAAACACTTTGCTCTTGAGCACATATATGGTTAAAAACTATGGGGGCACTTTGGCAGCCTAAAGCGCGCTAGGCGAAAGCCTTTGTCGCGCTACTTCGACTGCCAATGACTGCCTATGTTTGTTACGGCTGCACCGTTTGGGAGCCATCCTTCTCCACTAGCTGCCACACACCGACTGACGACGGAGCAGCGCTCGACGCCACCGCGCCGACAGCTCCACCTGTCGACGAAGATGACGACTGCCTATGTTTGTTACGGCTGCACTGCGTGGGAGCCATCCTGCAACTTCTGAGGCAGTTATGCGCCTTTACTTTTCTCACTAGCTTTTTTTTTTTGTAGCGAAAGCTACACTGCCCACGAACTTGCGATTTCGTTGTGGCGGTGCTCCGAGGAGGCACAGAGACCGACCTTGAGCCGTTGCCCAGCAACCGCCGCAGCTGGCGAACACCGCGCGCTCGCCGCGCCATCTGGCATGACGTCACACCGAGCGCCACGCCGCGGAGCCGCCGCCGCCGTTTGGTATGACGTCACAGCGCTTGCCTCGTCGTTGCGCACGCCTCTGCTCGCTTCGCCAGCTGTGTCGCATGCCTACTTTCGCTACATACATCCTGGCATAGCCGAGCTAAGCCACTGTCAATTTTTTTCACCTGGGAATTTTAAAAGCTTCGCATTCCTCCCAGAAAACCGGGCAAGCAGTCTACACTGTGACATTAACTGGCGACAGCCCTAAGGGAAACGTGTCTCTGTTCTGAAAGGCCGAACATATACAGCTTTACGAACACTACTGTAAATAGCCTCTTTCGTTTGCGAAAGGTTTTGCGTTGCTGTGTGGTTACCCCGTGGAAAGTTTTAGCACCGGTGCTCGACTTACACTCTCTAACGAGCGACGAACAAGTTCTGCAGGGAGCAGCACAGCTGGTGTCGTACTTCGCTTCGTTATATGCGCACTGTTTCTTACCGCTCTATAAAAGTGAACAATTAAGTAGGACATTTCTGTACTTATTACTACACTTTATCCTTACAAATACATTTTAACAAGATTTTCACTTGGCCAGACGGTCCCACATTGAAACCAGTGTTCAGCAGGAATTAAAGCTAATTCAGAAAAACAAATCTGCTTTGAATTAAAACCTGCATATTATAGACTCGTATTACCACGTTAAAACAGAAATAATTTTTAAATTTGAATAGAATAGAACACCCTGTATACTGAAGAATCGGGCCTAGCGGGCAGCGCATATGATTTGAATTGAGTTGAATGTTTATTTCAGGCAGACAAAGCCCAAAACTACAAGTCTGTCTAAGAGGCTGACAAAAAGGCACGAATGCCTGACGAGTGTCATTCTCTCAATATACACAACACTACAGCATACGGTGAGGGACAAACAATGAATAGGTTACATGCACTGGAGAGCGGATAAAAAACGGTAAACATAATACAGGCATTGACAAAGAGCGGGATTGCAGGGTTAAACCAGTAAATATAATGCAGGAATTCAAAGCAACCGGACATGACTTAAGAAGTTCCTACTAAAGTTACAAGTAAGCATTCAATTGTGTGGGGCGCTTTGTCGTCATTACCTTTGGCAGTAGTGTCCTCTTCGTGTCCCAGAACAAGGACAACCCGAACCCGTGGAAGCCGAGGTTGACGTTGGTTTCCACTTTCCGGATCTGATTGAATCTGTTCCCTTCGCAGGTCTGGGAGGAATAAAATGGCGGATCCCCGCTTACGTTACGCGCAGTGCTAATCGACAGTGCGAAAGGAAGAGCTGAGCATAGCAAGCAGAGTGCGCTGGGACCATGGTTGGGACGGACACCCAAGATGACGTACTTCCGCCAAGTTCCGCCTGCCCATCGCTCCATAATGGGAGACGCAGAACAGGCATGGAAAGAGGAAGGCTCGGGAAAGACCCTCGCTATTCGAGCCAAAAGCTTTATAAACAGTGGTTTGAGCTGCACGCCAAAAAGCATGCCGGAAGTCACGTGCTTTCGCAATGACTACTGGGAGTCTTGGGCCGCCAGCGCAGCCAACGTTTATAGATAAACGTTGGGCGCAACCAATAGTAACGTTGGCTGCATCGGCGTCGTCTGCTGCATTGTCTGCTGCAGCAGACGGCGGCCAAGTTGGGGGGCGGTGGGAGCGGGGCGGACTTCACGTCCGGCTTCAAAAAATGTGACGCAACAGCCTGTCCTGAATTATTTCTTTCCTCGATGGAGAGAATTTGGGAGAGGCTGTTACTTCGCATTTTTTGAAACCGGAAGTGAGGGTTCCGCCATGATAGCTCGTCATCTCAAGCGCGCTTTCGCATGCGCCGCGAAGACCAAGGCGAGCAGACGATCCTGCGTCGCGCCAGGAGGCTGGTAGCTAAAAGAAGGGTGATGCAGACGACTGTGTTGCGTGATGAGCCAAACAATCCCAGAAGTCCTTGCGAAAACGCATGACTTCCGGTACATTTTTTTTTTCATGCAGCTAGGATAGTAAGGGCCTCTCCCAGTCTTTCCATCCTCCATAGAACACAGTAATGTGAAATTTTAAATGCACACTAAAGATAATTACATTCGAATTTCGTTAGTAAAAATCGATTGCTTGTCTCTTGTGTCTGTGGTGACACCTGTTATGCAGCACAAGACGTGTTTAAGGGTAAGCATATTGGATTTAGAGGAGGAAATTTTATTTTCCTGCTACTAGATTCGAACTCGGGACATCAGTGGTGAAAAGGACGCCGTGATTATAATTTAAAGCGGAATGGCAGTGTGGGCCATAGAACCAGAGATTTGCAACCAAAAATGAAGCATTAACGTCAACGCAGTTTGCGAATGTGGCAGGTGGCAGCAGTACCTACGTCGCATTTTTTTCTAGCTTATAAAAGCCGTGTTTAAAGTGTATATGCCTGTTCGCATTCAGCGAGGTAATAAATCAATACAGGTCCCCTTCAATTTGTGCCTATAGTATCTTTTAAAACAAAATTTTCACATGCTTTGGACAAAAGCGTTTTTGAATGCGAAAGAGTTCACGACTGCCATTTTTTTCATATATTGTAAGATATGACTATAATAATCAATATGTCCTCTGATCACCTGTCGGCAGGCTTGTAATTTTTTGCTATTAATGTCTTTGCTATCGTCAAACCGTTCTTCACTGTTTTTTTTTCATATGGTAGTCTTAAGTGCTCGATGCGAGCAATAGAAGCATTACAAAAGAAAGATGTTGGTACTTATCGAAAGAATGGACCATTATCTTCAATATTTCCGTATCAGTACCTTACACTTTTCCAGTATTCAAAATTTTGCATAGATCTATGCACTAGCAATGGCGCTCTTCGGTCAAGCTGCCCATTATGCCAGTAAAACTCAACGTATCATCATCATCATCGTGTTCTCCTCGGAGCGCATACAAGTCAATAGAATCCGCTACTGTGATCCGCTTCCGCGATGCACCACTGAGCCCGCGTTGATTGGTCCTGACGCAGCAGGCGAGCACCCAGCTGACTAGAGTTCCTGTCAGCTGTAGAGTTCCTGTATATGTTACCTTTGGTAGCATATACAGGAACTCTACAGCTGACAGGAGCGTGGCGCCATCTTGCGCCCGCATGGCCTACTGCGCGCGCGCAGTGGCGCATCGCGGAAGCGGTTCACGGTAACGGATCGCACACCGCCAGTCCAGTGTACCGCCAGGGAAGATCCGTTTCAGGGTGGAGAGAGTCAAGGTGCTCACGGCGTCAATATTCGTGGTCGCCTCTGCAGCGCAGCCGGAGTACAGGAGGCGTGAGGTGGTGTTCTTTTCCGAGTCCGGCAGGGTAGTCGTGTACACCCGCGCCCCCATGTAAAGCGAGAGGCCGACCACGGCGTCCACCTTTAGATACGGGACCGATGACGTCACCAGCTCCGCGTGCTTCATCTGCGAGATCAATTAGTGCCACCCTTTCGCTCTCTCTGCACGCGCCATATCGAAATATGGGATGGACACAGTGAAAGCAGGCGACCGATCGTGGCCATTTGTTGGTTAATATAATAGGCTTCGGAGATACCATCAGATGACATTAATGATAACCTATCTGAAAACAGGGTAGAACCTATCTGAACACAGGGAGAACAGGGTAGCTAATGTGAAGTGAAGATGACCGATTGTCACTTAGCGTAATGGGGTAGATTTCAAGAGGTGACAAACGTAGAGCAGGCAGTGGCAGAGAGTATGGTGTGCGGATGAGATTGGGTAGGTTGCGGAGATAAGGCGACACCGCAGCTCGTGCAGTGCAAGGTACTGCTGTGGAGATAGTGTTGATTATCAATGATGACTAAAGAACATTAGACACTTTTAGCATAGCGCGTACCGCTACCACTACCGCACAGCGTGATCCGTCACTGCGTATGCATAGATCGCCCTGAAGGCGGTAGATGGCGCCACGTTCCCGTCGACAGTAGTCTACAGTAAAGTCCCTTTATCAGCTTTTCTAGTCCACAGTAGTGTGCCTTGACGCACGCGCCCCGCTCCGCCGCTCCGAATGAGGGGGCGCGCGTACCGAGGCACCCTAGTCCACAGCGCGCTCGTCTGCCACATCGAAACCAATCAGCGCGCGCGCAGAGGCAACGTGGTATACGCGGTAACGGTACGGGCTATGCTAAAAGCATCTACTGATGTAGAGCCTTTCGTCAAAAGCTTGGAGGCCAGGGTATTAACTTCTAAGCCGCGCAAAGGGGGGGGGGGGGGGGGGGTCTATTCGTGTGTCATCGTTGAACGATCGAAGCTTCAGTGGGGCGAGCACGACAGTTCATCTTACCTACACGAGAGTTCAAGCGATCATAGGGACACACACAGCATGGGCCAGATAAAACGCTTTGGGGCTCTTTAATTTTAACATAAGGTTAACAGGATTCGGAGGTTGTCGCGGTCATCCCCGCAGGACGAGACCAGTTTTTTTTCGCGGTTTGTTGGTCACTGATTCTCCAACAACAACAAAAAAAAAATGACGCGGTGCCAAATAGAAAAATCAAGCGGCTAGCTAAGCACAAATATTTCTATTTTGCCTTCTTTCCAGAAAAAAAAAACTAAGTTATAACGATTCAATCCGAGTAGGTAAAGCCTGAAGAAATCGCATCAGACTAGCCTTGGTCATAAGTCTTCAGGCCATACGGTTGGTTCCTGAGCGGCATATACTAGGGGACTTGTTATAGTGCTCCCGAAGCCCGATAAAACGCTTTGGGGCTCTTTCCTCCTGATTGTAACACTTGTGGCGTGCCCAAATCCACACTTTTTCACTACCTTCGGGAATGTCCTTCTCCAAAGGCAGTACCCCCCATCCCCAATCCCACTCATTCTTCCTGGGAGGCTACTTTACGGACCGCTCAGCCCAACGGCCAGAAATTGCTGGTGGATCGGGCTTTACGTGAAGCACAAGCCCGTGGACTCCTGGACCAGTAGGGGACCACCCTGGAAGATTTTTTTTTTTTGTGTGTAATAATGTTTCCATCCATTCATCCCGAAGCCCGAATAGTCCGGAGAGGTTAGAAGGGAAGAATCTTCTTCGCCCTTCAACTTTCCGTGTTGCTTGGCTGCCGAAATGCACGGCTCAAGAGCAAATCAGTTAAAACGAACCTTGTCTGTCGCCACGACAAGGTACAGCCCAATACTACAGAAAATTACGTTATGACCAAAATTTGTTGTTACTACAACTTCAATGTCAAAATTACCATAAAATATATGTTGTGACAATAGAAAATAAATCTTTGTTCATTCATTGTGTTGCGGTTTTCGACAGGGTTGGCCTGAAGACTTCTGACCAAGAGTGTATCTGAAGTAAAGCAGCTGAGTGAGCCAAAAGCAAGGAGTTCAGCTGGTGCCTGTTCGGCGCGTTAAACCTCACGGAATGCATCGTACTTTCTGGGCTATAATCATAATCAACACACAGGTTACTTTCTCTCCATTATCAACCGGGCTTTGCTATGTTTTTCTTCCTTTGGGATCCCCTACATTTTCTGCATTACATCTGCGCGCATTACATTACCTGCATTACATGTCTAGCCTGCGTCTACTCCCCTCTCTTAGTTTTCCGTAGAATTTCACTGAATCTTTTGTTCTCTCATCCACTCTGCTTCTCGCCTCTTAAAGCCCTATCGTTTCCGTTTCCATAGCACAATCGAAGTCCTCTGAAGATGATTGGTCGAGAGATGTCACGTGACCTTGTGGCGTCATTCCAAACCTGCCTACTCGGTTGTCAGCTATCTTGTTTCTGGACAGCAACCTAGATAGATAATCTAAACCAAGAAACTGAAAAAATACCTTATATATACAAATTTCGGCACCGTCACAACACAGAGGATAACTGCTACTGCAGCTAGCAGTACGAATATGGCGGATGATGTATCGAGAACTACTCTTAAGGTGACTCAAACGTCTCCACAAGTTTTTACATGTCCGCTACATTGCTGGGAATACCATTCCGAAAGGATCGCCTTACAATAATGCTGTTGGGCGCTACAAGTACTTGCGATAAATAAATAAATAAAAATAAGCTGAAGAGCCTTATGCCTAATCTGTATATTGAGATATGTACGATGTTCTTGTTTCCTTTGCTGCATGCTAGCAGTGTATCGGGTGCTTGGGCCCTGTCAGGCAGAGCACATCTGCCTTTTGCCCCTTATCCGAGAACTCTGCTCCGCCCGCCCGCCCGCCTCCTTGTCCGTCCGTCCGCCCGCCTATTCGCCCGCTTGTCCGTCCGCCCGCTCGCCCACCTGCCTGCCTGTCTGCCACCACTCTTTTTTCCATCGCTCGTTTACCCTCTTGTTAGAGCAGCGAGATTGCCTTGTGGTATCTCCGCGCCAATCTGCTTGTCCCATTCCTCACGCAATCAGAACAAGTGGTTATTACAATGGACGGGGCAGCATCGTCATTGATGTCGAGCGAGTCGGGAGGAATGATTCTGCACGTCAGGGGGTCGTCCGTGCCCAGGTACGAGCTTAATGCGATGACGGTGTCCGCTTCGTACTCCCTGCAAACAGAAATGAAAATAGAGATGGATATGAGTCACAGCAGGTCTCTCGATATCACAGTGCATCATGTAACAGGAGGCCATTTACCCCACTCACTAATTGCTACCCTTTAAAACGCCGTATGCCATGAAACTGCTTCGAAAACATTTTCCGCGGCGTGCAGTTATTCACCTGATAGTTTCATCAATTGCTCAGCTGAGCGCAATGTAAAGCCTGTTTCACATGCAAGCGAAAACGCTCGCGAGTCCTGCCGCCGCTGCGCAAAAAATTGCGAGGACACTTTGGCAAGTGTTGAGAGGCGAAAGCCGAGGACACTATGTCGTGACGACTTCCGGTGGATGTGACGTCACGCCGTTCCCTCCCGTGGCTATATCGATACCCAAATTGTACATCTTGCGGGGACCTGAAGTGTAAATTACACATAATTACACATTTCTCCATCTAATTTGACACAAATCCGTTTTCCGACTATTCTGTGACAATTTTCACTATGCCGTGACGACTTCCGGAGGATGTGACGTCCCATCATTCCCGTCGCTATATCGACATCCGCGCTATTTCAACGAAATTTCGACATTTTTTACTATAATTAACTAATTAATTCACGTCATCAAACTTGGCTTCTAGGTTCATTTTTTCCTTTCCTCCTCTATCTGAAGCAACCATTGGTTTTCTTCTATCTTTTTCAGTTGCCGAGTTAAACACGTGTGATACGCTTTGTTAACCGATAACGGTATGAGCCATTCAAGGCCTTAAAATCTTAAAACCGCGGCGGTATGAATCGCGAGCGTTTTGCTTTCATGAAAAACAGTCTTATGCGGCAGCGATTTGCCGAGATTAACAATGGATTGGATCATTGGAGCTCACAGAATGTACGCAAGAAGTATCTGCGAGTCTCAAGTACTTAACATATGCGCGTCTAACAGCACTATCAGTCGAAAGTCGAGGAAACATGGACGAACCGTGGCCTCCGCGATCGGCTCCGGCAGCGCGCCGTTGCTCGCGCTTGATCGCGGAGGCCACGAACGAACGCTTCTAGTTTGAACTGCTGCCACCATGCGTCCCGTGGCGCTGACCAGTGAAAATTATCGCGGGAATTTCCAATTCTCGGCACATCGCATCGATTTTTTTTGGCCGTCGGAAGCATTTGGTGTGAGCGCGGGGAGATCAGATTTAGCAGAGCGGAGGAAGAGCCGGCGCCATGTTAGCGCATAATCTCTCAGGATTCTGTACGTTGCTCAGAGTTGCAAGTTTAAAACATAGTTTGGTTTTGGTTTTATGGGGTTTAACGTCATAAAGCGTAAGGCTATGAGGGCTCCGGAAATTTCGACCACCTGGGGTTCTTTAACGTGCACTGACATCGAATTGGAGAGACATGGGAGAGGCCTTTGGCCTGCAGTGGGCGTAGTCAGGCTGATGATGATGATGATGAGTTACGCGGTGTTCGCTAAAGGAAGCCAATAGAAGGCGCTAGCTTCTGAATGTCCAGAAATGCCGGGCTTTTTCTATAGAGGCTCTCAAGAAATAGTGCGTTCGGCTCCCGAATGGTTTACGGACTAAGTTCCGCGCATTTTGCCAGTTACAAACTTAAACGCATGCGTATTTTTGACAACCTGTAAGGCAGCAAACATGGCGGACAGGAAAGACAGCGCTACGCTCGCAGACAGCTCTTGGCTAGGACGTGGAGCCTCCCGACCTGCAATGGCGGGTCTAGTTCGCGGATCAATGCTTCCAAACTTTAACCTCGGGTTCTAAGTTCGAAAGACACCGCTGTCTTAGCGCCGCACTTATTCCAGCACTTAATTTTCTCCTGTGACCTACTGTAATTGATACTCAATAACCAGCTAGCTGTGACATGGATGCGATTAAAATGCAATTTTAGAAAATTGGCAGTGGTTTAGCTCTGGTTAAACCTGGAGGTTTGCGAAAGCAGCGAGGAGAGAGAGAGGCGATGGAGAGCGCACGGCAGCGATGGCGGCCCCGGCACGCTAGCTATGCGCTGCTACTGCGCATGCAGAACTGGCGATCGCGGCGGCGGCACCTCTGAGTCACCCGTGCAGCGACGGCGGCGGCGCGCCAGCTGTGCGCCGTGTGACGTCACTGCTCCTCGCGCATGCGCAGCATGACCTTTCGTCAGCTCCGCGAAATGGCTCGGTGACTCGCGTAGTGTTGCTTTCGCAACAAAAGTGATATCTGCTTGATTTTACCGGTGCTTTTCGGTTCAAACCGCAAAATCCAACCCCTAGCTATGACAATAATGGCCAAGTCCTGCTTTTTTCGGGGCATCAATTTTAATTCCGAGGAATGTGTGGAATATTGCAAGACACTGTTATGAGCATATTGGTTTGGTTTGGTTTATGGGGTTTAACGTCCCAAAGCGACTAAGGCTATGAGAGACGCCGTAGTGGAGGGCTCCGGAAATTTCGACCACCTGGGGTTCTTTAACGTGCACTGACATCGCACAGTACACGGGCCTCTAGAATTTCTCCTCCAAAGAAATTCCAGCCGCCGCGGCCGGGATCGAACCCGCGTCTTTTGGGTCAGCAGCCGAGCACCATAGCCACTGAGCCACCGCGGCGGCGTTATGAGCATATTGATGGCAATGGTCTAATAATACGATATGTAGCAAAATGTTACATTTAAACTTTGCTCTACGCTCGCATTATCGAAAAACGATCTGCGGATTTATTGATTGTTATGGTGCAGTCTCCCGATGTGCGTGAAAATGCGTTCATAAACAACTTTCCGTTCAAAAATGTGTTAATCGAGAATTTCTAGGACAGTGCATACGGTCTACAAAAGCTGCGCTCGTTGGCAGAAAAGTCTCGTGCATCTGTTTATTGCTGCTTTATTGCCGTGGCGTCGTTACTTTGACAACTCTTGACGCTAACGAGAAAAAAAAAAGTCAAACTCACTCAACAGCCTTCTTTATCCAATCTCTGTACTGGTCCCACGCATCGGTTCCGTTGTAGTCGGTAAAGCCGATGGCTATAATCGTCTTCCTATCGTTGTTGGTGCCTTGAATTCTCTTGAAAGCCTGCAGGAAAAAAAATATAAGTGAAAAACAAAAGCTTTAAGGCTAATCCTGCGTTAAGCTTGCATTACACAACTGCAAAACATGAAGAAAGATGGATAGTCATTTTTAAATTTGGTGCATACCTTCATTTTGCGCTTCACTTAGGTCTCATGGAGATACCACGTGTATCAACGGTTCTGCAGCGTTGCTCAATATAAAAGGGAACACGAGATCGCGTGGCTTCCGCGCTTCGCGAAGCGCTGCCGGTGACAGCCGGTGAGAATGGGCCGCCCCACGCGCATGCGCGGAAAGAGGAGCCGGCTGTGCGCATGCGCCTTTGCCGCTGGGTTTCGCGAAGCGCTGAGGCCATGTGCCGTCGTGTTCCCTTTAATATTTGGCTACCCTGTACGTATGCAGGTACTCCTCTATTATTGAGGTGAGCTGTACTGGTGAGGTGGGCTCCGACTGAAGCCCATATATTATAGCGCAAGGTGTATAAGGGGCCGATTTAGGATACGTGTGGGGTGATTTGGTACACGTTTCGTTCTGCGTACGTTTCCTGCATACATACCTGCATATATGCATGTCCCTCCACACATACATAAATGCATGCATGCATGCAAAATCTGTAAGGCTAATCCCGAGTTAAGCTTGCATTACACTATCGCAAAAAATGCAGTAAGATAGTCATTTATAAATTTGGTTATAAATTTAATATTATAATATTTTGTTTTTAAATTCATTTTGAGCATCACTTAGGTCTCATGGGGATACCACAAGTATCAACGCTTCTGCAGGGTTGCTCAATATAAAAGGGAACACGAGATCGCGTGGCTACCGCGGTTCGCGACGCTGCCGCTGATAGCTGCATATATCCTATATATCCTTCCCACAGGCATCAAAAGTTTGGTTTATCATTCACTCTTTCAATCACACTTGAACTATTGTCATTTAGTATGGGGAAACACAACATCCACTAATATATAACACATCCACCTGTTGCAGAAAAAATATCTCCGACACACATATAATGCTTCTTATACTGCTTCCACATCAACTTTCTCTAAATACTCGTGTAATTCCAGCTTACAATTCATGTATATAAACAGGAAATCCGCTGGAATATCAACAATATACGTAACCTATCCCAATTACAGGACAGAACTTCAAGTTACAATACAAACACTTCGAGGATTGGTCAGTACCGAGGTCACGTTCAAATTACGGGAACAGTGCCTTAAGTACACTATACCAACGCTTTTAAATTATTATAATTCGGTCCGTTTTGATCTCTTCACGTCATCCTACAAAGACCTCCGGCAGATGTATTTGGTTGCTATGTAATGTTGTCTAGCCTTGCTGTTGTCTTATTTTGCATATGTAGCAGTGAGCTCCGCTGTTTTCGTTCACATTTGTACTATTAGTACTACATCTGCATCATATTAAATATATATGTATATGTTTGGTTATAAAGAATATATTTGTATATGTGATGCTGTCACTCTGCCCAAATAAGGTACTGTGGACCCTTCAAGCTGCCCAAGGACCACTTTTTTCTACAGTCCCCCCATCTGTATTTGATAGCAAATAAAATATTTCATTTCACTGAAATTCTATTTCAATTGTTTCAGTTCCGTTTCAATTGCATTCTAATTTTGTTCCGATTGTAATCCAATTCTATTCTAATTCTAGTCTATTCCAAAGTAGTTGGTTCAGTTGTGAGTATTAGTAGTGACTATTAGTGGTTAGCATTTCGTATTTTTGCCGCCTTCGATGACGTCACACCATTTCGACCAATTGCGAGTTTAGTTTTGTTACGCCGTCACTTTTCAGGCGACGCCGGGTTTTAGTGTAGATGAGCCATCTAATGTTTTCGCAATCCGTCTACGCGTACTTGCGCCCAAGGAGCTAACACTTGTGCTGCTTACGCTGAGCAAGTCCTTGGCTTTGTCCATGAGGGGTTTTATCTTTTCCGCTCGAGCAAAGATGTTCAATACGCCGTAGTGCTTGATATTTGTCCCGGCCAGCTCGATCAATTGTTGTTCAGTTTTCGGCGTTAAGTCGTCTTTCGACGTGTATCTGGAAATAAAAAGGACCGAGAAAAATCAAAACGCTGGTTTTCAAGATTTCAAAGACTAAGTGCAAGCTAACGGTCTCGCAAGGGAACAGCAGTTCACAATTGGCAGGGAGATGCTGGAAGGGTAAGGGAATACGTCTGCTACGGGAATGCATTTGCGATAGCACAAGGATCACTTCAACATCGCTTAACAGCGTTACTTAGACATACGCAACCCAGATGACACGTCGGAACGCTTGCGTTACGGTAACGTCACTTCCTCTTGCTGTCTTTCCGCTTAGTCATGACCCTGACTCCTCGTAACCACATATTAGGCCTAGTCACGCGACATGACCAACTCCAACACACACGCACACCGTACATTTATATGCACCTGGAACCCAGGTGTAACGAGCTCCTTATGCTACCGCATATTATATCCCTTTTGCCCCACCCCCCTCCCCACCATACACACCGCACACACGAACAGCCACACTCTTTTGGCACGATCCATCACATCCGCGACAGACACGTTTAGACCCGCCGGAAGTACAAGCAACTTCCGCCACGTCAGGCCTTCTCCACTCGCAGCAATGGTGCTAAGGTTCTATGCTATGCTATGGTGAAACGCTCCCCTGAATGTTCTTAACAGTGGCGCAATCTGTTTCCGTCCCTATCTGCAAGTATTTGCATTTTTAAGGCGAAAGCCTTTAATGGCTCATGCTCGCGGTGTCAGTCCGTGCGTTGGAATCGTGCCAACTGTGGCCTCTACTCCGCGCAGCGGTGCAACCTTCTCCCCTCGTTAGCAACCGGTGTGCCGGTGGGGGGCGCAGCTGTGCATAGCAACCATGACGTCACACAGTAGCGGTAGAACTAGCGCGCGCGCGTCGGCGGTGGCAGCTGCACCGCCGCTCCTTCGCCAGACGTCTTGTAGCAGTCGAGAGAGTGAGACGCACGGCTCCGAAGCGGCCCAGTGATTCCGCGCCAACTGGTTCGGGGAAGCGGCAGTGGGTTGACCACAAGGTCTTCGTAATTTCCAAAGTGTCTTCGCTAATTTTTTAGCAATGGAAATCTACTCCAGGGCTTGGAAACCATACCCTACCCATATTAGGGAGTGCGCTAGAGGACCGCTTACTCCCTCTTTGCTCCCTTATTGGGTAATCTGTGTTCAGAGCGTGAGAACAAATCAGAATCGCAATCACGCAGTTATGTGGCTTGTATAAACCAATTCTTGCATAAAAATGAATCGGAGCTTAGTAAGGGGAGACAGTAGGTCGTGCCGAGTTTACGTAATAGGGGTGCAGTAGAAACGAGCTTCTAAGAGCAACTATCTTTATTTGTTTCTTTCTCACGCGCAGCCTCCAACGCCCGAGAAAGGTTCGTTGTTACGTTCGCACGCCATAGCCATAAACTGTAAGACGGGAATATAAACGCCTCAGCTGAGTGAAAAAAAAAAGTCTGGTACGGTATGTTGGGCTCCACGTCCCAAACCGCATGGCACCTGGATGTGAGAGACGTAGTGGTGGAGGGCTTAGAATTATTTTCGGCCACCCGCGGCGTTCTTTATAGTGCAGTTATGCATCGCATGGCACAGGCGCGTTTTTGCATTTCAGTTCCATCGAAATACAATCGCCGCGGCCGGGATTCGCTCCCACATCCTTGAACTTGACAGCCGAACGCCAGAACCACTAAGGTACTACGACGGCCAGACAAGATCTGGAATGAAGTATGTGCGTGCATGCGTTTGTGTTCTGTGTGCGTGCGTGCGTGTTTGTGTCCGTGCATGTGTGTGCACGTGTGTGTTTGTGTTTTGTATGCGTGTGGGTGCGCTCGTCTTTGTGTCCGTGCATGTGTGTTGGTTGGTTGGTTTATGGGGTTTAACGTCCCAAAGCGACTAAGGCTATGAGAGACGCCGTAGTGGAGGGCTCCGGAAATTTCTGATGCCGGGGTTACCGTGCATGTGTGTGCGAGTGTGTGTGTGCGTGCGCGCGTTTGTGTCCGTGCATGTGTGTGCACGTGTGTACGTGCGTGCGTGTTTGTGTTTTGTGTGTGCGTGCGCGCGTGTTTGTGTCCGTGCATGTGTTTGCGCGTGTGTTTGTGTGTGCGCGTGCATGCGTGCGTGTTTGTGTCCACGCATGTGTACGCACGTGTGTGCGTGTGTTTGCGTGTGTGCGCGTGTATGTATGTGCGTGCGCGGATGTGCATGTTTATGCGCGCGTGCTTGTTTTTGTGAGTGCGTGTGTATTTGCACGTGTGTGTATGTGTGTAGCGTCCACATTATACTTAAGGGGCTGCATCTCTGGGCACCGAACAGTAAAAACGCGCCACCCATCTCTCTCAACTTAGCTGAGCCTGCGTTGATCATTCGGCTAGCACGGCTCTTCGCATTGCACCCATGCAAGTGGTTGGCTGACCGCCGCTCACCTAATGTCGAATGCGAGGCCTCCTTCGGTTCTGTTGTACACCTTCGAAACCTGGACCTTGAAGGCCTCGAAGCTGTCCTGGATTTCGACGGCCACAATCTCGTCCTTGTGGACATACACGTAGGTATAGTAGAGGTAGTGACACAGTCCTTCCGGCGGGTAAAGCAGAGGTGCGGTGGCTGCCCGCTGCACCGTGCACACGAGCTCCTTGCGGGCTGTAACGAAAGGCGGCACCGCGGCGTGGCGCTGACGTCACGGACGAGAGAGAAAGGGGAACAGAGGGAAGAACTCGTGGAAGCGAGTGAAGTTTAGTTTTGCAAACTTTCAGTTAAAAGGAAGAATGGAAAAGGAAAAAAAGTTTAAGGTCCCGGGATTAGCGTCATGCGTCCCTGTGTCACCTGAGTGTCCAGTGGGATGTGGAAGAAACAATGCGATGAGAGAATTTTAAGGCGAAAGCCTTTAATGGCTGATACTGTCGTCCGTTAGCAGAGAGTGTCACAGCTTTGGCAGCATGTTAACTCGGGAACTAAAAAAGATAGGAGAAAACGAATGGCTGCTTCAGATAGAGGAGGAAAAATGAACCTAGACGCCACGTTTCATGACTGTAAAGTAATTAATCAATTAATTATAGTCAAAAATGTCAAAACTGCGTCGAAATAACGCAGACGTCGATATAATCACGGCAACGGTGTGACGTCACATCCCCCGGAAGTCGTCACGGCATAGTGAAAATTGTCACAGAACGGTCGGGAAAACGCCGGATTTGTGTCAAATTAGATGGAAAAATGTGTAATTAAGCGTAATTATCCCCGATCCTCGAAAGATGTATAATTTGGGTATCGATATAGCCACGGGACGGTGTGACGTTACATCCACCGGAAGTCGTCACCGCATAGTGTCCTCGGCTTTCCCCTCTTAACACTTTAGTCGTCAAAGTGGCCTCGCAATTTTTTTTGAAGGTTCAGTTAATAGCTTAACCAACTGTAAAAGTCACAGCTAAAACGTCGGCTCTTCCATTAATCTGACAGATCGGTTACATTGGTAAACTGAAATTTGAAAGATTCATATAAGCCATCGGTCAGGTGAGGGTCATGTGAGACTGCTTTGCGATGACGTCAGTTTGCCCGAACGATGACAACGAGATGCTATAAAGGCAGACGCTTTTATAGCATTATAGCAGTAACAAAATAGCTACTACCCATTTACCCTCGTCCACAACTAAAGACTGAAAGTGAATATTTGCAGCTGGGGGCCTAGCAGGCGACGACAGAGAAAAACATTAGGAGAACGATGCTTTTCGACATTGTCTTCCTTTCCTCGCTAGAAAGTTGAGCTGTAAAGTTTTGCCCAATATGCAAGCGTGTGCCACGCAATTCTGTTCCACATCGAACTCGCAGCATTACATGCGTCGCACCGCCCCGACACCGACAAGCGCGCCTTAGCGCGTGTTACCTGTATAACATGACCACAGACGACACATTCATTACGGTGCGTATATTACTAGAGCTTTTTGATCGTGCCAGTTGAGAAACTCCGCTTCGAAACCTGGCTTTTCCCCGTACCCTCTTTGCGGCTGCTAACAAATGGTGGCGCCCCCTGTAAATTAAGAAGCCAGCTATTCGTGGCATCGTGTCACTTTTGTTTCCCATATGAATATAGTAGGTAGCGCTGGGTATAGTTCTTCTGCAAGCAGCAGGTGGCGAGACAGTCGGCTGACATACGCATTTTGGCCCGATCAGATCGCGAGATTTTGATACGCGGATGAAGTGGGGAGTTTCGCAGTTCATAATAATGTCGAAAAGCTCTCGCAATTCAGCACGGCCCACATAACTGTTGTGACTCAAAGCTGTCTGACGCGGATGAAGTGGGGAGTTTCGCAGTTCATAATAATGTCGAAAAGCTCTCCCAATTCAGCACGGCCCACATAACTTGTGTGACTCAAAGCTGTCTGGGCACTACTGTGCTCGGCGGGAGATCAACTAGACGTTTCCTTTACTATCGCGTAGTTCGCCGACGCCACTGCTGACGCCGCTTCCGACGGAGAATGTCCGTCATTCAGCTGCAAGTGTAAACCCTGGTACGAACTACCGCTTGCTCCACTGTTCTATAAAACGGGGAGTTTAGCTAGTTCGTACATACTGCTGGAAAAAAAAAAACAGCGCTGAGGCGAGGGACAAAGAAAGAAGAAAACAGGACCAGCGCTGTCATTGTTCTATCAGCAGGCGCAACCGCAGGCCGGATAACTGAGAGTACAGTCAGGCCGGAATGAAACGCAAACACGCATATGTCATACATTTCTGCTTTGCAGCGAGATATTCCTTTACAACCTATTTTCGATTATGCATTTCAGTAGGCCCTTTACCCAGACACATGAATCAGGCTAGTTGTACACTTCAGCTGAAAGTAGGCAGGTAAAATATTTTGTTTTCTTGACATGCTCTGTTCGCGTTTCATTCCGGCCTGACTGTACTTTATTGTTTATGCAATTACGGATGATTAATATTCTTTCATTTTAAACACAAAAGAATGAGTGGCAAAATAGTGCCTTGGCTAAAGTGGGGCCTGCACAAAGTGAGGTCAAAGGACCTGGTTTTCAAATGTTTCGGCCCAGAGTAACTAGTGTACTTGACAAGGTAGTCGGGAGGGGGGGGGGGGGGGTAGAAGGGATGCAGGGCTAATAATTAGCCCCCAAACGCTATTAGAAAAGGCCGCGTATTGTGTAAAATCTATTCTTTCTTGTGGCAGAGGTGCCTCTTACGTGGTGCAGTCCCCGTCGGCCCGGGGGTGGATACCGTGATCGCCGGTGGCGGCGCTGGTGGTCCACCTGGCGGCCCGCCTGGTGGTCCGCCTGGTGGTCCGCCTGGTGGTCCGCCTGATGGACCACCTGGTGGTCCACCTGGTGGTCCGCCTGGTGGTCCACCCGCTGGTGGCGGCAGTGTCCTCGCTGTCGGCTTCTGCCTGGTCGTTTGGTCTCCGCGCACGATGACAACCTCCTGGGGAGCCGGTGGTGCTCCACCTCCTCCACCGCCACCTCCTCCTCCGCTGCCACCGCCGTCATCGGCCACGACAGGTGCATCGTCGTCCACTTCGCTCACTGCGGGCAGCGACACAGGCGACTCTCAGCTCTGCAGTCTCTTTTAATGGCTTTAATCATAGAGTTTCTTACTATTAAATAGAGGGAAAGCTGGCGTCGCTGCTCTTCAGCCGCCATGGACGCTCAAAGCATCATGGGCCGGTGAGCTACTTGTTGCGAGATAGTCGTAGTTTTTCAGGAACACGGAGTGTCATTACTAAGATGTTTAATTCTAAAAACGCTGTTTGTATGTGCGCAGACGACTTTCGCGCGAACGCAGTGTGCAAAAGCCATAGTAGCAAAACCGCCACAGCACACAACGCCAATAAAAGGTTTCTTTTTTCGAAATGCCATTAAAAAACCTCTTAAAGTATCTAAGCAACAACATTTTTTATGTAAATATATTTACTTTTAAAAGTGCGCCTGCTAATTACGAAATATTAGTTTTTGTAGTGTTCATATCTTAGCCAATAGGAAAGCTATCCACCTGTTTGGGCAACTTTTCATTTACATGTTTTTCTTCTCGTTTGTTGCAATTTAGAGACAGGATATTGAATGTTAGGACATTCTTGATTATCGAACAGCTTTATTTTTCTATTATTTTTTGGCCAAAAGTTGTAGTTCTGCAGTGGGTAGCTCACCGCCCCATGATGCTTTGAGCACCCATGGTGGCTGAAGTGGTCTCGAGGGGTCTCCATGCAAACTCCCATAGACGGGTCGCCAGCTTTCCCTCTAGGTAATAGTATGTAATAGTAAGAAACTCTATGGCTTTAATGGCTCATACTGTCGTCTGTTAACAAAGCGTGTCACACGCGTTTAACTCGGGAACTAAAAAAGACAGAAGAAAACCAATGTTTGCTTCAGATAGAGGAGGAAAAATGAACCTAGAAGCCACGTTTGATGACTGTATATTAATTAGTTAATTAATTATAGGCAAAAATGTCGGAATCGCGTCGAAGTAGCGCGGACGTCGATATAGCCACGGGAACGATGTGACGTCACATCCACCGGAAGTCGTCACGGCATAGTGAAAAATTGTCCTAGAGTGGTCGGAAAAACATCGGATTTGTGTCAAATTAGATCGAAAAATGTGTAATCAAGCGTAATTAACACTTAAGATCCCCGAAAGATGTATAATTTGGATATCGATATAGCGACGGGAACGGTGTGACACCACATCCACCGGAAGTGGTCACGGCATAGTGTCCTCGGCTTTCGCCTACCAACACTTGAGTTGCCGAAGTGGCCTCGAAATTTTTTTTTTATTTCTGAGCGTGTTACCGATTATCTATTGACTCGACGCGGCAACAACACAGATGATGAAGTTGAATCTCGCTAATCCGAACTCGCGTGATTCGATCTCCCGGTTTACTTGAACAGAAGCTTAGGTGCTGCTCAACGTCACAACTATTACCATGGTTTCCTTTCATCGAACAACGCATAATTCGAATCACTTTTCAGTCCTTCTTCATGCCGTAGTTATTAAGATTTGGCTGGAGTGTAGATGCATTTGAGTTATAGAGGCAAGAACAAGCAGACGGCACAAGAAAGGTGTTTTGGAATCTTTGCACATATTGGACATATATCACGCGTGCTTCAAGGTCAGCCGTAAACAACTTGGTGAGGTTATTCGAACAATAATATTAATGCGAAAGCATTTCTTGTCTCATGAGTAGCGTGTACAGGACCTGTCGGAAGAGGGCGTCGGCAAAGCGTGTCCGCACGAAAATGAACATTCGGAAAAGAAATTCGCAGTCATTGCGGTTCGAACCCACGCCCTCCGTGTTCCAGGCGGGCTTGCAACGCATACAACACGAAGGGTCGTCGATTCAGGCGTGTTAGAGAGGCACGAAGTGAACGCATTGTGGTGTGTACGACGGTAAAGTGTGTTGAGGATGTATGTGCTGTTGCTACACACCGATCACTTTCAAAAATCAGCGGCTGCGATACCTTAATTTTAATTTTCAATAATTTCTATATATAGCTTACCAAAGTTGATGAGTCTGGCTTGTTGCATGTTTTATTCTTTTCTCAGCATGACAGTCAAAATTTCCTTCGTTCCATGGCGTTGCTGCAGCCTAAAACTACTACACCTTAAACTCGAATTTCCGAACCCTGGTTCATTCCATACTTTGGCACTCAGTACCAACTGCAATCATTAAAACACCTCTAAATCGGCAAAACAGTTTGAAATAAACTTTTCAGAATTGTAAAATGAGAAGTAACATTGCAACAATAAATCGTCAGGCCGGTCTCTATTTCCTGGTACCTTTTTCTACATAGTGTCGTATTTATTTTGTTACAGTACTCTGCAACATACCCAACAACTCTGGATAAAAGCATTTTTTGAGCAGGAACCCAGTTATGAACGCAATTTTTTCATATAATTTAAGATTGCACAATAACAATCAACATATCCGCAAACCACCCAATGGCAGTCATGAATTTTTTTTTCTGTTAACATTTTTGCTGTCGTCAAAAGCGTTTCCAATTGGTTTTCTATGGCAGTCTTAACTGTTCGATGCGATCGATGAAAACACTCTAAAAGAAATATTTGTTACCTATCAGAATAATGAACCATTACCTGCAATATTTCCATGACAGTGTCTCACAATTTTTCAAATTTTCAAAGTTTTTGCCCGGGAATGTTCGACATGGCAACTTTCATCCCTCGAGACTGTCCCGTATTTTGGTAAATAAAGAACTGAATTCAATGAAAGCAGCTTTTTTGCCGATAAAACGCGGTTCTCTATTAGCATAGGCGGAATTGAATTTGTCCCAGTGTCTCTTTAAAGGGAAACTGCATAAGTTTTTGAAATCAACAAGCTTATAAGAGGGTCGAATGTGTGAAACTTGCTGGTACAGCATGTGAAGTCTTTTTGGGCTGGAATCACCGATTAAAATCCGGACACCATTCAAGCTTCTCCGCAGCGCAAAACGCCAAGTGGGGGGGGGGGTATGATGACGTCATTGAAGGCATCGGTACATTTCCAACTCACAAACGCCTGCTTTGAAGAAAAAAAACCAACGCCACCGAAGGGAAACCCTGCCGAGAGTTGTTTGGCAGCGTCCAACGAGTCTGGGCAGAGTGTGGCTGACGATAGTGGTAATTTGAAATCATACCTTCTGTGACGTCACACTGAATTTCCCTGCACTCCTCGGGTGCATTGAAGAGAAGTGCAAAATTCAATCGTCGATTACATCACTGCTTTAAATGCTAGTGCAAAAACACTTGGCATGCTTTACCTACAGCCTATATATATTTTAATCCTTGAATATCGCGAAATTCTCATAAAAGTGCTGCAGTTGCCCTTTAAGCGCTGGATATCAAGCACCTTTACGCTACCTGCTCGCTTAACCAGTTCCAATGCGGGTGCTGTGCAGGAATGCACATCTTTGAAGCTACCCGTGTAGCAAGTGCAACGAGTGCTCACTTTGAATGGCGCCGATCACGAAGAAGGCAACCACTCCGAGAACCCCGAGGAGGATCAAGCACATGACCAGCCCCGTGATGTCGCTGCTGCTTCCGCCGCCGCTGCAACGGAAACAAGTGCGCAGCTGCGCCCATGAATCCGCCTTTTTCACAAGATGTCGCGCCCTCTGGAGGATGGAGAAAATACTTATGCTGCCGGTTTAAAACAAACACGTGGGAGACGCAGCCGTGATACCGTTCATCGAGGTGTCAACTGCGTCTGCAAAGTGGCAGGTGTATGCTTGACACCTGCCACCATCTATCGCATGTTCCTGTCACTAACAAGAACTGCGCATGCGCAGTAGCAGCTGGCGGACTGTATTTAACGGTTTTCAGCCAGTGTAGCTGGAGAAGGGGAGGCGCGCATGCGCAGAGCAGCCGCGTGAGAGAGACGGATCGTCTGTCGGACTACGAAATGAGGCAAAGCAAGATGATTATTCACAAAGAGAAGCATAAAGTAGGGCTTGATTTGATTATACGGCCTGCAACTTTTCATTTTGGGGAAGGGAGATGGAAAAAAAGAAAGCTGTGTCAGGCAGGAAAATCGAAAGTTTTGGCATATCGTCACAGGTTGCGTTTCGCTCGGTCACCTCGACAACCGGTTACGCCGACCACTACGACGCAAAAGCCAGGAACGGGAGCCTAAGAGCTATACTCTAAAGGGCCTGAGCCAGCATTGCACACTCAGATGAAAGCCGCATGCACGTTTGGCTTCGTGAGTCGATATTGTAGGCCCGAAGCTACAGTTTAAAAATAAAGTGGCGACGTTTGGCGCAGTACTTACCCATCTATAGCTGTGGTTAAAGAAAAGAAATTCACAGATTATCAATGCGATTCATGCGAAAAAGTATGCGCCAGCACGTGTAATGTCGTTTGCGCATGTTCTCCAAGCACCGCATAATTTCCGGGACCCACGCACTTGGCGCTGGAGGTCACTGTCTTGCTCTTACTTCCCCCTCACTCCAGATTGTTTACCCTCTCAAATCTCCACTTTACTTACCACTATCTCCCCCACCTTGTCCAGTGTGCCCCGACAGCGATTTTCTTCTCTCCGCCTTCCCTTTCCATCCCCTCTCGGCTTCTCTGACTGGCCGCAGCGCCTTCTCTCCACTCTCCCCACTCTCCTCTCCAACTTGCACCGAGCGGCTTCACACTAAACCAGACGGGCAGATTTCACAAGATGACAGTTAATAGTGTTCTCTTTTACTGGTTGCCTCATATTTACGCAGGAAGGAAACAATTTTTTTTTTTACTTAATCTCTAGAGAGATGCGGCCAAGGCGTGCATCGTGTCATCTTGCGAGAGAAATCCGTTTAATTGGCCCATTTTCGTTTAGCGGCATAGAATAAGTGAGAAAATGGAACAAGGAATGAAACAGACGCTCTTAAGACTACCGGCAGCCAACGTTTGAGCAGTCAGTGTAAACAGTGGAATCAGAACAAAGAGATCTTAGCCTCGCGGGCGGGCTTCAATTCGGAGGCCTGTATGCACGCTTAGCACACCATTGCCGTTACCGGAGCAACAGGAACCTACGCGCCGTCAGTGCGCGTGCGTAGATCGCCTTGGTGGCGACAGATGGCGCCACTCACCCGGAATCTGTGCATACCCTTATGCATCGCGACCAATCAGCGCATGCGCACTGGCGGTGCGCGGGCTCTCGGTAGTCCGGCAACGGTAACGGTAACACGGTATGCTAAAAGATGCCTATTAACCCTTCCTACTTCACACAACCACATGCGGCCTTGTGTAAGCCCCGTACAATAAAGAGGTCAATCCTCTTCATCAGCATAAATAGTTAAACATAGCTAAGCTGCTTCTCTGTTGCGTAGCACCGATTTTAACTGTTTTTCCATGTAAATATTGCAATAAAGGTTGATCGTTAAGAGCAACAGCGTGTTTGCGAGTTGCCTGCCTTTTCGGCAAATTAGTTCTGCACTGCATCTTCGAACTGAGTGCGAAAACACCATAGTGGTCTGGGTTCGAGTGAAAACGTGACCGCATACTTACCCTGCGACTCAAGGACTGAAATAAAGAAAGTTATGAGTGTCTTAGTCAACCTTTCACTGATTGTTCAAGCCTCCTGCCTTAGCTGTTGGGGTCACGTTGGACTAACATTTCCCCTGTAGTACGCACTATCCACATTTATACGGCGGGCTCATACCGACGAGCCAACACTTGGGACCGTGTTGCCACAAAACGATGCACTCAGTTTCTTTCAGCAACAATCACGCGCTACATATAAATATTAATTGGTTTAAATACTGGAGTTCTCGTAATAAAGCGCTATAGTCGAATACAGGTCAAGTAAACATCGGCTTTTAGTCGTCGAAGGACCCCAGCTCAGCCAATACCTTGGGCCGATTCTCTTGAATCTGCTCATGTGCCAATGCAGGGAGTGGCATGAAAGGTTTGGCTTGATTTGGTGTATGGGGTTTAACGTCCCAAAGCGACACAGGCTATGAGAGACGCCATAGTGAGGGACTCCTGAAATTTCGACCACCTTGGGTTGTTTAACGTGCACTGACATCGCACAGTACACGAAAGGGTACATGAAAGGTATAGTCTCCTCCCTGCATTGTTGTAGATAGTAGCCTACATGCTTTGTCACGCTGTTCCCTGCATTGTCACGCTCAGGCTCACGAGGACCGGCAGACGAGGGTGTCCTTTGACGGGGAGAAGCCGTTCTTTTCTTGACTTGTATCGGACTACAGGGTAGCAGTTCTTTATCCTCTATATCAGTAAGCTCAAATTAAAAAGTAAACTTGCTACATCTTTCATGACGTAAACAGGCTCAGATCGCAAAGAACTAAAGTCAACAAACAAAAGAAGTAGCTATCATATAAGGGTACTTATTGAGGGCGCGTTTAGAAATACCGGTAGCTTCTTCTACGGTATACGTATATGCTCTTTGAGGCGATCATCGGAGTTTAATTAACGTCTGCCAGCACCGCAGTGACCGGCGTATAACAATTTTTACACGCTACAACGAGATCCGATAACCACTTGCCAGAGGATTTGTACACTTTTGCGCGCTGTTGCATCAAAAGTCAGCATCACTGCATGGCGTGTTAGATACGGTGTGCGTAAAACCGCCGTCTCGCGAAATCTAGGGCGAGTCGCTTATCAGTGCCCAACTCAGCGGTGCGTTCTGGTCACATTTGTCTCGCACTGAAGCATGGCAAGTTGCGCTTGTTCCGGCTTTAACGCCTACGCCGCCTAGAAATCCAGGTCGATGCTTCCACAAGGAAACATTTTAGGAGATCAGGTTTCACGCCTGTAAACTATTTTCATACGATTTCAGCAGCGCGAACACGGTTAGGAAAAGACAGAAGGCGGACTGGACAGAGCGCTGTCCGCCTTCTGTCTTTTCCTAACCGTGTTCGCGCTGCTGAAATCGTATGGATTCCCACCAACTAGCCCGCCAGATCGTGTTATTTAAACTATTTTCGGAGCACATTTATACGAGCAATAAACGTCTAATAAATGTCTAATACGTCTAATAAACGAACATGTATAAGAAGAGGAGCAACAATTACTACAGTTGCACCTCGTTATAACGAAGTTGAAGGGGCCTGTGGAGTACTTCGTTATAGACGTAGCTTCGTTATAGCCAGTGTTGGCTGAGGTTCCAAGGGGGATAGTCATTCATTCGTTATATTCATTATTTCGTTATAACGAGGTTGGACTAATATTTATACGGTTGTCCCCAAGAAACTTACTGGACGGTCCCTCGATGGCGGAACTCTGGAATCCTGACGCGTACTCGCCCATACCTAGGAGGACAGAGAAATGAGTGAGTCCGATTTTGTGCGCTGGAAAGCAAGAAAAAAATTGGCAGTAGTTTAGCTCTGGTTGAACCTAGAGAATTGTGAAAGCAACGAAGAGAGAAAGAGAGAGAGAGAGAGAGAGAGGCGATGGAGAGCGCGCGGCAGTGGCGGCGGCCCCGGCACGCTAGCTATGCGCCGCTACTGCGCATGCGCAACTGGCGAGCGCGGCGGCGGCACCTCTGAGTCACCCGCGCAGCGACGGCGGTGACGCGCCAGCTGTGCGCCGTGTGACGTCACTGCTCCTAGCGCATGCGCAGTATGGCCTTTCCAGAGCTCCGCGAAATGGCTCGGCGAATCGCGTAGTGTTGCTTTCGCAACAAAAAAACATTTCCGAGCTCAAAGAAGTTCCGCAATGGAGACAAGCGGTGCGATTTATAGCGTGTTCGCCATTTCGTTGCAGCCGAAAAATTACGGAGTGCACTGACGATACAGCAACTAAGCGGTAGTGAAAACATATACTTGAATAAATTTGCTAGCCTACATTTGTTACTGGTTACCTTAGTGACTTATCTCCACAGCTCTTCGAAATATCATAATGAGTAGCATGACTGTCGATCGCCATCGCTGACTTCATTGCGATAATAGCCTGTGGTGCGACAACGCTTTCCACCTCATAAGTTTCGTAATAGGTTCCGTAAAATGGGTGTTCATATTTAAATAATCCACATGACGATGGCAGTGCCTCCTTACCCCGTCATGCTTTTTATCTCCGGCAATTTCGATGTTATGTCAATCGAGAAGCTTCTACAGCCCCACCCAAAAAGTAACTATATACTGTACTCGTATCTTTTTGGGTGCGTATCCCGCAAAGGCAGAAGTACCAGCATGGTGGGCAGTAGCAGGTCACGAAATATGCATAGCTGGAACCGACATCAAAGCGGCCGTCATCTTTGGATCAAGGAAGCGTTGCGAAAGCTAGCCACAGTACCCATAGCTGGCATCCGTGACGTCACGTCAAATGACGTGCCGTGACTTGCGCCAACACAGCAGCGACCTGGATTGAGCGATCTATAGCTGTCGTCCATGAAGCAGTACACTTGCTGGGGTGAACGAACTTTCATCCGCTATCCCGCACCAAGCGTGAACGAATCCCTTACCTGTGGTTTACGTTCACCAGCGGTGACACCCGCGATGATGGCGACCTCGGTAGCTGGCTGGTCCTCACCTAACGTCGACTGTCCAGCGACGCTCTTCCGAGAGCTCGAGCAGTCCGCAGTACCGCTGTAGGGATAGGCACAGGTAGACACGGGAGCTCCAGACGGAAGGTCGTCAGCAGCAGGCAAGGCACAGCCGACTTGAACGCTCGCAACGAGATGCCTGCGCGAGACAAACTTCAGCTTCCTTCACTTCTCACCTATCCCCATAACGGCTCCAGCGCTGCGTCATTGAAATGACTGATATTGGGCTTCAAATTAAAACACGGGAGGGGAAAAGCTTAAGGTAGAAATATTAATGCATATATACGAATTAAATATTAAAATTTGTTCATAAAAACTGGACCTTTCAATAAATATCAAATTTTTCTTACCGAACCGATTGTCACGTAATGGTGACGGCAGACCATCGTGCAGGAAAGCAGCGAAAATGGCTTCCGAACGAAACTTTTCATCAGGCTAACTTGAGCCCAAAAAACTCGGCGGCGGAGTAGCAACAAGCGCGTTCGTCGGCGGTCGTCTAACAGAATGTCCGCAGCTCTCGGCCGTGCTCGATTTAAAGCTGATAGCGAACTTTCGAGATACGGCGTGAAAAGTTACTACAACAGTTTGGAACAACCCACAATCGGTTCCGCCCGGATGCGATCAATCGATAAATCTGGTCGCGTCTTGCATCACAAACAAAGCGATAAAGCCGCGCGTCGGCATGCATGTTTGAAGAATGAATGAACAAACAGTACAAAATTTCGCGACACAATTATACTGACGAGATTTTTTTTAATACAGTGTTGATTGCCTCAGGGCATAAAACAGTATGTAATGATAGATGTGGATGCCTAAATAAATGAGTAAAGGTTTGTTGATCTAATGAAATCGAGCAGTGAACGATGATGAGGTCCTTGTGTCCAAGCGGCGTATGAAGCACTATTGTCGGGCGAAAGACCTGCTGCCGCCAGTTGCCGAATTCTTGTCGGCTTCAACGCCGGGCAAACCCACAGCAGGTGGTGAATGTCGGCTTCAAGATTTCGGTTCTTGCAGACTGGACACCCGGGGCGGGGATATACAGCTTCGAATTGTGGCCACTTTCGTGTAACGGCTGGAGTAAGGGCATGCAACCCCGAACCGGATCCTCCGAAGCGCAACCCCCTCTGCAAGGGTAAGACCACGGGGGAGGGTTACCGCACACGGAGGGATTAGAGCACGTGTGCGGCGCCGGAGGTGTTCCTTTTTTGTTAAAAGGAGGGTGGTGTCATCCAGTGTTAGGACTCGAGGCGATGACGGAGTTGGGGTCACAAGATGGGTCGCAGAATCTGCACGGCTTTGGGAACCCAGGAGGTCTCGTGGGACCCACTCAATTGGGATTGGCTGCGGGATGCGTGCCGCGAGACGATGGATGTCCTAACAAATGCCTGGGGTGCGACTGACGCGTCGTAGTAGGCGTATGTCGTGAAGGGCGTCGGTGCGGATGACAATGCGAGCCGCAGGTAGTAGGGGAACGGCGGCCACTGAGCAAAGTGCCTCTTGAACGGCAAGCATCTCCGCACAGAAGGAGGAAGGAGGTTCTGGGAAGTGAAACCTGGACGTTTTGTTCAGGGCAGGATTGCAAGGGTACTAAATTGCAGTAGTGGTTTCGCAAGGATGCCTGCGTCAACGTATAAAACGATGGAGCCATGCGGCAGATGGGCGTCTTCTTGTGTAATTCGTTCGCGAAACGACGCCGCCGCGAGGGTAGATGATGGCCGACGTAGATCAGTTGGTTTGTTATCGCTTAGCTGCACAATATGCCGGGGAGGGAGAACTGGAGGAGACGGCTGTAGAATGGAGTGCGAGGAAGCATAAGCCATGAGTGCACACGTTGCGTGTGTAAGATTAGACTTAAGCCGGCGAGCATCACGTCTTTGCTGCACCAGCTCATCTAGAGTATTCAGCTGCGCATGTTCTTGGAGCACCACGATCGGGGTGATGCGGGGAAGGCAAGTGATGACCCTCATTGCCTCTCGATTAACGGATTCAAGACGATCCCACTGAGCCCTCGTCAAATGCTGAAATTGGGCTTGGTACACGAGGCGCGGTTGCACAACCGCCCGCACCAACTGCCTTGCAACATGAGAGCGGGCGCCGCCTGTTTTAGGAGCAATGCGTCTAATCAGACCTAACGCCTGAATCACTTGCTTTTTAGCTCGAGGAAGCCAAGCAGTCCCTGTCCTGACTCGTGTATTGTCAAGCCCAATATTTTGAAGGTCGAACTTTCTTGAAGTGGAGTTCCGGATAGATGGAGACGAACTGGTGTCGCAGCGATTTTATGGCATCCTCAGCGGTTGGCAACAGACACATACGTAGTTTTGCTCACTGAAAGCTGAAGACCAATTGAAGAGGCATAAGTGGACGTAATATCTAGGGCTGATTTTAGGGCGGAGGCTTGAGTCAACAGGCCGTTGTGGGTGCTCCACACAGTGATGTCATCATCGTACAATAAAAACTTAATATCAGTCATATCATGTAAACGCCAAGCAAGGGGGATAAAAGTAATATTATATAATGTGGGTGATAATACCGATCCCTGGGGTACGCCGCGAAGAGGCACAAAGGATCCGACGGCCTCACCACTGAGGCGTATGGCAAAGTGTCGGCCTTCTAGGTAGGATTTTACAAAATTTCTCACTCTAACGGGGAAATGCAGCATGTCAAGCGATTTCAGGATAGCAGCATGACTGATATTGTTGTACGCCTTTTCAACGTCCATGGCCAGTACGGTACGTACACTGTGGCTGCGAGTTGCGGCTAGAACTGATGACGCCAAGACAGCCAATCCATCTTCTGTACCTATGGACGTCCGAAAGCCGATTTGGGCGGGGTGATAGAAACCGTGGTGCTCAAGTCACCACGACAGTCGTCTGGCAAGCACTTTTTCGGTGAGCTTGCACAAAGTGGGCGTAAGCGAAATAGGCCGGAAATTACCAAGGTCTGTCGGCGGCTTTCCCGGCTTTGGGATGGGGATCACAATAGCCGATTTCCAAGTTTCTGGTACGACGCCTTCTATCCATACCTTGTTGGCGGTGGCGAGGAGTTGAGGGAGTATAGATGCGTGGTCACGAGTACTAATGTCGATGACAGGACAGCGCCCCCTTAGAGTGCTCTATAATTCACGTTTAGCCCCACCGCGGTGGCTCAGTGATTATGGCGCTCGGCTGCTGACCCGAAAGACGATTGGGGCCGATTAGAATGGGCACAGTAAAATATCATGGAAGGTAACATGTCAGGAATTGATACATTACTATTCATCCTCCTCCTCATCATCATCATCTTTAGCCAGACTTCGCCCACTGCAGGGCAAAGGCTTCTTTTATCCAAGCAGAGGGCTGAGTCGGGCTGGTTGGTTCATGTTGAATTGTACGACTAAACAGCGCTGACGGACGGGACGGAAGAAGACGAGACAGACACGTGCGCTTCTTTTATGTATCTCCATCTAACCCTGTCCTTTACCATCTGCGGCCACCCTATCCTTCCAAACTTCTCAATCTCATTCGTTCTGCCGCCCCCTGCTACGCTTGCCTTCTCTTGGAATCCACTCCCTTACCCCTAAGGACGAGCGGTAATCTTGCCTTCGCATTACATGCCCTGCCCAAGCCAATTTCTTCCTCCAAACACCGCCCCCCACACACCACTCGATAAGAAAGGAGTGCTACTAATTGCGTATCTCGTGCCGTCATGTCTCTCAGAGAACAGTATAATACCAGCTGCTGTATACAGGGTGTTTCACCTAAGACTTCACAAGATTTTTAAAAGTAGACTTTGAGTTAGAAGACCACGTTTTTTGGCATATCATTGTCAGCGGTATAGTACGTCAGAATACAGCTAAGACGAGCTATGAGGAAGGCTAAATAATATTGAATAAGTTAACTTTTAACTATTACTATTATGCTGCTTAGTTATATACAGGCGTGTAGCCCACCGCAAGTCGTTACCAGTTTTTAAAATTTCAAAATCGCGTTTACCCTCGCAGCTGTGGCCCATCAAATTTTGGCTACATCGCGTCAAAACACATGCGCTTTCGAGGAGCCTGCAGGCAAGCACTCGTCGAAATAGCCAAAATTTGTTAGGCCACTGCGCCGAGAGTAACAGCAATTTCTAAATTATAGAAGCTTGTACGAATGTTATTTACGGTTGGCTACACGGCTTGGGAACAGTTGGGGAGAAGAGTTAATGGAGAATACCTAAGTAATTTGCGATTCGTTGATGACGTTGCCTTGCTAAGTCACTCAGGACATGAACTGCAAAGCATGATCAATGAATTAGACAGGCAGAGCAGAACGGTGGGGCTAAAAGTTAACATGGAGAAAACCAAAGTAATGTTCAACAGCCTAGCAAGGGAACAGCAGTTCGCAGTTGGTAGCCAGGTGCTGGAAGTAGTAAGAGAATATGTCTATTTAGGGCAGGTAGTGACAGCTGATCCAGATCATGAGAGGGAAATAACTAGAAGAATAAGAATGGGGTGGAGCGCATATGGCAGGTTATCTCAGATCATGAATGGCAGCTTACCAATATCCCTCAAGAGAAAAGTATACAACAGGTGTATCTTACCGGTACTCACCTATGGGGCAGAAACGTGGAGGCTAACAAAGAGGGTTCAACTTAAGTTAAGGACAACGCAGCCAGCTATGGAAAGAAAAATTATAGGTGTAACGTTATAGTAACGTTAAGAGATCGGAAGCGGGCGGAGTGGGTGAGAGAACAAACGCGCGTTAATGATATCCTAGTTGAAATCAAGAGGAAGAAGTGGGCTTGGGCAGGGCATGTAATGCGAAGGCAAGATAACCGATGGTCCTTAAGGGTAACGGAGTGGATTCCAAGAGAAGGCAAACGTAGCAGGGGGCGGCAGAAAATTAGGTGGGCGGATGAGATTAAGAAATTTGCGGGAATATGGTGGCCGCGGCTGGCGAAGGACAGGGTTAATTGGAGAGACAAGGTGATGATGAGATGACACGGCTGTCAGTAATTAAGGAGCCTAACAGTAATACTCACAGAAGTTAAATATTCAGTATTAGTTAGCCAGCCTGCTAGTTACCACGTCTTAGCCGTATTCCGATGTACCACACCACTGACAATGCTATGCCGAAAAAAAGCGTTCTTCTAACTAAAAAAATTACCGAAGGCACTTTGGAAATTCTAAAGTGTGCTTGGCGAAAGCCTTATGGACAACCCACTGCCGCTTCCCCGAACCGCTTGGCGCGGAATCACTGGGCCGCTTCGGAGCCATGCTTCTCACTCGACTGCAACGAGACGTCTGGCGAAGGAGCGGCTGTGCAGCTGCCACCGCCGACGCGTGCGCGCTCGTTCTACCGATACTGTGTGACGTCACGGTTGCTATGCACAGTTGCGCCCCCCACGCGCGCACCGGTAACTAAGGAGGGGCGGAGGTAGCGCCGCTGCGCGGAGGAGAGGCCAGAGTTGGCACGATTCCAGCCTACGGACGGACACCGCGAGAATGAGCCATTAAAGGCTTTCGCCTTAAAAAAACCTGTTTTAAAAAACTGTAAAAAATTGGCAGGGGCTTAGCTTTGGTTAAGCCTGGTAGGTTGCGAAAGCGCGCAGCGCCTCCAACTGAAGGAACGCAGTGCGCCGCGTCCACAGGTCACGCGTGGCTGCCGGCTTTTTGAGGAAAGGAAATGGCAGAGTAATTCTCTGTCATCTCGGTGGACACTCTAATCGCACCGTAAGGGAAGGGAGGAACGCCACCACCCGTTCGGTGGTGGTGGTGGTGGTGAAAAACTTTAATCAAAGAGAGCTTGAGGGTAAAAAAAAAACATCTCTGCCTCTCCCGTAACCGAGAGTAGAGTAAGCATGAAATGTTTACGGGCCTAATCTCATCTCGGTGGACACCCGAACCGCACCGTACAGGAAGGGAGGAACGCCACCACCCGTTCAGTGAGATGCCTTGCCATTTGAACGCAAGGTTTTTTGAGGAAAGGAAATGGCGCAGTAATTCTCTGCCATCTCGGTGGACACCCGAACCGCACCGTAAAGGAAGGGAGGAACGCCGCCACCCGTTCGGCGCGATGCCTTGCCCTTTGAACGCAGCGCTTCTCCCCCGGGCCCCTGTGCGCCTGCGCGGCTTTGCTTCGATGCGCGAAGCCCCTAAGAGATCACGTATGACAACGAAGTGTATCGTGGCATTTATGTGATTTTTGCACGCGTTATTAGAAATCGGAAATTATAATTCCGTGCATTATCAAACTCACAGCGCGACTGATATCTTGATAAACATGAGAAGGCACTGGCAGCAGTTATTTTTTGTGACTCGTTTGGAGACCAACCGGCGCTTGCATGCCGGTCGCGTAGGAGGGCTTAGAGAGTCTCGTTAAATCTCGTTGTCTCGTACGGTGCCCGGATGTTCTGGTGTGGTGGCCACCCACTTTGTTTGTTTGCACTGTTGAATAAACTTCCCTTTTATTCAGAGCCCGGATGAGCGGATTTCAGTTTGCACTGGCGTCACTTGTGGCGTTGTTTGTTTGCACTGTTGAATAAACTTCCCTTTTATTCAGAGCCCGGATGAGCGGATTTCAGTGCCCGGATGATGGCTCTCGGTCTCGGCGTGACGTCACCACACTGCCGACAACGGGAGCTAAAAGCATTTCATGCTTAAAAAGCCCTGCTGCATGGTCGGTATCCTTAGTCCGGGACACCGCATGACGAGGCCCCGTCTCGCGCCCGCTTGACCAGAGCCCTTTGGGACTCCAGTGTGGAGCAGTTGAGGAGGGCAGTCTCCAACTTCAATAACACAGTGGAACTGTAGAGGCTTTAAGGACCGCACTAAGCGGGCCAATTTCCGCCTCTACCTTGAAACTTTCGAGTCCTTACCAGCCGTGGTTGCCCTCCAAGAGCCAGGCCTGGGCGCCACAATTTCAAATTACACGACGTTCCAACAGGATCCCGCGTCTTGTCTTCTCGTTCACAAAGACTACACAGCCAACCTAGTGGATCTCGACCTCCAACTAGAGTACTCTTATGTAATGGTGACCCTCCTACCAGTCCGCCGCAGGGACCCACCGTTGCATATACTCAACGTGTACTGCTCTCCCAAACTAAAGCGAGTGACTTTTGCGGACCTCTTTAGCCGCGCGCTAAGAGTAGCGGGCCGCGATCCCCTGCTGATTGTGGGTGACTTTAACGCTCCCAGTCAGCAGTGGGGGTATCGCAAGGAGGAGTCGCGCGGGCGTAAGCTGGCGGAGCTTGCGTCCACGTTGGGCCTCACCCTCCACACGGACCCTGTCCACCCAACCCGGCTAGGAAATTCCGTGACACGGGATACGTGTCCGGACTTAACCTTCACTCGCAACATACGACACGCAGACTGGCTCAACACCGAGGAGACCCTCGGTAGCGACCACTACATCATTAACACTACACTACGCACACGCCCCCTCAAGCGTCCCAGAACACAAGCCCATATCCCAGATTGGACGAAATTCAGGCAAAATTTTAACTCACTTGATAATACACCCATTTCCGCGCAAGGCTACACAGCATGGTCCCAACAGCTGCTGGCACACCTTTCCTCGCATGAAACACACATCCAGCTCTCAGAGGCGGTCACGGACGTGGATAACCACCTTCTACACCTCTGGGAAGCCCGTCGCAGCCTCGTCCGCCGTTGGCGACGCCAGAAACACAATAGAAAGCTTAAAGCTCGAATTGCCGAGCTTACCCAGAAAGCGGCAGAGTACGCGGCCCAACTCGCCGACTCCAACTGGGTAGATAGATGCAACACGGCCGCGCGACAAATGTCCAGCCGAAACACGTGGCGTCTCTTTCGAGCCCTAATCGACCCAACACAAACACGAACCGAAACACAAAAACATTTGCACCGAGCCCTGCACGCTTTTTCTGGCAACACGACTCAACTGGCACAGAAACTTCGGGACCAGTATCTGTGTACAGCCCAAGACCCCCGTGGATCTGCGTACTCTTATGCAGGCAGAGAGAACACGGAGCTGGATCAACCTTTCCAGCTCCATGATCTGCGGGCGACTCTCGCCAAAATGAAACGGGGCACTGCGCCAGGACGGGATAAGGTCACCGTCAAGCTTTTGACGAACCTGCCCGACTTGGCATACCAGTCCCTCCTGGAATACGTCAATGCGATTTGGCGCGGGGACACCCCCCTGCCAATCGAATGGAAAACGGCTTTGGTCACTTTTATTCCTAAAGCTGGCAAACCAATTGACACAGATAACCTCCGCCCCATCTCTCTCACCTCATGTGTGGGCAAACTAATGGAGACGATGGTGCGGGATCGGTTATCTACATATCTTGAACACAAACAAGTCTTTGCGAGCACCATGTTCGGATTCCGCCCACACAGATCCGCACAGGATGTCCTCCTGCAACTCAATCGGGAAGTCCTTGACCCCGTCGAATGCCCCCATAATGACCGGGTAGTACTCGCCTTGGTTCTTAAAGGGGCATTTGACAATGTAACACATGAGATCATACTCACTAACCTAAGTCACACCGACTGTGGCCTCAATACATTCCAATACATAAGCTAATTTTTAATAGATCGTCAATCCTACATTCGAATTCAAGATAGAGACCATGGTCCTTACCTACTTGGCACGCGGGGAACCCCTCAAGGCGCGGTACTTTCCCCGCTGCTCTTCAATCTGGCCATGATGCACCTGCCGGCCCAGCTGAGTGGTGTCGCCGGCGTGCAGCACGCCCTGTACGCCGATGACATCACTCTGTGGGCCACGCAGGGCAGCACAGGAGACATTGAAACCAGCCTGCAAACAGCGGCGACGATAGTAGACCGCTACGCCCGCCGCTGCGGTCTTCAATGTTCCCCTCAAAAATCGGAATTTGTGCACCTCCGCCCCTCACAGAAGTGCACAACTAAAATATCTATCTCTCTTGAGAGTGGTCCCATACGCGAAAGTGATGAGATACGGGTACTTGGACTCTACATCCACAAACACAGGCGGCCAGACACTACATTGGCCAAACTCCGTAAGGTGGGGGACCAGGTGGGCCGCATGGTCCGCCGGGTTTCCAACAAACGCGGAGGGTTACGAAGTAAGGATGCCTTGCGGCTGGCAAACGCCTTCGTAACTAGTCGAATTCTCTATTCGACTCCTTATCTCCACCTACGGAAACAAGAGCAGGACGCCCTTGAGGTCATCCTTCGCAAAATTGTTAAACGTGCCCTTGACCTCCCCATCACTACTTCAAACAGCCGGCTTATGGCTCTTGGGGTGGTGAATACTTTCCGGGAACTCCGGGAGGCGCACCTTACAAACCAGTACACGCGCTTGTCGCTAACAGAGTCGGGTCGCCGCCTTCTTGCTCGACTCCATATCCAACACCCCTCCAATGGAAGACAGGTTTCGCATCCCGGAACTGTGGAGACGTGCCCTCCACGTGCGGCCTCTTCCAGCAAACATGTCACATGAAGACCATAATGGTCGGCGCCTGGCACGAGCGGAAGCGCTAGCCCGATATTATGGCAACAAAACAGGTGTATACTACGTGGACGCCTCCGGCCCTCACCACGGGGGATGGTACACGGCCGCGGTAGTTCACAACAGCAACACAGTTAACGGCCTAACTTTCAGAGCCCGCAGTGCAACACAAGCAGAAGAGGTCGCGATTGCTCTCGCGGCCTCACATTCCAATTCAAAATACATAATCACCGACTCGCGAGGGGCCTGTCGGAACGTCGAACAAGGCAGCACTCCCTTCCTAGCCTATCGAATATACCAAAATTGCATACGGGATACGGACCCCGCACACCGTCACCTCATATGGGCCCCTGCTCATCAGGGGTTGGCAGGAAACGAGGCAGCAGACGCAGCCGCCCGCGCGCTCTCTCACCGGGCTGTTTTCTCCTCCCCGTCCGATCAGGAACCCGATTTTAATCCGGTCTATACATTCAGAGATATTACAACATATTATCAAAATTGTCATCGCCTTTACCCTAGCCCATGTAAAGGCCTGAAGAAGGCGGATGAGCGGCTCCTTCTCCGCCTTCTCACCAATACATTGCTGTGCCCGGCAGCGCTAAAACATTTTGACCCCTCCTTTAGCGGCAGCTGCCCACACTGTAGTGCAGTGTCTTCTGACACTTATCACATGGTGTGGGCCTGCGCCTCCAACCCCGCTATTCCCCCCATCCCCAACCCAACCCGGGAGGACTGGGAGGCGACCCTGTTCGGCTGCCACGACTTACAGGCCCAACAAGCCTTAGTCGGACGCGCCCGGGCGGCGGCAACCGCCACTGGGGTCCCATACTAGGGACCTCCACCTAGTGTTTGTAAGGATCGGTCGCTTACGGGCTGATCTAAACATACCTCCTGCTCATTCGTAATGTTTTCACCACCACCACCCATGCCTCTCGGGTGGGGGTGGGGGAGGGGGGAAGGTGAGGATTCTGAGTACATGCCCACACCATGTGAAAGATATCGCAGATCTCTCCACAGTGCGGGCAGCGACCATCTGTGTTCGGATCGAAGTGTTTTGCTATTGCAGGACAGAGAAGGGTTCCTGTCTGCAGGCGCCGCAGAGTTCGCTCCTCCGCCTTACTCAGCCCCTTGGCGGGTGCCGGGTAGAGACGGTGGCTGTCGCAATAATAAATTAGGATTTCGCGGAACCGCAGAAGCGGTTTATGAGCTTCTGAGCCATGAGAGCTAGGATGAGGAGCCCGGTGTGTGAGCGCTCGGGCGGCCGCATCAGCGGCCTCATTGCCTCGTAGACCCTGGTGGCCAGGAGCCCAGATCACTTTTGTGCGAGTTGGATCGGCGAGAGCGCGTCTTAGAATTTGCGAGGCAAGAGGTGATATTTCGCCTGCAAGATAATGTTCACAGGCCCGGCGAGAGTCTGTGATTACCGTTTTCGATTTTGGATCGGCGGCAGCGAGAGCTATTGCGACTTCCTCCGCTCGTGTTGAATTTGGGGCTCGAAAAGATAGCCCATCGACATTCATTCCCTGGTGGACTACGGCAGCCGTGAAGAATCCCGCGGGCAACGGCCCTGTGATGTCTTGTTGTTGCGACTGAAAGAAAGAGAACTTGTAGAACGCCGCCGGGCTCGCCATTCTGCGGCATAGGCGCGTTCTTTAGCCAACCGCTCTTGCCTTTCTTCATCTCTCTCCTCGGCACGGCGCCGGCGTTTGCGCTCAGCACGTCGCTCCAGCGACGCCTCGCACAACTCCTCAGATATGACTAAGCGGAGCTGTTGTTGTTGTTGTGACTGAGAGAAGGATGAAAAGGTAATTGCACGGGCCTGCTTACTGGCTCGATCCGAGCCACCACCGCTGTCACGTGCAGACAGAGAAGAGTTAAAAGATCAGAGGAAAGAAAAAGGAAAGAAAAGACGCGCGTCGCAGCAACAACTGCGTCCGCCGGAGCGGACGCTGCTCAAGAAACAGATAAGCGGCCGAAGCCGCGCTCGCCGAAGCGAAATCAGATACTCCACCCGCCGAAGCGAGAACTAAGCGGAGCGCGCCTGCGGGTCCCCGTTTATCCTCTCCTAGCGAGCGCCCTCACGCGGCGGGCCGAGGAGGCCGTCACGTGGTAGCCGCCGCGCCGAGCGAAGGAACGACTACGGCCGGAGAGACGAGTTGGGGCCCCTGCGCTCCTCTGATCGTGACGTCACACTGTCACGTGGTCGTGCGCCGCAGCCTCGCCGGAGCGAAGGAACGACCTCCACCGACGGCAGAAAAGTGCTAGCAATATAGCTTTCGCAATAAAATCTTAGGCGAAACACCCTGTATACACACACAATCCGGGGAGAAGCAAGCATCGCACTGGCCATGGATGTAGAGATGATGCAGAAATGAGCCTTCGCTTCAGAGAACATGCGCCATTTATTGCCCCTCCGCTCGACAAAAGTGTTGCGCAACGCGTTTAGCCGGATTCCCCAGCCGGCGCCTCCTCCTGGGTGTGTCAGCCGATGGACCGTCGACAGGAGCGTATCCAGTCACGGAATGCCGAACGCTCTCTTCAGCTGGTCGAGGTTCTCCCATTGCTTCGTGCAGTTGCCACTGAAGTCGGCGAGATGCACGTCCAGATACAGCCATGCGAAGCGGCGGCGAGCGACTCTCTTTACGTAGTCCACCTGCGTTGGCGTTGTTTTAGAAAAAGAGGAGATATGCCACTGAGTTCCGTCACGGAGTTCACACGCCTGTAAAGACAGCAGGTTAGCTAAGCTCATGCGTTTCGTTCAGCCATCTTGCAAAAATAAGCGACGTAAGGTCACTTTGATCCGAGAAGGTTAAGCCAGAACTGATTGCCTTCAAACTGCGTCAGAATCACCCATGCTTGTGTAGATGGGAAGCCCGCGCTGGCCAAACGGGGATGGAAAGGACATTTTGAGCTTGAGCGGGACAATGATCTCAACAATCGATACCTCAGTTTCTCTTGTGTGCGTTTACGCGCGCGCGCGCCTTTGTGTGCATGTGTGCGTGCATGCGTGCGCGCGCGCGTGTGCGTGTGTGTGTGCGAGTGTGTGTGAGTGTGTGTGTATGTGTGTGCGTGCGTGTGTGTGTGTGTGTGCGTGTGCGTGCGTGTGCGTGTGCGTGTGTGTGTGTGTGTGTGTGCGCGCACGCGCGTGTGTGCGGTCACTTCGGATGAGGAAATTTCAGCGCGGGCGCTGTACATTGCTAACGACCAAGTTTTTTTTTGCTAGCTGTGGCGCTAGTGTCTATTTTGTGTCATACCGAGTCGACAGTGTCGCTCGAGCAGTAAAATCGGCAAGACAATGGCACATGCTAAAAATTCTCCTTACCTTCTCCAGCAGAGTTTTCTTTGTGTCCCAAAAGATGCTCAAACCCTCTGCGTGCAGTCCGAAGTTGACGGCAGTTGACACGCCCGAAAGCTCTACGGGTGGAGTGATTGCGCAGGTCTGCAAGGAAGAAAACGGCGCATTTAAATAAGCATCGCTGGAGCAAGGACAAGAGCCCCCCCCCCCCCCCCCCCCCCCATTCCCCCTGGACATATGCTGTGCTGACTAAGCATCCACCCAACCAAGTCAGTCATCTGGTTCCCCGGTCACCTGGAACTGCCAGGAGGAAACGAAGCCGCCCACAGGCATGTCCGAGCTCTTCTATACCGGGCGTCTCCCCCTGATGACCATGAAGGGTGCCGCGACCTAATAGGTTTAGCAGTGTAGGCTGACAATCTCGCGCCACACAGAACAGCCAGAAAGGAGTACCCAACACCACACAAATCCCTCAGTAAGTTAGATGAGAACAAACACCCTTAGGAGACTATAAACCAACACACCCAACACCAGCTAAATTACACCAGTGGTACCCTACACTATACTCTCCGCAGTGTCCACATTGTGGAGAGCTAGCTAACCTCTACCATATGGTGTGGACATGCCAATGTAATCCCTTAGTTGACCCCATTCCCAACCCTTCGGAGGTGCAGTGGGAGACTATTCTGCTCAGCGATGATCCTGACCGTCAGCACTGGCTGGTGGGGAGGGCCAGCGCAGCAGCAGCAGCCAGTGGACTATACCGGACTAGGCGGCCCACCCACATGTTCTGAGAATATTGAAGAAATAAAGATGTTTGTAATAATCATCATCATCATCATCCCTCCGTTTTCCTACGCTCTAAACACGTTTTAACGCGAAAGCCTTTAAGGCCTCATCGTTGTCCACAGAAGGCTGTCACCAGAAGCTTGTCAGCAGAGGTGTCACGCTTTTGACCGGTGTCCACTGTGATATGTGAGACAGTTACTGCGTGATTTCCTTTCCTCAAATACAATTTTCATTTTGTTCATTACGGCCCCTCTTTCTCTTCTTTCACTCCGACTTCCTCCCTTCCTGTACGGTGTGGTTCAGCTGTCCACCGAGATGACAGAGAATTAGTGCGCCATTTCCTTTCCTCAAAAAGCGTTGCGTTCAAAGGGCAAGGCATTGCGCCGAACGGTTGGTGGGTTCCGTGGACTCCCTGGCAGCGCTGAAACACGCTGTCGCGTTCCACTCCTAAAGGCGAAGGTTAAGCGCCATCAACTAGAAGTTAGTGTTTAGTAATTAACCCGTAATTAAACATTAATTAGTAATTTGTCATTACTTAGTGATTAGTCGTTAATTATGTGTGACGTCATCCAGTGGTGACGTCACCAGTGCCATAGAGGCCGTCAAAGTGGTGCGGAAAACGCTTTGGCCTCTACGCACTTTAGACAAAGTGCCCCCTGAATTTTTTAACCTCTAAAGGAGAAACTAGCGCGTAAGGTGTCGTCTATAGCCGGGTACAACTCAAGAAAGAAGCGACAGATGCACCTCAAAGGAGGCCTTGCAACCAATGGCGTCGACCGATTTTCGCAACCCTGTGGTTTATCCGATTAAGCCATTCCCCATTCACCTGCCGCTCCTTAAGACTTCGCACTAACTGGTACAAGGAGATCGGTCAAGGGGGAGAGACGGAGAATCGGTCGACTTTATTGACCGAAGGGGCTTCTCTGAGAGGCATTTGCCGCTTCTTATTGAGTTGTATCCGACTAGAGTTGACTCCCGGGCCCTTTATGGGAAGGGCATGCTGCCCCCCTAAAAGTACGGAATACTTACGGCTGGCAACGGAAACGCCCCTCCACAAAAAAATTCAGGGGGCACTTTGTCTAAAGGCGCGTTCACACTTGCTCAAAAATCCGACGAGTGAAGCGGATTCGCTCGCCGCAAAAACAAGGACCTGTTCTCACTTGTTCACGCGCGGGCGAGGCGGATCCGCCGCGCCGCTGCTGTTTCTCGCTTTTCCCTACCGCGTCGCTGCTAGTGGCATACACAGATAGTGAGAAAAGAGCATAAATTTACGCTGTCTATGTACCATAAGCGTATGCATGCTTACGTACGTTAAACGCAGGCGCATTCTCACATTTAGTTCAGCGTATGCTAGCAGAGACGCAAAAATACTCAGCCTATAGTGGCGCCATCTGGTTGTCATGGCTGGAACCATTACTGCCAACAAACCGAATCTGCTGTTAAGCCTAGAAGCTGCAGAATCGTCAGTCTGAATTAAAAAAACAAAACAAATTTATCATATATACGTTTTCTTGGAGGCAGGGTGAGACGAAGCGAGAGACCTGTGCCGCATTTCTGGCCAGTGAACGCACTGAAAAAGGCAGCAACAACGAGAATTCAATCCGAAGCGGGGGGTCCGGCTTCGAAGGGCGCCGCCATGTTTTATTTATTTTATTTATTTATTTATTTTTATTTAAAACATACTGCAGTCATTGAAGACCAAGCAGGAGGGCAATACAGGTCATAAGTAAACGCAATTCAGCGCCACCATTAGCAAGCAATCACAAAAAAAAAACAAAAAAACAAGCAATCATAAGCAATCAACAGGTCAAAGCAGTCAAAGCAATCAAACGCGCAGCATGCAGTGCAAACACAGAAAAAGAAAGAAAAAGAAATGAATCAGCAAAAAGCGAAGAGTAACATCAACCCAGAGCTTTTCGTACTCGTTCTTCGAAAACATGTACATCATGCGCGGAAAAAACTTCTATTGGGAGTGCATTCCATTGTGAGACAGTGCGCGGAAAAAATGAGTTCTTAAACCTGTTAGTACGCGCAAAGATTGGTTCCAGGTTGTAAAGATGGGTGTGCCGAGTTTGACGACCCTCACGTGGATGAATGAACAATTGCGCGTTGATACCAAGTTGGTGATTGCAGAGCCGATACAGAAACCGCAGCCTGGAAATCTTTCTTCTGCTTTCTAAGGTCAAAATGTTGTTAGCACTCATTAGAGACGATGGAGAATCTAATCTGCGGTATGAATTGAATATGAAACGAACTGCCTTTCTCTGTACCATTTCTAGTTTACGTCTTTTTTCAAGTGAGGGTCCCATACTGCACAGCCATATTCCAGTTGAGGTCTGATAAGGGTATTGTATGCAAGCAGCTTAACATTGGAAGGGGCCGACCTTAATTTGAAACGAAGAAACCCTAGTTTCCTAAGGGCTGATGTACAGATTTTATTAATGTGGCTGGTCCAGTTCAAGTTGTTAGTTATCGTAACACCTAAGTATTTACACTCGTTGACCTGAACTAATGGATATTCGTTGATTTTGTACAAAAACTGAGCCGGAGATTTCTTGTTAGTTACCCGAAGAAGGACAGATTTTTCTCTGTTTAATTCCATAGACCAAAGATTACACCACTGGTTCACAGCATTAAGGTTATTGTTCAAAACGATTTGGTCATTGGTACAACGGATAGTTTTGCATAGGACACAGTCATCTGCAAACAGCCTTATACTAACGGATGCGGTGTCAACTGAGGCAACGATGTCATTAATGTATATGAGGAATAAAATGGGGCCAAGGACACTTCCCTGGGGGACCCCAGAGCCAACCGGTAGAATTCCAGATGAGCAGCCATTGACGTGGACGAACTGTTTTCGGTTATTAAGGTAGGCTTGAATCCATTTCACAATCGGTAGAGGAAGACCAGTGTTCTGGAGCTTTAAGATTAGTTTGCTGTGTGAGACGCGGTCAAACGCTTTACTGAAGTCAAGAAATACCATGTCAATTTGCTCGCCCCTATCAAGTGAGGATGCCACTTCGTGAATGGTAGTTACTAGTTGAGTAACAGTTGAAAGACCTCTCCGAAATCCATGCTGGAAACGCGTTAAAACACTGTGCTTTTCAAGAAATGCGATTATGAAATTGGACAAGACATTTCCGTCGCCGCGCGGCGAAAATGGGTCCAGCCCGATCGTCCAGCCCGAACGGGAACCGTTCACACTTGCCCAAAAATCCGGCGAGCGAAGCGGATTCGGCCGCTTTTGACGCCAAACGCAACGCAACGTGTGTCGTTGCAAAACTCTCGCTGTCGGTAATTGAATTTTCAGCAGTTCGTTTGAAAGCGAGCTGCAATATTCAGTATGCTATGCTTATCTTAAAGATGCCAGGATTGGCCGAGCCGACTTTTCGAGTTAACTGGTGCTTCACCACGATGCTGCATAGTGCAATGGTTGCCTCAGGCTGACCGGCGGTTGCTTTACTTTGTGGAATAGGCTAAACAGCTCACCTGAAAATTGCTAAACCAGCATGCATGTGCCGAGTAAATTTATAAAAAAGCACTTTTAACGCGAACGCATTACTTGGCTATGTCGACGATTCCGTGTCCGCAAAACGTGTCGGCAGAGATTTCTTCGTTCGTGTGAGAGTAGAGCGAAAAAACTGGCAGTGGCTTAGCTCTGGTTAAGCCTGGATATACAAGCGAAAAGCTTCAGTTATGCTTGGTTTGACGTCTTGGCTGTCGTGGTTCGCGCACAATGCACTGGGAGCACCACGATAACGGTGTAGGTAAGCGCGTTATATAGCCCTCCTTCCGCATGCGTAGCAACTGTGGTAAACACGCGGCTGCAACGAAAGGTCAAACGGTGGAGAGGAGGTGCGCGCGCAGTAGTAGCGGTGGTGAGGCGGCGGCGCACATGCGCAGTAGCGTGCGGCTGCGCCGAAAGGTCAGGCGGCAGTTGCGGCGGCGGCGGCCCCTCCGACCACTTGCGCCTCTTCTGTGACGTCACTCGGTTCTGCGCACGCGCAGCTGTGGCTAATTCAGATCACGGAGCATACGCCAGACCCGGTATTGACTAGCCTAGTTAAGCTTTTCGCTTCAAAAAAATTAGGCAGTGGCTCAGCTATATACAAGCGAAAAGCTTCATTTATGCTTGGTTTGACGTCATGACTGTCGCAGTTCGCGAACAATGCACTGGGAGCCCCACGATAACGGTGGAGGCGTTTGGCCGTCCACACACTGCCTGTACGGAGGCGGAGGAGGAGACGGAAATCGGCGCGGTTAAAACTGCCCGAAGGAATGCGGAGAGGAGGGTTGCCGGCTGCGACGGGGCAACACGAGGCTGCAACGAAAGGTCAACGGGGGGCGAGGAGGCGAAGCGCGCAGTTGTAGCGACAGCGAGGAGGCGACGCACATGCGCAGTAGCGCGCGGCTGCGCCGAAAGGTCAGGCGACGGCAGCGGCGATGAGCGACCACCTGCGCGGCGCGTGACATCACTCGGTTTCGCGCATGCGCATAAAGGCTGAGTTGCATGCACGCGAAAACTCACGCGAACGCGACGGCGGCACGCGTCGCGCGAAGCTTCGCGCGAACGGAAATGTATGTGTCGCTTGGCTCGTCGCTCGGATCTGCCGAAATAGAAAATTTCGCCCGTTCGCCCGGAAGTGCATGCGCGATCAGCCAATAGCATGAACGCTCAGCGTACGTCACTGCCGGTCATTTCGCGTGCTTTTTTTTTTTTTGAAGCGTTGCAATGCGATCGCCGCGTATTCGCGCTTCCTACAAAACGACGGCCAACCAAAACTTCAATGAGCGCCTTATTGACACCGTCGAGTGCGAGCAAGTCTTTTGGGACCTGCAGCACAGGTACTATAAACATCGCGGCCATTCTGATGCGGCTTGGCGCCGAGTTGCAGAAGCCGTCGGTGCACCAGTTTTGTAAACAATTTCATTGAGTTAGTTTCATTGACTGCTAACTGCTTCAGTAGGCAGACTGGACATTTACGAAGTGAATGCGCTCATTTATGTTTCATGCATGTGCGCGCTGCCGCGTAGCAGATTTGCCTGACAAGGAAAGCATTGCATGCAGAACTAGAATTATACTATTTCACAGAAATACGGTACAGGCTTTTATCTTGTGGCGGGTTTAACGGCGGCCGGTTTAAATTCTTGCAATTTTTTTACTGTTGTTGCATGTGCGAATACATTTGCGGTGTGCTATGCCAGCAACACTGAGCGCTGTCGCCGTTTCGCGTTGCCGTCGGTTTCGCGCCGTCGCGTGCATGCGTCTTCCCCCTGTACGCGACAGAGCGAACCATGTTCGCCTTCGTCGCGCCGCTTGTCGCGTTGCTCTCTTTTTCGCTTACAGGCGTTCCAGGCTTAACTCATCAGTTCGGCTCACGCGAAGCTTGGCTCTGACGGAGCAGTGAAGCTTTTCGCTTCGAAAGCATTCACTGCGCTTTCGGGACCGAGAGATGGCGGCCGCTATGACGTCGGTGGAAACTATGTAAGGGGGGGGGGGGGGGGGGGGCTATTCACGTGACGTCACGGGCGCCATTTCGTTGTCCAGAGCGTTTACGCTTCAATGTTGCATTCCGGATACGCCCATTAGACGTGCTGACCCTCACCGCGTTCTGCGGACAACAAAATGACTCGACTGGAACAAGGGTGCTTACCGCGTCGATGTTAGTGACACCCTCGGCTGAACATCCGGCCATCAGGAATTTGTATCTGTCCCTTATAAATGTTTTACCCAAGGTGTTGGAGTAGAGCTTTGCCCCCATGAAGAGCGTGAGGCCGACCACGGCGTCCGGCTTCTGGTATTGGAACGATGCTTTTATCAGCTCCGAGTGCCGCGTCTGCGAGGTCAAGGAAAAGGAAGTTAGACTCCAGATGGACGCTATTAAAATCGAGGTGTACAACCATTGCCCGTGACTCTTTGAACCTAGCGTTGCGGACCATTTCCGGGAAAAATATATTTCGAGGCTTCCCTAAACACTATGTGCTTCTGCCACATGGAAAAGGCATAGAAAGGGCACGCATCATCATCATCAACATAGTAGTTATGTACGCTGCAAAACAAAGGCCTTTCAAGCTGACTTGAAATTAAACCCGCGTTACACCAGCCGCTATCAGCCAATGCCAAACTTTCCCCGGTACGCTCGCCGCTTGGAAAGCACTGCGTAGCCCCCCCCCCCCCCCCCCCCCCCTGCTCTAAACACAATACGCCTATTCTCTTTTCACTCGTTTCTATTTAGAGTGCGAGGGAAGTAGCACTGGTTTTCTTTTCACCACAGCCCATGCTCTCGCCATGTGCATTAATTTCAGATATAACTACGCTCGCGTTTCTTCGCCAACGATGTCATCTTCCTGCCCACAGCTCGCTGCACTGCCTTCCACTGAATTTCAAACTTTCTTGTCTAGGCTTCAAATTCCTTCCCTAAAGGAGAGGACTCGTAAGTTAATAATGTCATATACTTTCCTCTTGACTACTGGTAACTGTAATGGTATGGCGGCAGAAGCAGGAGAGTTCGCCCACATTTAGTGCCCAATACCTATATCTTGTGTAGCTTCCTTTGAGAAGGAAATGATTTTTACGCCCCATAACAATGCCAATGCTTGTGCTTCATCTTCAATTTAAAATTAACCTGAAAAGAACCCTGACGCCCACTTGGGCATCAGTCAACATTCTCAACATGACGCACGTTTCGGCTTCGAGGATGTGTTCGGACTAGTGCACTGCACGGGCCTCAATCTGAGGCCCAAGCCCGGCCCGGGCCCGAGACTTGAAGCCCGAGCCCGGCCCAGGCCCGCGGCTTTAAGCCCGGGCCCGGCCCAGGCCCGCTAAATTATCGCTATAGCGAGCCCGGCCCGGCCCGTGAATCCCGGAGTGAGGCCCAGCCCGGGCCCGGCCCGGCCCATTTCACAGTAACGCTTGAGGTATACTGCTCACTCTGAGCAAGTAGACTGCTACTAGACCGTTAAGGAACTGGCCGACAAAGGTTCTGAAACCTCAGCTTGGCTTGCAGAAAGTTGGTTCTTTTTAATCCAGCAGGAAGTGATAAGAGTAGTGCTCGCCAGGCCCGTCTTTTGGACAGTGATCTCATGTAGGTGCGCAAAGATAAACTGGGAAGTTCCGATAGCCAAATAAAAAGGGCTCCATACGAGCGTCATAGACTAATTTTCATTCCCCCATGATTTTAATCAGTTATATTTTGCCGCCCGCGAAGTACAAACATTACAGCTGCCTAGCAGGCAGTGGGATGACATTTTCTTAGTGAACGCGATCTCTCAGGTTTAACTCATAGCCGGACTGGTCGCCTTTCAGCAGAAACGAAAAGCTAAAAGGCTTGAGTATTTCATGGTGTGTCTTTGAAGGCTATAAGCGTCCTAAACTTATATGCGCTTCCCGAATGCATTTCTAATATGTATAGGTATGTTTTGGGATGACGACGATCAATGGCCCATTAAGACCGGTTGAATTTTACTCTTACTGGTGGAGCACAAGATAACGCGAGAACCACGTGATAACTTACAGGGCAGAACATTTGTCATGACAACAAGGGTGAAGCAGCGAGGAGGGATAGATGTGGTTATGAGATGAGATTTACAAACTCTCGCGAGCTTTTGTGGCTATTTCATTTACGAGACGTTCCGGTCAGCTGATCAAAAAGAAAACCAAACGCGCTTTAGTTTGTGAATTTTCTCACATGAGAGAAATATAGCTATAAAATAAAAGCTATGTTTTTGGGCCTTAAGGGCCAAAGGTGAGTCAGGCTGTGAGAGACACCGAAGCAGAGGGCTCCGGATCATTTCGACCACCTAGGTTTGTTCAACGAGCAATGATACTAAAAAGTACATGGCTGTCATGCTTGCCGCCTAAACAGAAACGCGGCCGCCGAAGCTAGGAGCAAACCCTGAATCCCCGGCTCAGTAATTAAGCGCCTTGACCACTAAGCCACCGCGGCGTGGAAATAAGGACATAAATAAGTGAATGAATCAAGCTTAGTTTTTTTCTCAGCGCATAGGTCATCCGTGTCACTGCTCCAATGCCGCAGTTGTGTTCTTCACTCTGCAATAGTGAATGAATAGTTGGACACCAGCCGTTTCTGTGCGGACCCAAGCTCGGCTAGGGTTCCCAGCTTTAAGCCCGAGCCCGACCCGGGCCCGCCACTTCAGGCCCGGGCCCGGCCCAGGCCAGACAAAACAAATCAAGTCCCGGCCCGGCCCTGCCCGCGGGCCGGGCCGGGCCCGGGCTTTTGGGCCGGCCCGAGCCCGTGCAGTGCACTAGTTCGGACAACGCGTGAACGCGGCAGTTATTGGTTGCGCAGCAGAAGAGTTCTTTAGCCCGAAGGCATAGGGTCTCCGGTGTGAATACATAACCCGAAAACGAGCACTTCCTTCGTAACTGCCACAATGCCATCTTATAATGCAAATTTGCTTGCCATGAGGCGACGCATCTGTAGAGTTTCATTTTGTTTTAGTTTCCTTTGATGCACTCCCATTGGACACTGATCCTGCTGACATACACCTTTTAGCTACATCATCATCATCAGCCTGACTACGTCCACTGCAGGGCAAAGGCCTCTCCCGTATCCCTCCAATTAATACTGCCCTGTTTCTTAATCCCATCCGACCACCTAACTCTCTGCAAGCCCCTGCATGCTACGCTTGTCTTCTCTTGGAATCCACTCCGTTACCCTTAAGGACCGGCGGTTAGCTTGCTTTCGCATCACATGCCCTGCCCAAGCCCATTTATTCCACTTTATTTCGACTAGGAGGTCAATAACCCGCGTTTGTGCCCTCACTCACTCTGCCCTCTTCATGTCTCTGAAGTTACAACTATCATTTTCCTTTCTGTGGCTCGCTGCATGTGTCGCCCTAAAGTTGAACCCTTTTTGTAAGCTTCCAAGCTTCTGCCCCGTAGGTGAGTACCAGTAAGATACAGCTGATGTACACTTTTCTCTTGGGTGATATTAGTAAACTGTCATTCATGATCTGAGGGAACCTGCCATATGCGCTTCACCCCATTCGTATTCTCCTATTTGGGCCCTACCTGCACTAAGTAGACGTATTCCTTTTATCACTTTCAGCAGCACGCTGCCCATTGTAAACTGCTGTTCCCTTCTGAGACTGCTGAAAATTAATTTAGTTTTCTGCACATTAATTTTTACACCCACCATTCTGCTCTGCCTGCCTAAGTCATTGATCATGTTTTGCAGTTCATCTCCAAAGTCACTAGGGAGATTTACTCTCTCTTAGTCACTCTTACCCCCAACGGTTCCCAATTCAGCTCCTGTGAACATGCGGTGAATAGCATTGGAGAGATCTTGTCTCTCTGCTTGACACTCTTCCTTATTGGAATTTTGTGGAGGACTACGGTAGCTTTGCAATCGTTACAAAATATCTTCCAATATATTTTACATATTTTTTACCTCTTTACACCCTGATTCCATAAAGCCTGCACGACTGCTGAGGTTTCGACTGAGTCAAACTTTCTCGTAATCTATGAAGGCGACGCATAAGTCTTTTAGCCGTAAGCATGCAAATTAAACCTTTTCCTACACTAAAAAAAAAAAAAACACGGAAACACCTAATTACATCATTTGTTGACAATGTGATAGCCTTCGAAGCTGTTTGTCTTTGCTGGACATGAGTAGTAGGGCTTCTGAAACCCAGGTTGGTGTTCCCGCGCAATGCCCTTCCTCGACTCTTCCCATGCAACACCTGGCTTTTTTTTCTAGGCCATATTAACACCGTCGTACTTCAAGCTCTGTCGTATAAATATCTAGCCACTGGGTCAACACCTAACCGTTTCATGGTCAGGCCATATATCCACTGTCTGCAACAAAGCTCCCAGGTCATCAGGCTTTTCATGCGCTCAAATCTGCGCTACTCGCCAAGCTGCGTTCGTAAACTCATATATTCGACATTTAATAGTCCGAAGTTGGAACTCGTCTCATTGATATGGTCAGCTCATCAAAAATACTTTATTTAAAATGCTTGGATAAATCCAAATAAAAGCTGCGCTTGTTATATATCTAGCAATTATAGCGATCACATCAGCGTATCCCAGCTTAAATACGATAGCGATCTGCAGTCGCTCATAACTCCTGAGAATGCCGACCACACAGCCCAGCGAAAAGTTCCACTCGAAGTCATTTTAAAGACGCGAACGCTTGCTTGCCTCCTTTTGTCTGCCTGCTTTGACCACGCCGACTTGGCAACTGTAGAGCTCCAGGAGATACAACTCTAGAACGAAGTGGCTTTTTTCCGTCGAAGGACCCCCCTTCCTGCTAATGGCGTCGGCCGATTCTCATGAGCCTGCTAGAGCGATAATTCAGGGAGTGGCAGATGAAAGAGGATAGTCTCCTCCCTGCATTGCCATGCTATAGCCATAGAGTTTCTTACTACTACCTAGAGGGAAAGCTGGCGGCGCTGCACTTCAGCCGCCATGGACGCGCAAAGCATCATGGGGCGGTGAGCTACTTGTTGCGGCACAGTCGTAGTATTTCGGGAACACAGAGTGGCAGTACTAAGGCGTTTCATTCCGAAAACGTAGTTTGTGTGTGCGCAGACGACTTTCGCGCGAACTCAGTGTGCAAAAGCCATAGTAGTGAAAACGCGACGACACACGACGCCAATAAAAGGTTTTACTCTTCCGAAATGCCATTAAAAAACCTCTTAAAGTATCTAAACAACAACATTTTTTTTGAAAAAAATATTTACTTTTAAAAGTGCGCCTGTTAACTACGAAATATTAGTTTTTTTAGTGTTCATCACTTGGCCAATAGGAAAGCTAGTCATCTCTTATTTTAGGCAAACTTTGCACTTAAATGCTTTTCTTCTCGGTTGTTGCAATCATTAGACAAGATATTGAATGTTAGGACGTTTGTAGCTATCAAACAGCTTTATTTTTTAATTATTTTTCGGCCAAAAGTTACAGTTCCGCAACAAGTAGCTCACCGCCCCATGATGCTTTGAGCGCCCATGGTGGCTGAGGTGGTCACGTGGGGTCTCCATGCAAACTCCCATAGACGGCTTGCCAGCTTTCCCTCTAGGTAATAGTAAGAAACTCTATGCTCTAAACAGAAAGGACTAAAAAGGGAGCTTACTCCCTTTTACTCCTATGTAGGTGTACTTGTACTTAGAGTGCATAGCATATGCCTTCCAACGTCCCTACTCAAGATGCGAGCTGCTGGTGCGCTCGCCCCATCATTCGGGTAGTTCTGCGTGCGTGCGTGGATCGAGAGTAATCAAAGCAGCGGTCCTTACAATGGACGGGTACTTGGCGTCGCTGATGTTGAGCGCGTCGGCAGGCACCACCTTGCACTTGCTAATGTCATCCGTGCCCAAGTACGTGCTGATGGCGAAGACGGTGTCCACGCCGTACCCGCTGCACCAAGGAGACAACAAAGTTGGCAGACGAAAACGCTTGTTAGGCACAACGATCTTTTTCAAAGCTCATATATATATATATTAGTAAAAGTAGTAAAAGACTTTTAATCGACCAAAATTTATAGGCCGAGCATGTCGACCGCCTGGGCGACCAGGAGTCGCTGTTCTTCCCCTTCAGCGCCAAGCCAGTCGAGCCAGGTGGTGATGGACAGAGAGGGTGGGGGGTAGGAACCCGACTGCTGAGCAGCCGGGCAAAAGAAGAGGCAATGGGCCAGGTCCGCATAGATACAGGGGCAGTAAGGACAGGAAGAGTGCGACCGATAGCGATAGAGAAAGAGGCGGGACGGGGTGATGACTGCATTCATTTGGATGTGCCAAAGAAGGCGAGACTCCGGCACCGCGAGTGATGCATATATACGTGTGTGTGTGTGTGTGTGTGTGTGTGCGCGTGAAAGAAGCCAACAGCCACAGAAAGAAAGGAGCATAGGGAATGTCTTTGTTTTTAATTTTTAATTCCCTGCTTTCATCAATGAAAGATTATTAAAGGCAGAAGAGAAAACAACCACGTGCCACCGCTTGGATCCGAACCCACGACCTCCGAATTAAGCTCCCGGTGCTCTACCAACTGAGTTACGGCGACGGCTGTCAGTCTGCTTTCGAGGGTACTTATACCTTGAGTCCATAAAATCAAATCCCTGTCATCGCTTCTACCAGGTACTGCAGAAGCTAAGCCTGGGGTTCCATCATGGTATCGATGACGTCACGTGCAAGCAACCTACTGGGGCCAACAGTTGGCGCTGGTCAGTGATTGCCAGGGCCCAGGGTTGCCAGGTCCTGAGCTCGAAAAAGAGTAAAAAAAAATTCAGGGAGCACTTTGACTGTCTAAAGTGGGTAGAGGCGGAAGCGTTTTCCGCACCACCTTCGCTGTTTCTGTGGCACTGGTGGCGTCACATATATTTCAGTACTAATTACTAAGTGATGGCAAATCACTAATTAATTGTTAATTGCTGATCAATGCCTGAATACTAATTAACTGCTAATTAATGACGCTTAAGCTTCGCCTTTAGGAGTGGAACGCGACAGCGCATTGTAGCGCTGCCAGGGAGTCCACGGAACGCCACCACCCGTTCGGCGCGATGCCTTGCCCTTTGAACGCAACGCTTTTTGAGGAAAGGAAATGACGCAGTAATTCTCTGTCATCTCGGTGGACACCTGAACCGCACCGTAGAGGAAGGGAGGTGGGAGTGAAAGATAGAGGAGCCGTAATGAAGAAAATGAAAATTGTATTTGAGGAAAGGAAATTACGCAGTAACTGTCTCACATATCTCGGTGGACACCCGTCAAAATTCAGGGGGGCACTTTTTTGACCTAAAGTGTGGTCACTGATGTGTGGCTAAGATGTTAAGCTTCGCCCCTAAGAGTGGAACGCGACAGCGTCTTGCAACGCTGCCAAGGAGTCCATAGAACGCTATCGCCCATTCGGTTCTACCAATACCTCCTAGAAAGACTAGGAGGTATTGGTTCTACGCCTCGCTCGTCGGTAAATTGGTTTTTGAGGAAAGGAAATGTATCTCTCTCATTTGTCGGTGGACACCTAAACCTCGCCGGAAGGGAATGGAGGAGGATGAGAGTGAGTGAAGACACCGTATTCACTAGACGCGCCTTTGTTCATTCCAAACCATCGAGCTGGCATGGCGGAGTGGATAGCGTGCTCGTCTCTCACGCCGAAGACCGGGGTTCGATTCCTGAGCTCGACCAATTTCTTAATCGCTTTTATTTATTTATATGGCCTGACTAGTAAAGCTAATTAGGCTAATTGGGTAATTAAGCAATTAACTAAGCTCAGTCCCACTTATTTGGAGCATCACTATACGATCCCTTCAATTGGTTGTATGGTTACTAGCCAAAGTGCAATTGGCCCCGTTTGAAATTCGCGCACTGTGACGTCACGACCGTTTCCACCAATTGAAAAGCGTGACATTTTCTGTCGACAACTGCTGCTTACAACGATGAGACATTAAAGGCTTCCGCCTTAAAAATCAGAAAAGTAGCCAAAAAGTAGCCAACGTGCCGGTCTTTCAACGGTTTCGATGCTGCTGGTACACTGGCAAATTGAGCCCCAGCTAGCACAATCAGGTTTTCTTTCTTGCATTTTGGCATAATCGGCGTTATTCCCGCCGACCGCCCGTTTCAAAGGGCTTGTAGAAGCATTTGCATTGTTGAAGCATTGAAGATTGGTTACGCTAACGTTGGCTCTGTTTACCCGACGGAGTTAGGAATCCCGGTTAGAGGAAAACTTGGCGTCGGGGTTGTGATTGGTCAAGAGGGTGGTGAAGTCACAATCACATGACCTCGCGCGGGTAATTCAAATATCCCACAATGATCACACTGCCCATCAATGATGACGTGACTATACAATTCCTCATTGGTCTGCATGGTCGTGACGTCATTCCACCTCCATTATGCCTTGCTCCTAAAAAGGAGTGCGCTAGAGGACAGTTTACTCTCGTTTTACTCCCATATCAGCTAATTCGTGCATAGAGAGTACAATGCCAACAAACCCAGTTAGAATCGCTTCCCAATATACTGAATTGTTTAGTCGGTTGCAAAAGGTGAGGCGAAACTTCAGTTGAGGCAAGCTGTTGGACAGTTGTTACATGCTGCTGTACTGCGCATGTAACAACTCCTTGCAACTCCCTTGCATTTTTAATAAACCGCTTTCTCGGTTTATTAGGCACCTTTAGCATATGGTGCACCGCATTACCTTTACCGGTAGCACAGTACCGTGAGCCCGAGCGCACTGCCAATGCGCATGCGCTAAATCGCCTTGATGGCGATAGATGGCGCCAGGTACCTAGCAGCTGAACTGACGTCTGCAGCATGGGGACCAATCAGGGCATGCTCACCAGCGGTGGGCCGGCTCACAGTACTCCGGTAACAGTTACACGGTACGCGGTATGCTAAAGGTGTCTAATATTAATAAAACACGTCTGTTAATATTGCGTAATTACTCGCAAAACGCTTGAGAGTCAACACAAAAAGAGAATCCGGACTCACTCGACGGCCATCTTTACCCAGTTCTTGTACTGGTTCCATGCGTTGCTTTCACTGTAGTCGAGCAAGCCGAGGGCTATGACAATCTTTCTTTTTGCGTACCCACCAGTAAACGACTTGAGGTGCTTCAGAGGAAAAGAGAAAGAAATAAATTCGCCCTGCCACAGCTGGTTCGCGCGGGATGTGAGCATGAAGCGCCAAACTGCGACTGTGGCGCCATCTGCCGCATCTATTAAGAATGTGCTACCATCGGGCCCGGATATAACCCGGATATTTCGAATTATGGGGCATAGCGAACACGCAGGAAAAAAAAATTGTAAAGTATAGGCGGTATTCACGTGACGTCATGGCGCCATTTTGTTGCCTAAAGTGCGGCTTCAGCAGAGCCGGCAGGAACAGGAGGCGATAATCTCAGTAAACATGCGCGCGGCCTTTCGCAGTGCGTCGGAGACATCAAAATGACGGCCGCTGCGACGTCGGCGAAAACTCTCTATAGGAAAGTCACCCATATATCGAACTCGAATTCAGCCTGTCATTCGATACAGCGAAAGGCGCGCCGGTACCCTGAAAGTGCCCCTTCTCCTAACACTGATCACTTGCGCGCGGAGGCGGGTCGGCTGCGCGGGCTTTGGCGCCTGCTAGATCTGCAAACGCGTGATTCACCGCAGAACTGCGATTTGGAGTGTAAAATGAGTATGAGAGACCGTAAGCCACTCTCTCGCACACCCAACTTCACCTAATCACGCGTTTTCAACGTGAAAACGCTTGATTAGATGAAGGTGGATGTGCGAGAGAGTGGCTTATTGTCTCTCGTACTCCTTATTCACTCAAAATCGCTGTCCTGCGGTGAAGTCAGCCTGCGTAACCAAAACCTACCGGCGGCCCTAGCCAGGCGTACTTTGCTCGCTTCGATGCCGAACGACTACTGTGCGCGAGTATACTGCATTTACAGTTTACTGGTAACAGGATTAGGCATCTTATAAGAGGCTGCTGCTATTTCCAAAGCACCTTCCACTGCGGCATCAGTGCGAAACAGGTTAGGCCTAGCAACGCTTAGCGAGCGGTACGCCCTAACTCACCGGCGGACGGGGCGTCGCTGTAAGGTACGCGTAACTAGCGTGATTTCAATGTTTGCTCGCTTATACGTTACAAATAAGGTTATATATTGCAATTTTAATGCGAGAGCATTTAGGTTGTCTTGCAAAAACCACCTGTTTTCTCCGTAACAAAATTCTCTGATTCGTCGAGAAGGTCGTGACGTCATCAGCACCGCCATATTTGAAGATCTGAGGACTACAATGTTCCAGTACCTTCCATTCGATTATAGCAGGGATTATACTCCCGACCCAATATTCCACTTTATTCCATTCATTAATCTACATTAATCCCTATCAGGGCACCTTAATTCATCCACCTATCCACATTAATCCGTTTTCTGGGGTGGGCCTACCTCTATAATCAGGGGCCCTTTTGAATATTTGAGGTGAGCCAACTTCCAAATGCTATCGCAGTACTTTTAAGAATGAGGTTAAGAAGGCCCAATGTTTTTATATATCGAATTGTCGATATATGGAAATATTAAGCGATCCACTTCGAGTTCGATATATCCGGATTAGACTGCACTTTTTGTCTTCTGCAGGCGCATATTTCGAGTTTTTATCGAATAGGCAAAGCGCCGGAAAACTGTTCGGCTCCTTCCGTCCGGAAGGGAGCGCATGTGTCCGGGACAATGCGAAATTTGTAAACGGCACGGCCCATTTAAAACTCCTGTCTTGTGAAAAGAAAACAAAACCTGGCATAATTAGAACAAACTGCACTCAAAGTGGCCCTGAGGTGATGAACTTAACGAGAACGTGCATGGTACGTAAAATCACTCCCAGTCTCTCTCAGACTAGCGAAGAATACGAAAACGATCAGAACGATAGATAGATTCGCACAAAAATAGCAAGTCTCGAACTGTTTGACACATAAGCAATACCTTTTATTTTTAATTGGAAATACTAGCAATGAGTAATCCTATTCTATAATTCGTACATTCATTATATCACATGTAGTGCGATAATCATATCAATGAATATGATTGAACCATGAGTATGGCACCCTTTCAGATTGTTGATAATCTGACAAAATGACAAAAAATACGAGCCAGGGCTCATACTAGCTGATTTTAAGAGCTCTGTTTGTCATGACGTTTCAGCGGAATAATCAAAACAGTGCCATTGTTTAAAATAAATTTCAGAATAAATTTCATTTCAAATAAATCTCAAATAAATTTTATTGTTAAAACAAATTTCACTAATAAATTTCACTTCTCAGAATAACTAGAAGATTGTAGTTACTGTGTTTTATAAATACAGAAGTACTCGTATGCTCCATCTCACAAGTTGTTCGCAGTGCTGTGAAGCCTGCGGCAGTTTGAACCAATCAGAACGGCCCGCACCGCAAAACGTGTTCCTCTGCGCCCCTCAACTCGCGACTGGTGGCTCCATCACCCGGAACAAAATAACAACAGTCTCCAGCTGCTGTCCATAGGTGACTGGGCAGAGTCGGCGGACGCCATGTTTATGAATGGCGGTGCATCACCTCACAGCAGGCCTCCGCAGTGTTTGGTTCATGCGGACTTTCTCTGTGATTTAACGAGTGGATGAAACGCTCGCTGTACTTGGTTTAGTGCGCGCTACTAAAAGATACTATTCGAATCTCGTATGTACTTGTCTGCGTCTTTGTCTCATCGTCAATAGTGTCATGTAGCAGCACGCAATAAAGCAACATGCAGAATCAATTGGCACCTTTTTGAGCTCTGCGCACTTTGAAAACATCGTCCTGAAATAGCTTTGCAATTACTGCCCCAACTGTAAAAAAAAATAGTTACAGCAATGCCCATTTATTTGAGGCACTATTTGTTACCTTGGCCCTGACTTGACGAGAGAGAGCAGCACCTTTCGCACGTGCTGCGAACGACGTGCGAGATGAACTATACTCTCTATACAGGAATAAACCTATATTGGAGTAAAAAGGAGAGTAGGCCGTCCTATAGCGCCCTCACTTTTAGGGGCAGGGTATGCTGCCCAAGCTCCGGAGTAGATTTCGATCACTAAATATACGGAATGCTTACTCTTGGCTGCGGAGGCAAATTCCCACTGCATGTTTTGAAGAGAGAATTTACTTTTAAAAAATCACTCCTCTTTATCTTAAGTATTGCGCATTTTGGGTAACATACCCTGTCCCTAAAGGGAGGGAGTTAGAGGACGCCTTACTCCCGTTTTACTCCCCTGGTGGTCGAAATTTCCAGAGCCCTCCACTACGGCGTCTACATAGCCTTAGTCGCTTTGGGACGTTAAACCCCATAAACTAAACTAAACTAAACTAAACTAACTCCTTTCGTGTTCAGAGTGTAGCTGAGCATAACCCTTACAAAAAAAGTTTTAGACAGTCTATAGAGTGTCTATAGACTTCTGTCTATAAAGTCTATAGACTGTCTATAGACAAAAGTCTATAGGCAATACAAATGCCATAGACGGTCTATAGACAATCTATAGATTTATGGCCATACACTTTTAGATTTTTGTCAATAGACAGTCTATAGACTACTAATAGACAAAAAGCAATATCTATAGGAAGTCAATAGAGTCAATAAGAAGTCTATAGACTGTCTATAGACCATTTTTATAAGGGAACTGGAAGCCCAACTAATGACTTCTCAAGTTTATCATTCAAGCCGTGGACGTCCGTGTGACCAGGGAATGAGAATGCGCTCATCAAGATAATTCAAAACGCTCTTAGAGCGCGTGATCGTGCTTACGCTGAGCAGGACCTTAGCCTTGTCCATTAGGGCTTGCATTTTTTGAACGCGAGCCACGACGTTCAGGATGCCGTAGTGTTTTATGTTTTCGAGCATGGCCGCCGAAGCTAGGTCAAACTCGATTTTGTTAGTAAGGGCGTCTTTCGTCGTGTATCTGAAACAAAAAATTGGCAGTGGCTTAACTCGGCTATTCCAGGATATACATAGCGAAAGCTAAGACGAGCGCAACAACGAGGCAAGCGATGTGACGTCATACCGAACAGCGGCGGTGGCTCCGCGGCAGGCGCTGTGTGACGTCATGCCAGATGGCGTGGCGAGCGCGCGGCGTCCGCCTCCTCGGAACACCGCCACAGCGAAATCGCAAGTTCGTGGCCAATGTAGCTTTCGCTACAAAAAGTGGCGAATAAAAATTTAATATGGCGCTTCCGAGGAGGCGTAGAGGTAGGGTCACTCCTAGCGGGAATCCGCCAGCTCCTCGCTCCGCATAGGTGCTTCGGTGTAGCGTTCCTTTGGCGGGTAGGGGACACCCGTTGTTCGATCGGGAGACGCCATTTTATTGCGATAGCATTAGAACTATCGCCTTACCAAAACGGTGCTGATGTCCGCGGCAAAATTCAATCACTGGCCGAGAAAGACCACGTGACCTTATTACTAGTCACAATCTGCCCACCGTGGAAGGTGGAAACCTGGAACCGGATTGTGAGCAATATACCCACCCTGCTAGGGGGCAATTAGATTTTGATTAGTCGATAGAAGTCAAGTGACTTTAAGACGTCATTACAACTCTCTCTCCGGGTTATGAGCGACCTAATTTCTAGACAGCAACCTAGATAGCGAATCGAAGTGAAAATTTGAAAAAAAAAATAAATGTGATGTAAGTAAATGTTTGCCCCAGGAGTCCGAATATGGTGGTTAATGTAAAGAAAATTTCAAACAAACTGACGCAAACACACGCAGAAGTTGCAACAGAAGCTGCGACACCTGACACCTGAACTTTTTTTTTGAGTGGAGAGAGGCGGTGTCTTCCAAGTTAGTTTCTATTTTTATTTATTTTCAATCTTCTATATATTTTCCTTATTTTGTACTGTTGAAAGGTATTTGTTTAATGCATATAAAACATGTAATGACATTGGCAGTATAAACATGCATACGCTACAAGTGATTGACCGCATTAAAAGAGTTAGCGGGCTGTGTTTTAATTCTGCTAATCACGCTCATGAACAGGGGTCGGTCAGTCAATGACTTCTATCGGAACATGATTGTTTTAGGTTATTGAAACGAAAACCTTTAAGACTGAGTATATGAAGCCAATCAGCTTCAGGAATTGCTTGAGAAAGTTTGCGGACTGTGTTTAATTCTGCTAATCATCCTCAAGAACAGGTGTCAGTCAGTCAGTGACTTCTGTTGGAACATGACTGTTTCAGGTTACTGAAACGAAAACCTTTAAGACTGACTATATGAAGCCAATTAGCATCGGAAATGGTTTGAGAGCAAACAGTTGGGGAACGAGGGACCGCTGCCTCCTGTGAACATTTTTTTTTGGGGGGGGAAGGGGGTTGGCCACTCCTCTTGTCCTCCCCTTCTGTTCCGGCGTCCCCAGCGACGGAATTCATTGGTCCGAAGCAGGCGACTAGCACGCCGCCATGTTGTCAACGTATAACGCGTCCGTAAGGTGCGCACGCTGTGTTTTATCACATGCGTACGCCTGCAAGACGCGGCGAGATAAAAGTAGCGCCCTGCGCAGGCGCATTCGCTACAGTGCCTGCGCACAAAACCTAACTGCGCAAGCGCCCAACTAAAAGTGTCTAATTGCTGAAAATAATTCAGTACGAATTTTATATTCAAATGGCAAGTTGCATTTCGATTTGCTGCATTGCAATCACTGTGCGAGCATCGCTCTATTGTGCACGCTACAGCTGAACGTACCCCATTCAGAAAAAAAAGGCCATTCTTCTTCAGAGTGCAGCGCAGTTTTTCTAACATACTTCTCTGTGTTTATATCATACGGACCTTCTTCGATATACGGTCGTACTACAACTTTTCTGCATGCTAGCAATACCAACACTGAGCAGCACGGATAGCCGGCCCTATATTAAATTTCTATTGGTAAAGGTCGACCGTACAAGAGTGAAGCCACACATTTCCAATATTAAGGCGAAGGCCTTTAATGGCTCATGCTCGCGGTGTCCGTCCGTGCGCTGGAATCGTGCCAACTGTGGCCTCTCCTCCGCGCAGCGGCGCAACCTCCTCCCCTCCTTAGCAACCGGCGCGCCGGTGGGGGGCGCAGCTGTGCATAGCAGCCGTGACGTCACACAGTAGCGGTAGAACGAGCGCGCGCGCGTTAGTGGTGGCAGCTGCACCGCCGCTCCTTCGCCAGACGTCTCGTTGCAGTCGAGTGAGTGAGACGCATGGCTCCGAAGCGGCCCAGTGATTCCGCGCCCAGCGGTTCGGGGAAGCGGCAGTGGGTTGACCACAAGGCTTTCGCCAAGCACACTTTAGAATTTCCAAAGTGTCTTCGGTAATTTCGGCCTGATTACCGCTCACCTTACGTCGAATGAGACGCCTCCTTCGGTCTTATTGTATCTACTTGTCAACACCTTCTTGAAGACGGTGAAGCTATCCTGGATATCGGTCGCCCATATCTCCTGCTTGAGGATGAAGACGTGCGTGTAGAACAGGTAGTTACACGCCCCTTCAGGCGGATAATATTGTTCCAAGGTGGCCGCAGCGCCCACTGTGCAGTAGAGCTCTTTGAGGGCTGTGTGGGGGAAAAAAAGCGCGGCATCGTTATATCCCTCCGAGATGACGTCACGCGGGCCGGAGCGAAATTGCGCAAATGAAGTTCACGAAATCAACGCGAATTACACTCTAGTCGGATACAGCTTAAGTCTGCAGTGAAGCTCCGCCCACATTCATGAACACCGTACAGAATTCCACCACGACGAAAAAGTAGTCCATTGTTGAAACTTTTCTTGTATACTTAAATAAGAAGTTTATCAAAAGAAAAAAAGTGATAAGCTCTAGATTTTTGATACCTGGCTTGCTTAAGACAGCCAGACATTAGAAAGCTTGCTTCGTTTACTGTCACGATCGGCCAGCGGAGTAATACAGGACGCCGCGGTGTTAGCAAACGCTGTTTTTTTTTTTTAAGTTGTATCATACTATAGCCAAACTCCTACCAGCAAAACGCAGTTAAACTGCCCAAATAAAGTCATGAAAGCAAAGCAAATTACACTATAGTCGGATAGAACTCAAGAACGAAGCGAGTTTATCCCGTCAAAGGGACCCCTTCCAACCAATGGCGTCGGCCGATTGTCATAAGCCTGACAGTACAAGGAGCTGTGCGACAGTGCAGAGAAAGGACTATCCCCGACCATGGAGGAAGGGGGCTGTCCCCTTTCATCTGCCACTCCCTGCATTGTTAGGCTAGCAGGGTCACGAGAATCGGCTGACGACATTGGCTTGAAGGGACCTTTGACGGGGAAAAGCAGCTTCTTTCTTGAGTTGTATATGAGTATAGCAAACTCTTAAGAGCGGAAAGAAAGGACTGTCGAATAAACTGAACTGAAATTGAGTGAGACCAGTGCACCGATGACTGCACTGAAAGAAACTGCGGCAAGTGTGACTTAAACAGGCAATACTTTGTCTCTGACACAGCCGCTTCTAACGCAACTTTTTGCAGACAACACAATATAAACGCACATGTGAATGTTGCGTGAAGACCTCGTCACAGCAATCTATGTTTCAATTTCCTGCAAAAAGTTCTAAGCTGTATCAATAGAGCACTTCTCAGTTTTACAAAAAAGGTATACCTGTGCACCTTATTTTCCCTGTGAGAAAAGCAGCAATAGTGACTAATTTGCTAGTTCGATGCAATAACTTAAAATAAACACTAAAGCATTTGGAGCTTCAAACATATTTTAGCCACTAAAGCACGCTTTTAGCCCTGTGTTTGGTGCGTAACATAGTAATAGTTGGCCCCCCCCTCCCCCTCAGCACAGACATTCCAAAGCTGCTGGACGCCAATTGCCGCTAACGAAGTGGATGAGTGGACGTGCATGAGACGGTGTGACCTTAAATGACTCACAAGGTCAAACTGAATTTAAAGGTGCTCTAAAGTGGAATCTGAACTCGTCTTTTTACCGCGGGAACTCGATCAACACGTTCCGAGCATTCTTAGAAACTCCAAATTATTATCCTGGGCGGTCAGTTTACCCAATTTAAATCGGATTAAGCGTCCCGACTCTCGCCATTTTTTTTTTCAACTCGCCGCTGACGGTGGGAGGAGTAAACCAACCTTTCGGAACGTCCTGTGGCGGCTTGCCGCTCTGCATCGGCGGAGTAATACACAGCGATTGGCGAAGGCAATGAGTCCACGCGTATTTTTATTTCCGTTGGCCTAATTTGCAGCTATGTAGTCTCTGACTGGATCTATTTATTCACGGAAGCCACACGACTGCTTGAAAGGCACTCCAAAGTTAGTTGATTCGTCAGACCTTCAGAGGTGAGTTCAAAAAAAAAAAAAAGGCGGGAGCCGGATCCTTCAGACCGTTTTAAATTGGGGAAATCGGCCGCACAGGAAATAATTCGAAGTTTCCAAGAAAGGTCGGAACGTGTAGATAGAGTTCCCGCGGTAAAATGACAAGTTCAGATTCCTCTTTAGTTTACCTTTAACTGCGCGGTGGTATGGCCCAAGCTATGGTAGTACGACCATGTAATCATATGGCTATGACCATTGGGTACCTGACCTTGACCGCTGACATTTGAGACAGTGTGCACCACATCGACAATGACCTTCAATGCCTCACAAGGTCAAGCCGAACTTAACCTGCGCGGTAGTATGGGCCAAGCTACGGTAGCATGACCCCGTGATCATATAATATGATCATTGGGTACCTGACCTTGACCCCTGAAATTTTATTTGAGACAGTGGAGACCATACTTAACAGAGCTTTCGCTCGTGTAACTAGGTTCAAGCCACGTTGAACCCCAGCCATTCTTTTTTAGTTTTAACCCTAACTCTCACTTTTCATTATAGCAGTGCGCACATCCTCCTCCTCCTCCGTAAACCTGTAATCTTACATGCCTGTATTATTCTCTGGCTAATAGTTCCAGTTAGGTTTGCCTCTCAGGTAAGAACCTGAATGTGGCTTGCACTATCCTTAAATTTGCGTGGTGTCGGTTTTTCTGATGTCAGCGACAGTTCCTTACGCGGTATGGTCGTGGTTGTCGTCCTTGTAGTCGTCCTTGTGGTTGTCCTTGTCGTAGTCCTGGTCGTCGTCCTTGTGGTTGTCCTCGTTGTCGTAGTCCTGGTGGTCGTCCTTGTGGTTGTCCTTGTTGTAGTAGATGTCCTCCGCGTCGTTGGTGGTGGAGGCGGCGGTGGAGGCGGCGGCGGTGGCGGCGGTGGTGGCGGCGGCGGTGGTGGAGGCGGCGGTGGTGGAGGCGGCGGAGGTGGTGGCGGTGGAGGCGTCATCGGACCCGGTGGTGGATAAGGTGGTGGCGTCATCGGACCCGGTGGTGGATAAGGTGGTGGCGTCATCGGACCCGGTGGTGGATATGGTGGTGGCGTCATTGGACCCGGTGGTGGATATGGAGGTGGCTGCGGAAACGGTCCCCCGGTCACCGGCGGTCCCGGTGGGAAGGTAATGGGTGGTGCTCCGGGCGGTTGGGGCGGTGGTGCTCCCGTCCTATGCGTTCGGTCGGGAGCTTCGATAACTATCGGCGAGGGAAGCGGAATCTCAGGTGGTGACGGTGTTTGTCTTCTTGCTGGAGGTCTGCCGCCGCCACCTCCGCCTCCACCGCCACCTCCACCGCCTCCACCGTCCCCGCCAAAGTCGAGCGGCTCATCGTCGAGTACATCGTCCGCTGCGAACAAAGCAGTGGAAGCAAATGCGACTCAGCTCTGCTGTTTCGTCTATGCAACAAGTTCGCTCGACCAGTCAACAACAGATGAGAGCTACTGGGCAGGCTTATTTTTGGATGTGCTCGCTGAGCGGACGTCTCTTAATGGGCTGGGCTTTAGACGGACGCGTTTTCGTGTTTCTAAAAGCGCTCAATGCCGCCTATATGTATATATACACGTACCAGTGTCATCCGTGGTGGGTTATTCCACTCCAAACGCACCAGTCTTTACACTCGACCACTCCCCTCCCCCCCCCCCCCCATTGCCGGAAATTATACTAATAGGTTTCGATTTGATTTAAATCTTTTTTCCAGCTCCTCTGCCAAAGTAGCGTACTTATATCCATGCATTTCTGATGGGAGGTCCCCCAGAGAGTTTTACTTCGGGACCTTTTACTGTACCAACATTTCTTATGCACTTATGATTGATTTGTATTTCGTTTTAATAAACCTTAATAATTCCGATTTGTTGGGTATGAGGCACACACCCGCCATTCTGTGCTCTCTGTTTTTCGAGTAGATCCTGAGAGCTGCAGACGCAAGCTGCTTCTTTCCCGATGAAGTGAAGATTCTAGTTAAGTGTCAGTGTACGCTCTCCGCTTGGTCCTGCGGGGTTGTGTAACACGACAAAATGCAGGTGCCGTGGTCACGCGCGATCGGTTGACTTAGCCAGAATTAAGGACACGTCCGTTTAATCGCATCAGCTGAGTAAACATGGCCCAGCAAAGGTAACTCGTGTTGACAACAAGACTGTGGCGGCACACGGCGGGGGAGCTCCGAAGCAATCCTGTGACTGTAGCAGCGAGGGGAACGCGCTAGAGGATCGCTTTGATGGCGCCAGATGGCGCCACGCGTTGGCCAGCGCTGCGCACGTCTGGAACGTCGGCACCAATCAGCGCTTGCGAAGTGGCGGTACGCGGTAAGCAGTACGTAGTAGCGGCACGCGCTATGCTACTTTCTTTTTGACGGTTAAAATACTTTCTTACTATACGCTCTACTTCTGAGGTTAGTATTCTTTGTCTTCACGGTTGCCTTACTACATTTTTCGTCCTTTTCACATTTTCATTTATTAGCAATGACCACGAGTAGTTCTGGTTGGTTGGTTTATTGGGGTTTATCGTTCCAAAGCGACTAAGGCTATGAGAGACACCGTAGTGGAGGGCTCCGGAAATTTCGCCCAGCTGGGGTGATCCTGCAGTAACATCGATACTGCAGCGGTATAAGTATACCTGAAAACTTTCGCCACCCACAGTTTTTCGTCTCAACTGTTCTTCATACTGAGTCCATGGCGGCACCATCTTATGTCAGCAGCACGAAATATTAGCTTCACTACCGCATGACAACAAGAAAGTAAGCATTAACTCTAAGAGCACTCACACGTCAAATACACGCACTCACAAGTCTTCTCAATCATTCCAAGTTGCTTTAAGCGATGCGCACAACGAAATAGTATTTTACAGTTTATAGTTCAGTATTCTATTCTTATGGGAGGACGCTTTTTCTCTCATCGATAATTTCACATTCAGGTGACAGCAACGCAAAGAAGTTCTTGGTATTCTGTCAAAAGAATACCCTGAGAATGCTTTTCCTGTAGAGTCTGCCGAATAGTATATCGAGGGGCTCGAATCTGGTAGTCTTGATTCCGTAGGATTCTCGCACAGCTTAAGCCCTCACCGTTCGACAACGTTCCTACGCGTACTCGCGGTAAGACAGGACTTACTACGACCGCCGCTATGGACGAAGGTGGCGCTGGTGAACACTCTCAAGATTCGCTTGCACTGCATATAAATACTCCCGAAAGCAGCAGAAGAATGGACAGCCATCGCCCTAGCTCAGCTTAGTTCAGCACCGGGCGCGAAATTCGGAGGTCATGGGTTCGGATCCCAGCGGCGGAATGTGCTTTTTCTTCATCTGCTTCTGTTAATCTCCCATCGATAAACTACAAAAAAGACCCCCTATTCTCCTTGGTTTAGCTGACTATTGTCTTCCATCATACGCACGCACGCACACGCACACATACACACGCACACACACGCACGCACGCACGCAAGCACACACACACACACACACACACACACAAAAGTGACAGGCTCTGTCCGATACGTCGACTCGTAATAAATTTTTACCTAAATGTGTGTGTGTGTGTGTGTGTGTGTGTGTGTGTGTGTGTGTGTGTGTGTGTGTGTGTGTGTGTGTGTGTGTGTGTGTGTGTGTGTGTGTGTGTGTGTGTGTGTGTGTGTGTGTGTGTGTGTGTGTGTGTGTGTGTGTGTGTGTGTGTGTGTGTGTGTGTGTGTGTGTGTGTGTGTGTGTGTGTGTGTGTGTGTGTGTGTGTGTGTGTGTGTGTGTGTGTGTGTGTGTGTGTGTGTGTGTGTGTGTGTGTGTGTGTGTGTGTGTGTGTGTGTGTGTGTGTGTGTGTGTGTGTGTGTGTGTGTGTGTGTGTGTGTGTGTGTGTGTGTGTGTGTGTGTGTGTGTGTGTGTGTGTGTGTGTGTGTGTGTGTGTGTGTGTGTGTGTGTGTGTGTGTGTGTGTGTGTGTGTGTGTGTGTGTGTGTGTGTGTGTGTGTGTGTGTGTGTGTGTGTGTGTGTGTGTGTGTGTGTGTGTGTGTGTGTGTGTGTGTGTGTGTGTGTGTGTGTGTGTGTGTGTGTGTGTGTGTGTGTGTGTGTGTGTGTGTGTGTGTGTGTGTGTGTGTGTGTGTGTGTGTGTGTGTGTGTGTGTGTGTGTGTGTGTGTGTGTGTGTGTGTGTGTGTGTGTGTGTGTGTGTGTGTGTGTGTGTGTGTGTGTGTGTGTGTGTGTGTGTGTGTGTGTGTGTGTGTGTGTGTGTGTGTGTGTGTGTGTGTGTGTGTGTGTGTGTGTGTGTGTGTGTGTGTGTGTGTGTGTGTGTGTGTGTGTGTGTGTGTGTGTGTGTGTGTGTGTGTGTGTGTGTGTGTGTGTGTGTGTGTGTGTGTGTGTGTGTGTGTGTGTGTGTGTGTGTGTGTGTGTGTGTGTGTGTGTGTGTGTGTGTGTGTGTGTGTGTGTGTGTGTGTGTGTGTGTGTGTGTGTGTGTGTGTGTGTGTGTGTGTGTGTGTGTGTGTGTGTGTGTGTGTGTGTGTGTGTGTGTGTGTGTGTGTGTGTGTGTGTGTGTGTGTGTGTGTGTGTGTGTGTGTGTGTGTGTGTGTGTGTGTGTGTGTGTGTGTGTGTGTGTGTGTGTGTGTGTGTGTGTGTGTGTGTGTGTGTGTGTGTGTGTGTGTGTGTGTGTGTGTGTGTGTGTGTGTGTGTGTGTGTGTGTGTGTGTGTGTGTGTGTGTGTGTGTGTGTGTGTGTGTGTGTGTGTGTGTGTGTGTGTGTGTGTGTGTGTGGGAGACAAGGGAAGGGGAATGAGGGGCTCGTTTTACATTTAAGAGAAGCCAACAGCCACACAAGCCAAGGAACACAGGGGACTTTTTATTTTTATTTATTTATTTCGGGCAGTTGATCAATGGAGAATATTACTGAATATGTTAACGGTTAAAGATAATTCATTATAAAAGCAGAAGAAAAAATAACCACATACCGCCGGTGGGAACCGAACCCACGATCTCCGAATTACGCGTCCGGTGCTCTACCTCTGAGCTACGGTGACAGCTGTCAGATCTCCTGCTTTACAGGGCGTGATATATATATAGATAGAGCATAACTGGAGGTTTCGTCGTATGTTCCATTTGTCACTGTCCTAATTAATGCACAATTCTGGCAATATATATATATTTTCACGACCAGAGGAGCCGTGAACGTAGGCGTCGTGAAGAACCCAAGTCCGGAAGCCTTCTTTTAAATATAGAGCCAGCTTCCACGACACCGAAAAGAACAAGCGCGCTGCGAGAGCCCACCGCCGCTTCGTCGTCGTCTTCGATTCAGCGCGGAGGCCGCGCGGCGCGTTAGGCGCGTGGCATTATGTATAGTATATATATATATATATATATATATGCACGACGTGCCACCGAGCTCTGGCGCCGCTGCCATATGGAATTAGGTTTGGTTTGGTTTATGGGGTTTAACGTCCCAAAGCGACTGAGGCTATGAGAGACGCCGTAGTGAAGGGCTCCGGAAATTTCGACCACCTGGGGTTCTTTAACGTGCACTGACATCGCACAGTACAAGGGCCTCCATAGAATTGTGCATTAATTAAGACAGTGACAAATGGAACATACGAAGAAACCTCCAGTTATGCTCCATCTATGCGCTCCTGGCTTGTGTCTGCGCTGCTAAGCGCTGCATCTGAAAAATTCTCAGGCAGCGTGCTCGCCAGACTACAATGCGCGAGAAAGCACTGCACAGGGCTACAAACAGAGTGTGCGAGTGAAAAGCGCAGGGGTTATGCTCACATCCAAGGGCGCCGATCACAAAGAAGCCGATCACTCCCAAGAGGCCAATGCAGATCAGGCAGAATATGATGGCCACAATGGTGTTGTCTTTCTCGCTTCTGCACAAGAAAAAATGACACTGCACCAGACAGACAGACAGACAGACAGACAGACAGACAGACAGACAGACGGACGGACGGACGGACGGACAGACAGACAGACAGACAGACAGACAGACAGACAGACAGACAGACGGACAGACGGACAGACGGACAGACGGACAGACGGACAGACAGACAGACAGACAGACAGACAGACAGACAGACAGACGGACAGACGGACGGACGGACGGACGGACGGACGGACGGACGGACGGACGGACGGACGGACGGACGGACGGACGGACGGACGGACGGACGGACGGACGGACGGACAGACAGACAGACACAGTGCGCTAGCACAGGGGTAGCGGCAATGGAACTGGTTTGCAACAGTCCATTATGCAAAATCAAGGCGCTAGCAAACAACGACACAGAGGGGACAGGGCGCTTACTCGCAAATAGAATTTTTATTCAGAAGCTTCTATATATACAACGAAAACCAAAACAAACCCAGAGTAATCGCACGCTACATGCCGACCGATGTGCAGGGAAAGATTAACACGCGGTTTTCAATCGCTCTTTCAAAAAATTTATCTCTCTACTAGACAAGCCAACTGAAGAGTCACTAACACATGTATGCCCCGTTTCTGCGATATTATAGGCTTCAACTATCTTTCGCGTTACACGACCTCGGTGACGAAAAAGAACACACGCTTTGGAAAAGAGGGGAGAACATTTCTTCTTGCGCTTGCTGTAGTTACGGCAATGAAGAAGCATACTGTTTGAAGTGTCACCTTTTTCTATGTCTCGAGCATGTTCTATCAACCGCCCCAATCAAACATCAACCACACTGGCCTAAGTACACTTTTCCGCACGACAGGGAGTTTTTGTACACTGTGCCCACTTTGCACGCGAAGTACGGTGATATATGTCTAACAGCCCATCCTCCATTTTTTTTTTCTTTCCGCCCTGCTTCGCCTTAGCTTCAATCGCATGGCATAACGTTGATAGTTTTTTAGGAGCCGAAAACATGAAACGAATGCCATACCTGCCAGCAACTCTCTTAATCCCATGTGAAAGTCGATGCACATACGGTACTACCACGGGTTTGCTGTGTTCTTCTTTCTTGTCGTTTTTTTCTTGGCCATTTACCAAGCTAATAACCTCCTCGCTGACTCGGCCGATCATTGTGTCCCCTCTGTGTCGTTTGTTAGCGCCTTGATTTTTCATAATGAACGTATGCCAACTAGCTCAGTTTTCTGCCCTGTTGCAACAGTCCTCAGAGGACTGTCCTCGCCCGATGGGAAGGTCTACAGAAGTGCGCTAATGCACTGGGCAGTGGTGAAATTTATCATAACAGGACTTTGTATATTTAAGCTTATTCCGGTTGGCTACATCTGCGGGTGCTGGTATCCAGAGAAGTTTTCAGTCTTGCTTAGCAAGAGAGCGGAGTCGAACATTGCTGCGCTTCTGATGCGGCCTTTGAGTAACAACGTCAATGTTCGACCTTTCGAAGCCAGAACGTTAACCGAGGATAAAGTGATACCCGCGCAATCGTCCGGCGGTCGCAAGTCGTAACTCTCATCCTGGTTTGGTTTGGTTTACAGGTGTTTAACGTCCCATAGCGACTCAGGCTACGAGGGACGCCGTAGTGAAAGGCTCTGGAAATTTAAACCACCTGCGGTACATTAACGTGCATTGACATCGCACAGTACGCGGGCCTCTAGAATTTCGCCTCCATCGTAATTCGACATTGCGGTCGCGGTCGAATCCGCGTCTTTCGGGTCAGCAGCCGAACGCTATAACCACTGAGCCACCGCTGTGAAGCGTCTATATGGTGACATATAGGGACGCAGAAAAAAAATTTTAGACAGTCTATAGACTTCTGTCTATAAGGTCTATAGACGCTCTGTAAACAAATCCCAGAGAACAGTCTATAGACAATACAAATGTTTTAGCCAGTCTATAGACAATCTATAGATTTATGGTCATACACTGTTAGTAGATTTCTGTCCATAGAAAGTCTACAGACTATGAATAGACAAGAAGAAATATCTATAGGAAGGCAGTAGAGTTTATAAGAAGTCTCTAGTGTGTTTATACACCATTTTTGTAAGGGGTATAGTATACTGTCTTGAATGGCCGCCGTCAGGTTTTAGCGAACAATGAAACAGAATCACTCTGCCATGAGCGCCTTAACAGACGATATGCGAAATGCGCAGCGCCATCTCTCGGCGCTCCGAGAACTAAGTCCTCCATATTGGTACGGTACATAAAACGAAACCGCTGCCCAGCGTTGGGTTAAAACGGCTGCGCTTCGTTTGGAAAATGAAATGCCGATGCAGTGTTGCGCTACCCTCTCCACTGTGAAAAGACACTACGATGCGTGCCAGAACTAGGTGCGTTCCAGATTTTCGCTTTTCTATTTTTTTTACTCCGTCCCAACGTTTTAGTAACACAAAACGCCATGCGAGGTATCATGTGTCAGCACGCGGATCAGTGCGCAGCTTTCGCTTCCTGCGCTGATTTTTGCCAAATCTCTCGAGGTGATTTGCGTTTAAATTAAGATAAGGACCACAGCCTTTGTTGTCTCTGATCAAAATTAGAAGCCGATTTCGTGCATTTATCAACTCTCCGGTCGGGCGTGAATATATATAGACGCATACTTGAACAACGTAATAGAGAAGGTAATTTTTTTGAGCGGGCCAATCGCTCGTGCCGTGGCGAAATAAGTTCACTCGAAGAACCATATGCCGATTACTGCTTAGTTTGCTACGTGTTCAGTTAAGTTTTTCCCGTGTTGAATTAGTTTTAGAAGGGCGAGCAAACTCTCTGGACCATGCGCATATGTTATGCGCGTTAAGGAGTCTGTGAAGCAATACACCCTACGTATAAAAACTCAGGTGCGAATGCTTTATTTCTTGAGGATTCCTATACCTTCGATATCTGCGGCGACAAAAATCTAAAAAGAAAGAAGCGAATAATATAGCTACTTTATTATGAAGGAGGGACGCATTTATAAGCTAGAAAGTACGTGCAACAGTGTTTTGAAAACGCTTCAGGCCATCAGATTTTATTATCGTTGTGGCAAGCTCCAACAGCTTGCTCCGCAACAAAGCCATTTGTCCAAGTTTGGGAGTAAGCTAATTAACTTTCGGAAGCAACCGAACATGCTAATTTCGCCCCTGCACACACAGCTTGACCAGCGTATCGAGTCCGTGCATGGACCTACAGCTGTAGCATCTTTCTCTAATCAAGCCGCCGCGGTGGCTCAGTGCTTATCTGAAAAAAAAAAAAAAGCTGCGTCTTCGCTTAAAATATTTTGAATTATATGTGCATGCCTACTTTCCTCTTGTTAATGTCGACTGACTGCGTCTTAAGCAGGACGCGGTTTCAACGAATTGTGGCGAAAATCAACCGACGCCGGGCTCTGAAACGGTGACGTTGAAAACCGCGGATGCGCATTGCACATTACAGTAAAGGAATCGAATTACGCAGCTGGTCGAGGGTCTTGTGTGACTATACTGCAATGCACGAAGCTCCTGGCGTCAGCGCGAACGAAAGTTCGCACTGCCACAGAAGTTTGTCAACACACGTGCGCACTCACCGCAAAATATTCGCTCGCTATCCTACCAGATGAATTCGCGTCCACCTGGGAATAAAATAGCCATGATAATGCGTGATGCTTGAACTGGCGCTTTAATGCGAGCATTAAAACGACAACAGCACACGGTCACGGTTCGACTTTCCAACCCACTTTCGAGTGCCGATTATTGCGATCATCAGCGCCAGACTTCAAGCGAAGCTGAGGACGCGGTAGGAGTAAGCTGGCGCTTATTGAAAGCACCTACATTTGGTCAAAGATCAGCTGTGAAAACAACGCAGCAGCTGAAGCTTGCCTGTTGAAATCCACTCTCAAGAAGAAAGTACGCATAGCAAACGATGCGCCAGCTCGACGAGCTCGACCGTGCCAAGATGGAAACCGGAAGTTGTGGGCGCGGTGTTGCCAGACCGCCAAGCAATTTCGCATATCGTCTATTCCCTTCTAGTTATGGCACATTGCTCATGGTCTATTTATAGACCACTTTCGAGAACACCGAGATACCAAAGTCAAAATAAAAATAAATGAAGCTCTTGTGGCCAGCTAATAAGTACGGATGAAGAAACCTTTGTTTTCCCTCGTTTTTCTTCACCGGTGGACAGACACACTTGATGAAGATACTACACGGGATTGTAGTTGGAATAAAAATACACTTCAACAGCACCGTACTTACTCTCCTGATGAGACTGTGGTTTAAGAGAAAAAAAAAACTCATTAGTCAATGGTTTCTTGTACACTAAGAAAATTCCGCGTTCCACATAGTTCAATACAACAAGCGAAAGGGCATCGAGCACAAACTATATATATATATATATATATATATATATATATATATATATATATATATATATATATATATATATAAACGTAATTCGGTTGACACACGGTAGAAAGACAACAACAACTAGTTGTTGTTTTTCTACCGTGTGTCAACCGTATACCCTGATGAAGGATGGTCCTCCGTTCGAAACTGTTGGTATTAAACAGATAATCGGAGGGGCTCTACCCCTGCAATAAATGTATTCATCCGCTCATTACGATTCACATATTGTTATTTATTACCAGCGCTTCAAGAAGCACTGCCAAGAAAACGTGCTCGTCGCATAGTCGTCACTCCTCGTGGGAATATAGTCAACTCATCCTGCATTGCACTGGCCTTTCATCACTTGAACTTTGCAGCGCGTAAACGTGCTGGAAAGTGCGCAACCATTCTGCACGCTCTCTCCCCACCGGAACATTCCGTTTCGACTCGTTTATGGATTTATGGGAATATGGAGTCCATATGACGTGGAAAAATATATGCACGTCAATATATTTTGTATGGAGTCCGTAAGCTTTCCATAAAAATTTCATATAACTTTCATAAAATGTTCATGACCTCATATGGATTCCGTAAGCGTCCATACGCGCTTACCATAATATCCACACAGACTCCTTAGACTGCATAATAACTCCATATAATCCATACGGAAATATGTGGAAATATGTGACTCGCCTTAGGCCAACTTTCACTAGAGCTGCACGATATTATTGAGCTTCACCGCTGCTCTAGACGCGAAAAAAAAACATATGATGGAATACTTACTTCCGGATTGAAAGCCTGGAATAAGAATAGCGTACGCATCTTAACACACATTTCGCTCCCTGTTTAACCTCGCTGTGTATCCCGGATGATGCGCGCTTTCGTTGTATGCACATTTTTCACGACCTATACCGACATCTAGGAAGCACCCACATGATAACGAGCCCATGAGGTCGTCTTTTTTTGACGAAACAGCTGCTGGGTAGAATTAAAGGCCTCCGATTGCGATTGGAGAAACACAACAGAAAATTTTTGTAGTCACGACAGATATTACTGTAGTATTTTAACAATACTACTTAACAATACTACTGCAAACTTAACTTAACAATACTACTGCAAAAAATCTGTCGTAATAACAGGACGACAAAAATTTGTTGTATTTGAGGACCACGGATCGCGCTATGCTAAATCTCTTTATTAAGGCGCGTTGTTATAGCAAGCCGTATAGCGCGCTATGCAATCACTTCTCGGTTTCGCCGAGCATACATGAAGCGCCGCGATGAGCCTAGATATATTTCGAATGTCCGCGAGAATCAGCGACACGATTTCGGCAGAGTTTTCGCTTTTATTTTTTTTTTTAGCATCCTGCATGAGCAGCTGTACCGACTCCAAACTGAATGCTGTTCAACATCATTCCGGTCTTACTCTTACGGAAAAACAGCGTTCGGTCCTAACGCAAACAAAAGTCGTCTGACATGCATGAAGTCCCGTGCATGCATACGAAGACTCCTCAGATATCGGCCTCAAGGTCTCCCTGTGACCGCCTAATGCGGACACCTGTCTGATTAAGAGAAAGGGGACTGGTCCCTGAGGAAACTTACCCGACTGGTCCTCAATACCGGAAACCTGGGAAAACCCGGACACCGTCGAAAATTCGGTCATTCCTTGAAGGAGATAAAAATAAACGAGTTGCAACCGGTGTTCTGCAGTCGTTAGCAAGTCGACGTGCCGGCATTATGTGCAGGCTTCGAGAAGGGCGTATCAAATGACACTGCCGGTACATTCAAGCTATCGACCTTTTCAAAAAGAGGTCCATGGGCGCCGCCATATTGTGCGATGGGCTGTGCTCGTAGTACAGGAAAGAGTTCGGCACGAAGCTCCCCCACGTTCTGCGCACAGCCCAGAAAACCGGTTTTTTTTTTTTTGGGGGGGGGGGGGGGATCCTGAAAAGGTTTATAGACTATATCGATTGGTTACCGGCCGCGTCTTAACCACAACGAATCCACTTTCACTGAAAACTGCGCCTTTATATTCCATCTCGATTATTTCTTGCAGCATTACCAAGACTGCGATGAGTGCATAGACGACGTTAGGACTAGGCGGAATGTAATGACAGTACAAAATGGGCATACGGCATAACGTGCTGGGCATGCGTAAGTGGGCATTGTTGTGTTCTAGCCCACATTCTGCTGGCCTCTCTGGAAACCAGCGCCGTGCGCCCGCCGTCGCGCAAAGCAAGCCAAGACTCTCATCGGGCATGTCGCGACTTGCAGCATGAGTCATCCTGGCCCGCCGGCGCAGACCCTTCCTCCTCCTCCTCACTATCGGCTCGAGACTCCCACAACGCTTTGCCGGCCGCTCTTTCCAGTCTGCAAACCTTCAACGGCTGAGCCCTCCCGACCATTCTTCTAAGTTGAACGGTGGCCAGTGCCGTGACTTGATTGGAGGATTTGAACGTCTGGCTGCCGCAACGGACAACGGCGGCTATAAAAACGGAGCCGCGCTGAGCCATACCAGTCACAGGCTCATGCCCTTTCCTCTTTCCTATTCTTTACAGCTTCTAACAACAGCAACGATCCCGAGCAGCAGACGGGCAGCAGACGAGCCATCACGCCGGAGCTACGCTCTTCCGGGGCCGCCCTACTTCTTTGTGCTAGCCCGTCTACGCTCTCGGTCCTTGTACTTATCATGTAAAGCCTTTGCAAATACTGTACATAAACGTCCTTGACTCACCGTCGCCTCGACCGTTTCTTGACTCAGCTCTGCGCAACAGTGGTAGCAGGCTGAGATGCTCCAGTCCCAACCGTGATGACTACGGTGGGACGCCCCAGTCCCAACAGCATGCGCCAAACGCCATTCCAAATAGGGACTTAACGTATATAGGTTCGCATTAAGTATTTCCCCAGTTTAGTGTGTCTGAGTTTAGTGTGTTTGTGCCTGAGCTTATAAACGCAATTTTTTCGGTTTGGTTTGGTTTATGGGGTTTAACGTCCCAAAGCGACTAAGGCTATGAGAGACGCCGTAGTGGAGGGCTCCGGAAATTTCGACCACCTGGGGTTCTTTAACGTGCACTGACATCGCGCAGCACACGGGCCTCTAGAATTTCTTCTCCAAAGAAATTCAACCGCCGCAGCCGGAATCGAACCCGCGTCTTTCGAGTCAGCAGCCGAGTACCATAACCACTGAGCCACCGCGGCGGCAATTTTTTCGTGTATCGTAAGACAGTATCGTAAGACTTCACAATAACAATCAATATATTCGCAGATGTCTCAGCGGGCTATACTATTGCTGAAAACGTTGCCCATTAATTTTCTATGGCAGTCTTAAATAACTACTCGATGCAAACGACGAAAAACTTTAAATGAGTTTAGTTTATGGGGAGTTTAATGCTCCAAAGCGACTCAGGCTATGAGGCACGCCGTAGTGAAGGGCTCCGTAAATTTTACCACCATTAACTTCAAAATTTTCATAGCAGTGCATCACTACCTATTCCAATATTCCAAAGTTTTGTCGAAGAAAGCTAGACTTCGTGTGAGAACTATAAGTAGAAATGAGGATAGCTGCTGCCGGCGTTGCTCTCTATTCAGATGTCTACTGGAGCAAATGAGGCACAAACACGCGCAATAAAAACGAAGAAAAGGCATATGATCATCGTGATGGTTCGTGTGGCTAAAACCAGAGCGCCTAGTGTATACTACGCATATACAGTAACTCTAAAACGAGCTACGCAAAGGACGACGAACTCACCTGTGTTTGAGCTAAGCCGTAGCGGTCTTCACACAAACAGAATGTGGTTTACAACAAGGCGATTACTTTCAAATGCCCGGTCGTGTTGTTTCGAACCCTGAAATGAACAGAAAGAGCGTGCTAAGCAATACCAGACATTTCGGGCAGGAGCAAGACGTATACCTGAAACACATGCAAAGGCAGGATAAAAAATACCGCGCCTTTAGGCCCGTTCCGAGGCGCATGAGAGAGACCAATAACTGTAAAGAACTATAGGTACTTAATTTTAGTTGGTCAAATGTTTAGGGGGATCTCCCAAGGTGGAGCAGATTTGTAATAAGGGAGTAAATACTCTTTGGCATCCACGAAAGCGCAGCCATTCCTTCGTAGCCGTATGGCTGCGCCTGGGTGGATGCCAATGGATAATTATTCGCTTACTAATTTTAGTTCATGCATTATTCCAATTCAATTCAGCTATTTTAAACTCGAGGTTGAAGGGCGCCAGGCGAAAAGCTGTTTTTTTTTACAGCTTTGAAAGTGCCTAGTGAGCCATGCAAGGCAGAAATATAGCCACGTCATAAACAGCAACGTGAGCTCACATTGCCTAAAATTTAACCAAATACACGATACATTTGGCACTATGGTCAAAGCATGTACCATCAATCCGCACTGACCCAAACATTGAGAAGGTAATTTACATAACAACTCCCTCAGTGCAAATTAGCGCCAGCAAGCATTTACAACACCTGTATATGCTGATAACACCAACATCAGAATACATTAGACATTAGAACGTATGGATCACCGCACGGTATTCGCCTATGACTGACTTATTTATAATACGACGAATTTATAACTTAATTTCTTCCTTAATGCTGTTTTGGTTGGCTGGTTTGGTTTATTGGTGTTTAACGTCCCAAAGCAACTCAGGCTATGAGGGACGCAGCAGTGAAGGGCTCCGGAAATTTTGACCACCCGGGGTTCTTTAACGTGCGCTGACATCGCACAGCACACGGACCTCTAGAATTTCGCCTTCATCGAAATTCGGCTGCCGCGGCCGGGATCGAACCCGCGTCTTTCGGGTCTGTAGCCGAGCGCCATAACCACTGAGCCACCACGGCGGGGCGTTTTGGTTCCGGTTTCTTCAAGTGAACAATGGCTGTGACGTGTAGTTTACCTTTAATTCGCTTGAAGCACGAAAAAAACCTGCAATATAAACGCTAATGCATGGTTTTATGCACTACAACACTTAGACCGGCCCCTTTCAAGAGTTGTAATGACATCAAACGAGGTATCAGCAGTTATAGTGCTGTTTTTCTTTCATGTCTCACGTGACCTGACGGTCAACTACACCTCACAGCCATCGCTGTGTTGATGGAACCGAAACAGCGTCAAGAAGAAATCAGTTACAAATTATTTATCTGTAGTAGTCGAATATCACGCGGTTATCCATGTGTGTCAAAGTCTAACGCATCGTTTGAAAGAAGCTATACATGCAAGCAAATATTTGCTGCCTATAGTACTTTAACGGCGTCTCTATGGAAGGCAACTCCGTTTACGGCGAAGAATGCTGGTTGGTTGGTTGGTTTATGGGGTTTAACGTCCCAAAGCGACTCAGGCTATGAGAGACGCCGTAGTGGAGGGCTCCGGAAAAGTAAAAAGTTTTAGTCCTATTAAAGCGTTAACATTAGAAGGGTCTGTCCAAGCTGGAGGAGCGACCGCTGTTATACGCGAATCCCAGGAATCCCAGCGATCTATTAACGTAACATAGAGAGTGACCAATTCCACACGTATGGCCATTAACCCATTAACGCAATTACGTCATACCCTTAACGCGGAGCTACAACAAAATCAGCAGCAACAGAAGAAGCTAGCGCTTTCTAACGATCCACTAAGGATCGCTTAGGATTTTTTTTTCATTTTAATAACGCGTTAGCATTAAAAGCGTCTGCGCAGGCGGAAATGACGACCTCCGTAAAGCGTGCGAAACTTATGACGTCTGACTTTAATGACGTCATCACAACCTGCCCACCTTATTGTGAGCAAACTGCTCACCGTAGCAGAAGGCATTTAAAAAATAGCAGGAAAATGGTCACACAGATGTAAGAACCTGCAGTGCGAGTTAACGCGAACGCCAAGAAAGCAAAGAAGGTAATACCAGCAAAAAAATAAAAGAACAAGTTCATCCCTTGCAAACGAAAACGCAGTCATCACAAGAACAGGCATCGTCAACGACAAAGGCCATAGCGACTTCGGTGGCTGCCACCGGGTGACTGCGTCCCTTGAGGTCGATTAGGCGTAACGGCATCGAAGCAAAAGGAAATTGAACGATATGCGCTGATAGTGAAAAACAAAAACAAAACAAAACTAGGTAGGCATTTTAAATGGCAGCGCCAAAAAGCCATGAGCGCACCAGTTCCCACCGGAAGACAGTTGTCGTCGCCGGCTTGACTATCACCAGCAATCTTAACGGACAACGGTCACCCGTCGGTGCTCACCGAAGCAGAGATCCGATTGCCCGACGCTTCGGATTATAACTGTCTTCAACGCAAATCGCTTCCCTCCAAACTCTGTCGCCGCTTATGATTGTTTTCTTCGCAAGACTCCTCTCTCTTGCACTGAGCATATCCTCAGTCGCAATCCCATTTGAACTGTGAACGTATTCTTTACCTCGGGTCTCCGGAGCTTTGACCGCGACCCGGTGCTGGGGTGACGTCGACGACGCTAGGCGCTCCTCCGAGGACACAAGCACTCCGCAAGAAGGTTTCAGAGGCCGTCACAGCCCCCTATGCAGCGAGGCCAGCAGGAGCCCAGAACTTGCACGTCCAACTGGGAAGCTTGCAACGCCAACGGCGCGAGCAGCACGCTCATGCACACTTGTCATCTTCTTTCCCTCCCACCAATGGCTGCTGGCGGCGCTAATTATTAGTTGGTTATTAAAAAATATATGAATACCCTGTACAACAGCATGCATAAGAGATCATGGAGGGTAGAAAAAGAACCAACTAAATACATGAACAAACATCTTCCAGAAGGTATACTATGGGAAAAAGTCCAGCGGAGGTACATAATTGCCTTATGTGTTTGCAATGCTAAAACATTTGAAGCTATTAATGCCGTTACTGGAAATGACGCCCCTTGCGGTCCGGTGACGTCACTTCCATCCTACCAATAGAGTTTTACGGACGACGACACATTTTTTGTCCGATGAGGCTTTTAATGCTATCGCATTAAAAAGAAATAAAAGAAGCAATCCATTTGCAAGAAAGTATACGAAGCTGCTGCAGGAAACAATGCTATTGTCAAGCTCTGATCTGACCAGCTCGAAATTGTAAAGAAGTGTCAGATTGTAGAGGCGTTATGAAAGACCCCTTCGCTGATTCTCTTATCTATGGAGGCAGCACCCTAGAAATGCACTTTCAAAAATTTAGGCCAGGGGTTTGTCTGCTGGGGTGGTTCTTACCAACGGAGCTCCTACTCTCGGACACATGCAGCAAGAGGAATGTGTGCTTCGCCACGCAAAACAGTTTTTGTATCGAGCGGCTCCCTTGTTAAATTTTTCCTCCGTTCCTGTTGCTTTCACGGTTTATACCCACAATTCGTTCCTTCTCAAACATTTTACCCCGCCGCGGTGGCTCAGTGGTTATGGCGCTCGGCTGCTGGCCCGAAAGACGCGGGTTCGATCCCGGCCGTGGAGGTTGAATTTCGATGGAGGCGAAATTCTAGAGGCCGGTGTGCTGTGCGATGTCAGTGCACGTTAAAGAACCCCAGGTGGTCGAAATTTCCGGAGCCCTTCACTACGGCGTCCCTCATAGCCTGAGTCGCTTTGGGACGTTAAACCCCAATAAACCAATAAACCAAACCTTTTCAAACATTTTCATTTTCTCTCTTTCAGACCCTCTTTCGTCCCTCAGTTTCTCATCTACTTTACAGAAATCGATTTGTTCTTTACTTTAATAACTCAGTCTGCTGCTTCCAATAGCATTCTTACAGGACATTATTCAGCATTAGGATGTCGCCGCACGTGTCTTGAACTAGCCCCCACAGCAGGTCTGTGCCATTTTCCATTGCAGGGCATCCCCATAACGATGAGAGGCCCCATGTCCAGGGGTCCCACGCCCGCATTTTTTAAATATTCGTGTATTTTCAATGCTTGCTTGATAGGGAGGGGGGGGGGGGGGATAAAATTTGCTCGTCTGCTAAATTTACTATAGCTGCGTGAAGTCCAAGCCCCATAGAAATTTTCATATAAACTGCATATAAACTGGCATATAAACTGAAGATAGCTGAAATAGTAAACAATGTAATAAAATCTAACCCCCTGCCCCTTAGTTTATTTAGATTACCAATGAAACAAACAAGAGCTGCAACCAACAATCTATTTAATTTACCACCTTGTTACAATATGTACGGCCGGAGACTCCTAGAATACAGCGGAGCCCATGTGTGGAATGAAATCCCTAATGAAGTTAAAGAAAAAAATAACTTTTCGGCATCTTTAAAACACTATTTAATTTCCACGGAAATGTAGGAATTAATTCAATTGTGTGTGTCAATCTTGAAGTTTTTTTATTTTACACGTTCTGCAGTAATATTGTACTTGTTTTGTATTTGGACCCCTCACTAGCCGTAAAGGCTATGGGTCCAAACAACAGTTTGTGTACTGTTTCTGAGAATAAATAAAGAAAAAATTCAAAAAAAAAGACACCACACACCCTGAAAAATGCGTAAATAGGTAAAAAGATGACAGTTTTTCCGTCACCCATAAGGATAAAAGAAAACATATGTCGTTCCAGGGAAAATAAACGACCGAACGCAAAACTGAGTGGGAATCATGTTAGCTGCACGGAGTGACAGGGGGGAGAGAGATCTTTAAAGGGGTACTAAAGCAGAGTTCTTAAGTGGGGTGTCCGTTTTTTTTGTTTTTTTTTTTTTTGCCTTGAAAAAGGTCTAGAGGCCGGAGTCGGATACAACTCGAGAACGAAGCGCCAAACGCTCCTAACGGAGGCCCTCCAGCCAAAGGCGTCGACCGATTGCCATGACATGAGTTGTATATAGTGATCATATAAATGAGCTCAAAGCACCAGCGTTAATAATTCATTACAAACGATTTTGTAGCGGAAGTTCTGGTCTCGGTTGGCGCCAGCGCTGCAGTGTGCATTGACGTCACGGTCGACCGACCAATCTGGACCACCACTGATGACGTGGGCGTCACCGGCAAGCACTGGTTGCTCCTGACAACCACCTCAGTGTTCGGTGACGTCACAATAATTTGGGCAAGTGCTCCTTGACGTCTCTCGATTCGGATGGAAATGCCGAGCGGCTAGTCGGACAACATTCATTCAAAATCATATTAAATTATGATAAGCGAGTAATTACTGACTGACATCCACCCAAGCGTAGCCATACGGCTACAAAGGAAAGCTCTACAGCTTCCACAGAACCTTCGTAGTTAAAGAATTCATCCCGGTCAGAGGACCGCAAGTCAGCTGCCGTCAGCGGAGCCCTGGGCTATAGGGCACCGAATACCCAGCTCCTGCAAATTTTTATTTATTTATTTATAGATACTGCGATCTAGTAGAGATCATAGCAGGGTGAGAAAAAAACAAAATACAAGCATATAAACACGCCCAAATTGATAGCATTTGCAGGTACTTCTCAAACATCAGTAAAGAATTATGATTAACAGTCTCACTATTAAGTTTGTTCCAATCAGTAATTGTCCTCGGAAAAAAAGAATATTTAAAGCAGTTATTTCGCGCGTTCAAAGGGGTTATTGTTAGAGTGCATACTTTTGTCCGTGTTGAAACCTGAGGGGTAAGCAAAATAAACGCTGAATAAAAGCTTTCTCTCTCCCCTCCTCTTAACTCCCGTTGATGCTGCATGCAAAAACCAGTTGCTGTTTTCTTTTTTTTTTTCGATTTCTGTCTCCCCAACCAGTGTAGTATTCGTCGACAGTGTGTCTGTAAGCACTGACCGCCTGCTCCGTCGGTGGGCTCGTCCATGCAGCAAAAATTGGACTTAGCTGATTTACCACCACCACACCCATCCTTATCGATCCGTGAAGCTCGCATTCTTCGCCGAATAGACTTTAATCTACTACGTACACCAGCCAAACTTTATCTATACCGGTACACTTCCACACCTCAGTGCCCAAACTGTCCACACACATATGCAGACATAGAACACTGCCTTACACAGTGCCCCGTAGCCTTCCAGTCCCCCGCCTATCCTTTCCCGCCACCCCCACCATGGCCCATCTGGTTTGCCTCCCGGGACCTGAACCTGCAACGCGCCCTCTTCACCTTGGCCCAGGACCTATTGAATGCCTAATATCAAGGCTGTTAATAAAAAGTGTCACACCACCACCCCAACCAGTGACCACAGGACCTCCTTTTCATTATACAAATGTATTCATTTATTCCGTACCAATAAACATGCAGCAGCTGTACCCAACATCTTTCCAGGTGTATCTGGACAACTATTTCTTCAGTCGTCGTCCCCTTTCGTACTCACGGCACGCATAAATACGGCGATACGGTCCAAAACAGCTCGGGCGCAGTGCCCACGCTGGCGTCTCTCAAGCTGTGTCTACGCGCATGTTTATGTATTCGCCGGTTGCGGACGCCGGGAGCGGCTAGCCTTTCAAGGCGCGGATCGGGAGCACTTCTGTGTGAGCGTGGGACGTCCCGCGACCGGACAGCGATTATTCGCGAGACACGGGCGTCGAACGCGCGGCGACCTTGTCTGGGTCGCGAAGTCGAACCACGCGACTGCGGCGACGCCCGGCCAAGGTCGGTTCGCAGGTGCCTGCTGGCGACGTGGGTCTCCCCCGTCTCGCTGAATCACACAGACACGCCCACGTAACCACTGAAATCGTTCACACGCGCGCCTCGACACCCGCGGTATTCAATCTGGCGTTGTGCGTCGCAGGCGTACGGCCGTAATTGGCCACTTCGGTAACACCTTGCCAAAGCTGATGAGAAATCGTAGTCGAAGTGCGAGTGTGCATCAAAATTTCGCTACTACGAAACGGTTGATTTGTTTTATGTTTTATTAACGCGGTATTGTTACAGGCCCCGTTGCCCAGAAAACCCGGCGTCGGCGCTGTCGGCGTTGTGAGCGAAAAATCACGAGCATGACTCTGGCAGGTCGTGCCCACAGAGCAATATAGGAGCCATGGGTACCTAGGTCACGTGACCTTGAGGCGTCACACAACAGGCTCGCAGGATAGTGAGCAAACTGCCCACTATCCAGGCGGCAGATAATGACTGGTCCCCCGGGAACAGCAACCTGGGCCGCACAAGGCCCACCGCTGGGAGCACCTGCCATCGCAGGGCAGTGGCGCATCGCTTAACCACTGCACCACTGCCCTAGGAGTGGCACGAGGACTCCCAAGGATGTATGAATGCAAAGTGGACAATGACCTTTTGCATAGATGGCAATTAACTCTTTATTTATTTATTTGTTTATTTATACAAATACCTCACAGGTTCCACACTTGGAACGTTGTGTGAGGGAGGGGTTACAATATTCAGCAGACAAAAGATGGTACAAAGTGGAAAGAACAAAAGTAAAAAAAATATTAAATACATTGGACTGCAAACAATTATTACACCGTACTTGAAGAAACCCGTAATATATTGACACAGAGGAAAAAAAAAACGCTATCGCGTCGTACTCCTAAGACGGAGCTTGAGTGGCCCCTCATATTTTTTACTTCACTTCTGTTCCTTCCTAACCTCCTCCTTTATCACGTGTTCCTTTGCCGGGCCAACGTGAAGAGTGATTTCGGTACAAACACTGTGGTATGCAGAGACCGCATGTCACGCGATGGTAACAAACAATAAAAAACAGTCCCTAACATATCAATAAACATACGAAAATTTTGCGAAGAGATAAGCCAGATAAGCTCCGCATTAATTAGGCATCACACCGACTTTTTTAGAGATATAATGTGTGCGTGCGTGTGTGTGCGCGCGTGAGTGGGTGTGTGCGTACGTCTGTGTGTGTGTGTGTGTGTGTGTGTGTATGCGCGCGTTGGGGGGGGGGGTGGAGGTGATACATATAACATAACACATAAATGCAGATAAATTACAAAAAAATTACTTGCAGTTATAACGCTAGAAATTTAACTTTCGACGTACTACACTAACGCCAAAGCCGTTCTCCCCGCAGAAAGCCGTTCGTGTATGAAACAATACGTCTTGTGGAAATCGGCGTTAGCGAGAACTTTCGCAAGGGCGCAAATGGCGCAGTTTGCGCGCGTGGAAAAAACCGAAACAAACACCTCGATCGCGATATGTCGCTTGCGCAGGCGCGCGAGGCTGCTCTGTGGTCAACAGGCGTGGCGGTCTGTGAGTGGGCGTAAATGACACCACTTAGTTGGCGTCACACGGAGGCGGAGATTGTTACTTGCTCCCGTAATTACGCACACCGCCTCCACCGTGCGGATCGTTGGTAATGAATAAACGCGAAATTATACAAGAGGGCCGGGCGCATTTCCTGCCAATATTTAGAGCGAGACGCGTCTGACAGGACTAACAATATTCCCTTGGCACGCGGCCCTGATCCTGACTTGGCGCGACGGAGAGCTCTAAGAGCGATAAATATCTATAAGGTCGTGGGTCGAGCACCCCAGCCTTGGCCGACGCCACAGCGCATAGCTTGCTGAAAGAAAAAAAAAACAATTGCAGGTAAACCTGTAAACGGTGGGTGCTAGTGCGGCAGAAACACACTTTTATTGCGAAAGCAATACTAGTTGCACTTTCAGCCCGTCGCGTAGCGAGGCCGGTAGCTACCATATTAGCATATTGGATTGGATTGTATAACCGATGCAACACCACAAGTCTAACCACAAGCACCACCACCAGTACAGTGTTCTAGAACACTGTAACCACCAGCTACACTACCAGCTGAACCATGGCGTAGCTACAGATATTGCTTTCACAATTACCGGGCTTAACCAAGCTAAGCCACAGCCATTTTTTTATCTATTTCCAACGGAAAGCTATCTCCTTCGTCGACAACAATGGCTTCCCATTCTTCCTACTCCACATGGATAACATGAATAATCTATCATATATAGCGTACGTAAAGAGCGTGAATTTATATTCTTTTATGACAATTGTTGTGTACGCCGCTAGCAGACGACACGCTGACCATAACGGCGCGGAGGAACACGTTTAACGCGCCCTTCAGGATGGCTGCGGAGGTGTCTGCCTGCGGTAGAGCTACAAGTTATGTTGTTGCGACTGAGAGAAGGATGAAAAGGAAATTGCACGGGCCTGCCTACATGGCTCGAGCCGAGCCACCACCACTGCCACGTGCAGATAGAGGAGTGTTGAAAGATCAGGGGAAAGAGAAAAGAAAAGACGCGCGTCGCAGCAACAACCGCGTCCGCCGAAGCGGACGGTGACAGATAAGCGGCCGTAGCCGCCATTCGTCCCCAACTCAAGTTAGTTATGGGATGGAGTTCATGTATACAAGCCCCTGGCCAACTTCCGTGTGGCGCCAGTTTTCCTGAAGTTCGTTCCACAATTGCGGCGCAACCATTTGCCGTTCAGCGTTCCGGATGGTGTCATACAATTTCTTGTTCCATATAGCTGTCACGTGCTAGTCAGTTTGGAAGCTAGCTTGCGACAGAGACTCGAACCGACGACATGTGCATTTTCAATTGTATGCTTTCCCAGACTTTCGCATCAAAATTCTGATGCAACCGTTCGTCGTGTAGTGTTCCGGGTGGTGTCATACATCGCGCATGACACAACACTTCACAATTAACGTAATGTAAGGTGTATAGAGTTTTTACAAGGTATGCATAGTCGTGCCTCATGGTCATTCTGCAATGTAGAATGACTCAGCACTTTGTGATTCCGCATTCTCACACGTAAGCAGCCTCAAATGTCTCTGCGGACTTTTCTTTTGTTTAAGCCCCAAAACGATTCAGGCATTGAGGGGCGCCCTAGGAAAGGGCTCCGGAAATTTTGACCTCCTGGGGTTCTTTAACGTGCACTGCCACCGCACAGTACACAGTCCTCTAGCAATTCGCCTCGGTCGAAATGCGACCGCCGCGGCCGGGATGAAACCCGCCTCCTTCGGGTCAGCAGCCGAGCACCATAACCACTCAGCCACCGCGGCAGCTTGATTATTTCGTGCAAACATTGAGACAAGCAATTACAGATTACAGATGGGCATACATGCGCCTAGTGAACAGAACAGCGCTCTGTCCGATCTCTAAATAGTTTTGCGTTGGTTTATTTGCATTAAGAACAAAATTCGCCGTGGCTTAGCTTGGTTAAGCCCGGTAATTGCGAAAGCAATATCCGTACCTACGCCATGGTTCAGCTGGTAGTGTAGCTGGTGGTGGTGCTCGTGGTTAGACTTGTGGTGATGCATCGGTTATACAATCCAATCCAATCTAATCTAATGCATTCTAATTTAATCTAATCCAATTCAATCCAATCCAATCCAATCAAATCTAATGTAATCTAATTTAATCCAATCTAATCTAAGGCCGCCGGTGGTGGCACCGCCACTACTCGCAGACGGCGCGAGACGGTCGCCCAGCTCTTCGGCGTGACGTCACACAGAGGTCATGCGAAAGGTCATTTCATGTGCACCGCCGTCGCACGGCAAAGGCTTGAAAGTGCAAGCAGTAAAGCTTTCGCTTTAAAACAGCGCTCGTGACCTGGTACCGTCGTCTACCCAGAGAGGACAAAACAAGAACCACGGAAATCACCAACGGGCATATTTCTATACAGGCGAAGCGCGAGAGACGCCTGTGTGCTGTGCGATGACAGTGCACGTTAGATATCCCCAGGTGGTCGAAGTTATTCCCGAGACCTCCACTACAGCACCTCTTTCTTCTTTCACTGCCACCTTCCCCCTTCCCTTACGGCGCAGTTCAGGTGTCCGCCGAGATGTGTGAGACAGATACTGCGCCATTTCCTTTCCTCAAAAACCAATTTAAACCAATTTTATTAATGCTGCTTTGTCCTGCCAGGTGGCGGCGTCACCGGTCATATAGTTAATTTCTTATAAGTCGCTTCATGATGCATTCTGTTGTTACTGATGCACAAGTAAACATCTCCATCAAGCATATACCATGTTTCTGGCGATACAGGCTTTTCTACATTACACATACCATGTTCCTCATGATACAAACGACTGGCTTTTCTGCATCATGCATGCAATGTTCCTGGTGATACAAACGACTGGCTTTTCTGCATCACACACACCATGTTCCTGGTGATACAAACCACTGGCTTTTCTGCACCACGAATACTATGTTCCTGATGATACAAACGACTGGCTTCTCTACATCATGCATGCCATGTTCCTGGTGATACAAATGATCATGCATACCAATCATCATGCATACCATGTTCCTGCTGATGCAAATGAGTGGCTTACCTGCATCACGCATACCATGTTCCTGGCGATACAAACGACTGGCTTTTCTGCATCATGCATACCATGTTCCTGATGATACAAACGACTGGCTTTTCTGCATCATGTATGCCATGTTCCTGGTGATACAAATTAGCGGCTTACCTGCATCACAAATAACATGTCCCTGCCGATACGAATGACTGGCTTTTCTGCATCACGCATACCATGTTCCTGCTGATAAAAACGACTAGCTTTTCTGCATCACGCATACCATGTGCCTAATGATACAAATGACTGGCTTCTCTGCATCATGCATACCATGTTCCTGGTGGTACAAATGAGTCGCTTACCTCCATCACGCATACCATGTTCCTGGCGATACAAATGACTGGCTTTTCAGCATCATGCATAGCATGATCCTAGTGATACAAATGAGTGGCTTACCTGCATCACGCATACCATGTTCCTGGCGATACAAATTACTGGTTTTTCTGCCTCACACATACCATGTTACGGGTAATACAAAAGACTGGCTTTTCTGCATCATGTATGGCATGTTCCTGGTGATACAAATGAGTGGCTCACCTGCATCACACATACCATGTTCCTGCCGATACGAATGACTGGCTTTTCAGCATCATGCATAGCATGTTCCTGTGGTACAAATGAGTGGCTTACCTGCAAAACGCATACCATGTTCCTGGCGATACACATGACTGGCTTTTCAGCATCATGCATAGCATGTTCCTGGTGATACAAATGAGTGGCTTACCTGCATCATGCATACCATGTTCCTGGTGATACGAACGACTGGCTTTTCGGCATCATGCTATCATGTTCCTGATGATACAAATGAGTGGCTTACCTGCATCACGCATACCATGTTCCTGGCGATACAAATTACTGGCTTTTCTGCATCACCATACAATGTTCCTGGCGATAAAAATGACTGGCTTTTCTGCATCATGCATACCACATTCCTGCTGATACAAATGAGTGGCTTACCTGCATCACCCATGCCATGTTCCTGGCGATACAAATGACTGGCTATTCTGCATCATGCATACCATGTTCCAGGTGATACAAATGAGTTACCTGCATCACGCATACCATGTTCCGGCTGTCAGCATTCACATTTCTTACGAGCCACGCGGCCCCAACACGCCAGCACACGACATTTAACGCTCCTGCTCAGCGACCACGAGGCGCCCCGCATCCTAACTTTCTCCTACGAGCGTCCCCCTTGACAAGCCATGATGCTGCGCCTTACGGCAGCGGAGTCGTAAGGAGAAGTATCTTCAACCAACACGCCTGGACTTGTCGCAAGAGGCCAGACAGCGAGGCGCCGTTTCCTTCTCTCCCGGACGCCAGCGCGCGCGGCAAGATTTGAAGCGGTTGGCCGCGCGGTCGCTGGTTGGTCCTTTCGGACTGCCGTCGAGTGCCGCCTTTGGATTGGCCAGTTCGGAGGGGCCACCGTTCCTCAGGCTATAAAAGCCCCACCGCTGCAGCTTGGGAGGAGAGATGACCGGGAGGCGCCGACGATACGAGACGCGTCGGCAAGGCCGTCCCAACTCTGCAGATCCGCCGAACCTCCTACGTATCAGTAATCCAGTTATTTCATTCTTGTATCCTTAAGTCTTAAATTAAACCTGTTTTCTTTATTCGAAAAGAATCCGGCCACTTCTTGCTAACATGGCGCAGTCGGCAGGATCTGCAGAGGCGTCACCCCTGAACGAAGACCGAGCCGACAACGTGGAGCCCAGCAGAACGCCGACGGTGAGCTTGGAGTCCCCGCTCATTCTGTCCCTTCTGGCATCGGCAGCACGCAACGCACTGACCACCTTGAAGAAACGGCAACTGGTGGAAGAGCTCCGATGCCGAGGACTTTCGTGCAGCGGCCGCAAGGACGACATCGTGACGCGGATCATGGACGACAACGCTCGCCGCCAAGCCGAGAGGGCGGAATTCGAAAGACTGCTGGCCGAGAGAGACCATCTGCGGAGGCTTCTTGCTCAACGACAAGTGTCACACGATACGAGTGACAGCACGGACCAGCAGCCACTGTCGACACAGGTCGGCAACGAAACGGGCTGCCTACGACACGACGGACCCCGCGCCCCTGCCACGGACACTACGGTGCAGCAGCCGGTGTCACCGCAAGCAGATAACGAAACGGGCTCCCAACGACACGACGGACCCCGCGCCCCTGCCACGGACACTACGGTGCAGCACACGGTGTCGCCGCAAGCGGGCCACGAAAAGGGCTCCCAACGACACGACGGACCCCGCGCCCCTGCCACGGACACTACGGTGCAGCACACGGTGTCGCCGCAAGCGGGCCACGAAAAGGGCTCCCAACGACACGACGGACCCCGCGCCCCTGCCACGGACACTACGGTGCAGCACACGGTGTCGCCGCAAGCGGGCCACGAAACGGGCTCCCAACGACACGACGGACCCCGCGCCCCTGCCACGGACACTACGGTGCAGCACACGGTGTCGCCGCAAGCGGGCCACGAAACGGGCTCCCAACGACACGACGGACCCCGCGCCCCTGCCACGGACACTACGGTGCAACACACGGTGTCGCCGCGAGCGGGCCACGAAAAGGTCTCCCAACGACACGACGGACCCCGCGCCCCAGCCACGGACACTACGGTGCAGCACACGGTGTCGCCGCAAGCGGGCCACGAAAAGGGCTCCCAACGTCTAGACGGACCCCGCGCCCCTGCCAAGGACACTTCGGTGCAGCACACGGTGCCGCCGCAAGCGGGCCACGAAAAGGGTTCCCAACGACACGACGGACCCCGCGCCCCTGCCACGGATATTACGGTGCAGCAGCCACTACCGACACGAGTTGGCCACGAGACGTGCTTCCAACGACACGGCGCACCTTTCGCATCTGCTAAAGTTACTACTACAATGCAGAAGCCATTGCCAAGACGAGCTGGCTCATCCATAAAGCCAGAGCCGCGACGAATGCACGGCAGGATGCGGAACGATCCAACAAGCCCGACTCCCTGGACCAAGAAACGTTACGAACGAGACAAACACGGCAGTCCGCATAAGTCGTGTCAGGTCCCCAGGTGGAAACGACGACGCAGTCGTATCGGTGAGCATCACGGTACAAGCCCGACTCCCTGGACCAAGAAACGAAACGAACGAGACAAACACGGCACTTCGCACAAGTCGCATCGTCTCCCCAGATGGAAGCGAAGGCGTATTAGAACGGGCTGGACGCAAGCCACAAGGTACGCGGCGGAGAACGCCCAGCTCGCCCAAGAATTGCTGTCAACAACGTGCGCCTGAGGACAGGCACAAATTTTGGAAAGGCCGTGTCAGCATTCACATTTCTTACGAGCCACGCGGCCCCAACACGCCAGCACACGACATTTAACGCTCCTGCTCAGCGACCACGAGGCGCCCCGCATCCTAACTTTCTCCTACGAGCGTCCCCCTTGACAAGCCATGATGCCGCGCCTTACGGCAGCGGAGTCGTAAGGAGAAGTATCTTCAACCAACACGCCTAGACTTGTCGCAAGAGGCCAGACAGCGAGGCGCCGTTTCCTTCTCTCCCGGACGCCAGCGCGCGCGGCAAGATTTGAAGCGGTTGGCCGCGCGGTCGCTGGTTGGTCCTTTCGGACTGCCGTCGAGTGCCGCCTTTGGATTGGCCAGTTCGGAGGGGCCACCGTTCCTCAGGCTATAAAAGCCCCACCGCTGCAGCTTGGGAGGAGAGATGACCGGGAGGCGCCGACGATACGAGACGCGTCGGCAAGGCCCTCCCAACTCTGCAGATCCGCCGAACCTCCTACGTATCAGTAATCCAGTTATCTCAATCTTGTATCGTTAAGTCTTAAAATAAACCTGTTTTCCTTATTCGAAAAGAATCCGGCCACTTCTTGCTAACACGGCAATACGAATGATTGGCTTTTCTGCATCATGCATACCATGTTCCCGGTGATAAAAACGACTAGATTTTCTGCATCACGCATACCATGTTCCTCATGATACAAATGACTGGCTTTTCTGCATCATGCATACCATGTTCCTGGTGGTACAATTGAGTGGCTTACCTGCATCACGCATACCATGTTCCTGGCGATAAAAATGACTGGCTTTTCAGCATCATGCATAGCATGTTCCAGGTGATACAAATGAGTGGCTTACCTGCATCACGCATACCATGTTCTGGGTGATACAAATGACTGGCTTTTCTGCATCATGCATACCATGTTCCTGCTGATACAAATGAGTGGCTTACCTGCATCACCCATGCCATGTTCCTGGCGATACAAATGACTGGCTTTTCTGCATCATGCATGCCATGTTCCAGGTGATACAAATGAGTAGCTTACCTGCATCACGCATACCATGTTCCCGGCGACACAAACGACTGGCTTTTCTGCATCATGCATACCATGTTCCTGGCAATACGAATGACTGGCTTTTCTGCATCATGCATACCATGTTCCCGGTGATACAAATGGGTGACTTACCTGCATCACGCATACCATGTTCCTGCCGATACGAGACTTGCTTTTCAGCATCATGCATAGCATTTTCCAGGTGATACAAATGAGTGGCTTACCTGCATCACGCATACCATGTTCCTGGTGATACAAATGACTGGCTTTTCTGCATCATGCATACCATCTCCTGGTGATACAAATGAGTGGCTTACCTGCATCATGCATACCATGTTCCTGGCGACACAAACGACTGGCTTTTCTGCATCATGCATACCATGTTCCTGCTGATGCAAATGAGTAGCTTACCTGCATCGCGCATACCATGTTCCTGGCAACACAAACGACTCGCTTTTCTGCATCATGCATACCATGTTCCTGCTGATGCAAATGAGTAGCTTACCTGCATCACGCATACCATGTTCCTGGCGATACAAACGACTGGATTTTCAGCATCATGCATAGCATGTTCCTGGTGATACAAATGAGTGGCTTACCTGCATCACGCATACCATCTTCCTGGTGATACAAACGACTGGCTTTTCTGCATCATGCATACCATCTCCTGGCGATACAAATAAGTGGCTTACCTGTATCACGCATACCATGTTCCTGGCGATACAAACTGGCTTTTCTGCATCATGCATACCACATTCCTGCCGATGCAAATGCTTGGCTTACCTGCATCACGCATACCATGTTCCTGGCGATACAAATGACTGGCTTTTCAGCATCATGCATAGCATGTTCCTGGTGATACAAATCAGTGGCTTACCTGCATCACACATACCATGTTCCTGCGGATACGAATGACTGGCTTTTCTGCATCACACATACCATGTTCGTGCTGATAAAAACGACTAACTTTTCTGCATCATGCATACCATGTTCCTCATGATACAAATGACTGGCTTTTCTGCATCATGCATATCATGTTCCTGGTGGTACAAATGAGTGGCTTACCTGCAAAACGCATACCATGTTCCTGGCGATACAAATGACTGGCTTTTCAGCATCATGCATAGCATGTTCCTGGTGATACAAATGAGTGGCTTACCTGCATCCCGCATACCATGTTCCTGGTGATACAAACGACTGGATTTTCGGCATTATGCTACCATGTTCCTGCTGATACAAATGAGTGGCTTACCTGCATCACGCATACCATGTTCCTGGCGATACAAATTACTGGCTTTTCTGCATCACACATACCATGTTACGGGTAATACAAAGACTGGCTTTTCTGCATCATGTATGCAATGTTCCTGGTGATACAAATGAGTGGCTTACCTGCATCACACATACCATGTTCCTGCCGATACGAATGACTGGCTTTTCAGCATCATGCATACCATGTTCCTGCTGATACAAATGAGTGGCTTACCTGCATCACCCATGCCATGTTCCTGGCGATACAAATGAGTGGCTTTTCTGCATCATGCATACCATGTTCCAGGTGATACAAATAATTGGTTTAATGATGTTTAACGTCCCAAAGCGACTAAGGCTATGGGGACGCCGCAGTGAAGGGCTCCGGAAATTTCGACCACCTGGGGTTCTTTAACGTGCACTGACATCGCACAGCACACGGGCCTCTAGAATTTCGCCTCCAACGAAATTCGGCCGCCGCGGCCGGGATCGAACCCGTGTCTTTCGGGTCAGCAGCCGAGCGTCGTAACTACTGAGCCACCGCGGCGGGGCGGTGATACAAATGAGTTACTTACCTGCATCACGCATACCACGTTCCTAGCAATACGAATGACTTGCTTTTCAGCATCATGCATAGCATGTTCCTGGTGATACAAATGAGTGGCTTACCTGCATCACGCATACCATGTTAATGGCGATACAAATGACTGGCTTTTCAGCATCGTGCATAGCATGTTCCTGGTGATACAAATGAGTGGCTTACCTGCATCACGCATACCATGTTCCTCAATATACAAATGAATGGCTTTTCTGCATCCTGCATACCATGTTCCTGGTGATACAAATGACTGGCTTTTCTGAACCACGTATACCATGGTGATATAAGCAACTCGTTTGCACCCTGCTATAAAAGGGCCATAAAATGAAATATTTTGTACCCAGTATTGTGCTGGAATAGACTTCAGCATCTCATTTTTCTCAGTCATGAATCATTGCACAGCAGAGCAGGTAAAATGACATTACAGTGCTCATATAGAAAATATCTTATTTTGCTCTACAGTCAAACAAAGCTTGTTAGTCATGGGTTTCATGCGTGTTGCTACCACTTCAGGTTTAACAGTGCATAAAAACCAGATTATTAGTGGAATAATGCAACAGAAAAAAAATATAGATCTTGGTTGAAATTGTTACAAAGGGTGGTTTGGTTTGTTAGGCACGGTTTCTTTTTTCTCCTGATTTAATCAACTTATGAAAGGGTGCAAAAAATAATGGTTGGTAAGTTCACATGTGCACAGAGCATCTCAGAGAATGACGCAGTTTACTACAGTCGAATAGAGCTGAAGAAGGAAGTGGCAGATAACCCCCAAAGGAAGTCCTACAGATTTACCAACATTGGTGTTAACCAATTTTCAGTCCCTTTGGTTAATCTGATTAAGCTGCCGTTAATCCCCTCTCATCTATCACACCTTTTGATTTCACACTAGCGGATACTAATGCAATTAACTATGATGTCATGAGAACTGGCTGATTTTGTTACGAAGAAGATGAAGCTGGCAGTGGCGCGGGACGGAGCGCTCGCACTAGGCCAGCGGCCATTAAATCATCTCTTGTCCATTGTTCATCACGCCTCATTCTTCTGCTGGCCGCCATGTCCTGGTCCCGTACCTTTGGCGTCCTGGGCCTGCCATGGACTTTGGCCGTGAGTATGTGGTCCGCGCCGCCCGGCTGTGCCCCAGCCCGCCGGACCTGATTCGACCTCGCCACTCACTCCCGCCCCGTCCCCCGCCCAGACCACAGGACACGATGAACTGAAGACGTTGCCGCGACCTTAATGACCCGACCGACTCAAAACCGACCCAAGACCCACACGCGAAGACACCGCCCCCTGCCCCTGCCGTTTGGTGCGTCCAAGGACCTCGGCCGTCAGTTCCTGGCACCTTACAGCCCGGATGCTTCGTGGACCGGGACTCATTCTTCGATCGTCTCATTCACCGTGGCGGCCAGCACTTCACTACTTTGCCACTTCTTTTCTGCCCTGCAAGCCATCGCCAAATCATGCATCCCTTCATCCATGTCTTCTTCAGTTTACGATCGGGGCAATCGCTCGGTGGCCCCAGGTAATGTTACGAAGAAGACAAAGCTGGCAGTGGCGCGGAACGGAGCGCTTGCACTAGGCCAGCGGCCATTAAATCATCTCTTGTCCATCGTTCATCATGCCTCATTCTTCTGCTGGCTGCACCGTAACAATATTATTGGCTGCAGGGTCTATATTGAAAGGCACCTGCTTTCCATCGGGCGAGGAGGATGTCAAAATGCCTCCTCTCTGGGTTGTTGCAAATCAGTCCCGCTGTCGCTTCCAATGCGCTAGTGGGGGATGCATGCAACAGCCCAGAGAGCAATGTGGCTATGCCCAGGGAGCCGTCAGTGGAAAGGTCTATAATGAGTGTGCTGTTTCTATCAGAAAAAAAAGACTACATGACTAGCACGCTTTAGCAGAAACATTTATTCTCAAGAGAGAGAAAACAAGACTTGAATGAACATATGTCGTCACCTAGCAACAGCACTCCGCACTGCACTTGGCAAAAAATTCACAGGCTTGAAGACTGTAGTCTTGCAGAAAGCCACCACAGAAGCACCAAAAAAACTTGAAAAAAATCACAACATGGCTCCCAAGAATGAGGAAAAGAGGGACAATTAAGCAATGATTAGAAGTGACCTGAGGGCAATGACAACATTTTTACACAATAAATCACATGCACGCAGTTTCCAGAACTGCGGGATGAGAGCGCCTTTGGTGTTCAATAACTCAAAGTGGAGCTATAAAGTTTTGAAATCATTTTCAGTTACAACTGTTAGTGTCAGTTTAAGCGGTGATCTATTATTACCAACTTAAGCACTGTCCACATAACTTGAGCCAGAAATAAAAATGTGTAGTAGGCTACAACTCAAAAACAACAGATGCTAACAGTGGGCCACAATCCACGGCGTCCCGTATTACTGCGCTGACCAATCATTACAGTCAACAAAATGAGCTTTTTAAAAAAAATTTCTTGGCCATACTGAACAAGCTAGAGGCATCAAAAAATCATTTTTTAATTTCATCTTTAGATTAGCTTTTTGTTTCAGTAACGAAAAAACGTTTAATAACGGACTACTTTTATGCCATAAAGGAAATTCTGTGCGGCAATCCTGAATGTGGGCACTGCTTCACTGCGGAATTAGGCTGTACCCGGCTATAGCACACCTTTCAACAAAAAACAGCGGGAATCTAGGAACCACAAAATGTATCCCTAACAAGTAGTAATTACTAAATAAAACCGTTTCTTACCATTGTACATGCTGATTAATCTATTAAGCAACACCCAAGAGTTACTAACACATGCGGAGGTTGGCTAAACAAGTTGACGTACTCACAGGCACTTTGCTAAGCAGCATAAATCTTTGGCAAATGTACAACACTTGTGTGCACCGCTAAAGTTTGTAAACTGTGTAAGTGGCAGCTTTTGATAAGACAGGCTATTGTATCATGCTGCCAATGCAATGTACTGCAGGAACCTCGTAAGTGTAATAGAAATTCCGATTGTTAAGAGTAAGTACATACTCTACAGAAGCTGCCTCAAAAAACTAGTACAAATTTTAGCACATTTGACAGAGCTAGTTAGTGTAAATGGGTCATCACTGAAACGGTGTGTGAATAGGTAGGTACCTGTGCTATCCATCTTACTCATCGTTGATAAGATGTCTACTGCTCCTCTTAAATTATGACCCACAGCAACAATAAAACCCAGCATGAAGGCATTGGAGAACACAACTCATGCATGGATAGATGCTATATAAAGTGTTCAAAGCTGACAGCTAGTCGTCAGATGAATGAATCAGTTATTAGGAGAAGGCTGTTCACGCCTACGTAAAACCTTCAAGAAGTTACAGGAATTCCAAAGTTTATTGTAAACACTGAACCAACTGCTATCAGTAGCCTTGACAAAATTCTTCTCCCACAACAGACATTCCGTCATGATAACATGTCATATGATTTCAAGAAATCATGAGCTCAGTGGTTTTTGTAAATTAGGAAACTGCAAGATTTGCATGTCGCCTGGTCTAAGAGTGGTTTTACCAGAAGAGCGCCTATGTGAACCAATGAAAAAATTGATTAGCATGATCACTAGCAACACAGATTTACCCATACCATTCAATGAAAAGAACCTAAAAAATTAAGCCACTCCCGGGTAATGCCGCGAGCTTCCGACCACAATGAGAGTTTCCCTCTTGATGGATGGCATTTAGCTGTCATTTAAAACTCCCCTTAGCAACAGTTTACAGCCTGAATATGCTCGCAAAAAGGCTACAAAAATACAGCCAATGAAGATGCGAAGTGTACCCAAAAAAAAAGAGCCGTAAAAACGTCACCAGCTTGAATAATGGGCACAGCCCTCTCAGGGTCAGTAATTACCAGAAGAGTACAAAAGCAACATCTTTAACGCAGCCCCTCTCTTCAAGAGCTAACGACTCATGCGCAGACATTTGAGATGCGCTGTTGCTCTCGAATAAAACACACATGAAAGAAATGAAAAGCAAGCCCACTTAATACATCATTACGCATGTCTCTGACACAACAATGATGCATGAATACTAACACAGTGCGTATCGACCAAATCACCCCCCCCCCCCACCCCTCCAATCACACATAAACATAAGTGGACGTCAGTCGTTCGTTACTCACAAGTTACAACTTCTGTGTCATCAGGAATAAGTACCTTGGCAATTACATTTAAAGAAAGGAGCACTGATTAAGTTTTTTCATCCATCAGCTGGTATTGTAGTAACCAATATTGCCACCGTTTTTTTCGCAAAAGTTGATCAGTGCTTAAATTTTGCATGCTGAAGGTACCATTGCATAATGGTTCGTTCTGGCCTCTGTACTCGAGTGTGTAGGTTAGGTTTATATATTTTCCACTTCTGAAAAAGTAAAACATCATACAATAACACATAATGATTTCTACTTAGACTGCATCAAGCATTCCCATTGGAGCTATCAGCCATAAGGACCATAGCTGCTCTTCTCCCAAATGAATCCAATACGATGGAAAGATCAACAAGCAATGGCCAGTCACAATAGGGGATATTCAAAATTCCGCAAGTGCGCTTTCCCGCATAACAATGTTGTCCCAAACAAGATGGCTGACCATGCGTTTCCAGCTGAAAAAAAGCAAGTAAGACTGGTTTTTTGTTTGATTCTTCCAAAATACGTTCCTTACATTCTATCCACACCTTTAGCGCCTGTCCTGTAGCCCACGTGGTTCTTTTATAGCGAAGTCGGCCATCTTGTTTGGGGCAACATAGTTATGTGGGAAAGCGCACTTGCGGAATTTTGAATATCCCCTATTAGGGAGCAACTGCTGGATAATTACAAATGAGGCATTCCCGGTCATGCCGAACTGCATTGCACATCAGGTGCAAGCCGGAAACGGCACTTTTGGAAGGCAGCTCCAAGCGTCCACCGGCTGCTGTATCTCCGCACACCAAAGTGGCTCAAGTCTGTGTACCTGAGAACACGGTCCCACATCACTGGTCAGAGTAAGCACCTCTGAAAGACTGCTACACGGAAAGGAGAGCGGTTGTCGAAATGCTGGCTGGCTCTCGCAGGTTGAGCACCTTTCGTACAAACTCCGCAAAAGTAACCAGGCTAGAGCCTTCTTAGGGCCGCGAATGGAGCTCAGGAGTTGTCGTCATCACCTTCAGGCACAGGTTGCAAGCCAAAGTACTTGAGTGCAGCGACGGAGTTCTCCATACCAATGTTGTACAGGGGATGGATTGTGGTCTACGACAGAAAAAGAAAAGAAAAACGACAGATGACTGAAGCGCCCTCAACTACATGACAGCTTAATTTACTGCATGATGCAGGGTGTGGAGAATTTCACTTTCAAATTAAATATAGAGAAAGGCAACAAAATACACAGGAATCTCATTGGAGCAGGTCTCCACAAGCCTAACAAGCCCTGCAACTCAATGCAATTAAGTGGCGTACACTGAGCATGCGCACGTGACAGGACAAAAGCACAAATCTAGAGTTATTGAAATGTGACTTAAAACTACTTTGAGCATCGCTAAGCGGTACAAAATTTTGGCTTTAAAAACTGAAATAATGAGGAATATGTTGTCGCACATATTGGCACACTGAGCATAAAACTCTGGAGTGTAAAAAAAAATAAATATGCACTTCCAAAATTTTCAAGATGTAGTGTGGAAAGAAGAAAAAAAGAGATGCATGACGGCCTCAACACAAGAAAATGGCATCAGAAGTGAGCAGGCCACATTTATAACATACCAATGTACTGATGCATGTCCTTGAGAAAATTAGGAGGCATACCGCACCCGTGTGCAAGAATTCCAGGATTCGCTAACTCCTGAAAAACTGATTACTTTCTTCGGTGATTATTTAATGAAAATAACTGCTGTCAGGCTTAAACACACACTGAAGGTGCAAAACACTTTTTACAGACAACTACCGCCCTCTAGAGTTGAAAATTGCAACCAACGCAATTGCCGACCTAACTCATCCTTAGCCATGGGAGCAGCGCAACATCAGGCTGGATGAGTGCGACTCCAGTCATTGGCGATATTGGAACAATCTCCCATGATTAGTAAAGCTCAGGGTTGGTGGTTAAAGGTTTAAAGAATTTCATGCACAATTTCTCTGCTCCATGCAAAATTGCCTTCTAAAGCTGCCCGCAGCCTTAGACACGAAATAAACAAGACAAAAGTTATTTCAGTGAAAAGTGTAAGATTTGAGGAACCAATTGCCATCCATTTCAAATGAACTCGACGGCATGGGGTCACATGCAAAAAGTTCAGGCATAGTGCTGGAAAAGTGCAAACTTAGTTGCAGCAGCAGAAGAGAAGGAGGTTACAAAAAAAGGGAGAGGAATGCGATAAGTGCGCTTATGAGTATGCATGTTTTTAAATTAACAAATTTTCAGTACATACCATGTGCTGCATAGTTTTCTATAGCATATTCACTGTGTCCTGGGGCAGCGGTGGTCTAGTCACCTATTCATGCTATGCGGTCATGAATACCGGATTACATGAAGTTGTGGAATAGATTTTTAGAGCCAAAGCTCTCTTCCTGACGTACGAACCCAGAGAACAGCTGGTTCCGTCAATTTCATCTTCAAGCTCAGTCAAGGTCAGGCACCCGCTCGAGGTAAAAGGCGCAAGCACGAAGGAGCAAGAAAATTGTGCGGCCAATGGCGTGCCTTGCACGTCTCGCGAAGTGAACAGCACCTCTCAATAGATGGCGCTGGAACCTGCATGCGGGCTCACGGAAACCGGCGCACCCGTGCCAAGCGGCGCGAACTGCGGCGAGCTCGGCGTCTTATACAGCGAGTGTCTACCTATGAAGAAAAAAGCACAATCTCTGCAAACCAAACCAATCGTCTCATCCTTTGAAAAACCCAGCAAAACCAAGCTATCGCTCGACGAACTTGGCTTAATCGCGGTCAACCACTGCTAATTCTATTGTGAGGTCCTCCTTCTTAGGCCTCAAAACAAAATCTTGCCCATAGCTCCATCATATGACCCAGTAATTGTATGACCCATTAATAAACGAGGTGACCAACTGGTGACCCACGACGCAGTGAACGTGTTAAATTACTGCAGTGATGCGATGACAGCAGTGGAAAAAAAACAAAATGGCCAGACAGTAAAACAAAAAACAAACAAGTATTTGCTGGCAGGAAAAATTTCAAATATAGAAACATTCAGTGACAATTAAACGCTCTGTTACATTTACAACCACTGTTTACAACTGTTAAACATGGCTGTATGGCACAGTTCTGCTATGCAAATAAATGGCTTTAATAGTTGTTCAAATGAAACTATTTGGTACAGGTGTCCCTGTGAAACAGCCAGTGAATTCTCAAGCTTTCAAGTGTGTTAAGAAATTCGCAGAGCACCACGGACTCCACTGAGTCTGAGTGTGATTTGCAGTCTCAAATGTCATTCAACCTAAATGCAGTTTCAGCACATCTGCATGGCACAGATGTTACACCCACACAAGTGGGCGTGCTATATGTTATATGCTAACCCCTCTCCCACCCTTCAAAAAAAGTGCTTGCTGGAGATGCAAAACTTAAGACGTGCTAAAAACTAAAATTATTTGGCATTGCGTAACTCACCATCCGATCACTAAATTAAATTTTTTTAATGGATGACTTACTTGAAACAATAACTTTTGACAGCTGTTGACAGAATTTTTATGTACGCCACTGGATCACCATAAATGCTTGCCACCTTTCCAAACTACCACTGCTATTTATGAATGACTTCAGTTAACTTTAGTCAGATGGGATTACTATCTTACAGTGAAATTGTTCATTGTGGGGTCTAGCATATCGAAGCGACACCTTGCGACCTTTTCGATCTTGGCTCCATCGAAATTAGATAAACACAGAAAAAAAAAAGCTTTTTTTGCCGCCCACTTTTTAAGCACCAATGAACCAATATACTAAGAACTCTCCCTTTAGGCTACCTTCTGAACAAATCCTGAAATAAACACTGGATTTGTTTAGCAGATACAACTCGCATCAAAAACGTAGATGTGCTTCCCAACTCACAAGCTCGTTCTTGGGGTCTCCCAGGATACAGGTGGTGCCCAGAATTCCCCCACCGAAGTGTTGTGCAACACTCAGACCACTCAGCAAGTAGCAGGTGTGGTAGTAGTCTCGGGGCCTTCATGGAAGAAAAGGAAAAAAGAGAGCAAAAATACTTTCATTTTCTTTTCTTAAATGAACTACAAGGACAACTCTACTGAATCTTTGCTGCTAGCAAAATCCGATAGTTCAGCATTTCAGGGCATTGTTGTCATTTGCCCGGCACCACAAAACGCATTTATTGCTGAGAAATTGGGTCCGAAGTCGAGGCAGTTTTTTATTGCCTTCTGATTCAAGCTAGAGATATTCTGGTGAAGTCTTAAAGGGACACTAAGGAGAGCACTATTAATATTTTTTTTATAGTAAAATCCGATAGTTCGGCATGTCATGGCTTTGTTGACACTTGGCCGGCAGCGAAAGATGCATTTATTTCTAAGAAATTTGGATTCGAAGTTGAAAAAGTTTTTCCCGCCGCTCTGATTCAAACTTGGGATTCTACTATGACGACACAGGACTAAGAGACGTGGAACATGACGTGCGCATGACGTAGCGCAGACTCCGTGATTTCTGGCGGCCAGCAGTGCGGCCTAGCAGCAGCCGAAAAGAAAGCTACCGCCGGCCGCACGTTGAAGGCATCTATCGGCTATTGCGGCCGTCGCTACAGTCGCTTCGATTATGTTTGCACTGGCGTTTTGCCAGCGTTACGATGGATCTCGTTCTCGAAGTCGTCAACGAAGTTCTCGCAAATAGACACCTTTAGCATACCGTGTACCTTGTTACTGCTAGCGGAATACCGGGAGCCCGCCTACCGCCGGAAAACAGGCGCTGATTTGTCCCGATGCTTCAGGAGTGCGGGTAGCAGCTGGGCATGTGGCGCCATCTGGCGACGTCAAGGAGATTTGCGCATGCATTGGCTGCGCCTCAGTGATGCATGGTATCTCGGTTCCTGGTGTTGCTAGAACCATTCGTTCTAGCAACACTGCTTTGTTCTATGATCTCATCACGCTTGTACTTGCGAGTTTGGCCTGTGGCGGCGATACCTGTATTTTGGTTCTTGCTCTTTTCTACGTTACAAGAGCTTTGTTGTCAGTATGAGTGGCGTTTTTGTAATCAGGAGCTGGTATTCTGTCGATACAAGCCAACTTCAATTTCTCCTCAGTGTCCCTTTAACTGAAAATATGACAAAAACGTAGACTTCGTCATCTCTGGCAGGCTAGGGTGCATTCTAGCAGCACCACAAATGAAAGCTACAGTTGGCCGTTTAGTAGTAGGCATCTTTGTCAGCAGAATTACTCCAATCACATTAGCATTACCATGTTGATGATTATGAATTTTATGGCGCAAGGGCATCTGCAGCCAAAGAGTGCCATGGCACAAGGTATTTTCATTTGCTCAAGGTGGGGTCAAAGACCCATTTCTCAAGGATTTCACTATGAATAAACCGAGCACGAGGCCAGGGGAAAGCTTGTACCCATTGTATCACTGGCGGTTACCCGACGGCACTGAGGATCGAACCCCGCACTGTTCGCATGCGAGGCAGATGCTCGACCAAATAAGCCACTGCTGCGGTGCAGCATTACTATGCATCAGTAAGGATTCCGTTCCTGATTACGACAACAAAGTCCTCATGAGTAACTCTGAACTGCACTTTAGAGCTCTCAGCCTCACAGAGAGTTCAATGCTTTTGAGAGTTGATATGGCTGGAGTAACTACATATCAAGTTGTCCTGAGTGCCGACAGTCTTCAGCAAATACAGTAGCAAATACAGTGCGGCCTAGCGGCCGGTAACAAAACGTCAAAAACACAGCCATCCACGCAAAAATAACCGAAGCGATGACCACATACTAGGGTAATCATATCTTAAGAATGCACATGAGGTCCTTTCTCAATATTTTAAAATTTTTTTTCCCTTTCCATTTAATATCCCGAGGCGATACAAAGACCCTGAGGGATGCCGCAGTGGAGGACTGTGGATTCATTGAGACCACCTGGGGCTCATTAACGCGCACTGCCATCACACACTGCATGACCGTTTTTACATTTCGCCTCCAGTGAAAAGTGGCCGCTGCAGCTGGGATCCGAATTCTCGCGACCTTGAAGTCAACAGCTGAATGCCAAAGATGCTGAGCCACTGTGGTAGGGGTTGGCTACAATGAGACAGCGAAAGCCTATGTGGTTCTCAGAGGGACTTCGTGTGCCTCGTGGTCACTCTATGCCCACCTGCCTGCCTGCCACTTGCATGCCTGCCTGCCCACCCATTCGTAACCACCATGAAATAACATCTCCGCTCTGTAGCACCACTGTCATCATTTTGTTTCGTACTAGTGCAATTGTACAGTAAAAGCTCGTTAATTCGAACTTCGAGGGACCAAAACCCTTTTAATTATCCAACAGTTCAAATTATCGAATGACCTCGAAATAGCTAACAATAACTGCTAGTGTCACAGTAAATTTATTTGGCGAAGACTAAGCGATGGTTGTTTGCCTTAGATATGAGAATGGCATGACAATGACCATGTTTAGCAGCGGAACTCCACTGCTGGCGTGTCACACAGGAGGCTTCACAGCACAAAGTACGAATGGCACGTAACAAGTGCGCAGTTTTCGTGCAGTCGAAGAACTGAAGAACCACGCGGGCAGAAATGCTCAGCCCCAAAATGTAAAGAAAAAAATGGGGATAGAGAAGACCAGCGAGAGATGCGCCAATCAGTTCCCGATCAGTGTGTGGCTGGGCTCGGTCGACTGGCTGATGCAGGCTGGTGCGAAGTTCAGGAGAGCGAAACCGAAACTATACGGTATGACTGTTCTTAAAGACGGAGCCGTCCATTCGCCGTTGTCACGCCTGCTGTTGCGTGTATATCAGAGGTGTTCGAGTTACTCTCCAGCATGGAACTTAGGTTTGACGAGGTTATTTGGACTATCAATAGACGTGCCAAGCATATCTGGACACGAGCTCCAGATGGCCTCCCTTTGGCAGCCCATTCGAATTAACCAGTGCGAGATCCGTAGCGTCCCAATTAGCGAGTGTGCAACGCCGTAGACTTACATGGCGCTGGCCGGAACCACGTCAGCAGTTCGAATTAATGGGGTTTGAATTAAAGATTCCCTAGTCTAGGTTAAAGGTGCACTGAAGAGGAATCTGAACTCGTCTTTTTGCCGCGGGAACTCAATCTGCACGCTCCGAGCATTCTTAAAAACTAAGATTTATTGCCCTGTGTGGCTGATTTTCCTAATTAAATCGAATTAACGTCCGGCTCCCGCCTTTTTTTTTAATTCTTCCTCGTACGGTGGGCGGAGTCGACCAACGCGTGGAGTGCCTTTCAGCCAGTCCCGCGGCGGCTTGCCGCTCTGCCATCGGCGGAGTAATATGTAGTAGTCCGTAGAAGCAAATAGTCCGCGCGTATTTTTATTTCTGCGGGCTTATTTCGCGGCTATATTATCTGTGGATGAAACTGTTTATTCACGGAAACCTAGAAAACAAAATAAAGCGAAAGCAAAGCCTCCACGGAGCTGGCTGTAAGGCACTCCACGCGTTGGTCGACTCCGCCCACCGTACGAGGGAGAATTAAAAAGCGGGATGTTAATTTGATTTAATTAGGAAAATCAGCCACACAGGGCAATAAATCGATGTTTCTAAGAATTCTGGAAACGTGCAGATTGAGTTCCCGCGGCAAAAAGACGAGTTCAGATTCCTCTTCAGTGCACCTTTAAGTCCTCTGGAAGTGCAAGTAATCTCTCTCAGGGGTGACGGTGCTCACTTTCCAGGCTTGTCGACCAGTCCGCCGTTGGGCTCCTGGCAGCAGATGAGGATGTACTCCTGGAGGGCCGCCTGGTCGAACATCCAGCTCTCCATGCTGAGGGACTCGTTGCCCTGGGAGAAGAGGACCTTGTGCAGCAGGGGGAAGGCGCCCCCCTGCCAGAAAGAGTAGCAGCCGTCCACCAGCTTGTTGGTGCGCCCCTGGAAGCCACCCTCAAACCGCATCTGTCGGTTCACCAGCCACCGCTGCGAGTCGGAAAAGAGAAGCAAAAGACAAGCTCACAAGGGGTTGCCAGGACCACAGAAGTCATAGCAAAACCCTAGCACAGCTGTGGCAGAATGTACTTGCGGGCTGGTGGTTTCTGATCTTGAATTGAATGCTTCTACAAAACATTTCAATAAACACTTGATGGTCGACTACAAGTAATAACTTCAAACTTGCTTGTCGTACTACTTTGGCGTTTTCATACTATCTACTGGCCTTCTTCGTTGGGTGCAACCATCATTTCAACTTGCTATTTGGAAGCCTTAAAAGGCAACTGCATAGGTTTTAGAAATCAACGAACTTAAGAGGGTCGAATGTGTGAAACTTGTAGGTAAAGTATGCGAAGTCTTTTTGGGCTAGCATTTGAAATAGTGAAGTAATCGCCGATTAAAAGTCGCACGCCCTTCAAGCTTCTCCGCAGCGCACAACGCCAAGTGGGGGGCGCATGATGACGTCATCGAAGGTATCGGTGCATTTCCAACTCACAAACGCCTGCTTTGAAGAAAAAAAACCGACGCCATCGAAGGCAAACCCTGCTGAGAGTTGTATGGCAGCGTCTAACGAGTCACGGCAGGGTGTGGCTGACGACAGCGGTAATTTGAAATCATACCTTCTGTGACGTCACGCTGAATTTCCCTGCACACCTCCGGTGCATTGAGGAGAAGCGCAAAATTCGATCGTCGATTACGTCACTATTTTAAATGCTAGTGCAAAAACACTTGGCATGCTTTACCTACAGTCTATATAGATTTGAATCTTTGAATATGGAAAAATTTAAAAAAAAATGCTGCAGTTGCCCTTTAAAGAAAAAATGTGTCCTTGGGCATAAAATTCGCCCATTGGCTGGAGGCAAGTGATGTCACCAGGCAGACAATTTCCATTGGCTGGAGAGAAGTGACATTAACAGACCTAAAGTGATGTCACTCTCAGTAAAGGCATCGACAGCTTTTAATGCCACTGCACCGCCAACATTTAAGGTTCTCATTAGGTGTCCCTGCCAATTCTTTCATTCAGGATTTGTGTGTCGTGTGATGTTTGCGTGTAATGTTTTCCCCTTTGACTGGCTCAAACCCGCAAGAGCATAGAGGTCAATGAAGTGAACAAAAAAGGCAGGTCGCAAGAAGAATTTAAAGAACGCTCGTCAAAGCACGAGAATCGTCCATTTCCGTGACAACTGCCACAAGCGCGCACTTTCGTCGGGCTCTCCGGAGGGATCCTCAGCGCATTTTTACAGCGCTTACCTAATGAACAGGCACGTCTTATACACTGGTGCAACTTAAGTATGTTTGTAATAAGGGAGTAATTACTCATTGGCATCCACCCGAGCGCAGCCATACGGCTACAAAGGAAAGCTATACAGCTTTCTCAGAAACTTCGTAGTTAAAGAAAAATTCGTCCTGGTTCGGGGCTCGAACCCGGGACCACCGCTTCACCGGAGCAGTCGCTCTACCAATTGAGCTAACCAGGACAGCAAGCTTATGGTAGGGCGAGAGCGAATTGATCAATAACTAGAAGTGGGAACTGTGTTGGTCAAACGTTTAGGGGAAACATTTGACCAACACAGTTCCCTAAACGTTTGACCAACACAGTTCCCACTTTGAGTTATTGATCAATTCGCTCTCGCCCTACCATAAGCTTGCCATCCTGGTTAGCTCAATTGGTAGAGCGACTGCTCCGGTCAAGCGGTGGTCCTGGGTTCGAGCCCCGGACCAGGACGAATTTTTCTTTAACTACGAAGTTTCTGAGAAAGCTGTATAGCTTTCCTTTGTAGCCGTATGGCTGCGCTCGGGTGGATGCCAATGAGTAATTACTCCCTTAAGTATGTTTGTTTTCTTTTTTTGGGGGGGTGGGGGCGGGGGGGGGGATGCCATTAACAGAGGCGCTGGTGCGATTCATAACAGAAAAATAAAGTACAGTCTTGGTCAAAAGTCTTAAGGCCGAAGGCTTTTTGTTAAAACCGCATAACACAGCCATTACAGCACTATTAAAGAACGAATGACCTTGAAATTCTAACAGGTTTCTTCTTGCGTAGAGGGGCTTCCTGTTTGACTTGTGTTTCAAATGATCCGCTACACGGAGCATTCTAGGAACATTCATTTTGCAGCAGTTGAACGATGTGGCCTTAAGACTTTTGACCAAGACTGCACACTGCATCATGCAAGTTCCAGAAGTGGTATGATTTGACTTATGCACAGACATAAATTAACGCGCAAGGCACTGTCCAGTTCAGTCATCCAGTAAAAGGTTCCATTGACAGCAAAACCCTCATGAACCTTGAAACTACTTTCAAGAACCCCGAAGAACTCAGGCAACAACTTGAGAAGCACTGGCTTAGGCTCGAAATCTGTGATCAACATATTGCGAAAAGCAGAGAAAAACTCGAATTGTAGGTATAAAAGTGTAAGCTGACACCGAAAAAGGTTTGGTTTGGTTTATTAGAGTTTAACGTCCCAAAGCGAGTCAGGCTATGAGAGACGCTGTAGTGAAGGGCTCCGGAAATTTCGACCACCTGGGGTTCTTTAACGTGCACTCACATCGCACAGTACATGGGCCTCTAGAATTTCGCCTCCATCGAAATTCGACTGCCGCGGCCGGGATCAAACCCGCGTCTTTCGGGTCACCAGATGAGTGCCATAACCACTGAGCCACCGACACCGATAAAAGACAAATCGCTATTTTCAACCACATACCAACAGCTTCTTCAGGTCGCAAAGGATCTCCCTCTCGAGGAAAACAAGGGCGGCAAAGCCGCAAAACGTGTAGCCGCCATGGGCCTCCATGCCTGGTACACCACCAAAACCCCCTTCATACGTTTGGCACCTACGGGGCGAGAAAAAGAAACAGGCAGGAAGACCAGCTGCATGAAGTTCTTGCAAACTGAGAACTGCAACAGACCAGACATGCTAGCTCTTTTCCAAAAGTACTTACTTGACGACCCACTCTGCTGTTCCCTCGAACAGTGACGGCGTGAAAACGTTGGTCAGCTTGGCCACAGAGAGAGCGCAATAGGCACCCCTGAAAATCATCAGGCAGTGTCAGTTAAGTGGAATACAGTACCGTTATTTCACCATAATAAGGCTAGGTTCGTCGCCTTTGCTGGAAGAGACTAAATATAAGTATTTGGGTGTCACACTTACTAACACTTTATCATGGAATCTACATATAGATAACATCTGCTCTTCCGCACTCCGCAATCTATACTTCTTAAGATATAAGCTTAAAACTTCTCCCCCTAGCGTAAAATTACTTGCTTACAATTCACTAATTAGACCGAAACTCGAATACGCATGCGTTGTCTGGGACCCGTTTACTAAATACAATATCACTCGCCTAGAAAAGGTACAGAGAAAAGCTGTAAGGTTTATTTACTCTAAATTTTCCCCGTATGACTCACCCTCTGAAATAATGCAGGTTAATGGTATTCAATGCCTTGCACAACGAAAAAAAAATTTACGTTTGCAATTTCTTTACTTGCTTTGGAAACAAGAATTAGCTATTAACCCTGCCCCATATCTGTCGCTTTCAACATCGAGGTATACACGCCACCATCATCCTAATGCTCTGACGCCGTATTTTGCACGAACAGATTTATTCAAGTTTTAATTTTTTCCTCGCACAGTAACGGACTGGAATGATTCTTTATTGCCTTTCGCCACACTTTGATGCTTACTAACTTTGTTATTATTAATTTGTTTGCCCTTTTACCCACCCTGCTTGGACCTGTATATGGTTTGCAGTATTGAATAAAGAAAGAAAGAAAGAAAGAAGAAAGAAATACTTACAGGTTGGGCTTTAAAGCAACCAACGCTAGCGTAAGACGTATTGTTTGAGAATGTGAACTACCCCCTTTGAAGTGACACATTGCCAGAAAAGTACGCCGAATCAAACTGTATGATAAACTCAGCAGAATATTTATGTATTTGTTTTGTTTTTTTCACACTCACCTCACATCAGATTCTCCCCCTTCATGCATAATGAAGGATCCATCAGGCTGCTTCATTCGCTTCAGAAAATTGTACAGTGTCTTCCTGCAAGCAAAACAAAAATGTTCTTGTGAGATTCACAAATGAATATCTACACTACAACAAAGAGTGCTACAACAGGGCAGCATATTACCGCATACTGATGTGTATTATCAACAGCCTGACTACACTCACAGCAGGACAAAGGCCTCTCCCTGTCCTGTGCCAGCGGTGGTCCCCTTATCTGCCCAAACTTCCTAATCCCATCTACTCCCTGCCTTCGTGAATACACTAATTAAGGTGAATAAGTCTACCTTTTCTTAGAAAAAAAACATCCGAAATAAGGGGATTGATCTACATGCGGAGTCAGCGTATTGGTGGGTTTAAGGTATCTTCAGCTAAGCTGCAGGTAGTACGCTCTGTGCCGGTTCGTTCCGGCCAGGATAGATGGCGCTGCATGTTTCAAATGACAATGGCGTCGACCTAGAGCGGCAATATACGGTACCTCTTCAGTATCTCTGCCTGCATATCACAGATGTTAATGAATCAAAATTCCTTCAGCAATGAGCCGTTCAGAATTTGAACACTCGTCCGATTCAGCTAATTGTGCTTGGAGCGCAGCTTAGCTTTCAGTGAAATAAGCATGATGACTACTTTTAATGGTTTCAGGTACGGATACTCGTGAAAATGTAATCTATTTTGTGGTTGCCAACTTGATCTAAAAGCCACAAAATATATGCAGAATGCCATCATTCGTTGGTGATGACAATGCAGTCGGGCATTTTGTGAGAGCCATCAAATGGGAGGTAAGCTACACTGAGCCAAGCTTAAGCACAGTTGAATCCACTCAGTGATGAGTCATCTTGTAAAAAAGTCCGATGATGACATAGTATGTCATGTGGAACACATCGACATCACTGACTGCAATTAGGTCATGGATACATCTGACTCAGCACGCTGCTTCATCAGAACTCATGACAATGACATCAGAATGCCAGTGTTTGCCGACTACAAACAGCAGACCTCACTGCTGGTAATGAGAATGCAGAACCACCCAAATGTAACTGATCCTTGGCAGTCAAATGAAGCCAACCTAATTTCTCATTTTTTTTCAAAAGCAATGGAATTATTCATACAACGAAAGTTTTCCTGGTCTCTGTCCACTTCATGAGAGCAAGATTTGACTGTAAGCATGAATGAGGAAGCCAAAGACATCCGACAGAAAGCTGATTTCCAAATGTAAAGTAGAATGCCTGTGTTTTACAGCATTGCAAAGCAAAGGGCCGCAAACAGAGGAGTCACAAGCGTCTATTAATAACTGCACTAATACAAACAATCAATAGTCCCGAACACCCAATGTAATGCTAATACAGCAGTAATCTGTGCACTGCTATGTGTTCAGCATGTTACACAGGTAGCTTTATAAAAATTACCTTTAGCTAAACACACATCAGCTGGTGCCTTTCGAAGTAGTCTTGACTGCACATTAACAGTTACTGGCAGCCAACACGTCATGCATGTAACTAAATTAAACTAATGGCAAATGCATGGCTTCATGCAACATATGTCCACATGATCTTAGTGTTCATCAAGCTGTCTCCATTATCGAGGAACTTCTGCTTACAACTGCCTACTCACATCCCTTGTGGTGTCCTGTACATCAACACTAACTGTACATTCCTAGTGGTACAGCATCTCATACACTATGCGTTCGAATAAAAAGTGCAGTTAGTGGCAATCTAGCACGCTGACACTTTAGGGAACAACACGACATTACCCAGATAACAGTGCTAACTGGCCTGGATACTTTAGATGAGGAGTAATGGCTCCACTGGCATACCTATTAATGACCTTATAAGCCTCTTCACAGCCAAGTATGCAGAGTGCATTCACAGCTGCGTACGTAGGGGCCAGGTGAGCTTGCTGGTCAGGACCACCTGAATGGAAAGGAGCAAGGTCAACAGCTAAACTATAACAGGCTTAACTAAAAGCTCATTTCGCTCAGCAAATTAAACTAGACGGTTGCAAATGCCACAGTGATGAAACGTTGCGAGAATGCCATTAAGCAATCGTGTCGCAGGATAAAAAGAGAGAGCCAAATGCCTGCTTATCATCTTAGGTTCCAGCCTTAAGTTTCCCGACAAAGTTCAATCTGTTACATTGGTAGCTTTGAGAGACTGTAACAAATTCCAACATAATAACTTGCTTTCGTGTGGGAAGTACTGCTCTGAAATAGAAAAGATGTCAGTACACCACACTATTAGCCAATCGTGAAGACATTTGAATCAAATTTGTGATGATTTGACTACCTAGAACGAGGAAGAAAATAAAAAATCTGTGATATCATCACTGAGAGTAGTCCTGAGCAATAAATGCACTGTATTTCATAACTTCGTACCATCTAATGTTATACAAAGGAGATCAATGCTACACTGGTTTTTACAGCTGTAATATCCAGTATCATTGTTACACTTTTTTAAGAGGTCCTGCTACCTGGTTTTTCTTAGACGATGCTAAGGGGGAACGGAGCTTTCAAATCGCAAAAAATGGCGAAAAATTCGGCTTCTTAAAAATCAAAGTATCCCATCTTCAACGCAGTCCCAAGTTTCATTGCTGAAATCTACCAGAAAGTACTCCAAAAGAACTGATTCATCAACCGCAGTGGTGCTGCATATTGCGAGGCGGCCGAAAAATAGGCATTTTTAAAACTTCCTGCATCTTTACGATGCCGCGACCGAGTGGCTCTATCTTTTGCTCGATAGAAAGCTTGTTTCTCCACCTTCAAATCTGGTGCCACAGCTCGAATCCACACACACAAGCAAGTACATAAAAAGCAACAGTATTAAGGTCTCGCCACTTTGAGTGCCCCACGCTGGCACTGGTCTCCTCAGTGGCTGCCACTAGCAAGCAATGGAGTTTACGCTGCAGCCGATGGTGCAGTGTGAGCTGTTGCACTTGACTAGCTATGAAGCTCGTCTTGTGTTACACTGCTCTGCGTCTGAACTTCACCGACACTCCGAACTGACACTTCATCAAAAAGAAGTACAATGGTGCACTGTTACGGCAGCCGAAAGCCATCAATGGCCAAGAATGGCAAGAAGACCTCTCTGTGGGCTACTGTAAGCAAATTTATCTCAGAGGTCATCATAGCCGCACATGTGAGTGCTTCAGGATCCGCTGGTAGCGCATCCACGGAAGGTGGCTTGATTGGCGGGGGAAACTGCGTGGTGTAAGTCGCGGAAGCACAGCCGAGCTCTTTTGGCATTGTTGCTACTGCACAACAGTCTAATAAAAGAAGCTCAAAAGCATGCCACGTGGAGAAAGGAGTCATCAAAAGAGCAACAGGCCAAATGCCAGGTAGTCAAGCAATGCGCATTTAAAACAACACCAAGGGCTACAACAGTGCCGCCCTCAGATGTAAACATGGCGCTGAGCTTCTAAATGCCTTTTTCTCAATACTGCTTTTCTAGCCTGTTGCTCAACTTGTGGAAATGATTCCTTCAAGACTGTTCTGCCTATTTTGACCCCGTTTGCTTTGTAGCACTCCCAGAACCACACCAATTGCAGCGACAATCTTAGTTTTCGAGCTTGATGAATTCTCGGTATGATATTTTGTTTGCACTCTACATAAATCTATTGCAACTACAACTGCAAAAAACGGCTACTCAAAATTTGTGTTTGCGAAAAAAAATCTAAGATCGTCATGACACGTAGCATACATGCAGAAATCCAGCGAAGGATGAACCACCTTTCTATCACATTTTGTCAAGTCTGCAGGCTTTCCACAAGGTTTAGAAGAAAAAACAGGCCCTCGAGATATAACACTAAAATTTTGGCCACTCAGTCTTGGGAGCATTACTGAGATGAAACAAATGATTTCATCTAAATCCATCCCAAAATAAGAAAGTTTGTTCCGAAAGCCGCGTCCCCCTTAAACTGTTTGACACGTCAGTTTTATACACCTACACTCTGCACTTAATTCCAATCTGCAAAAAGGCCAATACAGCGAAGTGATAAAAGAATGCAGTGTCAAAACTTACCACCAAAGCCTCCATCTGGGTGCTGACATCGCCCCAAAAAGTTGGCAACACTGAAACAGTATAATACATAGGCAGGTGTTAAAGCTGAGAGAATCTGTAAGCCCAGTTTTCATTTGTTGCTATTAAAAAAATTAGTGGTGATTACACGCAAGGTAATGCAGATGATGAGTGCTGGCTGTTGAGACATAATCGTGGTTCAATCCCATTTACTCATCGTTGATACCACTCATGCAGGCTGCCTTGTGTTCGGTTATCCTTGTGTTCGGTCTTGTGTTCGGTTATCATGAGCCAAATGTTGCTACAACATCGTGGTAATTAGCCTTTGCTATCTACTGATAGGAAATACTTGCAGATTGCCCTGCAGATGGCAAGTGCCTCTGCCTAATCAGAGTTCTAGTTTCGGCCAGTTAGTCTACTTTGATTTAGTCTACATGTTGATTGCACAGCACTAAACACACAATGACAAGATACAAAGAACGACAAAGGCTGGTGCCTACTGTCAACTACTTTCATTCAAGCATACACACAGTAATTTATTGAAGGCCATCTTGTCATGACAACTGAGCAAACATGATATGGCAAGGGGCTGAAGACTGATTTATTGTTTTCATTACTGAGCAATCTTTTGCCTTTTTGCATAATGGTGACTGCAGAAAGGCAGTATAAGTCGAGAGCACAAGAGAGCAAAAAGGCAGCCATGACGTGATCTCGAAAATAAGCAGGGCGAAGACAGGGTGACGAAAACCGGATCAGATTAAACTTGAACGAACTAGAAAGAACACCTTAGAGACGAGTGTTGAACTCTGCCAAGAGCTTTAACAAACCGAACTAAGCTAAGCAGGGGCAAACAGTAAAACCAGTGGTGAAGCAACAGCTGAATAGAAGACTGGTTTAGGCTAGTTTGTTTATCGTTATGTCCCCTTACCACCTTTCTGTTGTATTATATTTTGTTGTTGATGTTATTTAGACTCTGCTTCTTACCTTACCTTGAGAAATCTATCTTGCAAATCTGTCTCATCTTGCAAATCTGTCTTGTCTTGCAAATCTGTCTTGTCTTGCAAATCTGTCTTGTCTTGCAAATCTGTCTTGTCTTGCAAATCTGTCTTGCAAATCTGTCTTATCTTGCAAATCTGTCTTATCTTGCAAATCTGTCTTATCTTGCAAATCTGTCTTATCTTGCAAATCTGTCTTATCTTGCAAATCTGTCTTATCTTGCAAATCTGTCTTATCTTGCAAATCTGTCTTATCTTGCAAATCTGTCGCTATTCAGCCATATGTGTTTTTCTGCTTTGTCACTGGCTTTACATTTTTCCCCTGCTTAACTCAGTTCAGTTTTTTAAAGCTCTTCACTCGATTTAACATTTACATGTGTAAAGTGTTCTTTCTGGTTTAACATTTACCTGTGTAAAGTGTTCTTTCTGGTATATTCAAGTCTAATCCAATCTGGCTTTCATCACCGTGGCTTTGCCCTGCTCATTTCCAAGTCCACGTCAGGGTTGCCTTCACGCCTTTGCACATTCTGGTCTTATCTTATACTCTGCAGTTTACACCATGTTGATCGTTAAGTGCTGACAAAAAAAAGCTATCTTCAGCCTCTTGCCATAACATGTTTGCTCTGTCCTCTTGAGGAGGTGACCTTCTAAAAATCACTGTAAGTATGCTGGAATAAAGATAGTTGATTGTAGGCGCCAACCCTTGTCTTCCTTTGCATCCTGTTGTTGTGTGTTTTGCACTGTGCAGTCAATACAACTTTGCCTGAAACTGCTACGCAATGAACATGCCCTGCAATGAGTGCAACCCATGAAAAAAAATTGATGAAACGAGTGACAAATGGAGCCAATTACACCAAAGCTAGTTAAAAGACATACCAAAAATTCTTAAAGCTGACATCACACTTATCTGGCAATACTTACAAGTAATGAGACTTTAGCTTCCGTGAATCCTAAGTATGGACGTCCAGCAAGCAGGTTTGGTGTACTCAACCCCAATGTTGCGAACTTACAACATAAATAGATTTCAATGCGAAGACCACAAGGATATTTCTGAGACCTCAAAAAATAAGTAGCAGGGTTACTAACTATAAATACTATACAAGTCATTACCTTAGTTTCATTTCTGAGTAAAGCTGGACATCTAAAAGTTCTATGGCGTGCAGGATCCAGTAGCATAACCAGGGTCGGCTTGCATCGAGGTCCTGAAATGGATGAATCAACGGATGCTTATGGCAGCCTATGAATATACTCATTTGCACATATTACTGCACTCCCTCACAGGGAATTCAGGCGGAAAGTAGCAGTATTAACAACAATGCTAAAGAACAAAAGTGATGATCTATGAAAATTTTCGACAACTGCCAGTAGTGCAATGCATAACAAACATAAAAGAACACATATTCAAAGAACGAATAAGTAAGTCAAATCCCTCCCATTATGCCTGGGTTCACAGCAGTTTCTTTAGGGTAGCTGTTCAGCATGAACTTCTCAGTTGTTTATGATGTCTGTAAACATCACCTTATTGCTCATGGGGTGGCAAAATGCAGTACTAACTTAGTATATATTATAAAGACATGAAACTAAGCCCAACTATTGGGTCACCTCTGCAGACAAACGTGGTATAACACATTGTCACCAGTGTCACCTGTGTCATTGTCACCAGTGTCATTGTCACCAAATGCACCAGTGACCGGCCCTACAAGCCGGCATGGCGGTCATTACCAACCAAGAAACTAGATGGCGCTATTTTTTCAAGATGGCGGCGCCCAAGAGAAATTGGTGTATAATGGCATATAAAGAGCTGACTGCACTTTCTTACACACCTGGTATCCTTGTGGCAAATGATTTAGGCCTTTCATGAGAAAAGCAACATGTCGTTCCCTTTGAAGAAGAGGAAATCTGAAAAGGGAAAGATGCATCATGTACAGGTATGCGTGACATAAGCGGGCCCTATATAGAGTAAGGTAAGCATAACATCACTGAAATCCATTCTGTCTGATTAAACCATTACTTGAGGCAAATCCAATTTCATTGCTGTAGCCTCTACATCTTGAATTCCCTACCTTAGACCTTCAACACACAACAACAGACTTGTCTCCAGCATTCAAGTAATTCAAGCTAAGGAAGTTAACTCTTAACCCTTTCAGGCGCTTTGTACACAATTGTGTAAGAGGCAAACTTGCAGCTTTTTCTGAGAGTCTGGTGCACCTAGCAGTGATTTCATTATTTCAGTCGAATTGAGCACCCTTCTTGTTGCAAATAAGATGCTTTTTTGTACCATGTAGTGAATGCAGTAAATAATATTTCACATAAGAGTGAGCCAGGTAGCACTTTGTCCGCCGTTTTTGTGCAGACAGATTTTGCCGCGAGTGAAAACATCAATTGTTTTTGCTCAATTTCGAGTGATGTGAATCTTCGAAACACAAAATGATTCCATGATGCCTGGGGTGTTTACCTGACTCATGAGAACATTTTGATGTTATTATTTCTAACAAATCTGACACTTTGTATGCAATAGGGGATATTCAAAATTCCGCAAGTGCGCTTTTCCGCATAACAATGTTGCCCCCAACAAGATGGCGGACCATGCGTTTCCAGCTGAAACAAAGCAAGAAAGACTGGTTTTTTGTTTGATTCTTCCAAAATACGTTTCTTACATTCTATCCACACCTTTAGCGCCTGTCCTGAAGCCCATGTAGTTCCTTTATAACGAAGTCGGCCATCTTGTTAGGGGCAACATTGTTATGCGGGAAAGCGCACTTGCGGAATTTTGAATATCCCCTATTCTCCACATTCTTGTAAAAACTTACCTGCTGGTCTTTCACGTTTGAAAACTAACAAATTCCCTTTCTTCAGGCCAGAATATACTAGTTAGGTGAAAAAATAATTCATTTCAGTCAAAACAAAAAATGGCGCCTGAAAGGGTTAAGGCAGGTGCAGGGCTTCAACTTCTGCACTTGAGTGTAGAGGCACAGATATGTGAACAACAAAAGGCACAAGTTCCACGCTCCTGAAAGAGATCTCACTCTTCTTTTTCTTCAACAGAAAACAACTCCAACGCTCTAGACAAGCCTACTTATGTCTGTACTACAGGCATACTTATTCCTAAAGTCTTTCACTCAAGGAGCATTGCTCAAGGTAAAGTTGTTCTCTGTGCATAGCCAAAATTATATAAGCGAAACCTTCAGAAACAACGAAAGAAAGGCTTAAAAATAAAGTGCAACTGAGAATAGGTTTGGTTTGGTTTATGGGGTTTAACGTCCCAAAGCGACTCAGGCTATGAGAGACGCCGCAGTGAAGGGCTGCGGAAATTTCGACCACCTGGGGTTCTTTAATGTGCACTGACATCGCACAGTACACGAGCCTCTAGAATTTCTCCTCCAAAGAAATTCTACCGCCACGGCCGGGATCGAACCCGCATCTTTTGGGTCAGCAGCCGAGCACCATAACCACTGAGCCACCGCGGCGGCGCAACTGAGAATGAAATTCATTAGGCTCATAAAAGGCTACATATGATCAAACATGAACCACTTATCCTTTCCGGCTAGGGTGCTTAAACATAAAGCCCGTAGTGTGTTAAACACTTCATTAATTAATGAAGTTAACGTTGCAGCACTAATGAAACCCTTGGAAACGCTATTCATGAGGTTGTTTTTGTTTTCCCAGAAACATGCGCAGTCTTCAGTCTCAAGTTTATGTGCACCGACAATTGCGCTGAGAGTCAGCTAACAGTTCTCCACTGTAGAAGGAAGGCGGAAGCACTATACTGTAAAAGCATTGTCGATTCTGTCAGCAGCCAGCAGTATTTCCTCGGCGAAATTCTCCCCGCAGTGGCCTCCGATTGGCTACAGAAGGTCACGTGATATTTTCCCATGAAAGCAGCAGTGACTGACTGATTTTTCACACTCTCACACATACAGTTTATGCTCTCACAGCCCTCTTTCAGCAAATAAAGTGCTCCAAACAAAGTTTGTGCAGCATGCACTACAGTGTCAGCAAGAAACTAGAATGCTGTTTGTACAACAAGCTACTGCAAGCAAGGGTCGTATCTGTGCAATATTTTCGTAGCAGTCATAATGCATGTCGGCCAAATATCACCCAGCTTTCAAAATTGACGAAATCGCAACTTGAATTGAATTTAAGCTTGCTGAACATGAACTAAGCGCAGCCCCCTGGGAGCTTATTCACGGCAGATAATATTACTAAAGCGTAAGGAAACTTCGCAAGAGAGTTCAATAGCTGGAAGCATTGCAGCGCGGCCTGCATACCATTACAGTGCTACATAAATGGAGCTTAGGCGATCCTTTTTTGCAACGTCGACAGAGCTGAGCTTATCTCTTTTTGTCGTACTAGGCGCAAACTGTCGTTCATTGCTTCCGCTTTGGGTGTTTGGCTCAATCGAGCTGCGTGGACTGAGATATTTTACGGACCTCAAGGTTCCTGCTAATCCAGACAAGAAAAAGCGGGAGAGTTGATCTTCTTCGAACGAAGTAGCCAATCACGGGCCAGTGCCGAGAGATTTTAACACATCAGCGAAACACGGAGCAGTGCGGGCGCATCAGGAGACGACTTACCCTTCTTCTACCCTAGCTGTGGTCCGAGCACCTTTGAAGAAACAGTCAACGGAGGCCTCCACTTTTTTCTGAAAGCGAAACGACACCAAATCACTGAGCGGTATGTAATCGTGCACAACCAGATAGTCAGTGAAACCAAATAATTATACGTCGTCTCAGTCCTTAGCTCTCTAGACGCTCTGGCAGCCGCAGTAAGCGATGCCAAAAGTATGAGAGTAAAATTATAGCAACAAAACAGGCAGGACAGGCAGCAGTACATTGCAACGGGCGTCAACACCGGGCGATACCCGGCAAAACAAATGCGTCACTTGTAAATGATACCTGCTCTTCGGAAGAAGCTGTCGGGTGGCCATCATCGTTGTAACGCTGAGCGTCAATAGAAGGACTGCAGCAGCGCGTGGGGAAAACGCTGCAACCGCTGTCCTCAGCCATGACGACCGATGTTTACTGGTAACACAAATATCACCGCGCAAGAATGATACCTTCAGCTGCCATTTTCAGCCACAGCGCGGACATATGGATTTGGATTCGAATCTGGATTGAAATCTGGCCGGCTAGCTTGTTGCCAGACGTATTGAGCCGCATTCCGCATTCGCCGGCCAAAGTTTCTAATATGTGTTTCACAGGCGGGAAACTTGAAACGAGTGATCGGTGCGCTGAGACGTACGATACTGGCGTGATATAAGGAGCCCTATTGAGTGATAAATATAATGTTATTGTGGGGCCTGTTGGTTCATTTTCGAGGAAGTTATGAATTTCAGCTTTGCTTTTTATTATTACAATACATTTTTCAAAGAAAGGCTTAAAATTCCGTCACTCATACGAAATAAGGTGACCGACAAGCGATCCTACTCGCCAGTTCCCAACTTGGCGCGCATGCTCCATTGGTCGCTCATTTAAACAACTCTGAGACTGGCCTATATAGTGGTTAACGAATGGCGAGGGAATTTTGTAACTCGACACCGCCCCCCCCCCCTCTCCCTCTACAAAGCGAGAAATTTTTTACGTGGCAAAACCATGCTGAAGCCTACTTTTCGACCACGTATGTTTCCCCAACCAAACCAAACCAATCAATTAAAATTGAAATTGGGTTTTGAGGAAAGGAAATGACGCAGTATCTATCTCACATCTCAGTGGACACTTGAACCGTGCTGTAAGGAAAGGCAGGAAGGTGGGAGTGAAAGCAGAAAAAGAGAAAGAGGTGAGTAGCCACAATTTTTTTTTCGGGATGGGCCCAAAGCAATTTACTGTACCTCGGAAAGGGGGGGGGGGTGAACTCGATTTCGAGGAGGGCCGAAAACGTAGATTCTGGCTCGAAATCGGTAGCTGCGCCGCTATGCTCTCCTCTGTGCGCGGTTGAAATTATTTCAACAGCGCGTTTTTCACTTCTTCAGTAAATTAAATGCAAGTGAAAGTTCAGTTTCAGGCTGGTATGAGAACTTTCACAGGATTTCTCCGAACTTTGCCTCGAGGAAATTCGTATAGTGGCTGCTGAATCCACGTTTTAAACCCAGCAATAGCCAAGCCAAATACGAAGCCCCCTCTACCAGGCATTCCTCTACAGCTCTCCTTTGGGCAGTGTCATTGTAGGTAACATTATGAAACTATGTGGCTAATGCAGTAGTCGTGCACGCTAAGTTATAGTGATGCAAAACTATCGATAGTGCTATCGATACTATCGATAGATGATTCGCTATCGAACTATCGATGGTAGAAAAGACTACCAATAGTGCTATCGATAGGGCACTATCGATAGTACTTTCGATAGCTCTATTGATAGTGTTATCGATAGCCGTATCGATACTACTAGTTATATATAGTACTATCGATTCTATAAAATCAACCACGTGTACCCAATGCATACTAAACTTGGTTTCCCGAGTGTGTGGTATGGAGGTGATGGTATGAGTAACTGACAGGACTAGCCGCGTCACCGAGCTCTGCAGACGTTCCCTACGTAAAGTATCACAAATGTTTTGTATCGCAAATGTTTTGGTTACATTGCAGGCCAGCAAATGCATAATAATGATAATATCAATATTGTTACTATCAATAGTCTTACCACCGAACAGTTTCACTATCGATACTCTTGCTATCGATAGCGGTACTATCGCTAGTAATACTATCGATTCTACTATCGACAGTAATAATATTGATAGTAGACTATCGATAATACTATCGACAGTCTATCGATAGTAGAACTATTGATTAGGCGTGTGCGAATATTCGAAATTTTCGAATATAATTCGAATATTATATTTTTAGTATTCGTATTCGATTCGAAATCCAAGTATTCGTGTTGTTTCGGATATTCGACCAGACGCGAATAGTCGTATCTAGCCGAATATTCTATTGCGAGCACCGGTGTTCATTTCGGTCCGCAAGTCCTATCGACAGAGACATAACATCATGGCGGCGCCCAGAGCAATGCGTAACTATAGTGTCTAGAATATAGCGTAACGTTCGTCCATGCAGTAGCTGACTGCGCTGGTGAGCTTCTTTGGGGCTATACCTGCGAAGCTGGTATAGTCAGAGCTGTGCACGAAATACCTCGCAATACGTGCCAGTTCAGTGCCAATTGAGAGGGCATTTTCTGTGGCTGGAGAAGTCGTTTCAGCTAGAAGGGAACTACTTTTGCCTGACTACGTGGAGAAGCCGGTTTTCCTTCACGACAACCCTATATGTTCATCCCAGCAACGCGGTTTTGTGCTTATGGCGAGCTAGCCTTAATCAAGGCTGTGTACTAGCCATCTTCTCTGATAAATCCACTCTGCTCAGAATCATGTTCCAGACTTTGATACTTTTTGTGCAGCCACGCACATCTTTGTGCTAATTTTATCACTGACAGTTGAACTGTGATGTTATTGGGTGCTCAAATAAATGTTTTGTGATGGTTAAATGCGTCTGTCCTTGATTATTCGATATTCGATTCGATATTCGGAACCAAGTATTCGTATTCGATTCGTATTCGAAAAATTTGATATTCGCACACCCCTACTATTGATAGTTCTTTTATACTATCGATAGTTTCAAAAAAACTATCGATACTATCGATAGTCAATTTTCCAATAGTTTTGCATCACTAACGCTAACTCGGAAAATAGCGTATACGTAACGGGAGTGTGCGTTCAGGCTGAATTCGATTTTTTTTGGCGCATGCGCACTTTAAACAACGCTATACCATATGCATGGGCGTCCGGAGGGGGGGGCAAGGGGGGGCGGTTGCACCCCCCTGGAAAATCACTCACTCGAATCGTGAGTGATGGCCGCACGCCAGGGGCGGTGGTGCGCTCAGTCAAAAGGGTAAAAGCAGCCCCGCATGGTCACATCTGCGAAATGCCGCGTCCGGGCGTGCGTCGTTCCGCCGTTTTCAAACCACGCCATCGTTAGCTCTACTGAAGGGCGACCTGTTCCAGACATACAGCGGCACCGGCGAGCATGTGTTTCGAGCCGCCTTGAGATGGGTGTCTGTTTCTTTGATCTCTAGAGAGATAGCGACACGGAGGCAGACAGTGCACGGGGCATCTTGTTTTCGCCTATCGTTACGCCGGTCACCGATGAATTCTTAAGGAGGGAAGGACAAATCAGCCGTGTCCACCCCCGCTTTGTCGGGCTGCTCAGGGGCAAGCGGGCGATGAGTTGGCGCCGCCGCCGCTCGCTGTCTCCTCCGATCCACGGGTAGCGCAGTTCGGTAGAAGCGCCGCTTTCAGAATCTCCGGCAAAGGGGATTAGCTGCTTTTGTTCACGGCGACGCAGTCTCCCGAGGCGCCCCCACACCAGCGTTCTTTGCGTCTTCTGCGAAAACCAGCGCCTTTGGTCAACGCAGCCCGATGGCGCCTGCCTGGCTCGCCTGTCACCTCTGGCTGGGCCTCAAATCACAACAGCGCCCATGTACTGTGCGTGTCAGTGCATGGTAAAGAGACCCAGGTGGTCGACATTACCCGGAACTCTGTACTACTCCATCCCTCATAGCCTGAGTCGTTTTGGGGCTCTGAACCCCATAAAACACAAAAACAAATTTTCCGACCGGAGTGGGGAGTGTCCCTTCCCCTCGGAAGTTGCGCGGCGTTCCTTTCACCCCCAAAGTGCGCATTCGGGGATACTGCGGCAAGTAAGCCCTCGCACGTGTGCGCGCCTCTGTGTTTGTGCTTGGGTGTTTTTAGTGGCCGGTTGTCAGCGAAGCTGAGAACAACCAAGACAGCGGACGAGAAAATGACGAGCGGCGAGCAGTGTGTGTGGGGTTGCTCGACTGTGCGGATGCGCAAGCAAGATGGAGCGAGGTGTATGAAGCTGCGAGCGTGCATTTATCTTGTAAATAAGTTTTCGTTGTATATATAGTCATCTTTTGTTTTCAACGTACGCGTTCAACAGTTTTTCCAATCAATGTGTATGATGAGTGTGCACCGAGAGCGTGTAATGAAGCACAGAAGTGAATTTATCACACGTGTAATTACGCAATTCGCCCAGAAAAATCCCAGGCGCCTACAGTTGCTGTTCAAGGAAGACTGACTGAGTGACTGTAGTTGCGTGTTTGCGAACATATTGTGCTGTGTGCTGGTCATCAATCCGGGTGAGTCGAGAACCCGTATGCAGGAAGACTGAGCACTCTTCTCCACGAAGTGATATAGCATCTTTTTGCATTTTTTATTAATTTTAGTTGTTTCTTAGTTGATAAACTCCAATGTACCTCTCCTAGCCGCGCTTTAATTTGCTGTTTGTAATTTTTCTTTCATGTGTGCATTTTGTTTAATTTTTATTTATATATAAATAAATAAATTTACTCCGCAAATAGCGCCTTTTTGCTACGAACATACCCCCCCCCCCCCCCCCCCGGGGCACCAACGGGGCCCCCCCCTGCAAAAAATTCTGCGGACGCCCTTGACCATATGCCCATATGCCCACATGCCCTTTTATGCCAGCCATGGAGGGAGGAAAGAACTCGGGAGAGGCCGTTACGTCACATTTTTTGAAGAAGCCCCCCCCCCCCCCCCCCCCCCCTTGCTTGGCCGCCGTCGCGGCGCGCTTGCGCATGCGCAGAAGGCATTGCAGCAGACGACACCGCTGCGTCCGGCGTTACTACTGTCTGCGCCGTCTGCCAAAGACTCCCAGCAGTCCTCGCGAAAGCGCGTGACTTCTGGCAAACTTTCTGGCGAGCAGCTCGGATAGCGAGGGCCACTCATGACCTTTCCTTCCTCCATGATGCCAGCACTACATTCCGCCGCGTTAGTACGTCGCCTCTGCATTTATGGCAGCTTTGCTGCAAGGAACTATGCTGAGATGGAGTATATGGTTTGTGGATGAAACGAAAATGAAAGAAACACTCCTCACGCCTGACGATATATACCACTGTGCAAATACCCGCGAAGCCCTTGCTCCACATGCTGTACCGGCGCACGGACAGCGCATCACACGTACACAACACTTCCTCCAGCCATTAGCCGCGAGATCCATGGAGTCGAAGCGCGCGCTCGTTGAATCAGCCGCTGCAACGACAACGACACCCGGGGCCACGCCGCTGGTCGTACATGGAGCGACCATAAATTACGCACGTGTGACCGGCAATTCGGTGGTTTGGCGCACGCAAGGAATCAAGGCGGAAAGCTGGGCTAGTTGGTTTGACATAGTTAATTCATAGATAATTCATAGTTTGACATAGCAAGTTCGTTCCGTGCACTGCTGGCATTGTATACCGCATACCCCTCTCATGCGGTAGATGCTACGTGGGACAGTCTGGACGCTGCCTAAATGAACGGCTACGAGAGCATCGCACGCTGGTGGATTCATTGGCGGGGGGCAGCCATTTGGCTACGCATTGTAAGCGGTGCGGGTGCGTGCCGGCGTTTGATGCCACGTGTGTGCTTGGTAGGGGAGGCACAAGGTTAGGTCGCGAGATTTGTGAGGCTTATCACATTATGAGGGAAGGTGACAAGTGTGTAAGCACTACGTCACTTGCCCTGACCAGGAAAGAAACCATGTATCTGCGAAACAGTTTGCCACTTCTTGATTAGTTTTTTGTAACGCAGTGTGCGCATGTGCCACTGAATTGTTTTAAGTACATGTTTGGTGTAGTAAACCTTTAGTTGACGTTAGCGCTCGTCCTGTCTCCTTCTCTGTCTTTGTCCTAGTTTTATGCGCTAGTCTTTTAATTAACTAAGCACGCAAGGAGGTCACAAATATTGTCCATTTTTCTCGTTCTCTCTTGTTTCATGTCCACGTGGGGCAGTTGGGCGTACTTATACGACTCAATCCTCCTCGCACCCTCGTAATGTTTGCAAGCACGAAAAGAGGGGTCAAATTATTCTCGTCAGAGTTGTTTGTGATGCCTTGCAATCTATTTAGCTGTCAGCAATTGTTACTTTTCTATATCATATTTTTATTATGTTTGTTCAGCCGGCTGCAGCCATTCGCACACTACTGCACGCGCTGTAAACATACACACACTGCATTCGGTCGGTCGGTCGGTCGGTCGGTCGGTCGGTCGGTCGGTCGGTCGGTCGGTCGGTCGGTCGGTCGGTCAGTCAGTCAGTCAGTCAGTCAGTCACAGCCCCAGTCACAGTCGGTCGGTCGGTCAGTCAGTCAGTCACTCGGTCACAGGCAGTCACAGCCAGTCACAGCCAGTCACAGTCAGTCGGTCAGTCAGTCACAGTCGGTCGGTCAGTCAGTCCCAGTCAGTCACAGTCGGTCAGTCAGTCACAGCTAGTCACAGACAGTCGGTCTGTCGCAGTCAGTCAGTCGGTCAGTCAGTCACAGTCAGTCACAGTCAGTCAGTCACAGTCAGTCGGTCAGTCAGTCAGTCACACAGTCAGTCAATCAGTCACAGTCAGACAGTCAATTAATTAATTAGTCAAACGATTAATTAATTAACCCGTCCATGCAGACGTTTACTTTGCGCCACTAAAAGACATGGCATGACAGAAAGCTGCTTTCTGCTTTGCTCTAACGCACTGCAGAGCAGTGGCTTGTACAGCACGAATGATTTGGTCAAAATCAGTAGGCATCATTTTGGAATAGGAATGAGCGAATAACGATAATAAAATAAAAGTAATCAATATACAACACACTTCAACACAGTTGAACAACGTTTGCAGTGCTATTTACACATCACTTCGATAATACTCTTGCATGACATTGACAAAATGTGTCCTCTTTCCTAAATGTCTGTTTTTTTTTTGTGAAAGTAATTCAATGTAATTATTATTGCATTCTTATTCACTGCTTCCTGCATAGCTACACCGAAAGGTAATCAGCCATGGTGACTGGCGCCGAAATTAATATCGATTTTCTGTTCTTTCGAGGTCTACCAATGTCGAGTCATTATGGAAACTTCGGCACTGATCAATACGTTTTTCTTCGATGCTGTTTCCTCTTCGGAGTGTTGAACAAAAGCAAAAACAAACAAAACTACCATACTATTCGCGCCCCTCGTTGTGGGCCAACAAGTGAGCGCGATCGGAATGCCCTTCGTCAGATACTAGCTCCAGCGTGTCCCAGAGCCGTGTGGTTATTCTGATCATTTTTACCTTTAGATAGTGAGAACAGCATGTCATATCCACTTACCACAATTTATAAAATAGAACAACGTCAGAGAACTCCGGCTGCGTCTCTTACCGCTTCTTAAGGAAAACTTACTGTCGCACGGACAGAAAACATTAAACCAACTGCAGAATTGAATTCGTTTTCAGTATGGTACTCGCAATGTATATGATCCCGTTATGCGTACAGCGCAGCTTCAGTGAAACTACGTAATTTTATGCTTATTCGTTCGAGCGTGTGAGGTGTAAAAACAGTGTTTCAGTCAATGGCGACGGTAACATCAGGTGCTAAACGCTATTTATTTAACAGGCCCACGTTGGTTGAAAACTAGGTTCCTATACAGGATGTTTCACACAATTTTCAAAAATAGGCTTCTTGAGTTAGAGGAGCGCTTTTTTCAGCATAGCATTTTCGGCGCTGCAAGTCATCAGAATAGGCCTGCAAACTATAAGGCTGGTTAACTAATATTTAATAGTCAACTTTTTAACGATTACTGTTAGGCTCCTTAATTATTGAGAGACATGCAGCCCGCCGAAAGTAATATCCATATAAGTTTTAGAATTTAAAAAACGAGATTACCTTCGGCTCAGTATACCAACAAATTTTGCCTATTTCGAAGAGTTACGCGCACTGGAGAGGATGCTTTGCCTGCAAGCTTCACAAAAGCGCATGTATTTTGGCGCGATGTAGCAAGGATTTGTTGGGCCACAGCGCCGAGGGTAACCGCGTTTTCGAAATTGTTAAGTCTGATAGGGATATTATTTACGGTGGGCTACACTCCTCTGAATAATTAAGGAGCCTAACAGTAACAGTTTATTTATTTATTTACTTATCTCAGTACCCTCAGGGCCCGAGGGCATTACAGAGGGGAGTAGGGTACAATAGACAAAATGAGAAAAGAACAGCAGTCACTAGCAACACAAAATGTGAACAAAAATATGGCTCGCGCAAATTAGTAGGTTACAGCAAATACAATCAAACGACTTAACAGTCATTAACACGAAATTATGAGCAAAGAATAAAAGTAAAACATACCACGCAGAAAAAAAAAACACAAGGAGCAAGTTGTTGAAAATGGCAGGAAAACAGTGGTGCACACATTCTGTCATGCCCTTAAACAGCAGAATTTGTGAAGGAAAAAAAAAAAGACCAAGTCTGTTTGAACTACCACATGAGCTGAAAAGAATAAACGGCAGTGCGCCAGAGTTACATGTACTATGTTGCCAGGAGGGTAGTTAAAGCTGATTTAAACACAGAATGGTCACAGTTAAAAACACACACTTAAAAAGTTAACTATTCAATATTAGTGTATCAGCCTGCTAGTTAGAATGCCGTAGCTGTATTCTGATGTGCTACACCACTGGAAATGCTATGCCAAAAAACGCGCTCTTCTGACTACAAAAAGCCGATTTTTAAAAACTGCGTAAAATTAGGTGAAACACCTTAATATTATCATGTTCTCGTGCTGAAAATTCTGCGCAGGAGGCGATTGAGTCTATTCTATAGCGCACCAGGGGATGAATGGATGAATGAAGAACTCACCGAGCGTTGCGCGTAACGACATTCCTGGACGGGATTCTCGAAAGTCGGGTACTTATTAATGCGAAAGCATTATAGATGGCTCATTGAGAGGAAGTCCGCGGCGTCGCCGTAATGGCAGCGGTTTACCAAACTCGCGATTGGTCAAAATGCTGTGACGTCATCAAATGCGGGGGAAAATACCAAGTGCTTACCAGTAATAGTCAGTACTATAGTACTTACAACTAATAAGAGAGTAATTACTCATTGGCATCCACCTAAGCGCAGCCATACGGCTCCAAAGGAAAGCTATACAGCTTTCTCAGAAACTTCGCAGTTAAAGAAAAATTCGTCCTGGTCCGGCGTTCGAACCCGGGACCACCGCTTCACCGTAGAAGTCGCTCTACCAACTGAGCTAACCGGGACGGCAAGCTTATGGTAGGACGAGAGCGAACTGATCAATAACTCGAAGTGGGAACAGTGTTGGTCCACCTTGGGGGATTCCCCTAAACATTTGACCAGTACTTACAACTGCACCAACTACAAAGAGATAGAATTGGAATAGAATGTTAACAGAACTTGAATACAACTGGAATAGAATTGATGTACAACTGCAATGATCTTGCATTACTCGCACGTAAGTTCCTTAAGTGCGCCTGTAATTTTGCAGTGAGAACATTTTGGTTGGCTTATAGAATCTATGTGTAGGTGCGTATGTGAACAGTCCTTTTGTATTGTTCTAGCGCGAAAACAGGGGAGAATCGTTGTCCCAAGGACGCGCCGGCTGACTTCCCTCACTCTCTCCATCATTCCAGGCGGGGCAGAGATAGAGAGAACCAAGCACGAAAGAAGAGGCGCAACCTGCCCGACATTGCGAACTGAATTGTATTACGAAGGAAAAGCAGTTAGAGCAAAAAACAAAAACTAAACGCAAGAAATAAGAAAAACCAGAGCAATAAATAAAAAAAACCACGTCCAATACATTGCTCTGTCAGAATCAGAATCAGTTTGTTATAAACCATCAATCAGTGCATTTACACTCGCCATCAAAAGTAAATGGAAGGAGACTTTGTCAAAAAGATTAATTTCTTTAATTCTAAAGCATGTTTGTTGGTGCACAGTGCAATTCGCCCAATCACTATTAGGCTGCACATGTGTATTCAAGGATCCATGAATTGGGGGGACAATGATTAATTTTTTTTCGTTAATATTTCCTTCCATTTACTTTTGACGGCACCTGTACATATTTGATAAAGACAACGGCTGCACAGGGAACCTCCTTTGGAGCCACCGAAGTTTTATTTTTATTTTTCTGTTCCTGCTCGTTCTCTTCTGGATACTATTTTGTTTCTAGTCTTTTCTTCGGCGGCTTGACAAACCTACATTTTCCAGGGGCTCCGCAATAAAATGTATTTTGTTCTTGGTTTCTCTCCAACGTATTACCGTTTCTGGCGAAAATATAACTACGGCCTTATCTATAAGTTTGCTACCGTAAAGATTGTCGCGCATTTTCGGCTCGAGCGTCCACGGAGAAACATCGAAGGCGCTTCGTCAAAATCCTGTCAGCGTCGCGAGGCGACAAAATGGCGGCAGTAGCGGTACGTCTTTGAAAGCAGACAACAAACAATCCACATCCCATGTGCGAACCGGGAGAAAGAAGATAAAGGAGGGGGGGGGGTTAGGACGAAGCATCGCGTGAATTCTTTTGCCATTCACGCTGCTTTCCCTGCCCCCTCTTTCCCTACCTATCTCTCGCCTCACTCATTCCCTTCCTAGGCGAGGCTTAAGCGAGGGGAGAGGGAAAGTAAGAAGCGCCGAAAAAGAAGAGCGGGACACGTAAAGGAAAACCAAGGAGGTGTCCATCATTGCGTCGGACCACTGACGGCGCACTGAAAGAAAGGAAAGAATCCACGGTGACATAAACGCATGGCCTCACACTTTTCACTCTCACTTTCCTTCATTCTCTCACTCCCCCTCTGCGAGTTACTTGCTTACGCAGTGAAGGAACGCGAAGACCGGAACAAAGTTGAGAAAAACAGAAAATAGAAAGACCGTAAAGACGACTCCCGTTTCGGCGGGGTCCTAAAAAGGAAAAGAGCCTTGCCGAAGGGCATCCCGTATACAACACGGCTTCTTTTTTTTCCTCGTACCCCACTAACCGCTTTCCTTGGTGCTCCCGTACAATGTTTATACCGCCGTTCGGTCGTCTCGCCTTCGTTACGTCTGCTCCGTTTAGTTGTTGCTCTTATTGTTGTTGTTACTTCTTCAAATATTTCTCGCTTGTAGCGCCGGCTCTAAGAGTCGGTAAGGCCGCTTTATGGTTTTATGACAGCGTTGCCGAGCGGCTAAGTAATTGCCAAAAAATGCTGTGTCGCGACCTATTCTTCGAATTTTGAGCGTGAGTCGAGCTTTGCTTGTGACGGCGTCACTTGTTACGCGCCCCCTCGTTTTTTGGGATGAGCGGTGCCGAAATTGTACCTCCTCCACAAACTGCTAAAGGAGGAGGAGAGGAGAGGGGGATAGTTTTCCTCTCTGGGGCAGAAAAGGAAAGTCCAATCTCGCTCGATCGTTTTTTTCTCGCACATTTTAGTGGACACTTGTTACGGAGAGAGAGATAGAGATGTACGCTTGGGAGCTATGTATAAGAAATGTACAAAAACAAGGAACGGCCATTGCTTTCCATGTTTTCTCAGTGCAACGATGTATCTTTTTTTGTTTAATGACTCGGCTTCCCAGCTAGAGTCAGCGCACCACCTCTCGAACACCGTGGCAGCGAGAGTGAGATCCCGAGTGTGATGACTGCGGAGGTGTTTGAAGAGCGACGCTGATGTTCGCCGGGTGCTGAGACGCGTTCAGTTGAGGACGTTCGTCGTGGGGGTGTTTAGAAGCGGCAGGCGTGCACGATCGAGTGACCTGGAGGTGTCGAGGAACTTCTTCGGAGGCGAGTTGGTAGAGTCACTGCGTACTGATCCCAGGAGGCAGCGTACTGACGTGCTTGGACGTGAGGATTCGCCGCCACAAGCGTCTTCTAAAAAGTGAATGTGAGTTGTGTTTTCTGTCAAGTGCACGCTTGGCGTGTGTATCAAACGCGACTGCTTACGGGTAACGAAGTCTTTTGATCTCCACTTCTACTCGCTTATATGTTTACTGGCATCATCCGGTCATCACAATTTGGCACATTCACTGGTGACATGCGTTTTTCAGCTTTTAAGACCCCGTCGTTTGTGAAAACTAACAGACGGTAACAGTAGCCATAGAACGTTTGGTTTGGTTTGGTTTGTTGGGGTTTAACGTCCCAAAGCGACTGAGGCTATGAGAGACGCCGTAGTGAAGGGCTCCGGAAATTTCGACCACCTGGGGTTCTTTAACGTGCACTGACATCGCACAGTACACGGGCCTCTAGAATTTCTCCTCCAAAGAAATTCTAGCTGCCGCGGCCGGGATCGAACCCGCGTCTTTTGGGTCAGCAGCCGAGCACCATAGCCACTGAGCCACCGCGGCGGCTTACTCGCCAAAAGTGGCATCCGGTTTGCTCTGCTACAAACGGCGCGGAGCTATCGGAGCAATTCGCTCCAAACGTCCGGCGTATCCATTTGATACTCACCATAGGGTACCAAAGCGACCCAGGCTATGAGGGATGTCGTAGTGAAGGGCTCCGGAAATTTCGACCACCCAGATGGGGTTCTTTAACGTGCACTGACATCGCACAGTACACGGGCCTCTAGAATTTAGCCTCCATAGAAATTCGACCGCCACGGCCGGGATCGAACCCGCGTCTTTCGGGTTACCATCCGAGCGCCATAACCACTGAGCCAACGCGGCAGATGATACTCATCATAGGTATACGGCGAACGCCGCTCTAAATGGTTTGGTTTATGAGGTTTAACGTCCCAAAGCGACTGAGGCTATGAGAGACGCCGTAGTGGAGGGCTCCGGAAATTTCGACCACCTGGGGTTCTTTGACGTGCACTGACATCGCACAGTACACGGGCCTCTAGAATTTCTCCTCCAAAGAAATTCCAGCCGCCGCGGCCGGGATCGAACCCGCGTCTTTCGGGTCAGCAGCCGAGCACCATAACCGCTGAGCCACCGCGGCGGCGCCGCTCTAAATCCATGGCTGAAGTCATTTCTGATTCGTACGCGTGTCATATTGCTTGCTGCGTGCTTCTCTCCACGAAGCAGACAAGTTGCACGCCAGACCTACGACCTTCAAGAAGCTGCAAGCTTCCATGCAGCAATACGGACAATAACGTGATTGTACCATTTTTACATCGAATTCTTTTGTATAGTCGGATACAACTTAAGTCTGCAGTGAAGCTCCGCCCACATTCAGCCTCCGCGCACAAAATTCCTCCACGACGAAAAAGTAGTCCGCTGGTTAAACGTTTCTTGTTACGTAAACAAGAAGCTTATCACAAGAAAAAAATGATAAGCTCTATGATTTTGACCCGTGGATTGTTTGATATAGTCAAGCATTAAAAAGCTGATTTCGTTTAGAGTTGCGGTTGGCCAGCGGAGTAATACAAGACGCCGCGGACCGCAGCCCAGTGTTAGCAACTGCTGTTTTTTTAAGTTGTATCCTACTATAGCTGCGATTGTCACTCAATCGACGCATTTTCCATAGAGCGCTAGGTGATGAAAAAGTGCTGACTTGTACGGAGAAGCTGCGCTCATAAATGCATGTGGTTATGTGCGCATGCGCAATGAAACAAAAACACTCCCGCAAGTGGCACACACCGGCGTCGCTCGCACCGTCACTGCAGGGAAGCCCCATGCATGCCAGCGACGAAGGAATGGCAGACGACACACGCGACGCACGCATGCAAGGATGTGCATTCACTCAGTGCTTTCGCACTGAGGATTAGTAAACAATCTCGCAATCTGTCACCCCGATTTGCTCGTAGAAAGAGCAAAGCACATGCCTAGGACTACCAAACTGTGTTCTGCACTTCCCAAAGTTGCTGCGAGCAGGAAGGCAAAAAATGGCGATGAAATCCTGTGGGCTTAACTTCACGTGCTTACATCCAGACCATCTTTAAACGAATGTTATCGCTAAATATCGCGTGTTCCGCCCGAAAAGCGCCCAGAACGTGTTCTAGATGAGCATTTTGCCCTATATAAGTGATCAAGCTGCCGTCGGCGATTCTGCAATGACCGCGCTGAACCGCGGCGCGGTACGTATACTGGTGCTCGAGTGCCCGTACCCGTCTCAACACCCGTCCGCAATTTTCATTCACTTTTCTTTAGTGGTAGATAGAATTTTCATTTATTAAATTTTGTGACTGCTCCCTAGAGTACAGGCAAAACAATAGTTAGTCGAATTTATTTGAGGCCTATGGTGGTACAGCGGCGATGACCAGACCGGACGTGCTCCACCACGAATTCCTAGTGCCACGCCCTACAATAGCTACGCCGCAGTACATGACAGGGTTAAATGGAGAGACATGCGAGGGGCCTTTGCCCGGCAATGGGCGTAGTCAGGCTGATGATGATGACGACGATGATGAATACATGAAGTAGGAGCAGTGGCGAATCCGAAGTACTCGGCCAGCAGGATGCGTAAGTTTACGGTATGCGGGTGTGCGGAAAAAAAATATATATTTCTAAGCAGTCACTGAAGCCAGTTGGCTGAAATGTCTGGATGTATATATGTGGGAACGAGCAGGCTCAATCAGCTATATATAGTAACATTAGAGAGTTTTAGAATATGGAGGCCCCATCGAGGATTAGGGAAAAAGCAGGACGTTAGTACGCAAGCTCAGAACAATAACGCTTCTCGGGTTATTGCTTAGCGCGTGCACACTGGCGCCTTGCTATTTCCCTATCCCCCCCACCATTCTTAGTCTCTATTACCAGGCATCTGGGTCGCGACCACGATGTGTAAGAATATTCTTACACTGTGGTCGCGAAGCACCGCTACATTTTTTTTTTTTGCCCCTATAACACGCATCGCGCAAACTTTTGCAGCCCATAGTATATCTAGACGCAGTTTTAAGGACAACTGCAGCACTTTTTCTGAGAATTTCGCGATATTAAAGGTGGTTGGTGGTTTATGGGGTTTAACGTCCCAAAGCGACTAAGGCTATAAGAGACGCCGTAGTGGAGGGCTCCGGAAATTTCGACCACCTGGGGTTCTTTAACGTGCACTGACATCGCACAGTACACGGGCCTCTAGAATTTCTCCTCCAAAGAAATTCCAGCCGCCGCGGCCGGGATCGAACCCGCGTCTTTTGGGTCAGCAGCCGAGCACCGTAACCGCTGAGCCACCGCGGCGGCGATATTAAAGGATTCAAATCTATATAGGTTGTAGGTAAACCATGCCAAGTTTTTTTTGCGCTAGCATTTAAAATAGTGACGTAATCGACGATTTAATTTTGCGCTTCTCCTCAATGCACCAGAGGAGTGCAGAGAAGTTCAGCGTGACCTCACGAAGGTATGATTTCAAATTTCCGCTGTCGTCAGCCGCCCCCTGCCCTGACTAGTTAGACGTTGCCAAACAACTCTCGGCAAGCTTTGCCTTCGGTGGCGTTGGGTTTTTCTTTCAAAGCAGGTGTTTGTGCGTTAGAAATGTACCGATACCTTCGATGACGTCATCATGCGCCCCCCCCCCCCCCCCTTCCTTGGCGTTGTGCACTGCGGAGAAGCTTGAAGGGCGTCCGGATTTTAATCGGTGATTACTACACTATTTCAGGTTTCAGGTGCTAGCCCAGAAATACTTCGCATGCTTTACTTACAAGCTTCACACATTCGACCCTTTTAAGCCGTTGATTTCTAAAACCTATGCAGTTCCCCTTTAGATATGAGGTGGCTCTTGCATGCGTCATGTGTCTTAAGAGTGAGAAATCTGGCGATGCGGCGCAGAATGCACGAAGTACCACAAAACCGCAGTTTGCATGCATAGTTCTCAAGGCGAAATGTCAAGTGGCATTCTGTAGTCAATAAGCGGCGAGTGACGGTTGAAGAAATTAAATCCGGAGAATTTCTCGGTTGTTAGATGAACAGACATCAAAAAGCACCTGTATAGGTCCCGTTGATTAAGCTAGCAAATCACGCTGTAGAGGTGATTGCATCGGATAAAAAGCAAAAGAGCGTTGTGACTTGCGAGCGTGATGATCCTTTTTTTTTTAATTATTGCAATTAGTTTCATAAATAACGGTGCCTTCAGGGACTAAAATAGTTCTTAGAACATGAAAATGACAGTGTGGAATGTTGTTATTTCACACTGTCTAAACGCGAACATCCGGTTTATTCGAACCGGCGCATTATGGTCCCAGCAGCACCAAGTGGCCGATCTGGCTCCCCTTAAATCGAACTCCGCTTAAATCGAACAAACGTTCTGTCTTCTCCAAGTTCGAAGTGTCGAAATTCTATTGCACACCGACGAAACGGCCGCATCTGTTCGACTGCGGAAATGCTCGGTCGTCGATTCCATTCCCTACCTCCACCCACCCCGGCCCCTCCCCTTTTCGCGAAGAAATATGGAAAGATAGGAGGTGAGAATAAGCAGCCATGCGCGTTCGTAAACATGGCGCCGCCGGCCTTTCATAAATAGAGCGGGTAAACTGAGCGTCTTGCGCGTTCATGAGTGACGCTTCCCATCGCAAGAAAAGCAGCCTGGAAGGAGCGCCCCCTAGAAGCGGGGACAGCACAGAGAGAGGAGAACAGCAGTTGGCGCCGTACACACAACGCGCATATGCTCTCTGCCCGAATCCGTCATCTTTTCCTATTCCCATGGCTTTCCTGCCTTCCTATCTTTCTCCGTCCGGTCCTGTTTTCGTCATGCGCGCGCGCGTGTGTGTGTGCTGGGGTGTTTATATGTGTGACGCTTTTCCGGGCCTTTTTCGCTCTGGCGCAGGAAAAGGGTTGTGCGAAAATCGAGGGAGAGCGGGTTAAGGAGAGCGTGACGGTGGAGAGGAAAGACTAGGAGGAGGAGGGGGGGGGGATACGGGGTCTTGCATTTGGTGGACAGTCCGAGGGTACACGTTCACACTACAGCTCTTGGCACAACGCAGCAGCTCACATCCGGCATGCGTGAGAAAGAAGGAAAGAAAGAGAGAGAAGGAGAAAGGAGAAGGGTTAAAGCGCGATGTAGAGCAGAGGCGAGCTGTTTGCCGCGTAACCCGACCCCACCCTCTCCCTCGGACTTCGAGCAGCGCCCGCGGTTTTGAAGAGCGCAGCTTGCGGTTTTGCGTTTTTGATACTTGTTTGCGTTCAGCATGTGCGAGCCCCATCGGGGGGCTTGGCTCGTCAAAAATGAGCCGTCATAACCCTTCTTATTCTCCCTCCCCCTCTTACGTGACCTTGAACGATCGGCGTTTCGGTCAGCGCGTGAGGGGCCGGACGCGTCCGCTGTTCAGCGGCTAGGCTTAAGAAGTCCTTGGGAATGTTTGGGCAGAAAAGGGTTTGTGCACCCTCCTCCCTCTTCGCAACGGAACAGATGCTCCTGCGGCTTGCGAGTGAAGGCGACGCAGCGGCGCGTGCAATCTGAGCACGCCGCTGTTGCCGGTGCTTTTTTGAAGTCCCGCTGCTTCTAGCTGGCACGGCTTCTTGTTTCGCCCTTTGCTAGGCGGATGATCGCTTGACCGGATGCGTTCAAGATTGCGGCGAAAGAAGGTTGAGAAAGGGCCGGATGCAACTCTGCGGCCCGGTTTTTGACGTTTCGTTCATAAGGAAGAGAGCAGTGCGTGTTTTATCTTTCGTTTCCTTTTTTTTAAACTTTCGGGCTGACTTTGTATGAGTACACATAACAAGGGAAGTTGCAGGAAACGGTAGTCCAGTGGAGAGAGCTGGACTGATTTGTCGAAGGCGGTCGCCGAGGACTTTTGTTCATGGGCTAGGTTACTCCGGAGTGAGGGAATAACCCGTCATGGAACACTCCTTTGAGAGAGCTGCAACGTTAATTCACCCATGGTTTAGACAGTAGAACCCCAGTCTTGCAAGGACTCCTCAAATATGTGGATACCGAGTGACCCAGGATTGAGTTCTTGTCGATCTGTTGCCTGTAAAATATTCCTTATTACCACTCAAATACTTGTAATAATTATTGTGGCAGTCAAAATAAGTAGTAACAGCAGTATTAGTAGTAATAGTAACAGTAGTAGTAGCAGCAGTAGTAGTAGTAGTAGTAGTAGTAGTAGCAGTAGTAGTAGTAGTCGTAGTAGGAGTGTTACCACTGCCACTGAGATCCTTCAGTACCTCGTTACTGGCCGCGATACTTCACCGTTGCCTCATAAAAAAGCTTTACACACTGCTAATTCTTACAGCGGTGCTACAGAGTTGGGAAATGGCGTTTGGCTATTTACTCGATCTATAAATTTTGGACGGTATGCAATTCTTAATAAGGGAGTAATTACTCATTGGCATCCACCCGAGCGCAGCCATACGGCTACAAAGGAAAGCTATACAGCTTTCTCAGAAACTTCGTAGTTAAAGAAAAATTCGTCCTGGTCCGGGGTTCGAACCCAGGACCACCGCTACACCGGAGCAGTCGCTCTACCAATTGAGCTAACCAGGACGGCAAGCTTATGGTAGGACGAGAGCGAATTGATCAATAACTCGAAGTGGGAACTGTGTTGGTCAGATGTTTAGGGGAATCCCCCAAGGTGGAGTAGATTTGTAATAAGGGAGTAATTACTCATTGGCATCCACCCGAGCGCAGCCATACGGCTACATACGGCCATACAGCCATACGGCTTCCTTTGTAGCCGTATGGCTGCGCTCGGGTGGATGCCAATGAGTAATTACTCCCTTATTACAAATCTACTCCACCTTGGGGGATTCCCCTAAACATCTGACCAACACAGTTCCCACTTCGAGTTATTGATCAATTCGCTCTCGTCCTACCATAAGCTTGCCGTCCTGGTTAGCTCAATTGGTAGAGCGACTGCTCCGGTGTAGCGGTGGTCCTGGGTTCGAACCCCGGACCAGGACGAATTTTTCTTTAACTACGAAGTTTCTGAGAAAGCTGTACAGCTTTCCTTTGTAGCCGTATGGCTGCGCTCGGGTGGATGCCAATGAGTAATTACTCCCTTATTACAAATCTACTCCACCTTGGGGGATTCCCCTAAACATCTGACCAATGCAATTCTTAATAGAATAAGAACTTTTTAACGTGGTCAAGCGCAAATACCGTTACAAATTAGAAGACGAAACTTATTGGACAGCCATTCTGTGCAGTGTGTTTCAGCAAGGTCTATACCAGAAATTTAAAAAAAATAGCAATTTTGAGGTATAGATATGGCTCCGGCATAGTAATACCAGTGGGGGCGGGGGGTCCTAAACCGATGAATTATATTAAATGGTAAGTAGTTAACTAAATTCTAACAGTTAACTTTTTTAACTATTGCAGTTAGGCACATGGTTGCAATCAGATTTGTAGCTTGGCCGTTATTAAGAGACGCGTCATTATTTTTTTTTTTTAATTTGGAAAACACCATTACGCCATGCGGTATGGCGCAAGCAGTTCTGACTATCCCGCTCGTCCCTTCCAAAACCGCGCGCTCAGCCCTTTTTAAATACAACCGGGTGCCTAACTGAAATAGTTAAAATTTTTAAGCAGAAAACTATTTAGCATTACTCATCAAGTTTCCTACGTCCGACAACGCTGTTTTTACTAGCTGGTTTATCGTTTTCAACGTTTAACGTCCCAACACGACTCAAGCTATAAGTGGCGCCGTATAGTGGAGGGCTCCGGATAATTTCGACCACCTGGGGTTCTTTAGCGTGCACTGACATCGCACAGTACACGGGCCTATAGCATTTCGCCTCCATCGAAATTCCGCAGCCCCGGCCGGGATGGAACCCGCGTCTTTCGGGTCAGCAGCCGAGCACCATAACCACTGAGCCACGGGGGCGGCTCACGGGTATTACTATGCCGAAAAAGCAGTCCTTGTACCTCGAAAACCCAGTTTATAAAAATCACTGGCGGTTTGTTGTTCCAGCCAGTAACTTGGGAATCAGCCCGTTTTTGCATTGCTTCTACGTCAACGCAAAACCCACTTGGCGCTCTCAAACCTCTTCCTCTAAGCAGGAAAAAGAGAGAGTACATGGAGAGGAGGATGCCGATGGGGTAGGCGTCAACACAAACGGGCGCCAGAAGATGCCGTTAGAACAGTTATGGATCGCCTGCTGGAAAAACGCAGATGTCGTCCCCTCCTAGCTCCCTCCTCTACCGATAGATGGAGCCTCTGGACGTTAGACCACGCATCCCTTTAGACACACACGCTACCAGCTGCGCTCATTTTGGCGCCATTCGTTGTGCGGCAGCGACCGATAATTTTGAAGCAAAGCAAGAAATGATAACGTAACGCGCGGGCCTCTGAGTCGCATATGGAGGGTTTATAACACGGATACAACTCAATAACGAAGCGACTTCTTTCCGTCAAAAGATCCCCTTTCAGCCAATGGCGTTGGCCCATTCACATGACCCTGCTAGCGCAAAAATGCAGGGAGTGGCGCAGATGAAAGGGGATAGTTGCCTCCCTGCATCGTCGGGCCGGTCTGTGCATTTTCACCCTAGCAGGTTCATGAGAATCGCCCGACACCACTGGCTGGAAGAGGGGTCCTTTGACAGGGAAAAGTCGCTTCGTTGTTGAGTTGTATCCGCCTGTAGTGCATCCCTATTAAAAAAATATGGCCGTTTTCTTTAATATATGAATTAATTGAAAACAGCTTCTCTATAGTGTTCGCACCGATGGATGACAGTACATTACTGGCGCCTGCTGTTGCAAAAGGTCGTTCAGAAAGCCGGCATCGAAACTCCAGGCTATATGGTCAACTACTACAAGTATGAAAAGGCAGATATAGTATAAGATACGTCGATTGTAGTGCAGAATGTCAGCCTGGTTGTTTCTGATATCCACAGACCCACAGACAGGAATGAATACAATATGCGCAACGTATACCGTCTTTACCGAAAGTAACAAGGAATCGATGTTTGCTTCTCAGTCACATAGTGGAGTCCTTACGGCACTAACAGTCTAATAGGCTGAAATCTCATAGGGTTCCGAAAGGCGAAGTCAAGGGTTCTGCTTGCCTTACACGGAATTAGAGCTTAAAGGGTGCCATAAGTGGTCCGCTGCAAAGAAACAAACCCCATCGCTTGGATAGATTTGGAAAAAGCAGCACACGAAGGTCTGGATTGAGTGTGTGAAGACCACTACAGGGTGTTTCACCTAAGACTTTCTGCAATTTTTAAAAATAAGCTATTTGAATTAGAAGCGCGCTTTTTCTGGCATAGCATTGTCAGTGGTGTAGTACATGAGAATACAGCTAAGACGTGCTAACTAGCAGGCTTGTTAACCAATATTTAATAGTTAAATTTTAAACCATTACCGTTGGGCTCCTTAATTATTGAGAGGCATGTAGCCCACCGTAAGTGATGTCCATATCCGTTTTTAGAATTTCGAGAACGCGATTATCCTCGGCGCTGTGGCCCAACAAATTTTGGCTATTTCGACGAGTTACGTGCACTGGAGAGGTTGCTTTGCCTGCAAGCTTCTCAAACCGCATGTATTTTGGCGCGATGTAGGCGAAATTTGTTGGGCCACAGCGTCGAGGATAATCGCGTTCTCGAAATTCTAAAAACGGATATGGACATTACTTATGGTGGGCTGCATGCCTCTCAATAATTAAGGAGCCCAACGGTAATAGTTTAAAAGTTAACTATTAAATATTGGTTAACAAGCCTGCTAGTTAGGACGTCTTAGCAGCATTATGATGTACTACACCACTGACAATGCTATGCCAGAAAAAGCACGCATCTAATTCAAATAGCTTATTTTTAAAAATTGCAGAAAGTCTTAGGTGAAACACCCTGTATATGTTTAGAAAAGTGAATGAGGCTTATAAGATTATTATTATTTTTTTTTTGCTGGAAATGAAACCTAGTGTCGGTGGCTAATGTCGTGGGGCATATAGCATATAGGCGTACCACAAACCACGCACAAACCACACCCGTAGGAGAATATCAGACCGATAGAAAACTACGCGCAATGTGGGAAAGCACCCTTAACGAAGCCGTCGAACCAGACCGAGCCGGAAATAAGAAATAGGACGTAAACCAAACAATTGTTTGCGGCTCAACCCTTTACCTATAGAGATGAAAATCTCGTAAACCAATCACACACAGCCCTTCCCTCACGCACTAGTGGCAGCGCTTGGCAAACAACGATCCTTGGACTGTGAGAAAGAGAAAATAAAACATACAAATATGAAGGGAATAGTGCCCACCAATCGGATGGGAAGGGAAGTGGAATGAGGGAGTGAACGAGACAATTTCTTCCCAGAGCGTGCTTGCGGTAGTGGTGGGGGGTTCGATTCCAACCCCCCTCTCGTTTCACCTTTATTCCCCAGCTATAGCCCTTTCTGTTCACGCACTAAATCCCAAGCAGCAGCAGCAGCCAGCGGTACTACTACTCCTCCGTCTGTCGTTTCGAGTGGTCCTCACCGCACCGCCGACTGCGAGCCAGTTTCAATTATTCGCGCGCGCTGTGGACTCGAGGTCTGAGGCCGGAGGGGGAGGGGGGAAACTCTAACCCTTTGAACCCAGCCGCACCGCCGCCGTGTAGTCTGAGCGCGTCGCTCGCGACCGCTGCACGCGTTGGACTGGACAGTGGCCGGCAAACCAGCCGGCGCAGCTTGCTGGCGTTGTTACGGGAGCACCACCCCACCGTACTTCGCAATCACCGACTGTCCTCCTCTACGTCCTCATCCCCCCCCCCCCCCCCCCCCCCGTTCTCTTTAGTGCGCCCGGTCAGTGACAACAAGAGAGTGCATTTCTGTCTCGAAGCGCACACGCACAGAAGACACGCACGCACGCACGCACGCACACCAACGCACGTGTGCTATGCGGTAAGCTCCCGACGCTGCTCCAGCTCCGGGGCGCAAAGGGTTGCGGCTGGTTTAGGGGGGTTCTTTGTGCGGAAGAGCTGGAGGGAGGTAAATTCGCGCGTGTGAATGGAGTGGACGTGCTGAGATTTTGATGTGCATCGCAGTTGCGTTACAGTCCTTGTCAATTTCCAAGGCTAAAAAGCCGCAAATGTATAGTCGATTCCTCAAGAACATATTACCGGGCGCCTCAAAAACTGTTCTCAGCCAGGTCACTCCCCATATCTCTCCGTCGCCTTTCTTGCGCCTGACTTTGGTATATTTTTATCTCTTTATTTCATACTGCGCAGATCATATTACCGATCCAAACAGGACAAATACAGGAGTACATTTTACACTATAATTGTGTAGAAACTTTCTCTTTGGTTCCTACTTTTGTTGCCGTCTCTCAACTGCGATATCCGGGTGGTGTACATTGAAGCAGCTTCTTGGCCACAGTTAATTAATAAAAGTAAGGAGCACGCTGCCGCTCTCCGGAAACACGTCCGGCGATATTACTGTCAAGATGTCACGGCAAAGTATGTGGTATACAGTCGAGCCTGGATGTATCGAACACGGATGTGTCGAACCCAAAGGGGATCACGAAGCAGTTCGATATATCGATGATTCGATACATAAAAAATGTCAATAGATAAGCTTATCTATAGCCTAGAAGCAAGAATACATTGTACGAAAACTAGTAGCTTGCTTCTTGCAGCGATCTGTCGCCTTCTTGCGTGTTGGCAGCGTACGGCTCGAATGCGCCCATGACACAAACACCGCTGGGACATAAGTTGCAGAAGTTAAATATTCCCCAGTCTTGAGACTCCTAACACTGTTTCCAGCACACTAATAGAAAAACCGCCCATTAAAACAAAGGTATGCTTCATTTCCGCAACACCTTCTGCAGCGAAGCACGACACGCATGAGACGCGGCGAGGCTTTAGTTAGTTAGGCTGGTTTCACCGCATGACAGCGATGTGTCGTGGAAAATGAGTACGAGAGATCGAAGGCGACCCTGAAGCAAACCTTACGTTCACCTCGTTAAAGCATTTTCCAGCGTTAGCGCTGCCTGCAGCTGCCCAAGGACGCACAGCTGATCCGTCTCCGCGCATGAAAAGTGATCGACGAGTGCCGTTAGGAGAAGCCCCACTTGCAGGAGCGCGGCGTGCCGTTCGCTGTATCGAATGACCGGCGATTTGGGGTCCGATAAACTATGCGACTTTATTGTTGCACAGAATTTTGAAGGCGCTAATTTGTTTGTCTGATATATCCAATGATTAGAAATATCCGGGTTCGATATGTCCGGGCTCTACTGTATTCGGTTCGGTTTATGGGAATTTACGTCCCAAAGCGACTGAGGCTATGAGGGACGCCGTAGTGAAGGGCTCCGGAAATTTCGACCGCCTGGGGTTTTTTAACGTGCACTGACATCGCACAGCACATGGGCATCGACGATTCCAGCTCTAAAAAGAATAGAAGTGCGCGATCCTCAGGCAAACCATAAACACATACAAAAAAAAGGCGGCAGAATGGCATCGGTGTATCACTGTACACGCCCCAGTAAGTGTGTCTACTGCCAGGTCCATCCAGATTGTGTTATGGAGTTTGGAACTGACACCCTGTCCCCATATTTGGCACACGTCTACCTGAACAACGTTCTTCACAGTCAGGGAGTGAAAGCTGGAGTTTCATCAAAACCACACTAAGACAAAGAGTCCGTTTACCCCACACTCATCGCTGTGAAGAGAAAAACAAAGAACTATTTTCTATGACAATCAGTGCGTACCGATCAACATCCTCAAGGAGAACTTTCACAAAACGTCGTCCGACGTCCGCTCCGCTTGTTGAGACCACAGCTGAACTCCTGTCCGGTTATAAGTGCATTGATGGAGCGCGGGGCCTGTCTAAGCAGGAGAGGGAGGACGGTTCGCGAGAGTGGAGGTAAAGTTGGGTGGGGGTGGGGCATGGGGCTTGTGCGTGTGTGCGTGAGTGTCTGCGCCGGCAAAAAGCGCGCGCCGCATTCGTGTGTGCTTGCAGAGGGCTTGCATCTCGCGTGAGCCAAGCCGGCGCAAGAGGTCCTTTCTGCCCTTCTACACCCTCCCCCACACTGCCTCCGTTGCGGAGTCTGTTTTTGGGGTCCAAAGGGTTCCGCAAAAGGCTGGTCCGTAAAGGGAGACGGGTCGGCTTGTATTGGGGAAGCGGGGGTCGAAGGGAGGGGACTGACCGTGCCGGACGGCGGGCAGTGGACGACGGATAGTGCGTCACTCGGGATATCACTCTAGATGGAGAGGTCGGAGGGCAATCGGGAGGGAATCAACCCGCGGCTGGGTGAGTGGCGAGGAATATGGGATGGAAGGCATGAAAAGAAATAAGAAAGAAGAAAAGCTTTTGGGAAGAGGTAAAAGGAGGAGAGGGAATGTTAGCGCAGCTCCGTTTGGAATGACCCGAGTGGGTGAGTGACCGGCTGCTCCTTGCTGTCCACCCGCCTCCCAGTGTGATGATTGAAGGGGTTAAAATGGGAGGAGAAGAAATGTGGACGCAGCAGCATTGGGGGGGGGGGGGGGGGGGGGGGGGAGGACACACCGGTGTGGTATATCTGTATGTGCATTTATATGATTCTTTTCTGAGCAGCATGAACGATCTCTGTGGAACTAGCCCGTTTCTACGTACATAAAGATGGCGCCATAGTGTCCTTGAAGACAGTCACGAAACGGAAAAGCTTTGAGACTGGTCTCCGTACCAAGTTCTTTTGTTCAAAGATCTTGGCAGCATGAAATGCACGCTGATAACTAGCCTGTCTGCCCTTGTTAGGTGTCAAGTTCTCTGGATGGTACTAACAAAGGTAGCTTACAATCGCGGTCAGTGTTAGCTGCAACGCACAGTACTCAATGAAAATTCACTTTGCGAAACAGCGCCAAGATGGCACCAGGGGGCATTGATTTCTTATTAAAAGCAAAGCCGCTGTACGGACATCGTCACCGTGTTGTAGGTTACACTAAGCGCGCTTATATACCTTTAGCTCGCCCAGTCAGCTTCGCCTTTACTTGTCGCAAGCTTATTTGCAGGGTCGTATTTCCCGTTTCCACACTATATGTAAATGAGCACAGTTTCACGAATGAGTTTCACGATCTATACGCTGGCCTGATATCACTTAACAATACTTCGTATATACTTCTGTGCAGCTATAGTAGCAGCTGTTCATAAGGTACACTGCGATGTGATTCAGAAAAACAAATTTATTTTCACAAATTTCGAGGAACCACTCAACGGTGCTTGCTTTTACCAACATAACGGCAAAGATATGAACAGGAAAACGGGTCATGTGAAGTGTAAAATGGTGCCTACCTGTACACTTTTCGGGCGTTTGTTCCAGCAGCTCCACAGACCACCATGCACAGTCGCTGACGCAGTCACCTTCATGAGCAGTCCGCCTTGGTGCGTAGCGTGCTTACGGGGCAGAGTCAACTTCCCGTTGTGTAAAACAGGACTTTCGCCGTCATCTTGGTATCCGCGGTGAACTGCACCAAAACAATTGAGAGATTTAGCATAGCGGAGACATAAACTAGATTTCTTATAGTGGTAATCGCGGTTAACTACATCAATACAATTGAGAGGTTTAGCATAGCGGAGACATACACTAGAGCACTGCACGGGCCTCAATCTGAGGTCCGAGCCCGGCCCGGGCCCGTGACCACAAGCCCGAGCCCGGCCCAGGCCCTCGGCTTTAAGCCCGGGCCCGGCCCGGGCCCGCTAAATTATCGCTCTAGCAAGCCCGGCCCGGCCCGTGAATCCCGGAGTGAAGCCCAGCCCGGGCCCGGCCCGTTTCACAGTAACGCTTGAGGTATACTGCTCACTCTGAGCAAGTAGACTACTACTACACCGATAAGGAACTGGCCGACAAAGGTTCTGAAACCACAGTTTCGCTTCCAGAAAGTTGTTTATTTTTAACCCAGAAGGAAGTGATTAAGAGTAGTGCTCACCAGGCCCATCATTTGGAGAGTGATCTCGTGCAGGTGGGCAACGATAAACTCGGAAGTTCCGAGTGCTAAATAAAAAGGGCCGCATACACTCGTAGTAGTCCACTTTGCGTTCCCCCATGATTTTAATCAGTTATATTCTACCGCCCGCGAAGTATTAATATTAAAGCTGCCTAGCAAGCAGTAGGATGACATTTTTTTTAGTGAGCGCGATCTCACAGGTTGAGCTCATAGCCGAACTGGTCTCCGTTCAGCAGAAACGACAAGCTAAAAGGCTTGAGAATTTCACGGTATGCATTTGAAGAATATAAGCGACCTAAGCTAATACGTTCTTCCCGAATGCATTTCTCATAGTGTATAGGTATGTTTAGGGATGACGAACGATCAATGGCGAATTAAGGCCGGATGAATTTCACTCTTACTGCAACGCGGTGTGGAAATAAGAAAATAAATCAGTCAATGAATAAAGCTTAGTTTTTTTCTTAGCGCGTACTATAACTCATAGCTCATCCGTGTCGCTGCTTCAATGCCGCAGTTGTGTACTTCACTTTGCAATAGAGAATGAAAGGTCGGACACCAGCCGTTTCTGTACGGACCCAAGCCCGGCTCGGGCCCGCAGCTTTAAGCCCGAGCCCGGCCCGGGCCCGCAACTTCAAGCCCGGGCCGGGCCAGGCCCGGCAAAACAAATCATGTCCCGGCCCGACCCGGCCCGCGGGCCGGGCCGGGCCCGGGCTTTCGGGCTGGCCCGAGCCCGTGCAGTGCACTAACATACACTAGATTCCTTCTAGTGGTATCCGTGGTGAACTACATCAATACGATTGAGAGATTTAGCATAGCGGAGACATACACTAGATTCCTTCTAGTGGCATCCGCGGTGAACTACATCAACACAATTGAGAGGTTTAGCATAGTGGAGACATACACTAGATTCCTTCTAGCGGTATCCGCTGTGAACTACATCAATAAAATTGAGAGATTTAGCATAGCGGAGCCATACACTAGATTACCGGACGCCGTCCGCGCAAGTGCACTGGCCACACAAGGCCCAGCGCCTGCCACTGCGCGTGCGCAGACGTCGTCCGGTCATCCGCTATACGTCTCCGCTAGTACGTCTCGGCTATGCTAAATCTCTCTAATATGTGCTGCCCAGAGCAAGAAGTGGAGAGGAAGGCCATGCTCGCTTCTTCGAACAGCACAGAGCTGTCACAGCTATCGTGCACTCTAAACAGTAAGGAGTGAAAAGGCAGCAAGCTGACCTCTAGCGGACACCCTTTTATGAAAAGGTGTGCGCTAGAGGTCAGTTTACTCCCTTTATACTCCCATATGGGTGTATTTGTGGTTAGGGTGTACTGCGAGAATTTCGAAGTATATGTTAAATCTTAAGTGGTTAGATCGGCTATCGGAGCTAAATATGATGTCACTCGCTCAACACCGTTAGTTAGGCTTAGCAGTGTATTTTTTTTAATTCAGAATGCCGGAAATTGTAGCTTAAAACGCCTTCATATGTGCTACTACAACGTTTTGGCTGTACCAGGCAGTTCAGGCGGGCAGTTCAAGTCGGACAGCCGTGGAGAACAAGTTCATAACGTCCAGTCTCAGTTATCTCCGCTTCGCCGAACCCTTTGCCCCCCCCCCCCCACCCCCCCTTCCGCAACATCGTAACACTGACCCTTTGAGCGGCCTAAGAGAGCGCAGTGGATTGATATTTGCCTACCCCGATAAAGCCACTTGTGTGTACAGTGTTTACAACAGCACGACATGCAGCAGTGCCGCATGAGCGTAGATGCACTCTTTCCGCGATAACACGGCGAGTTCTCTCGATAAGCAAGCCGCTGTTATTGCGGCAGCATGTGCGAGCGTCCGCGTCGTCCAAGGACGTGCCCCCCCCCCCCCCCCCCCCCCCCTGCGTTGCTGCTGCCCCAATCAGGGCTTGGCTTTCGATAGCGACACGGCACTCCTGAGGTTCGAGACTTGTCGAACACTAACCGCCTCTAACCGGCCCGCGGCTTGGGGCCCCGTAGAGCCACGAAGTCGTGTTGACACGGTGATAGTGCTGATAGTGAGGCAGGCAGCGGAGTTTCTGACCTTGAAAGTGGAGTCTTACGTGCTGTGAGGCACTCTGGGATGGAGGGAGGAGAGGGTTTTTGCGTGGACCCCGAGGCCTGGTGGCCTTATCTTTCGGGCCAAACCCAAGAAACAGTTTCAAGGACGGAACCCTCTCTCTTCCTTTGCTGATAGAGAATGCGCCGTTGGAAGAGTTGGGAGCGGCGGAAACGGGGCTTGTTCTGAGAAACTGTGTGTAGAGGGTTTAATGTTCGGACCGTGGTGATAAGATTTGCGTTCGATTTACGCCTTAGTTGCCTCTCGGACACTTTGCTTGTTATTAGGGCCATTTATTATCTTTGTTTTCAACGACGGGACTTTGGGTCGAGGCGCTGATAAGCACCGGATAGTTCCTAAGCGGCTGAAACTTGTAGATTTTGCCGCGAACTGTTTTCATCGGCAGCTGTATAGCTATGCAGCTAACGGTAAAAAAATTGTTTCTGATCCACGTTAAGCGCAATGTTTACTACAAATCCGCGACACAATGAAATGTCTTAAAATGACTTTATACAAACTGACTAGTTCCGTCAGCGGCGCAGCGACGCTGTATTTTGTAGGTTCTCGTCAGTATAAAAGCAAATGGCTTCAAATCTAGGCTTGATTACGAACAAGTAGTGACGTATAGGGAACTGGACTCGTGACTTTAAATCGAATTTGTGAAATTTGAAATTAAAAAGAAACTGCTGATAATAACCGGATAATTTTGGAATGCCAACTGGCAGCAAATGAACATCAAAGGATCGACTGCAACAAGGAATCTTTTATGTAAATGAGAACACCAAAAGGCCATACGAAGCGGTTACAAAGCAGATAAGCAGCTTTCAGTTGTACTCCTATGACAACAAAAAGTCTATTTCCAGAGAACGTGGAGGGACAGTTGCCAATACTCTGCTTCTTTTAACCATGTAATCTAAGCGTCAATAGATCCGCAGAATTTGATAATGAGAGCGGTGATAGCCAGGAAAAAAAATCTTTAGGCGATCCCCGGTGGACTGTTTGAATGCGTTTGCAGATAGGCTTTCGTTATATCCGAAGTATGGCATGAAGTTCTTTAAATCCGAGGGCGCACATTAGGTTCGTTACATTCGGGGTTAACCCACTACGTTCTTTACACTCGGGGTCCAGAAACGGAAGTTCGCTATATCGGAGGAGGCATACTAATGTTCGTTATATCCAAAGTATTACACTAAGTTATTTCGTAGCCCGGTGGCAGGTTGCCAGACAAGAGCATCCAACTGGCACTCGTTTCATGGGCCCTGAAAGTCGCCCCCACCTGGGGGCCACACCAGGCCCACCTGCCCTAAATCCCGCCAGTCTATGGCAATAAAGTTGTTTCTCTCTCTCTCTCTCTCTCTCTCTCTGTGCCACCTTACACTGGCTACTTACAGACAGCGTTCTCCATGTATGCTTGCTCAGACCCTTCCAATGATTACGGATTGATAATTATGGGAAGGGGAGCGCATTTGGCAGGTATTGTATATGGTCGCTATCAGCTGCATTACCAGTAGCCCTCAAGAGAAGAATATACGTATATAACAACTCCATCTTGCCGGTACTTACCTGTGGGGCAGAAACCTGGAGGTTAACGAAAAGGCTCGAAATTAAATTGAGTACAGTGCAGCCAGCCATGGAAGAGAAAATGATTGGTGTTATGCTTACGAGACCAGAATGGGTTACCTAAGGCCAAGCGCGAGGTAATGGCATTCTAGTCGAAATCAAGAAGGAATGGTCTTGGGCACGACATGTGATTCGAAAGAAAACATAACCGATGGTCGTTAAGGATAGATAACACAGTGTATAATCCAAGAGGAGGCAAGGCTGAAAGATAGGTGGGCGGATGAGATTAAGAAGTCTGCGGAGATATATTCGCTGCAACTGGCACATGATCGGGTTAATAGAAGAAATATGGGTGAGGCCATTGTACAGCAGCGGTCGTACTTCGGATGATCATGATGATGACGACGATATAATAGTGTCTTAGCACTTATAGCGGGTATTCCCCGCGTTTAGCCGTTTTGGGTTTTTCATTTTCATTTCATTTATTTACCTTAAACGCCCCTTTCGGGGTATTACATAAGAGGTGGGGTCATCAAAAATTTGTGCATTTTTTCACGATGACATATGAAGTTCAATGTTGGCGTTGAAGAGTGATGGGCAGGTGATAGCAGCAGCGGAGTGGGAGAGGCCGTTCCAGTCTGACGCGGCTCGTGGAAAGAAGGAGGTGGAAAAGATTACGGTACGGGCACGTGGACGAGTAACATGAAGGGCGTGACCAGTGCGATGTGATATGCGCGGCGGAGGTGCGCAGATGTATGGTTCATGGCCGAGTGAGCTGTAATAAAATTTATGAAAAAGAGATAGGGCTGCGATGCGACGACGGCAAGAAAGACTTCGTAAGTTGGACAGTGATTTCAGGGATGACACACTGACTTCGTATGAATATTGGGAGTGAATGAAACGGGCGGCGCGATTTTGCACGGCTTCAAGTGCATCGATTAGATATGCTTGACGGGGTCTCCAAATGGGGGATGCGTATTCTAGTTTTGGTCTTACCAATGATGTTTAAGCGAGTAATTTGACCTCTTTTGTTGCGTGACGTAAATGGCGCTTCAGATATCCAAGGGTTCTGTTTGCAGATGAAATAACATTAGTAACATGTTGCCGCCAAGTTAAATCATGACACACAGTGATACCTAAGTATTTATATGAATGAATGTGCTCTATTGGATTGTTAGAAATTCTATAGGTACAGGAGAGGCAGTCTGTCTGTGTGCTTGTTTGTTTGTTTGTCTGAAGCTTGCTTTTAGACATGCTGTTCACCTCCCCACAGTAGTACTGTGAGCAAACTGTCCTACGTGGCAGGTGTCAGCTCAGTTAATCGCGAGAGGTTGCTCGGGAAGAGCAACCTGGGTCTCACAAGCATCTGCACCATTGCAACGCATCTGCAACGCTGCACCATTGCGCCGTGAGGACTGCCAGGGGTCTACACTGCAAACAGAAAGGAGTAGAAAAGAAGTGCGTTTTATACGAAGGGAGTGTGCTATAGAGGACACATCACTCCATTTTTTACTCCCGTATAGGTGTATTCGTGTTTAGAGTGTATAAATGTCAAGTAGAGAATGTCCAATTTCACATATGTGGACATTAAACCATTATCGCTATCCGAACAACTTTCATCGATTAACAATGGATCCGAGCACCGCAGCCGAACTGAAAACCGAAGCGCTAGCGCATCTAATTCACATTTGTACTAACTGCGCAAATCGACCGCCAACTTTTAGTGCGAAAGCACGGCTTCACGGGGTAAAACCCAACCAAGAATCTTGTGTCGTCCCTGATCTTGAGGGTGCAGGAATAAAATGAGTACCCGTGACTGGGTTTCGAACCCGCGGCGGCGCCAGCAGATCAGCTTCGGTGGCAACTGCACGAGAGCACTATGCTATTGTCGCAGCAGATCGCGTCTCGTGTTGTTGTTGTTGCCTCAAAAACGATGGCACATACCCGCGGTGGGAGATTGGTCAGGGTTTGGTGCAGATCCAAACAGGAAAAAACTCATCCAGGTTTATCCCAAGCGGCTCTTAAATATGAATAGAGGAATCTGTGAGTTAAAAAAAAATTCGCTGTGGCTTATAGCTTGGTTAAGCCCCGTAATTGCGAAAGCAATATCCGTACCTACGCCATGGTACAGCTGGTAGTGTAGCCGGTGGTGGTGCTTGTGGTTAGACTTGTGGTGATTCATCGGTTATACAATCCAATGCAATCTAATCTAATCTAATCTAATTTAATCCAATCCAGTCTAATACAGTCCAACCCAATCCAGTCCAATCTAATCCAATCTAATGCAATCAAGGTCAAACGAAGGTCAATGGTGGTCACCGCCGCGGCACGGCAAAGGCGTGAAAGTGCAAGTAGTATTGCTTTCGCAATAAAAAACACGAATTTCGAGAGATCTTGAGGAAATCGGAACGACAATCGAGGAAAGAAAGCTGCGTGGGTTGAATAAGTAAATGTTAAAGCAATAACCAGAAATAAAATAATTTTGAAAGAAAAGTAAAGGCATATAGAAGTTAACAGAAAAAACTCCCGGTTTCAATAATATACGTGTGAGGAAGCTGATACATCTGATACATCTGCTACAAGGGCGTGCCCTTGGAGGTTGCACCGAAGGAGAGGAGCACGGGAAGAGTAAACGGCAGCCCTAATTGAGCGAGATGATTTTGCAAAAACCGAATTAAACTTCAACACACTCTCGCCCTGTGCACTGCACATCGCCGTCTTCGTCAACTTGGTTTTGTTTATGGGGTTTAACGTCCCAAAGCGACTGAGGCTATGAGAGACGCCGTAGTGGAGGGCTCCGGAAATTTCGACCACCTGGGGTTCTTTAACGTGCACTGACATCGCACAGTACACGGGCCTCGAGAATTTCTCCTCCAAAGAAATTCTACCGCCGCGGCCGGGATCGAACCCGCGTCTTTCGGGTCAGCAGCCGAGCACCATAACCATTGCGCCACCGCGGCGGCTTTCATCAACTTCCATCTGCGGCACGAACGGATCAGATCAGCTTAACCGCAATTAAAGCTTAACATGAGTATGACGTAGTCTCCAGACATGCCGACGACCTAGAAAAGCCAAATGATTACAATCCCACCACTGACTTTTTGGAGTGACTTCAATTTTCTGCTACTCTCCTTTCCCTTTCTTTTTTTTTATCCCCTCAATCCTTTCCCCCCGTGTAGGGTAGCAAACTGATTATTCTTCCGGTTAACCTCCCTGCCTTTTCTCTTCTACCTCCTCCTCCTCCTTGGTAGTGGTCGCTGAGGAACTTACAGTATACACCTGTTGCTATCACCTCACCAAGGGGCCGGGACGGCAAAAGTTCTGATTCTTTTCATCGTACCCGTGGCAGGTTTCGTATAACGCGATAAATTAGCCCATCATTATGCATGTTCCGGTCTTATTCACTTTAATAGTTTCCTGCGTGGGTCACCGCTGTCCACGAAAAGCGATAAAGCACGGCTCCACCGTTGCGGTGATTGCTTTTCCGATAAGTGCTGGCCAAGCTTCGAAGCCGGCAACGGGGTCGCGTATCGCATTTTCACGACAAAAGATGCATTTTTCGGCTTGCTCTATGGTGGGCAGTGGCGGTCCTAAGGGGGGGCGAAGGGGGCGGTCGCCCCCCCCCCCCCCCCCCCCCCCCCCAAAGCCTTTTCACGCTTTCCCGAACGTCCGTTTTTGGGCTCTCATAGGGCGAGACGTAATTGTTGACGTAGAACTGGAAAGCTATTTCGTCCGTGATGCGTCAAGTAGTCCCCTACTTTGTACGTTCACCGTTTTAGCGGCTATCTTATTTCACACAATACCACGTTCCACGTTCGTAGTTATACGAGCACAATTCGTAGTGATTGTCGAGGTATCGTGTTCCTGCCGTGCCCCCACCGTTGTCTTGCCATGCCGCCGGCGCGGTAACCACGGCGACAGCCATGGCGGGATAACTCAGCCGTCGGCTTGTTACCCCTGGTATTGAAATTAATATTGCTCGCATAAACGTTAACAAAGAATGGGAATTGGTATAACATCTGTATCGTTCGCCATTTATTTTTTAACAACAAAGCGCACAAACATTTTTGAGTAAATAAAAGAAGTAAAAAAAATCGTTCCTATTTTTTCTTTTTGGTATAGGAAAGTCCCCCCCCCCCCCCCCCCCCGCTTCTCCTAAAACCACTCTCTCGGACCGCCACTGATGGGGGTTTCACGAATATCCAATCCGATGTGCTGCATGAAAGGAGCGCATTGCGGTTATAAAGCTTATAAAGGAAATATTACAGAGAGGCAGCTGTATATCCCTGTATTCACTGTACTAGGTAACTTCATTTCATTGATTTATTATTAGCTTGTTCCTTCCTTTACTCGAAAGCTTAGCGTTCAAACCAGTTGCATTAATTAAGTTGGGACACAGTTCCTTGAAAATAATGCTACAATGTTTATTTATTTATTTATTTATTTCGATACTCTAAAGGCCCTTGTGGGCATTACATAGTGGAGAGGGGGAATTCATCAAAAAACATAACAAATTTGCAATACAAAGTAAACAGGGCTGAAAACAGGAATAAGTAAGTGAGAAGCCAGGTAGAAATTAAAAAGAGAAAGGAAAAAAATTACAGTTATTTCTAGTAGTAGTACAGCAGCAGTAGTAGCACCACCGATTATTAGTGATATTTTTGTATATTGATGTATTGTTACGCTCGTAAAGTACGCTTCGTTAAAGGAAACATTTTTATTTGACTCGACGTTTCGATCGGAGGACCACTCGAAGTGGCTGCTAGTAGTGGACCCGGGAGTTGAGCGGTCAGCTACAGAACGTGAACTGCAGTGTTGCCAGCGCTCTACTTCCCAAGTTCGGCATTAGACCAACAACATCAGCGTCATCGTGAATCAGAATACGTCCAGTTCAAGACAAAGGGCTTGCCAATCAACCTGCCTTCTGACTTTTCTTGCGCAAGACGCGGACATCTTATTCCCCAAAAATCTCTTCCCAAGTCCACAGGTTCCTTATAGCTCACTAGTTGTGGCCGATTGATTGATTGAAAGATTGACTGAAAGATTGATTGAAAGATTGATTGAAAGATTGACTGAAAGATTGATTGAAAGATTGACTGAAAAATTGATTGACTGACTGAAAGATTGAAAGATTGACTGAAAGATTGGTTGACTGACTGAAAGGTTGATTGACTGACTGAAATATTGATTGACTGAAAGATTAATTAATTAATTAATTGCCTGATTGATTGTCTGATTGATTGATTGATTGATTGATTGATTGATTGATTGATTGATTGATTGATTGATTGATTGATTGATTGATTGATTGATTGATTGATTGATTGATTGAAGGATGGAGCGACCCGTCTGCTTAGACGACTACCTAGATACAAAGATATCACACGGCACTACAAGTTAAGTCGAGCGGTTTACCCGCCGGCCGATAGATCACTAAACAAAGAGCAAGAGAGTGTTTGGAGACTCTTACCAAGAAGATACCCCAACTCCCTGCTCATGAGTACATGGTACCCAGGACAATATAAAGAAACGTGTAAAAGGTGCAGAAACACAGCAGACATAGTTCACATGATCTGGACAGGCCCAAGCATAAAGCAAACACATGACGACAGTTATGGCCGAGGATATGCCGTACTCTAGCCGCATATGCCGAGGATATGCGGCCCAGCGACGGCAGCGCAAGTCTACGAGGCATACGCGCTGACATGGCGCCGCACGTGGTACTTCCACCGCCCATAGCGTCGTAAAAGCGTGCGTGAAGTGGAACAATCGAACCGGCGAAGGAAAACTACGAAGACACAAAAAAAGAGGAGGTGGAAGTGAAAGTTAACGCCATGCACGCCAGGCCTGAAAACGAGAGTCGGAAAAAGAGAGCGCGCCTCCCACGGAGCGGGGCGAACGGGAGGAGGTTGGCCGGAAGTCCTGGTGGCAGCTTCCGGTTGCCCCGTGCCACTTCCCCCCCCCCCCCCCCCCCCCCCCCCAACACCACATCGAAACCCTCTACGCAGCAGCTCGCGTGTGAACCGGAGGGCTGCAAGCATTATTACACCGCATCAGCTTTTAGCGCTCAGCGCGTCAAAGGTCCATTTGCTAAGCGTGACCGATGGTTGCACGAACCTCCGCCGCGGCCACAGTCACTGCGCACGGCGCTGGCGTCGCTTACGTGCCGCGTGCGTGCGCGTGTCCGTACGTGAGACCTAAACGCACGCCGCGTTTTCTGAAACGTGTCAGAAAATTATACGTGAAAAAAAAAAGTGCGAGGTGATTTTTTTTTTCTTTCACGCTCGATAGTGGCGTCGGAACGGGGTTGTTTCATCGATTGTTTCGTTCGTGGTACCCGCGGCCTCTTGCGTTGCGTTAGAATGTGAAACGAAAAGATATCCCGGGTAACTTGACCCACACATGTTCGCTATTATTTTGGCATAACTACATGTGAACTCGAGAATTCTCTTTTGAGACTCAATGGTCACAATATGCACAGTAGAAGGTATTTCATGTAGTTTCGTCGTTTCCTGTAGTGGCTTCTCTGAGACAAACTTTGTTGTTTAAGAAAAAAATTGAAAGTATAGATTCGTCAAAGAACTGGGAAGGCCTCTGTGTTGATTCACTAAGAATTATTGAGGAGTGAGCGTGGGATATTATTTATCCATAATTAGCACCCAATTCTTTTCATATATTTACTTCTGCATCGCCGCATCAGCTGCAATCAGCGGCATAGTAATGAGTGATTCTTGGAGGGCGTGGCTGAGTAGGGCAGGTGATCCAACACTTAACATTTTATTGCTGAAACTTTCTTCATCGAAAAATAGGATTTCAGGTGTTTTTTCAATTTAGAACTCCTTATTTAGTAGAGGCGCTACCCATCCCTTCCCCCATCCCTCACCTCGCCCCTTAAATCCGCCCCTGGCTGCCATAAACACTCATCCAGGACTTCCGAACACATTCGTTGACTAGGAGACCTCCTTCTGTATAATATCTTGTTCACAACGATTCCACATGTTATTAAAGACAGATTCTGAAACCAACCGATGCGACTGGTATCGATAACTTGAAGTGGGAATGATAGGGTAAAAAAAAAGTGCTATTCTTGTCACACAAACCATTCGTTTCAGTTTATTTCCCACAAGTACAGGGCATGTACGAGGTGTGGCGAGGGTGACGGAATAAAAGCTGCGTCAAGGGCAGCTTGACTGGCCCCGTCTCCCCGAACAACATGGCAGCAAGCACGACAGTTCGGAAGTACATCAAATATATATGATGGGAAGAATAACAAGGAACAATGGAAAAAATATACGAACAAGATAAGTGCAAAAACAGTGAATCAGTGCATTAGTTAAAAAATACAATCAAATCTTACAGTACGGGTTAGTTAATAATCCCCGATAGCCCTCACAAACCCGTACGCGCATGTAGCGGACTGCAAAAAAATGTAAAAAATGTAAATGAAAAATGTAAAGACTGCTTCCCCCATTTGGACAGGACTAACATCTTGTTCTGTCACCCAGATAAGACCTGCAGGGAGTTAGCTGAGGCGTTTTTGATAAGCCAGGAGACTGAAACATGTGTCGCCTCGCCTTCCATTAATCTCGTAGATAAAGAGATTCGCGCTCTCGGGGATTGTGTGGCGACAGGATGATTGCAGGGTCTTGTCATGTGCTAAGATGCTGAATGGCTTTGTTGGGATGAGGCGGTTTTTGCAGTCCGCTACATGCGCGTACGGGTTTGTGAGGGCTATCGCGATGTGTCTGTGCTTTATCGTTGTGTTTGGTGCGTATATAACTAACCCTTCTAGAAATAAAACTCAGTTGTTAGATTGCGCTCGTGTCGTCTCTTAGTTAATAATGTCGAATAATTTTTTCTTGGTTAGAACCTGCAGCTGCTCTTCCGTTAGCTTATATTTGTTTAGTGTACTAGGCAGCCTGTTTCGAAGCATCTGGAGACCGTATATCCACCGCCCCTATATCCAAAGAAACTAATTCACTGTGAATTAAGTGCATAGTGAATTACTTTTTTTGCGCTTTTGTCATTATTAGTTACTGCTCGGGACGTCAGGAGTTGAGGCGAAGAGGCAAAGTCGTTCGCCGGAGAAGGCGCGACTCTGCACGGGAAAGAAGTAAAGGGATGGATCGGGGAAAAAAAAAAATCGTAAGGAGATTGGCCTCGGGTGTTTCAGCGGACACAGCCAAACAGCAAATGACAAAACACCGCGCCAAAGAACAGCACATGAAACAAAACAGTACGATGACAAAAAAAAAAAAAACAGCGCTTTGAGGGAACGACATATATCCGTTTAGCCATTCCTAAGCTTCTAATTAATTCTCTCCAAAGCCTATTGCACACAGAGGTAGCGTTGCGCTTCTAATCCCAGAATGTGTTTTTTCAAAAGTTGAGTTCAATACGACAAATATAGGAAAGCCCCGTCAGTTTAAAAGAAGGCTGCAACTTGGCCGATGGAGGTTTTATCATTTGTTGCGCGTCGGACGATACGACAAGCTGAGGTTTTGGCCTTTTTTGCTATTTATTTTTAAATGGGAAACCAAAACATGACTAGAATATCAGGCATTTCCGTGCGGAGATAACTGAGCCCTCAATGACCACTAAACATGATGCTAGAAGCATTAAGTTTCAATTCTCAAAGCCACCCTCAGCTGTATGCGTGAAGGGCGGGGGGGGGGGGGGGGGGGGGGTGAGTGCCTGTGAGGAAAACCGGCAGCGGGCTCAACTCAACTCTAATCTCACTCCAGATTTGCTTTCCTCCTCAGTTAGAACGAGACAGAATGTTGTTCCCAAGCACATGTTTTCGCGTAGGCACGGGGATCGCAGCCGTCCTGTAAAACCCGATGCCGAGGCAGCGCCCCCCTGTTGCTCAACTGGTAAAGTTGATCATTTAGTGCGAAGCGCCGAACTGGCTTGCTTGGTAAACATATGGCTTGGTTTAAGTTTGCCGGACCTCGATCACACTCTGCTAACTCTCTTCTCTACACTCACGCAGAAAGGAAGAAAAAAAAAAGGGGGGGGGGGGGGGGGGGGGGGGCTTGTAATCTTTCCGTGTCCACCGCATTCCTGCCGCGCCTTTCTCCGCATCCGTTCACTTTGTCTTCTCCCGTTTCTGTTCGGGGCCCTCCTAGGACGAACAGAAAGCTATAACAAAAAAAGAGCACTTCTCACCCCGTTAGCCACATGTGTTTCGCGTCTCCGCAAGTGGAGAATGCTTTCTACGAAGCCAGAGCGCCCTACTCAGCTCTTTGAGAAACACTGCCCATAGCCGACGCCAGCGCCTCACAGCGGGGAGTTCGGCGATTCCGCGGGACACGCCTACGGCGCTGTCGTCTGCTTGCGTTTTCTGCAGGGGGCGTTTGGAAAAACACGCCAAGACCCCCCTCCTCGGACGAATCCTCTTACTTCTTCGCGAAAAACAACTGAGCGGCGACCGGCAGAAGGAACCAACGAGTGTTAGCAGTGCTGCATGTTTTGGCACACGCAGTGGAGCGCAGCTTTTTCGCCATCTGCGCGGGTCTTGTGTGCCAGGAGCGGTGGCGCCGTTGAAGGCGGGACTAAAGCGCTGGCGCCCGCTGGGTTTCATGGGTGAATACTAAGAGCACTTGGAAAAAGAGTAACGAAAAAAATTTCAAAGGAGACGGCGATGCGAGCGTTGGAAAGTGAAGCGATTAGCGCGACGCTCTACAGAAATGACTCTCTCTCGTCAAAAAAAAAAAAAAAAAAGAGAATAAAGTGTTAAACGAACTCCGAAATTACGGGGATTGAATTGGTTCCCTGTTCACAGTAAACGCTGAATGGATTGGCCGTGACTTATAGGTTTATATTTGATAGCTTTACGAGTGTTGTGTTTATTTTTTTCGCAGCTTTAGGAGAGAGAAAGAAAACGGAAGCAAGGATTATGTAGCAGGTGAGAGTTAGAGGTGTTCTTGTTTACATTAAGGCAATTAACTTAACTTGGGCAGGACGCTATGGCGTGTAGGGCATGTAAGAGGTTACCGTTAAGCTTAAATCGCGAAGTATATACCGAGGGAAGAGTCGGAAACAAGGGTCAGATTTTTATGTAACTCTTGGAGGGAGCGGCCCCCTTTTAACCATCTGTTTCATGCACTTTTTCTAAAAAAAAAACAAGAACAAAACAGTAGGGTTCAGCATGGTCTTCCAGCCTAAAATTTTTCGCTTGAAAAGGGGTGACTGCGCCTCTCCACCCCACTCCCCCCCTACCCCCTTTTCCATAAATGCGCCCTTGCAGGAACGTTTGCGCAAAACATGATGTGTTGTGTGTTTGGCTTGCAGGGCGCTGAACAGGGGTAATTATGATGGATCTTTTAATGATGCTTTTGATATACCTTATCTACGTTTCCATATTCCTCGACTTTCGGACTGAGTGTGGTTATATCGATGTTTTTTATTACTTTATTTTTTATCATATGGTACGAGTACGAAGGTATTGTCACGACCAGAGGAGCCGTGAAGGTAGGCGTCGGGAAGAACCTAAGACTGGGAGCCTTTTTTTATTTATAGAACCAGCTTCCACGACACCAAACAGAACAAGCGCTCCGCGAGAGTTCACCGCCGCTTCGTCGTCGTCTTCGATTCAGCGCGGAGGCCGCGCGGCGCGTTAGGCGCGTGGCAATATTTCTCTGTTATGTGTGAGGTTTACTTTGTTGGCTGTTCAGTTTTGTATATCTATTGCCGTGTTATCATTGCAAATGAAACTGTTAATACAGTGTCTTGTTGCCATGGCGATAATGACGACGCTTTGTTATCGGGTGTATGGAATTCCCGAGTTTCAGCAGTTTTTCATCCTTTGTGGCTTCCGTATCTTTATTTCGTGAATAAAGAAAAATACAGTTTTTTGTTTCTTGCAAGCTATACATACTACATACGACTAGCCTCATTCTTCGGATACTCTGCTGAAGAAGCGCTGAGATGAAGTTTTCATTCCATTTTCAGGTCTACTCATCGTGGAGCTTTGCTGCTCCATTTAAGAGTATACACAGAAGCGATAAGGATACCAGTTCTACATTGGAAGGTTGTTTGGTAGCAAATATTCAGAGTATGGCCATCTATTTCTCGCCAACTTCATTTTATCCAATAAAGGAGTTCAGTAATTCCTTTTCATTACTGGGAACGGAGAATGCAAGCCAAACCATGTCCAAGGAACGGCGGCGCAAACGGATGCCGCTTCTTCATTTAAAGCCGATTGCCACGCGCTGTAAAACATCTACCCTTTTCTGTGGGCAAAAAAAAAACAATAATTCAATTCAATTAAAATTCTATTTCAATTAAAATTCAAGTCTCTCGACTTGACGCTACAGTGAAGTCGAAAGGCAGTCAACCTGTTTAATTACCGTCAAGTCGAGAGCCTGTATGGAACTTTCACTTTTGGATAAAATCTGTTGGAAGCTGGCATAGCTGCTTGTCTTCTTGTTGTCGCATCTCTATTTTATTTCATTGTTATAACTGCCGTCACACTAGAATTAAGATAGTGATGCTCCCAGGAGCTGCTTATTAATGCAAAACTCCTTTAACAAATCTAAGCACCAAGTTACAAAAGAAGCTGCTTTATTTAAAGACTGAAAGGTGACAAGCGGAGGTGTCACTCGTTACCCAGTACTGATGGAATTATGAAAGAACATAACAGAACATAGCAGATCAGTACACAACACAACACAACATAACACAACAAAACACAACACAACACTACACTACACAACACAACATAACATAACACAAGATAATATAACATAACATAACAGAACGAAGCGGAACGGAACGAAACAGACCACAACAATAATAATAGCACTAAGATAACATCGTGGGCTAAGAAGCATTAGACCACCATGTTATCGCTTATTCTTTAATGGCTGAATTAGTTATTCAGCTATGCAAGCAATATGCAGTGCACTCGCTTGGAAGCTCGCTCGTTACGTTACGTTATACTTTGTACAGTCGGACACTACTCCCAACACATGGAGCCCCGAAGATCTTATTTGTCTTTTTTGAGCATTAATTTTCTTGCCACACGATTCAGCGTTATTTACCCCTTCTTAGTTGTTTTTATATAGAAGTCATTGGTGTTACTAAAAGGAGAAAGTGAGGCCCTCAAAAGGTGGAATGAAAGGAGGATTTGTTATAACTCTACTTGCAGGAACAGAATTAATTTGTGACAAAAACTTTTCTTTCTTTTTCTGAAAATTTCAATTATTTCGAAAATCTTAACCCTTGAGATTCCTGATACTTAATGGTCGACTGGATGCTGACCTGTTTCCCAAGCCTTTCACCCTAAAGAAGCCAAGCACCAGGCAGGGTAAAGCTTGTGCCCGTTGTATCACAGATGGGCACCCGGCGGCACTGGGGATCAAACACCGCACATCCCGTATGCGAAGCGAATGCTCAAACGACTAGGCCACCGCAATGGCAACAAAAGAAAATAAAGGCAACGTTGCCACTGAAGTCGGCATCAGTCAAGTAACTATACTCTCAAATTTGCACTGAAAAGAAAAATCGCAAAAGTTTTATCTTAAAATTTATTCTTGAAATCTTATCCTTCTTATCTTGAAAGCTAATCCTTCTTATCTTGAAATCTTATCCTTTATCTTCAGGATGCCGTTAAGCCCAAGCAAGGGCGTCCGCAGAACTTTTTCCAGGGGGGTGCACCCGATGGCCGGTTATGAGGGAGGCGGCAGCTGTGTAGTTGTTTTCTACTAGTGCACAAATGATATCCGTAATTCCAAGGGGGGGCAACTGCCCCCCCCTTCCGGACGCCCATGAGCCCAAGACTCGCAAACTTCCCCTTTAACAAATACTCCTTCGTTACGCCTGTCCCACCCATGTTCATCGTTTCGGGTTTTGTCTGTTTTCTGTTATTTGCTATTCCTCTTGAAAATATCTGCTTGCAACATGATCACACTCTAGTCAGCGTCCACTTTAATACAATATATAAAACAATACATTTAGTTCCAATCCGAGACCGCAGCCTGTTTCGAACGGGCAACAGATTTGACAACACGTATAGATTCATTTCGATTTCAGCAACAAAAAAGCAACAAAAAAATAAAAACCTTCGAATAGCGGCGAGTGTGATGCATATTAAACCACGGCTGGACAACTTTTGAGCCGCGAGTGAGAAAGTCCGTATAGCGTGACCAAATACCGTGTGCGAGAGAGAAAAAGTAAAAAGTCGCCTTTTTTTGTTTTCTTTCATGTGTGTTCAATTGTTTCTGCAAACACGTTGCATTCATTTACGGGCGCCCCAAATGCTTGAATGTGTCCCTTCTCAACACTCCTACTCACTTTTTTTTGTGTGTTTTTGTTTCTATCTCTCTCTCGCTGCCTCTATAATGTGATGCCGATCGTTCGTCAGGAGCAGCGCGAACTTTGATTTTACTTTGCTCCCCCCCCCCGCATTAAATACGCGAAGGCAACTTGCGGGGCGTGGGAACCGAGACCCGTGGCGTGAGCGCGGCGAAGCCTAACAACGGCGTATGCCGGTCAATAGTTCGTGCTTGCCTACAGCTTGCGCGTTTTGTGTGCGTGTGTGGTGTACGAGTTGAGAGCCGTGAAAGAAGGAAAAGGCCACCGGAACTTTGACATATGCACGGCCTGGGCTCAAACGCGGCGTTCCACTCAACCCTGGAACACTTTCAGCGCATGCGCAATTAGACGCGTTCAAGTGCGAAATGCGAGTTAGATCAGTGGTGCCCATATAACGACGCAGTGTGAAGTACTCAGGTGTGGCATACTCAAGTCGATGTCGTCGCTGCCCAGATCTTGCGCAACCATTCTCCGTGTCTGCATGAGGGAGCGACTTTGACGTTCCAGTGAGAAAAGGTAATGTGTTCTTCGGCCTCAATGTTTTTTTATATTGTCACGAAACCAAGGAGCGAGTCACCGGTCACCAGCAGCGTTTCCAGAAAAGCTCTCAGGGCGCGTGAGCCAACCTTCACCTCCTTGTCTTCTGATCCTACCTGGGGCCACCGGATGGCAATATGCTTTATGAAGAAGAAGGCAGAACACCGAACAAAAAAATAGACTTTTAGATGACGTTTCGGCTCCCGCACGGAAGCCTGTTCACAAAGCGGTACAGACGTGAAAGGCTGGCTATTTTTTAAAAAAAATAGCCAGCCTGTACGTGAAAGTATAAGCTGGCTATACTTGCGCGTCTGTACCTCTTTGTGAGCAAGGCTTCCGTGCGGGAGCCGAAACGTCATTTAAAAGCCCATTTTTTAGTCGGTGTTCTGCCTTCTTCATGTACACCCCGACCAGACGGGTTTGCGTTAAACCCTCGACTTCGTCAATATACGCTTTATGGTTGCTGAAGAGGGGATTCTTTTCTACACCCTTTATGATTGTTTATAAGTCGGCAAGCCATGCATTTTGACCAATTTATGCGCCTAATTATTCTTTCGTTCACTCTGACAGAGAGCGACCTGTAATGAAACCGCTCGGTATAAATCTTATATATGACCTGTTCCCAAGCACTTCCGGCGAGAACTTTTGCTTCAATGGATTGTGTAAACAAGATAATGCTATTTTACTAATAGCTAAGGATCGTAGAGATAATTCTCGAAGTCTGATTAGTAGGATACAACTTTAAAAAACAGCAGTTACTAACACTGGGCCGTGGTCCGCGACGTCCTGCATTACTCCGCTGGCCAATCGCAACGGTAAACGAAATTAGCTTTTTAATGTTTGACTGTATCAAACAATCCACGTATCAAAATTCCAGAGCGCATAATTTTTTTTCTTGTGACAAGCTTCTTGTTTAGGTAACAGAAACGTTCAAGCAGCGGAGGCTGAATGTGGGCGGAGCTTCACTGCAGACTTCAGGTGTATCCGACTTCAGTATGCATGAAGGAGCACAGTGGGTTAAGTTAAGCATTTCTTTCAACGAGGTTCTCCTATCTATTCTTGTAGGAGAAACTTAAGCCCTTTATATGGGGATGGAAATGTTTGGATGATTTATATGGCTTTCATCCAATTTTATTGGTTTGCTAGCTGTCTTTGGATTCCACTAGACTGCTGTTTGGTTCTTTGCGCTTCTTTGTATTATGCTATCTTCGGTTTTGTTTGGTTCTGCTTGGATTTATCAAGATTCCCCGAGAGTTATGCAATCGTTCCACTTAAAAAGCTCCCAGTCGAAACTCGGGCATGTCTCACGGCCAGTTTCTCGAGGTTAGGCGACGGTGGTGCCTCCTGTGAACTGTGCATGCAGCTGATAGTTTCCTGTCCGATGTTTTTGAACAGCTGCAGCAGTTAATTTGACTGCCGAAGGTGGCGTGATAGACCACCTCCGCGTTTCGGAACAGTTAGGGTGGCGAGTTATCAAAAAACTGTTGATTCTTTTTGTTTTCGGCGAGAGCCCTTACCCCATTCCGAGTGGCCTTGTAACTGAAGCCCGTTGTGGCTGTCGTAGAAATGGGCATGGCAAGGAGAGCAAATCTAAGAGCCAAGTCAATGCAAGAGAGAGAGGAAAAAAAAAAGAGCAAGGAGAAGAAAGAAAAGTGAAGAAAGACACAAGCCAAGCCAAGAGAGCGAAAGGCGGAAAACGAAGGGGTAAAAAGTAGAGGGACATCACGCATCTCGCTGAATGCAGCTCAGCTAAGCCGCAACCTATACTTGAGGTTTTTTTATCCGCCATTCTCGGTTTAACCCAACCTGGTGCCCACTGGTTATTTACAGACCCACCTGTATAAAGATTCCGCGATTTTGAAAATTGATTATCATCTGGTGTGCCATATCCTAAACTAAAGCATCGCAGATAAGAGGAGAGATAAGGACGAGGCTGAAGTTGGCCTTTCGTAGAATAACCTGACGTATACCTTCAAGCAAGACGCCGCGGTGGCTAAGTGGTTATGGCGCTCGGCTCCTGACCCGAAAGACGCGGGTTCGATCCCTGCTGCGGTGGTCAAATTTCGATGAAGGCAAAATTCTAGAGGCCCGTGTACTGTGCGATGCCAGTGCACGTTAAAGGTCCCCAGCTGGCCGAAATATCCGAAGCCCTTCACTGCGGCATCCCTCATAGCCTGAGTCGCTTTGAGACGTGAAACCCCCTAAAACAAACACCTTCAAACGGTTCTATTCGTTCCAGATACAATAAGGGAACAGACACTTAACAGGAACTTATGTGCAACCCACTTAGCCTATGTGGAACCGAGATTAAGGCTGATATAAAAAGAGGAGTGGATGCGAATCATTCTCCTAGCGGATACAAGATTCAGCCCATAAGTCACGGTCATGCCATGACTCGAGGAAGAGCTATAACCAGCCACGCTATAAAGACATCGCATGTGCGAACGTGGCTTGCTCTTTCGTGATGCAAGCAAGCGCCATGAGTTACGGGGAAAAAAATGAAACTCTGGTCTCTCCCCCACTTTCCCTTTCTCGGTGCTCTATTCGGATCGCGTCGTACGTGAGCACACGTGTGTGTGTGCCCATTGGATGATGAAACGATGGCGCCAGATTCGACACGAGCAGCTTCTGGTCAAACACAGCTGACTGACCTATATTCCTGCTGTGCAGCCCATGATTTATCTCTTATTTGTTGCGAAAGCGGATTTTGTCCACTGCGTACGCACGTTGGACATTATAAGGCGTTACTTTAAGCGCCTATAAACGGAGTTATGTACGCTGTCATGATATATACTAGCTGGCCCACATTCCTTCCCCGGGCATCATATGCGCAGCGACGGAAATGGTACCATTCTTCATTGAAACAACTTGAATCTCATTGACTGATTGACTGATTGATTAATTGGTTTCGGTTTATAGGGTTTAAATTCCTGGAGCGACTCAGACTATGAGAGACGCCGTAAAGAAGGGCTCCGGAAATTTCGACCACCTGGGGTTCTTTAACGTGCACTGACAACGCACAGTACACGGGCCTCTAGAACTTCGCCTGCATCGAAATTTGACCGCCGCGGCCGGAATCGAACCCGACTCTTTCCGGTCAGCAGCCGAGCGCCATAACAACTGAGCCACAGCGGCGGTCCCTGATTGATTGATTGATTGATTGATTGATTGATTGATTGATTGATTGGCTAATGTACTGGTTGATTGATCGACTAAATTTGACGCATCGAAGTCACAATATGGATTACGATGCAGACCGCAGTGAAGGACTGCAGATTAATTACCACCGCATGAAGTTGCTGTTTCTAATGCTTTTTTTTTTCCGAAATGATAACAGTGGTGTATATGAAGTGGTCAGCGGGGTGCGGTAGCCTTGGTATTCGTCAGTTACAGAGAAAACGCTTATTGGCTGGAGGGAAATCCACCGTCACTGGCCTGGTGACAGGATGGCGTGGTGCCACCAAATATTTGGTACGTGGCGTTCTGGACACACAAAAAAAAGACCAACCAGATCTGGCTTCATTCGAGCAGGAACTGTTCTCGTCCTCCTAATTGCAAATTTACGCTATCATCATTAGCAGCCGCAGCCCCAATCAGGGTACACATCCGCTGCAGGACAACTGCCTCTCCCAGTAATTTCAGGTTAGTTCCGTCCTAATGTGACCTGCTTCCCAATTTGCGCGACGCGTCTGCAGCCAAGTCGCGACTGCGCCATCTATCTACAAGCGGTGTGACGCTAAGTGGAATTTGCGTAATGTGTCCCCCATCTCTCGACGCCTTTCGCGCTTGTCATTCCTCTCTCGGTCCCGTTTTCTTTTTATCTCTCCCGTGTTGCGAAAGCACGATATTTAGACATATTGTGCGCCCGACTTGACTCTGCACTGACGAAATCCTTCGTCGCAGCGTTGACCAACACCAGCGTACGTCCGAATTGAACGGTGAAGCCATTAGAGTTTGCCTTTACAGCTGCAAGACAATTTTAAGAGTGAATGTACTGTAACACATAAGCAGCGATACCTGGTTTTTGCTTGATTAAGGATAGCGGTTCTTTATTGTTACCGATTCCTCCTTCCCTCCCTCCCTTCCTTCCCTCCTTCCCTCCTTCCTTCCTCTCTTTCTCTCTCTCTCTTTCTCTCTCTCTATTTCTCTCTCTCTATTTCTCTCTCTCTATTTCTCTCTCTCTCTTTCTTTCTCTCTTTCTTTCTTTCTTTCTTTCTTTCTTTCTTTCTTTCTTTCTTTCTTTCTTTCTTTCTTTCTTTCTTTCTTTCTTTCTTTCTTTCTTTCTTTCTTTCTTTCTTCCTTCCTTCCTTCCTTCCTTCCTTCCTTCCTTCCTCCCTCCCTCCCTCCCTCCCTCCCTCCCTCCCTCCCTCCCTCCCTTCCTCCCTCCCTCCCTCCCTTCCTTCCTTCCTTCCTTCCCTCCTTCCTTCTTTCCTTCCTCCCTCAATTCGCCTTCGCCTTTTCATTTCTGCTTTTTTATTTCCGACTATTGTCGTTTCTTTCTTTATTTATTTCTTTCTTTCCTTCGTTCTTTCCTTCTTTCTCTCCTTCTTTATTTACTTCTTTATTTCTTTCTTTATTTCTTTATTTACTTCTTTCTTCCTTTATTTCTTTCTTTCTTTCCTTCTTTCTTGGTTTTCCTACTTTTATTGTGTCTTGCTTTCCTACTTTTGTTGCTTCTTTCCTTGTTTCCTATTTTTATTGTTTCTTCCCTTCTTTCCTACTTTTGTTGCTTCTTTTCTTATTTCCTATTTTTATTGTTTCTTCCCTTCTTTTCTACATTTGTTGATCCTTTTCTTATTTCCTATTTTTGTTGTTTCTTTCCTTCTTTCCTACTGTTGCTGTTTATTTCCTTCTTTCCTATTTCTGTTGTTTCTTTCTTTCCCTCTTTCTTTCTTTCGTACTTTTCTTGTTTCTTTTTCTTTCCTACTTTTGTTGTTCCTTTCCTTCTTCCTTCCTTTCTTTCTTTCCTACTTTTGTTGTTTCTTTACTTCTTTCTTTTCGTTTCTCCCCCTATTCTCTCATTTCTTTCCCTCTTTCTCTCTCTCTCCCTCTCTCTCCCTTTTACGTTCCGAGATTGATTGCACAACTGGCCAAGCGAGGACGGCGGAAAAGCGGAGCATGTGTTGAGCCGGAGCTCACAGAGATGTCACGGCGGACTGGCAAGAAACCGAGTCATCCGCCACGCCGTCCCACCAATCCAACATCGGCGATGTATGGTCGCAACGACGGCACGCTGCGCAAAGTTTGTTCATCGAGATGGAGCGGCAGTGGACGCGTGCACAGCGCGCGCCTATCGACGTCTCTGTCTCCACCGTGGTGAAAGTTGCCCTCCAAAGTTCTTGACTGAAATCGCGAACGTCCGAAAGTGTGATCGATTAGTTCCCGGACTTCGTGTCACTAGCGTGTACACGACTCTTCAACTATACTCCTCTTCATGAATAAGTCATCTCTGCTTTTTAATTTATGTTCATGTGAGCGTGTAAACGACGAACATTGATCGTTCCATTTTCGTCAGTTTTTTGGGCTTCTGTGCGTCGGAGGTCTACTCGTGTGCTTTCAAGACACATCGCCGATATGCAAAGAGTGGCTTCAGCAGTGTCACGTGTCACGCCCTTGGTGAACTGCCGCTGGTAACCAGAAGGTCGAACTAGTTAGCCAGAGGGTTCCCTTTACGACGAGGTAAGTCTGCATGACTTTAATCTGATCAGCTTAAGTAAGTAATGCAATCCTGCGTCCATTTAATAACGTACAGGCCAAACCTTCCGCGCTCTTCTCTTCCAGAAACTCGTGAGCGGTATAGGCTTGCGCGTGATTTCATAGGCGCCATGACAGGCAACTAATCACAGCTCCCATGGTGCAGGCTGGAGTAGATTACGATAAGCGGATAAGTACATTAAGTACTGGCTATGCTTCCAGTTCGCCATCATGGCAACTGCTGTGACGTATCTACCAGTCATCTATAGCATTATTAGATGTCGCACAGAAGCTTCACTGCCAATGACGTGGCAATCACGTGAGCAATCTTATCCCTTCCAGCTTTATGACTATATAGTCATAGTATATGCCGCCGTAAACGTGTGCCAGCCTAAGCATTTGAGCATTTTCTCGAAAGAACCTCTGTCAAGTTCAGGTGGCATCTGCGGTGTGGAATGCGATGGTCGCTTGGCGTAGCACATCTATCGGTGAGTGGAAAGTTACTTCACCAAACGAAAGATGCTTGTCTCATGTATGACGCGTTCAGTAGGAAAGTATGACACTGTTTTCCATAGGCGAGTCACTAAGTCGCTGTTGCGTGGGCCACGTATCTCGAACGGCTGGAGAGAAACGGATTGCTATTTGTCAGAAGATGGTCACGTGAAGTTAAGGCGTCACGTGTCTCTAGGTCGCTAACGCCGGCGACGTCGCAAATATCTGAAATCCTTGCAAATACTACTATAGTCGATGATTTCCTCTTTTGATCGCGGTTGTCTTCTTTTAAAAAGCCGAGATGACATCACGTACTTTCCTTTCCCCTCAACGCTACCATAACGATGACAGCAGGAGAGAAAAACGGAGAATCGATATGGCGCCTCTCCGTTCCGCACGTTCGCTGTTTTTCTTGGTTTTTTTTTAAGAAAACAAATGTACTAATCGTAGACGCACTAGCCGTTTCTGTCCGACCGGTCGGGTACCAACTCGGCGTATCTCAAATTTTGGGGGGCTCGTAACGTCGCTGCAAAGCGGAGTAACCTGAAGCGTCGTCGGGAGTAACAACGCTGGCTCTGTGTACGCCTTTATCCATATTTAATGCAGAACGATTGTGAATCTGGACCTCTGATGACCTGTTCGACCCCCGTCCGGAGGCCAATGCGTCCTGGTCTGTGGTGTAAGCAAGATGTCCGCGATGTTTCCCGATTTCTGTCCCCCCCGCTTATTCTATCTCTCTTTCACTGTTTCAAAATGGAGCACCAACTCCAGTACCGGATGGGCTTCCCTTCCTAATTCACCTCGAAACTGCGTACCACATTTGCGCAGCATTGCTTCCCATCCGTAAAACATCGTCATGAAAGCTTTGATTGATATGATTTTTATACCAAGTTTTTCTAATAGTGAAGCTGTTAATTTGTTTTATTTTAGGCTACCTCAAAAGAAGTCTATCATTTTGTTTTCGGAGCTGGTTTATCATAATACACGTAAGAGTCATGTGCATTTTGTGAGAACTATGTTTCTTGTGAAAACAGGCATCGTGCTCTGTGAAATCAGTTACTACGCCAACACAGCTGGTAACTCAACATAATTCGAACCAAAACGCAAGAACTTAGAGAATTAATTTACGAATTTTGCGCGAATAGGTTTTGGCCCTCGTATTAAGCGCATTACTGCGGAAACCCTATGTACTAAAGAAACATGATTATTTCTTAACGCTCAAATACTCAAGGAAATGATACACTTCACAGACAGTGTAAAGCGCCAAAGAGACATCGAAAAGAAAAAAAATTGCCACAAATTAAGCTTGCTTGGCATGGCCTCCATAGTTACTGGAAACAGTATAGGATCATAACGGTTAGAAGCACATCTGTGCACACTATGGTGCACAAAACCAATTCACCTGACGGTCGGGCAGGTAGGACGCAAATTACGCAAATCACACTTAACATCTACGTCTTCATTGCTAGAGAGCTTTAGCATATGGCTAAGACGTGCTAGCGTCGGCATATACTTTACCGACCAGGAGCCGTTTGCGCAGGCGCAGTGGCTTGGTAGGAACGGACACTGCTACTGCGCATGCACAGATGCCAGCCAGCTAGTTTGGAATAAGTTTACACTAGGGCATCTCCGCAGTGCTAACTCTCTAATAATAGAGGCCTTTAGAGCAAGGTGACCCTATCGGTTAGGATGACATGTGAATAACGGGGCACCAGTGTACAGGCGCAGGACAATAACGTCCCTGGATTATTGTTTTGCGCATTGCCACTAGCGCCACCACCATTCCCTTACTGCCCTACAGACAAGGTAACCCTATTCTAAAGGTGTCTATAAAAATAGCTGGATACAACTCAAGAATAAAGCGGCTTTTTCCGTCAAAGGACACTCTTCCAGCCAATGGCGTCGGCCGATACTCGTGAACCTGCTAGCTTGACAGTGCGGGGAGCGGCGAGTCACTGCAAGGAGGGGACTATCCCTGACCATGGAAGGAGCCTGGTATCTCCTTTCATCTGTCACCCCCTGCATTGCCCCGCTAGCAGGTGCATGAGAATTGGCCGACGCCATTGGCTGGAAGTGGGTCCTTAGACGGGGAAAGCCGCTTCGTTCTTGAGTTGTATCCAACTACACTAAGTTTTAGTACAGGGGAAGAGTACCATAGTCGAATACAAATCAAGAAAAAAACAGCTCTTCCCTCTCAAAGGACCCCTTCTAGCCAATGGCGTCGGCCGATTCTCATTGACCTGCTATCCTGACAACGCAGGGAGTGGCAGATGAAAGGGGATAGTCCCTTTCCTGCATGGTCTGGGATAGCTCCTCCCTGGATTGTCAAGTCACTCCCTGAATTTTCAGGCTATAGTAGGGCCATGAGGATCGGACGACACCATTGGCTCGAAGGGGGTCCCCTGACAGCCGCTTTTTTCTTGACTTGTATCGGAGAATAGCGTAGGCGTATATACATATACCCGCATTAACACTTCTTCTTGGGCGAGTTGGTGCATACTTGATTTGAAGAAAATAGCGCCAGAGCATGCAAACCACGAAAAGACAAGGACGAGACACAAAGCGCTAACTCACAACTAATTTTATTGAAACCAGGCAGCGCCTTTATATGGCGAAGTTTCACTGAAAAAAAAGAGGGAGGAGGGCAGGAAAGGTAAAGATTTCAAAGCGACCATCACAGCGAGCACACATGAGCAGGCGGTAACCAAAACAAAAACAAAAAAGTTAACAAAGATTATTTAAGGGCGGCATCTAAGAATTCGAACTCGGATGAAACAAGTGAAACAGATGGGGTGCTGACACACCTATTGCCAAGTTTTCCTATGTGAAAAGCCTCCAGACATTCACGTGCCTTCTTATCTGCGCTTTTGCCAAGAATCTTAGTCTGACTGAATCGTGCCTCGCATCCGTCGCACCCCATAATATGCGCTACCAAATGTGCATATTTATCCTTTAAATCTGATAAATTTCGGGCATGTTCCCCCAAGCGCTCGTTGATGCAACGCCCAGTCTGGCCGACATAGGTCTTCCCACACGTTAAGGGGATAGCATAGACCACTCCTGCGGAACACACGATGAATGGAGAGTCGTGCCTTATCTGGCAACCCCGCTTTCTTGAGCTGCAAATACGGGGGCACAGCTTTTTCAGCTTGTTGGGGGCGGAAAAAACGACACTCACCCCATGCCTGTTGGCCACTTTCTTCAAGTTGTGAGCAGTTTTGTGCAAGTAAGGCTCCACCAACGGCTTCTGTGACCTGCAACGATCCTCTCCGGAGATTCTTCGTGTTCCTTGCTTAAGTTTCTTTAGAAGGGTCTCGCAGACAGCAGTCAACACTGAGCAGGGGAACCCAGCCGCCGAAAGCCGGCTCACCTGATTGTGGAAGCTATCCTGCAACCGATGCGGGCACGACTTTTTCAAAGAAGACTCCAAGCAATGCGACGCTATGCAATGCGACTTTCGCTAAGAAAATATCACAAAGGATGGGGGCCACACAGGAACCTATGCACACACCTTTGCGCTGCAAAAAAGGCAGGTTGTCAAAACTTATAAAAGTAGAACTAAGATAAAACTGCAATAATGCGATAAAGTTGACCAGTCTTTGGACATAGTTTTTAATGGGGGGGGGGGGGGGGGTGGGGGGGGTTTAAAGGTTTTTAGGTACGTGGACGATTTTTTAGTGCTTTTAAAAAAGCAGACTTCCTTCACCTACCCCTCTGCAGTAGGTGAAGTTTTAAATGCTTTTAACAAATATGGACTTGGGCTCACGTTCACCCATGAACTTCCTGACACTAACGTCTTACAATTTTTAGATCTGAAACTAACCTTTCTTGAGAGACATGTTTGCTGGGGCTATTACCCGCGCGCGAAGAAAGACGGTGAAAAGAGCAATAGCGTCGCATTGCTTGGAGTCTTCTTTGAAAAAGTCGTGCCCGCATCGGTTGCAGGATAGCTTCCACAATCAGGTGAGCCGGCTTTCGGCGGCTGGGTTCCCCTGCTCAGTGTTGACTGCTGTCTGCGAGACCCTTCTAAAGAAACTTAAGCAAGGAACACGAAGAATCTCCGGAGAGGATCGTTGCAGGTCACAGAAGCCGTTGGTGGAGCCTTACTTGCACAAAACTGCTCACAACTTGAAGAAAGTGGCCAACAGGCATGGGGTGAGTGTCGTTTTTTCCGCCCCCAACAAGCTGAAAAAGCTGTGCCCCCGTATTTGCAGCTCAAGAAAGCGGGGTTGCCAGATAAGGCACGACTCTCCATTCATCGTGTGTTCCGCAGGAGTGGTCTATGCTATCCCCTTAACGTGTGGGAAGACCTATGTCGGCCAGACTGGGCGTTGCATCAACGAGCGCTTGGGGGAACATGCCCGAAATTTATCAGATTTAAAGGATAAATATGCACATTTGGTAGCGCATATTATGGGGTGCGACGGATGCGAGGCACGATTCAGTCAGACTAAGATTCTTGGCAAAAGCGCAGATAAGAAGGCACGTGAATGTCTGGAGGCTTTTCACATAGGAAAACTTGGCAATAGGTGTGTCAGCACCCCATCTGTTTCACTTTTTTCATCCGAGTTCGAATTCTTAGATGCCGCCCTTAAATAATCTTTGTTAACTTTTTGTTTTTGTTTTGGTTACCGCCTGCTCATGTGTGCTCGCTGTGATGGTCGCTTTGAAATCTTTACCTTTCCTGCCCTCCTCCCTCTTTTTCAGTGAAACTTCGCCATATAAAGGCGCTGCCTGGTTTCAATAAAATTAGTTGTGAGTTAGCGCTTTGTGTCTCGTCCTTGTCTTTTCGTGGTTTGCATGCTCTGGCGCTATTTTCTTCAAATCACATATACCCGCGTATAAACGAAGTACTCAAGTGCCAGTCGTAGGCTTTTTACATATATGATAGTACTGTCCCTCTCTTTGTAGAGGCGGATACAGTACCCTATCAAAATCAAAGCAGCAATTAGAACTGAGTTGGTAGGAAAAATTGTACACAAAAAAGCACCTTAATGGAGCTGACTGAGACTGGTATACTGAGATCCATAGTCGAGGCATGTTTTTTGATGTCGGGAGAGTATAGTGGAGAGGAGGCTAATTGTCCACGGCAGCGCTGCGCCACGCTCCTTATCGGTATCACGGCGCGCCGCTCTGCGGCCGGCGTCGAAAGCACTACTGCATGCCAAACAACCACGCCAGAAGCAGCGCACATTGCGAGTACAGCGCTGTAATGACTTACTTAGTCCTGAGCGACACAAAAGACAGCAAATAGGGAGGTTTGGGGAGGGAAAGCAGGAAAAGGGGAGTTAAAGGGAGATATAGGGAAGAAAGACGCTTGTAGAAGTTTTGAGTACTCTCTCCCCAATGTCGGCATCGAGAGTGTATACGCACACACGCATTATGGAGTCTGCTTCAACAATCGACTCTTGGGTCGCAAGTTGGGATAAGTGCTCGTTCCAGTGTTGCGCCGGCGGCGATGTCATTTCACGGCTAATCAGTATGCCGGCGACAGGGCAGCGGTGACGTGTCGCGCGTTTCAGATCTGGCGACGGATCGTCGGTGGTGGGCTGCGTATACGGCGTACACGTACGCATTTGGTCGCTGATTTATTCCGATGATCGAGCTGCATAATGGGGGTCGCGGGTTCGGCGTAAGCCTTGGGTAGATACAGACGGGGTCTGTGTAGAGTGGGGTCAACAGTGAGTGCGTGACAGCAGGATATTTAAGCGTTTCGTCGTAGACCGTGCGCCCGGCAGTGCCGGGTCGCGACATGTTCGCGCGGTATGCAACGAGCTATACATAGATGGCGCTTGCCTCGGCAGATCGACGTCGCGTACGACCGCCGCTCCCTGGATATATCTGCGAATGTGATTTTTTTTTTGTTGCTATTCTTTCCTGTAGCCATTCGTTTCCACCTCTCTCTCTCTCTCTTGTTTTATTTTAACTGTATTCCTGTTTCTGAGGGCAACTCGCCTATTTGTCTGTCTTGTTCCATAATCTTGGGTTTGATGTATGGGCCGATGGTCGGTCTGGCTTTGCGCTTTCCTATGAATGATAGTTTTATTTTTAATTAGTTAAATTAGTTAAGCTGCTGTTCTAAGTGTCTCACTGTTGAACACTATATCTACCTCTCCCATCGGGCGTTATATGAGCGTGTGCGTGACGCGCATGCGCTACGGACGGCATTAAAACGTTTGCCGAAGAATTGGGCAAGAATACCGAAATCCACAGTAGAAGAGAAGATGTTACTGTGCTTAGGGAGCGCTTACGCTGTAGGACATTTCAGTTCGTCGTTGTAGATTTTGACGTCATCTCCTGCATGTCTACTGAGAGGTACAGACTTTGTAGAAAGAACAGAGTCCGGGAGGGAAGGTTGCATTCTAGATCACGCTGAGTGGCTTGTATGACGTTTCGCCAGCGTTTCAAATCAGGGTAATAGCTTGCATTTGAGAACGAAGTCCACTTAGTGGTATAAAGCCGCATGAATGGGATGGAGCAGTGCACGTAATGTGGAGTACAAATGTCCGATTCCCCCCGAGGCTAATGGAGTGCGTTCCAAAAGAACGCAAGCGTAGAAGGAGGCGACAAGGAATCAGATGCGCTGACGAGATCCAGGAATTTGAGGGAGTATAGCATACTCAGCTTTCCTAGCCATTCAGCTACTATAGAGGCATCTATTGACGGTAGTAGTAATAGCAGTTTAATAAACATAGTAAATGGAAGGAAAAAATTCTTGCTAGCCCCGTCATTTGCCATCGCTACGGGAAGCACTTGAGCTGGGGCAGCGGAAATAAAAAGGATAGCAGACAGGGTAAATGAAATGACAGAGGTGAGAGGACAGTTAGAAAGGATAGGGGGACGCGAACACTGCGTTATTCAATGGAGATACTTTCAACGGGTGATTTTGAGAAAACTGGAAAGCCCCGAGAGATACTGCGCTAATATGTTGGTTACTGCAACACGCCCAAATGCTCCATAAGCAAGAAGTCTCTACGCACGACAAATATGGCACTTGTTGTTACGCTAACGCAGTGCTTCATCGAGAAGAGTTTACGCCTTTACAAGGACTCGCCATCATTGTCTAATAACAGAGCATACGCGTACCGCTCTGTACACGGAAAATGTACATAGGCCTGTCTTGAAAGTAAAACTTTTACGATCCTGTTGAGGCCACCCTGCGTGCGATATCGATTACCGCTGTACATAATATTGCGAAGCGTGCGCAATTTTCAGTCGTCACCCCGCCTGCTCGCCAATGAAACTTTGAGCCGGTGCCAGGCACCACTAGCTGGCGCCGGTCGCAAACGTCCACGGGGTGACTGGTGGGCGGTACTGCCGGAAACAATACAAATCTTGAAAAAAAAAAAGTTGAAAGCTAGAAAACACGAAAATTGAAATGCAAAGTCGGGTCACGCAATTACGACCATGTCAGTCGCGCTTACAAGAAAAGCTCTCCGAGCTGTAATATAATATGCGTATATATATAACGGACGAAGCGTGAACAGCACGCAGTATATATTAACACGCACCAGATTGCGTGTGGGCCATGTAACACGCGATGCATTCGTGTCTCATGGGCTGAAACGCGAGAATCACGTGCCAAACAGTGGCCGTTGTGAATATGAAGGTGTGTGTGCGTGGGAGGTTCGGGGGGGGGGGGGGGGGGGGGCATGTGAGGAGGACGCCCGTTCTGATTTGATTTCCCTCGCGATCATCGCGTCATTTCTAACAGGCTCTCCGCGCTTGCATGGCGGCGTGACTCGGGTCAGGCCTATGCACACGCATTACACGCAACTGCAGAATAAGCATTCTGCTTTGCACGCCATGCGCGTTGTCGCTAGTAACGTGCAGTGTATGGCGTCGTGGTTTGCATAGGAGAGAAGACGACCGTGGTCCAGTGATCTGCGGATGCGCAATGCACTGTGCCACAATATACAGGGTGTTTCACCTAAGACTTTACCACAATTTTTAAAATAGACTTTTTGAGTTAGAAGCATAGCATTGCCAGCGGTATAGCGTATCAGAATACAGCCAAGACGTGCTAACTAGCAGGCTGGTTAGCCAATATTGAATAGTTAACTTTTTAACTTCTGTTAGGCTCCTTAACTAGGGAGAGGCGTGCGACCAACCGTAAGTAATATTCATATTAGTTTTTAGAATTTCAAAAACGCGGTTACCATCGCCGCTGTGGCCCAACAAATATTGGCTATTTCGAGGAGTTACGTGCCCTGGAGAGGTTGCTTTGCCTGCAAGCATCTCGAAAGCCATGCATTTTGGCGCGATGTAGCCAAAATTTGATGGGCCACAGCGCCGAGGGTAGCCTCCTTTTCGAAATTGTAAAAACTGATATGGAATTACTAACGGTGGGCTACACGCTCCTCTGTAATTAAGGAGCCCAACAGTAATGGTCAAAAACTTAATTCAATATTAGTTAACCAGCCTATTAGTTATCATGTCTTAACCGTATTACGATCTACTGCACCGCTGGCAAGGCTATTCCGCCAAAAGCGCCCTTCTAATTTAAAAAAGCCTACTTTTAAAAATTGTTTAAAGGTTTAGGTATATGTCCCTCCGTCAGATTGAATTAGAGCCGACATGCGTGAAACATTTACCTCGCTCGCGAAAAAAGTGTCAGATATTAGGAGTTAAACAAATGTTTAATTTTTAGTACAGTATTGTCCACATTTAGAGGGAACAGTTAGTTTGTATCCATGTTACAGAGCTGCACCATTCGAAAAAAAAAAAAAAGTGGCGGCTGTGACGCTTTTTAGAAAAGGTGTTTATTGAAGGAAAGTTTGCCTCAACAGACTTTTATGTCGAAATTGACGTGCTAACAGTGCTCGGAAACTAATTAGCTGTTCCCTTCTAATACGGAGGAGACTGCCCGTACTTGTGGCAGAGATCCAGAGTACACTACAGAGAAGGGACAATATTACTAGGGGGATGAATTGATCACTGCGCCCTGAAGCAGGCGTGGCTTTTTTCACGAGCTCATCTTTGTCAGCGTAGCTGCTGCACGGAATTAACGAGGCTACGGTTCCCGTTCGTGCAGCCTTGCAGGTGGGTCAACGCGACCTGTTTCAGACTCGGATCAACGGAAATGGTTTCGCAGGAAAGCGCCGGTCTATGCATGCAGTAAGTTTATAGCCTTACAGCGATGTGCAATGGCTTATTTTGACGGTCGATATTATGGCGAGTTGAATGAGACGCAGTTGCATTCTTTTTCGCTTCCCGGATTTATTATTTCCGTTCTTGAGAAAGTCGCCTGGTCTTTGGTCGCCCGTTGCCACGTTGCGAAATGGACTCTCTCTCTCTCTCTCTTGGCCTCGGCTTTAACGCTTATTGTATGAATTTCCAATCATTAGAGTTCACATCAGGACTAAAATCCGCCATCCGATGTCCCGAAATGCGCTGATTGGTCGAAAGAGGTCACGTAACCTTGTGACGTCATCACAACCTGCCCTTATGGGCCAGCCTGATTGGAAAGAGAGGCCATGTGACCTTGTGACGTCATCACAACCTGCCCTTATGGGCCAGCCTGATTGGAAAGAGAGGCCATGTGACCTTGCTACGTCATCACAACCTGCCCACCGCGGCAGGCGGCAACGTAGCGACTGGATTGTGAGTAACCTGCCCACTGTGGCAGGTAGCAATTCCATTAATGATTTGCCGAGAGGGGTCACATGACCTTGTGATGTCATCACTACCTGCCCATTGAGTTGTGAGCAGTTTTTTTTTCTAGACAGCAACCGATACAGAGAATAGAAATCAAAAATCAGAAAAAAATGTAATATACGCAAATGCCGGCACCATCGCATCATAGTGGATACCGGCTACTGCAGCTATAGTCGGATACAACTTGAGTCTGCAGTGAAGCTCCACCCACATTGAGCCTCCGCGCACAGAATTCCTCCACGAGGAAAAAGCAGTCCACTGCTTAAACGTTTCTTGTTACGTGAACAAGAAGCTTATCACATGGAAACAAATGATAAGCTCTAGGATTTTGATACGTGGATTGTTTGATATAGTCAAGCATTAAAAAGCTGATTTCGTTTACAGTTGCGATTGTCCAGTGGAGTAATACAGGACGCCGCGGACCGCGGCCCAGTGTTAGCAAGTGTATCCTACTCTAGTAGTCCGAATATGCCGCTTGAAGAAGCGACAACTACAAAGCAACGCATGCCATCAAACACAATAGTTGCATGTAGAAGCTGCGACATATGTGAAATCTCATGGTATCGCATTCCACTCTTAAGGTGTAAGCGTTCCCGGAGTTTTTCATTCTGTTTCGGGGCGAGCTGCGAAGTGAAAACCCCATGTTTTCCGTGTAACGAAATCAAAGCAAATCCATTTAAATTTATTTTAGAACCACACTTCACGTTCGCGGCACAGACAGAAAGCTGAAAACAATTTCGATTTACCGGGAATGTGCCCCTTACACATTTGTGTACGTTCTTGGCGACCCTAACAATCGGGGACAGTAATCTTGACGCGAAGATAAGAAAAGGAATGTAATTACACAACGACCAAAACTAAGGTACACTTACTGCAGCGTTTTGACGAAATAAAAGAAAACAAAATTTCTACAAAATTATGCTGTTTGAGCGCTTCGGTGACCGACAACATGTGCCTCAATTTTTTTCTCGTTAGACGGGAACGATATGCACGCTCATGTGTGCATTTTGAGGTCGCTTACCGGTTCGCTCATGAAACGATGCTACTTAAATAACCACCCACATGTAACTGTATTAGCGATTAAGCTAATACAGTGCAACTATTCAACGCTCATTTCTGGGTTGGGCGCCGAGGGCAATGTTGTAACCGTGAGATCGTGAGGGGGAGAACGAAAGGAGGAGGGTAAGGCGAGAGCAGAGGAGACGATGGCGCGTAGGCTGGGAAAAGCAACGTTTTTAGATCCCTTTCAGTTTGAAAGCTGCGGTGCGCGGATTGTCGCCTTTCCGTTTCCTTCCGTGCGGTGGCGCTCGTCACGCTGTTTGCCTGAGGAAATTGGACGATAACAGATGGGCAGCTAAGGTATTTAAATATTTATACAGAAAGAACGTTGACTCACAGTGGCGGAAAAGAACTAGAAAACTAACCAGTAAGTATGCCGGTCATGAGGACGGAGAAAGAAAGAACATTAAACGACAGGTTAAAAACACGGAAGTTAAAAATTGGATGAATTCAATGGAAAAGAAACATAGTGTAGAACTATATCGATTCTGGAAAAGGCAGATCAGGAAAGAATTTTTCTATGATAACTCAAGAGGCAGTGCCCTACTTTTTGAAGCTAGATCAGGGTGTCTTAGAACGCGCAGCTACAAAAAGAAATTTAACGAAGAAGATGACACATGTGCAGTGTGTGGTAGATCTGTGGAAACAATTGAACACCTCATAATCAAATGTGATGGTATCCATCCGGATGTCGATGCAGGCACAGTCACTCTTTCTGAGGCCCTAGGGTTTAAAGATAACAATGGTCATGTAAATAAATCTGCAGTGGAAGTCAGCAAAAAGCGATTGGAGGATTGGTGGCTGAAAAGCAGAGATGTGGCATAAGGTTAGAATAGTAGGAAACCGTAGGCAAAGTTGATGGAGAATCTTAATGAGAATTGCCAACACAGTAAACAAAAAAAATAATAAATAAAGAAAAGCTGAGCATGGTGGCAATTGCCACCACCCCGTTTCAAAGGGGGCGCTCCTATCCATCCATCCATCCATCCATCCATCCATCCATCCGACCAGCGTGGCCCTTCGCGTCTACGCCATGGTCACCGCCGCCTGATTTGGAGCAGCCAGCAGATATCAGCATGGAAGATATCAGCTGTCCTGTGCCAGTTGTTGGCAGTGACGCTTATCTTACAGTATAAAAAGGCTTCAAGCAAGGGTGCTTAAAGCATCCCACCAAAAAGATGCTAGAGTTTACCAACATTGTAAACAAAGCAATCCCGATTTCTTTGAAGGAAGGTCCCGTTTTTGAAAGGGACGTTTTTTGGGAGCTGCTAGACGAGCTTGAATTGCAAAACCTTGTTCGGCTTGGATGTGCAGAGCATATGGCCACTTTTACATGCCAAGTGCTGCATTTTGTCATAGTGACACGCATCCACTTCTAGGCGAGAGACGTGAACCGTCGGCTAGAGAACAGAGAAATATTGTCATTGCAAATAAAAAAGCTCGCCTTCAAGTAGCCATTCCCTCCGTGCTTCCGACTTAGTGGGTCTGCATTTAATGCTTGTCTGTGTTCAATGAAATTAACACTCTAAAAATGAAAGTGCAGTACGCTGCTCCTGTCTGTGCTATCATTGCAAATAAAAAGCTCTTCTATAGTTATTCCCTCCCTGCATCCAGCTAAGTGTGTCTGCATTTATACTTGTGTTCTCTGAAATTGGAATTCTAAAGAACGTGCAAAATGCTGCTCGCATGTGCGGTGCTTCGTTGATAATATAGCGCGGAATTTCGTGACTGATCTAGAAGCGGAACATCGCTAGTTTTATCCTTTCATTAATGTTTCGTGCATTCTCCCGAAGAAATATTGATAGCTCTACTCCAACATACGCATATCATCAGCGCTAAACGTCGCAAACGTGATGCGATAAAGCGCAATGCAAACGATTGGTTTTTTGCGAACTGGCATCAGCCTGCTCTTTATCTCACCCTTACTAGCCAGGTGAAACATTTCTTTAACCATGAGGCTGAAGTTTCAACGTGACAGCTCCAAAAGTACAGCAAATTTGAGTTCGACGTGTTCGCTCCCAATGTTATCGCGGATGAGAACAGGCTGTCACAGCAACTGCCAAGCGCGAGCGCTTCGGCGCCTCCGGGCCGACAGCGACAGCAGCGCCGCGTGGTGAGTGGAAGCGGACGGGGGCTGCTTTCTCGGGCGCGGCGCGGGGGAGCTTGCAAACTGAAAGGGATCTAAAAACGTTGGGGAAAAGCTTCCTTTAACTCATTAGCGGCCGCCATTTTGTTCTCTATGAAGCGCTGCGAAATGCCGAGCGCCTGTACCGCCGACTGCTCCGGCCGGCACCGCTGAATTCGTACCCTGGGCAACAAAATGGCGCCCGTAACGTCACGTGCCTGCCTAGTTCCGAAGATGGCGAAGTAAGCACACCCAAACATACGCACGGAAACCGCTGGGACCTGCTTATTTCCGAGTAGCAATCTCGACCAACCCAATTTTCGAGAAAATTCGCGAGGTGCAAAACGTAGGGTCTTATATAATACATATACTGCGCTAACTTCTATACAAACAGTACAACTGTGCAGCCAAGCAGAATGTATTGCCTCAACCAATAGCCTATTAAGTGAAACGACTATAGGAAGCTTCTCGGCTAAAATGCGAGGCTAAAACTGAGAATGCCTAGTAACAATGGCTTTATTTAAATCCTGAAGTAATTTTAGGTCGCTACTGGAATCGAATAGTTGCGAACATTAGAGCGTAGATTTTAATGACAATAAGGCTTTGTAGGGGGTTAGTTTGTCGTGCATACAGAGACTGAGGAGCGCTAGGTTCCAGACAAAGGAACAACACCACAAACGAACAGCACGAGATACGAGCGCAGCAGTGCGCTCGTGTCTCGGGGTTGAGCTCGTGTTGTTCCTTAGTGGTGTTCCCTTGTCTAGAACCTAGCGCTTCTCAGTCTCTGTATGCTAATGTCTATGTATCGGCTGAGCGTTGCCATTGGTTACGTTGTAACAAGGCCAAATGACTAGAACGAGCGCTCCTCAGGCGCCTGTTTACGCTTCGTTTTCTTGGCTCAGACCGAAGGATGCGTAGAGCGCTCATAATCTTCCGCACAGAAAAACCTCGCATGCTTGCCCTGAATGTGGATGTATCTGATTTCTTAGTAAACACTACAGTGGAACCTTGACCGCTTTCGGAGAGTTGGAATCGAACGTTATATAACAGTCAAAGTACGTAAGTAGGCAGACCCCAAGGCAGCCTTCGTAACACTCCAGAACATTTCTCAAAAGGTAGACGTGCTTCTGATATAAATATAACAGTAATTAAGATATGCCCAACATTTTTGAATAACAATTTTGAATAGTGGAAAATCATAGCGTACAGTTATGGTAATATTGAAGGCCCATGCGTTCGATTTGTAGCAAAATCTTTCTTTTAAAGTCTTTGCATCACTCGCATGGAGCAGTTAGGACTCGAGTAGAAATCCAATGGGGAAAGCTTTTGACGACCGCAAAGGCGTTATAGCAAAAAAAAAAAAAATGCAAGCCTTTCGACGGGAGATCTGCGGTAAATTGATTGTTGTGGTGAAATCTTACAATATATGAAACAAATGCGTTCATAAACCCTTTTCCGTTCAAAAATGGTTCAGTCCAGAATTGTTGGGTATGAATGTACGATAAAGCATGTGCAGAGAATAAAATGTGATGAATCCTTCAATTAGCGTAAGAAATAACAAACTTCGTTCAGGCGCAGAAATCACCCGCAACAACTGCTCTGTAATAACGCATTACCAATTATAGTATTCGTCCTGTCAATATATTTCTTCAGTATAAGAAAAAGAAGGCGATGATTTGGGAGAGGCGTGCACTGCTCAGGGCGAACTTCACGCTCTGCCAAAATAGAATTTCCGCAAATTTTAGTGACTAATTCAGGAGGCGTGTCTACTCCGCGGGTGCGTCTTTCATGCGAGAAAACATGGTAACCGTATGTGCACGTTACAGAATCCGATCTGGGTAAATAGTGTACAAAGCTCTCTCCTGTCCTTTCTCGCTGTCGCTCCCCTCTATACTTCTCCTCACTATCCTCTTCCTTTCCCTTTCGTTTCCGCCGGCTGCAGCTCGGGTGCTTAAGATATTAGATAGCAATTGCCGCGGCCGGCAACACTCTTTTGCTTCACTTTTTATTTTTATTTTATTTTTTTATTTTTTTAAATAAACCACTACCACCACCTCAAGAAAACGCTTTGCGATAGCTCCCTAATTAGTTACAGCAAGCGGACGACGTTACAGGAACGCCGCCGGCAGCCTCACAGCCAGACGTCGGGGCCAATGACCTGACAAGCGTAAAGAGGAACCCGACAAGTGTTCGTTCACGGAGCTCTTCGGTATGCGCTGCGTGCAGGGCTTCCCAAAACATGGTTTCCCTTATCTCCATCCATCTGCGTATTTTCCAAAGCTGGGGATACGTTTTCGGAAACGTTCTCGTTCGGATTCCTGCTGAGAACAGACGGAGCATGCGGAAATAAAAACCTCTTGGACACAGTCGCAATGACTTTCGTCATTACGCTGCGCACATCGTTATCTTCTCCTCGCATCTCCTCCCCCCCCCCCCCCCCCTTCCCCTTGTCTTTCTCTCTCCTTGAACACGTGTTTCCACTTCTTTCGGCACAAGTCTCCTCCTTCACCAACTCTTTCTAACCTTCTTTCTCTCTCACCACTGTCACTGCATTCCCGCGCGCTACCGGTGGCTCTCGACAGTCGTGTCTAATGTGCTGTGCTCGTTTTGCTCCCAGCTTGTCGTCCACAGCTTGCTTTCTTCTTTTGTGCGTCCATTTTTCGTCAACTTTCTTGCCGCTCGCTCTCTTTTGTTCAGCAAGCACTACGCGAAGCAGGAGGCGAGCGCTGCCACGGGCTCCCTGTCTTGACGATTCTCCGAGAGCCCGCCGGCAGCGCCCCCTTCAAAACCGACCCGCGCTGTCCTTTGCGCATGCGCGGGGAACGACCGCTTTCTTTTCCTTCCGGGAATCCAGTGCGGGCCCAGCTCGGGAAGAAAGGCGGGGGAAAAAGGTAAAAATACAAACGAAGATGAAGAGATGGATGACACGACCCTCGCTTCAAGTTGTTCAGTCCCTGCGCCCGCCTCAGCCCGTGTGTACTGCGAGTTTGTTTTTGTTTCCTTTACAGTTCTTGAAGGAAATGCGCGGTTTTCCTTGCAAGGTGGTCCTCCTTGCTTTCACATTCTTTCCCTCTGTTCCCTTGAAACCCTTTTCCTACTTTTCTTTTTAGTTTTAACTCATTGCCTTAACCCGTGCCCCGCTTGCCAGCCGTTTTGCCCGTTATGGCTGGTTGAGCGAACGTTGAACCCCGCTTGCGCGTTGTCTTCTGGTCTTCGCTCGCGGCTTCTCGGGGTCGGTAGCACCGCTCTTGTTTCTAGGAACCGATTCCTATGGTGGTCATTGCCCGAACACTTCAGCGAACATACTGGGGTCCCAGGTTTGGGACGGTCAGCGCCTTTCCACCGCCCGCGCATTGTTTGAAAGTTGAAAATAAGCTGACGCCCTGGCCAGCGCCGAGCAGAGAAGCTGTGTACTGCTATCCTTTGCCATTGAAGCTGCTAATTCTTCCTTTCGCAAGTTGCGTGGCCCTGTTGCTAGATGTGTGCGTAAGGTGTGCGGATATTCGGAAATTTCGAATACCGAATCAAATGTCCGCCTATTCGATCATTATTCGGAACGAATTGAATATGTCCTCAACGTTTCGAATACTTTTCGAATAATTGGCGTGAACTTCGAACAAGGCCTGCCGAAAACAGGGACCATGCATGACCTCAGAGACTGGTTGATGCGGCAGAGCCCACGCAGGTTCAGCTAAAGCGGCCTTTATGCCTGACCCTCGGAGGCCATGCATGAAATGTAGCCGTAGCCCGCATTATGCACTGAGATGTGGTGCTAGTTTATTATTGCAGTAACGCAGTGGTTTGAGCTAGTTGGTTCATGTTCGAAACTTTTACCAGCGCTGCAGCAGGGGACAGTGAACAAGAAGAAACGGAAGGACAAGAGCTTTTAACAAGAAGAGACGAAAGTTTATTATATTCCGTTATCAACAGCAAAATGTACTTTTCCTATCCACATAACATGACAATGATGAAGTTAAGACTGACTTCATGTTGCTACTCCCCAAATAGAAATCAGTGTTGCGTCTTTTAACAGATGCAGCTATAACTGCGAAAGCGGCGCTTCGCTGTTCTCCACGATTGCTGACTTAATATCCGCTCAAGTAGCGAATATTCGATTCGTATTTGATTCCTATTCTTTTCGTACTCGATTCGTATTCGATTCAGCAGCACAACTGTACTATTGGTATCCGATTTAATTCGAAGAAAGTACTATTCGCACACCGCTATTGATATATTCTTTCTTTTCGGTAATACATACTGCTTGTGAATTTTGTGTATTGTTTTTTTTTCTATTTTGGCTGATGATTCGTGGCCTTTGTGCTCTGGTTCTCATAAGAGCCTGTTAATGCCTTATGAAAAAACGAAATATGAATTGTCAAGGATTAAAATAACCGAACTTGCGCTTTGGGTCTCGATACGTAGGACATCCTATAGACGTAGAATTTGTTTTGGCTACTTCGTAACAATGAACAAGGCATATTCCAAACGGGTGTCAGCGCTCTTTCGATAATTCTTCTCAGGCAGCCCCTCACCGGCTCCTCAAGTCAGCGCGGGAACAGCATGCATACCTCAGCGCTTTGTCCGCGTGCTCGTCTCGTCCCCGTGTTTCGCGCTGCGTCGATAGTGTCCAACCAACTTGTCCAAGCTTCCACCATGCCGCCTCGCTCATCCCTTGGCTTCGTCGTTTCGTTTCGCTAGCACTGCAAGATGCGGAGCTACAACGTCGCACTCATTACGGGTATACCTTGAAGCGTTGTCGGGAAGATTACTGCATATTGCGTTCATGTCCTTCACTGCTAGTCGTGCGCTTTGGCTCAGGTTCTTCGAATGTCGAGACGCACACCGGATGGAATAACGCATAGCGGAGTTCGTGTCTTAAAACAGGTCCGGTACTAAATGGAGCTCAGACAGCACAGCTGAAGTCTCATTACAGCATACAGGCGTAGTAGTAGTGGGTTATTCAAAGAATACAGAAACGATGGAAAAGATGTGTCCTGCCACGGCAATAACTATCTAATATCTTGAGCCTCTGAGCTGCGGCCGGCGGAAATACAAAGGACAGGGAGAAGATAACAAGTGAAATGCAGAGGGGTGCGATAGCGAGAAAGAACAGGATAGGGCTATGGACACTAAAAAATTGCGCATCTTCTACTGTGTGTGCTAACGCCTTGTACAGGGGGAATATCCATCGCCAAGCCTTCTCTTGGCTTTTTGAGTGTCCCTCAACATCACGATGTTGAAAATAAGGATTCATTCCTTGATTGAACTCAAGAGGAGTGTAGTTGCACAATTTACTGTGCGACATATCTGCGCTACACACCGGCACCCAAATTCAAGTGTACCCAGATATGTATGTGTGTCTCAGTGACCTGCACCAATCAGTTTGATTGATTGATTGATTGATTGATTTATTGATTGATTGATTGAACTCGAGAGGAGTGTAGTTGCACAATTTACTCTGCGACATATCTGCACTGCACACCGGCACCCAATTCAAGTGTACCCAGACATGTATGTGTATCTCAGTGAGATGCACCAGTCAGTTAAGAGTATACCTTAAAGGTGATCACCTTCGTGGTCTGTACGTTTGAATGGCAGAAACCGGAAGGATGTAATTTTGAACTGAACTGTGGTGGAGGGGCTTTCAAGCTTACGTTTGCCACGTCGTCAGCAGGCAAAAATCCTAAATTTAAAAGGTACGGCCGGCCCCCAGCTTCCTATCTTCAAAGTAGGCATTTTCCTCGTATCTTACAATTGAAAAACGTCGCTTTGACATTTTGTTTTGGCTACCGGAATGGGTACCACGCTTAGGTCAGAAATCTCCTGTTCGTGACGTACACAGGATCTACACGGAGAAAAACGTACCCGCCTGCTGTTTCAATGCATTTCAACACAGCGAGCACCGAAAAGAACCACCATCGCCGATACAGTTCTCAGGAAAGGATGCCCTCTCATTCTAACCTACTTTGGCACCCTAACTTCAAGGGAAGCTTCAAGCTTTCCAGTTTGTCAGGGTTTTACTGCATTCAAAATTAATTCGAGAATCTGAACGCTTACACCGATTGGATTTAGTTGCTCTGTTGGGACAGTCACACAAATACTGCGTCTCCAGTCGACCAAAAAGACAGTTGGTTTTGTGCAGAAAAAATGAAATAGCGAAAGGAGGGGGGGGGGGGGGGGGGGGGGGGGGTGCAGGATACAAACCGTTAGAAATTCCCGCCGAGCAACGCAAGCAGGTTGACTCTTTTCAAGAACAAAAAAAAATTAAGCCAAGAAGATTATCAACTGAAAGCTACACTGGTGGGAGGTACTGGGAAAATGACAGAACAAAAGACTGCAAACAAGTCATCCGCATATACAGTGGTCTCGCAGAGACGTACGCTATACTGCTGCCATGTCGGAGTCTTTTCGAGAACGCGATAAAAATCATCAGGATTTTTTTCGTGGTCTGTTTGGCATCTCCTGTTCTGACCTGTGCTGTGAAAGTCATTATGACCGAGCTATATTTTGGCGCCCGTCAGGTCACGGGCAAGCTGGGCGCAAGTAGAATGTGTTATCTCTTTGGCCTTCCCAAGAAGCATGATCTTCAGCACACTGCGCTGGCATTGTTCGAACCCAGCTTTTTCCAAGAGATTTCAGGTCTCAGAAAGGGGCGGATGTTGTATTCTTGGAAAGAGAGAGGGCGGCGAGGAATGTACTACCGCGCTCAATATGAGTTGCAACGCGCGGTCATCGACCGGGGTTCGTTCCCTGGTGTGCCTCCTTCAAACAGTCGCTCGGAATTCTGGGAGAAACTTTTTCCTGAGCGGGGGTGCTGTTGCTTCCTGGAACAGCAGTTTCTCCCAGAATTCCGAGCGACTGTTTGGAGAACGCACACCACGGAACGAGCCCCGGTCGATGACCGCGCGTTGCAACTCATATTGAGCGCGATAGTACGGCAACACAGCCTCGCTGGGGACGGAGTTTGCTGCGTTTTGCAATCACAGTGCTACGGAATGCGCTCGAACGGCCACCTTTCCCGTGTATGGCCTCGCCGGGGAGCAGCTTATCATGTCACGCGTTGTCATCGCGGGACACCTTGCAACGCAATCTTCCATTTTAGTCATGCTGCCCGGACATTTGCCACCATCTTTTCGAAATGTCCTTCGCCCGAAATAGGCGCGATGCCGACAGAAAAACGCTGGTTTCATAGAACTATAATTCATATTAGTTTTCGCCCATGGACCCCTCCAAATCTCTCTGTACTCCAGGTGTCGACAGATTAGCGCCAGTAATGAGAAAGCGTCAGATTCATTCTGCGAACGGCATAAGTCTTGACAAGAATGAAAGAGAACTGGGCAAGTTTGAAATGCGTCCATATCATGTAGAAAGCGAAATGATCAACCAAAGATAGGCACGAGAGCTTACTGACTAACAAATAGTTTTTGAAACACGGAGCAAATTCGTATCGATGCAAGAACTTTCAAAAAGAAAACAGCGAAATACAAACACACAGGGCACTCTGTGAAGCTGTCTTCTTCGCATTCGTCTTTTTCAGCGTCCTTGCATCCGGGTTATGTCTAACTACTATAAACCAAACGCTGCGCCTCTGAAATTTATACATTTCTTATCACGACTGACAACACGAACAAAATAAAATGATCAGTAAATGAACAGGACTTAACAATAAGGCGCATATCATGAGTAATACCGCATGTACTCAACATCGCTAAGAAACAGTCATTGGTCAGAGCCTTGGAAGCATGGTGCTGGGGAACCATGGAGCCTAAAACCATGGTGAACAATGGACCATGGTAGTTAGTAATAGCCATATTCTAAAAACTGATATGGCTATTGCTAACGACCAGCAACCAATCTCTAATTGCATCTAGGTGCCTAATTTTAATAGTTAAAACGTTAATTATCAAAAATTAGTTAACCATCTTACCACTCAAACCCATTAACCGGTTTTGGGTTGTCCGCCAACACTGGTAATACTGTGCCGCAAAGCCATATTTTTACCCCCAAAACCTATTTTTGAAAAACACTTCAGTTTGCCCTGAAACGCCTAGATTTGAAGCCTTACCAGCCTCCTTTAGACGGACATTGCTGTAACGCGGCGAAGCCACCCTACCAGGATCCTGCGATTCCGTTCGCAACTTGAAGACGACGAAACCTCAACTTGCCAGTCTCACAACGACAAAACTTGTAGTTACATCGACCGGAACTGCAAGTTTTGCTTAGCTCTCAGCTACGGGGCTCAAAGAGCCCTACAATTTCCGAGTTCAACAGGTGGTGGTGGTGGTAGTTGTTTATTTTTATATAACCCCTACCGGAACCGCCACCTGTTCTGCCAGGAAAGGCTTCCAGGAGGGGGCGACGAACAATGCTCAGGAATGCAGGAGGACGCAAAGAAGCTTTTTCGAGTTTCTGTGGCTGTTGGCTTCTCTCAGAAGCGGTACAGCTGCCGAACTGACAATTGAACTTGACAGGTTAGTTGCTTATAGATTCGGAGAAGAAACTGCCCAAACCAGAAACGGACATCGATCACGTGACGTATGCAAGCTCAGGTCGGAGCTACCGCTAGATCGCTGGCACAGATCTTCGAGAAACACAGTCAGAGAAGGTCGACGCAAAGCGCGGCTCAGTCGCGAGAACTCTCGGTCATTGGAAGCAGCTATCCCGCCACGTCAGCAATCTACAATTCCACAGCCATGTCCATCTTCAAGCACCGGATTACCGCAGTGTTGCCTAGAAGCCGTCACAAGATCACCGGGTGAGCTGGGGCGTCTAGTGCCTGATTAAATATGCTATTGGCCTCATTTATTGCAAGATTCCTGCTCCACTCGAACCCCGAAAAGAGCTTTATAGCTGGAGCAGCATCTCAACTGTTTTATTAGTTTTTTTTGCAGTGATGTACGTGGATAACCACGTTATTCGCCTATGGTCGCTAAGTAATTTAGAATTGAAAACTTTCACTCATGCTGTTTCGGTTGTTTCCTTCATTGCAATGATGTCCAAAGCATTACTGTACGCGGATCACCACGTTGTTCACCAACGACCGCTAAGTAATTTATAATTGAAAATTTTTTGTCATACTGCTTCGGTTTCAACGTCCGAACGGTGGCCGTGGCGACAAAGGTCGAAATAGTACACGTGAGGCAGGTTAAAGTTGCATATATATGCATTGCTCCTTCGTTGTTTGTCTTTCTGGTTATTGAGTCAAGCTGGCTTTAGCGTTGCGTATTAAAACGACGAAGCAGCGATTATATCGTGCCTCAAGTGGCCTGTAATGACTTTTGACGTTGCAGCTATCGTTCGGATGTTAAAACCGAAACAGCATGAGAGAAGGAATTGAATTCTAAGTTGTTTAGTGGTCATAGGCGAAAACCATACATGTGACCCCCCAAAATATCGCACATATGTAAATTACTTTACCTGTTCCCTCGTAAAACCTTTCCAACCATGTATTACAGCTTCATTCACCATTGTTTTAAGTGTTTATGGTTTAACATATCGTACTAATCTTTCCCCCATGGAAGTAGATTAATAGCTTAATTGACAGCGCCACTGTTTGTCCTTCAATAGAGATAACAAAAAACAGCAGAAGTACTTAATGCGAAGAACATTTACAGCAACTATGACCGTATACCAATAATGATAACAAAACTATGAATCCTTTTTACTTTCTTTTGTACTAATCATTCATGGAACAAGTTGTAGGATAGTATTACATCATCATCTTTCCATTCACCCGGAGTGAACTTACAAAAACAGGCTTTCACTTTATTTCAGAATTAAAACAACAATACCTAGGCTGTACTTTCTTTTACTCCGACAACTTTGTGTTTGAATTTTTGTTCACTCTTATGCGACATTTGTACTTTTGCATCGCCATTTGTGCGCAGTACTGCTATTCGCGTTTGTGTCGCTCAATTTAGCGTGATTTTGATGAAGGTATGTATGCATATTGCCGCGGAATTTCGTAATTTTGTTGTTTGCTCAAATCCACCGGAACGCGGCCTTATAACTTATATTAAAACGCAAGAGGCGACCGGATTTATCTCGAATGATTCTAACCGAGTTGAACCGCTTCTATAGCGTTCGAGATTGCCACAAATGTCATGGCGCCTTATGTGGAAAAGTCGTCGCGTCCTCCCAACTCAGCCCGGCCGAGAGCGGCGGCCATTTTGAACCCAACAACTCTCCAAAGCACTTTTCTGCCGTCGCTGCCACCCGGGTTGTTTCCTGTGACGCCGTTGTGGTAATTTATCCCCCCTCCCCCCCTACCAAAAAAAAAATTCTGCCTGAGTGATTGATTATTTGAAATATTGACACGTTTCCAACAGCCCAACATGTTCAAGATGGCCGCGCACACCAGCTAAGAACTTTCATGTTTTATGAGCGTAATGTGCCCGAGTCATTTGCCCTAAGAACATGCACTAATTACAACTAGAAAGAGAATTATATAAGCCAGTTTGATTTGCTGCTATCGCTGAAGGCACGGGAACTTTCTAGTTTTTTTTTCTCGTCTACTCAAGCCATACAATGTAAGCCTGGGAAATGCTTCAGCAAGCCGAGTCGGGCGAAAGGGTAAAGAAACATGTCGCATAAACGCGCCCAACTTTTGCTCGTTGCCATGGAAACCGGCCAAAGAGTGACGGCCTGCGTCGCTGTTCGCGCGCTCGCCGCGGCGGTGTACAATCCATCGCATTCGTCATACACACGGCTTGCGCTGCTGCGGAGAGCGAACGTCAAGGAACTGGCTTTGGAGGAGGGGGTAAGGAAAGAGTTTGGAGGAGTAGTTATAATAACCGTAGCGAGCCTTCGTGGAAGCGGGAAAATACCGGGGGCGAGCGCCTTTCCTCAGCGGCCGAGATGCTTTCTTGCGGTGGAGGTGCGCAGTGCCGGCAGCTGGTACGCGCGTTTGTTGGCCAAGAAACGCAACACTGCATTCGCGCCACTCAGTGAGGGGTAGAAGGAGATGGTTCGAGGAGAGCTTAGAGCGGAGAAAAGTGGTTTGAAGAAACCTCTGCTCTTTGCTATCCCTTTCCTTTCTTACTTCAGTGTTTCGGTTCTCGCTGCGGCGTTTTTCGCTCTGTCTTTCCGTTTTATTTTTGTTTACGCGTTCCAGCTGCCCGTCATACCTGTACCCCTTTGTAGTTTTCCCTGCGCGCACTCTGCTCGCATCATCTTTCTTCGCCCCTTTCTTTTTTCCTCCTCAATTTCTTTCTCCCTTCCTTCGTTCCTCGCATTTGCAAGTTCTCGGAAAAGCCGACCACCTTCTTCTACGGCTTCGTCAAGCCGAAGCCGCCGCAACGCACGCGCAAGCTTCCCGCTCCCCCAACCTTAGTCCCTCTCTTCTTTCCGCCATCTTGAGGAAAAATGGTGTATGCATAACCGGCAAGAGCCAGCGAAGGAGAAGCACCCACGTTGTGCGGGATGCCTCGAAGATGAAATACGGCCGCTTTTGCGGAGCGCAGGGGGGGACGAGGGGAAGCGAGGAAATGGCTTCCGAACTAGCGGGGGAGGTACAAGGGAAGTTGAACGCCCCCCCCCCCCCCCTCTCCTGCGCGCTTCCCGCCCTCTACCTCCGTTTTCCTTTTGTTCGAGAGTTCGCGTGCTTCTACTGGCCCGAGACCCGTTGTTGCGTTTGTCCCGTAACCCTTTTCTATCTATTTTTTTTCCGCGTCCTTATCTTCAACCCTTCTCTTCACTGCCCCGTCCGTTCGAAGGACGGACCGTGCCATGCCGCCCCCACGAACCACCGAGACCCGAGGACTGCTGCAGCTACTGCCGTTGCTACCGTCCACATGCAACTCTCTTCTTCGTAGACGACTGCTTGCGAGCACGGCTTGTAGTTTAACCCATTCGCTCCCCTGCGCTTTTTGTTGTTTGCTCCTTTATTCCTCTCCCCATCTTTCATCTCAGGTTGTCAAAAAAGCCTATTTTCTGCCCAGCTTCCCACTACCCAACTCTCCACAACGACCACGTCTGCCTCCCTTGCTTTGCACACTAACAGCTTTGGACCAGCCGGCCATTTCAGTAACCCTTTCCACCGTGGTGGCGGTCGGTAGTTGTGCATTGTCAAAGGGATGCATATGCCGTGCCTCTGTCCTGTGTGGCTGTCGGCGACTATGCTCTTCCTCACAGAACGCAACCTTCTTCTACCCCCCCCCCCCCCTCCGCATCCCCGCTTCAGCTTTCCAACGCAGCAGGGAAACTGTCTTTGCTCGCATACGTCGCGTCTCCCCTTTAGCCTTCTTCCTAGATGCATCGCGGGGAACCCAATCCTGTTGCGTCCGCTTGCCCGAGCTCCTTGTGCGAGGTTTCGCGCTTGGCCTCCACGCGGGAATATGCTCCTCAAAAAAGGGACGTCAGCAGAAGGGCAGGTTGCGTTCTGCATCTATTCTATGTTATAAGTTTCGCCACTACCCCCCCCCCCCCCCCCCCCCCTCTTGTCGTCTGCTATGAGCTTCGGTGACCACCATCTTGGAGCTGGTCGTATTGTGCGCGTCTGTCCATCCCTTCTTACGTTTTTGTGAATCCTCCGTGTCTTTTTGCATTTGTCGTGCATTTATTCTTATCGTATGCGCGCGGGTTTTCCTCCATTCAGGTTTCTGTGTTAAGCGTAGAGCAGCTGCTCGCGATCGTGTGGCATATGCCTGCGTGCGTAGTACGTGTTCTCGTGGGCCCCTTCTTCGAGATGATGGATATTTGGGAGACCGGCCCCCGCAATCCGACTGGACTACGCTGAAACCGGGGTTGCTTTCTTGGATGTGGTTTTGCATATCTGAGATAAGCTGGGTTTTCCCGAGATACGAGGCTTAGGGAGGCGATTGTTGGATTGCTGCAGCTTTATCCTACCGTGCGCACACAGGACTATACGGCCACAAATACTGATACTCGATTAGCCGTGCCAAACAGTTACCTAAGAGATAGAAAAACGGGTACTGCAACTCTGGTATCACTGCCATGGCATAATGTTAGTTCTGCATAGGACAAAACAAAATGGAATGGTTTCAAGGTGATGTGTAGCGTCGATTGTGAAGCAATTTGAAGGACTTTTTTTAGTGTGCTGCCGGAGCTGCGCTCAAAGCTCGCCTTTAGAGTAATTTCGATGTTCGTTGTTCATGCTTGTTACCATCTGTTACCATAGTAACCATAGTACTCTATAAAGTCAGCAGTAAAACCAGCCACCCTGTATACGCATTGCCTTGTGACCTCGAGCGTACCAGGAGCTTGATGACATTCCCTGATGACATTGCATTTCTAAGTCGCTCAGGGGATGAACTGCAAAGCATGATCAATGAGTTAGAGAGGCAGAGCCGCACGGTTTGTCTAAAATTAACAAGAAGCTAACACTTAGGCTGCTTTATCTACTGTACTTACGCTGGGCAGGTCCCTGGCTTTGTCCATGATGGCGTGCATCTTTTTCACTCGAGCCAAGAGGTTGAATACGCCGTAGTGCTTGATATCTGTCCGGGCCAGGTCGATCATTTGTTGTTCGACTTGCGTATTTAAGCCGTCTTTGGACGTATATCTGGAAATAAAAGCAACGAAGAAAAATGAAAACGATGGTTTTTCGAGATCTCAAAGACATTAGGCAAGTTAACAGTCCCGCAAGGGAACAGCAGTTCAGAATTGGCAGCGAGATGCTAGAAGCGGTAAGGGAATACGTCTGCTTAGGGCAGGTAATGACCGCTGGTGCGGGTCATGAGAGGAAAATAACCAGAAGACTAAGAATGGGGTGGAATGCATATGGCAGGTTCTCTCAGGTCATGAAAGGCAGTTTACCAATATCTCTAAGAAAGGAAGTATACAACAGCTGTATCTTACTGGTACTCACCTATGGGGCAGAAACGTGGAGGCTAACTAAAATGGTTCAGCTTAAGTTAACAACAACGCAGCGAGCTAAGGAAAAAAAAATGATAGGTGTAACGCTAACAGATCGGAAGCGGGCTGAGTGGGTAAGGGAACAAATGCGGGTTAATGACATCCTAATCGAAATCAAGTGGAAGAAATGGGCTTGGGCAGGGCATGTAATGCGAAGGCAGGATAACTGATGTCCGTTAAGGGTAACATAGTGGATTCCGAGAGAAGGCAAGAGTTGCATGGGGCGGCATAAAATTAGGTGGGCGGATGAGATTAAGAAGATTGCGGGGATACGGGGGCGGCAACTGGCGAAGGACAGGGCTAATTGGAGAGACATGGGAAAGACCTTTGCACTACAGTGGGTATAGTCATGCTGATGATGATGATGGGGATAAGAGTTAATGGAGCATACTTAAGTAATGTGCGATTCGCTGATGACATTGGCTTGCTAAGTCGCTCAGGGGATAAACTGCAAAGCATGATCAATGAGTTAGACAGACAGACCAGAACGGTGGGGCTAAAAATTAACAAGAAGCTAACACTTGTGCTGCTTACACTGAGCAGGTGCCTGGATTTGTCCATGATGGCGTGCATCTTTTCCACTCGAGCCAAGACGTTCAATACGCCGTAGTGCTTGATAACTGTCCAGACCAGGTCGATCATTTGTTGTTCGACTTGCGGATTGAAGTCGTCTTTGGATGTGTATCTGGAACTAAAAGCGACGAAGAAAAATCAAAACGATGGTTTTTCGTGATTTCAAAGACCTTATGCACGTTAACAGTCCCGCAAGGGAACAGCAGTTTACAATAGGCAGCGAGATGCTAGAAGCGGTAAGGGAATAAGTCTACTTAGGGACGTCCAAAACTTCCTTGTTCCAAATAAAGTTTTCATCATCATCATCATCATCGTCTACTTAGGGCAGGTAGTGACCGCTGGTCCGGATCATGAGAGGGAAATAACCAGAAGAATAAGAATGGGGTGGAACGCATATGGCAGGTTCTCTCAGATCATGAATGGCAGTTTGCCAATATCCTTCAAGAGAAAAGTATAAAACAACGATATCTTACCGGTACTCGTCTATGGGGCAGAAATGTGGAGGCTAACAAAGAGGGTTCAGCTTAAGTTAAGGACAACGCAGCGGGTTACGGAAAGAAAAAATGACAGGTGTAACGGTAAGAGACCGGAAAAGGGCAGAGTAGGTGGGGGAACAAACGCGGGTTAATGACATCCTAGTCGAAATCAAGAGGAAGAAATGGGCTTGGGCAGGGCATGTAATGCGAAGGCAGGATAACTGATGTCAGTTAAGGGTAACAGTGGATTCCGAGAGAAGACAAGCGTAGCAGGAGATGGCAGAAAGATAGATGGGCGGATGAGATTAAGAAATTTGAGGGAATACGGTGGCCGCAACTGGCGAAGGACAGGGTTAATTGGAGAGATATGGAACAGGCCTCCGTGTCTCCGTCTCCGCTATGCTAAATCTCCCCATTATCCGGTATATGTATGCACTGTAGCCGGACGAGGTTCGGATACTTTGCGTTTTACTATAAACAAACAGTCATGATTTCGACCTCAGCCGTTTGTTTTCCATAGCGTAGTTCGAAATTCCCCAAGCGAGGCACGCTTCGTTTATGTCATTTTCTCTTCAGCGGATTGTCTGTATTGGTAATCAAACCGTGATCAGGGAGAGGGTTATCGAGTTCTGCACAGCGTCACTCAATTCCCGAACGGGACCATCGGGAAGGGCATAAAAGAACGGCCTCCAAAGTGCCGTTGATCGTGCGTGGAGACCCAGGAAGGAAGTGCGGTACGTTGCAGAGCACCGGGGTCAGTGCCCCCTCCTCACTTCCGGTTCCCGCGCCAACCGGGTTTTTTGAACCCTTTGGACACTATTTCCCTTCCCGTTCTAGCCCTCTCTCCTAGGTGACCTCGCAACGTATTTAGAAACACGCAAAGGTAGAAAACGGGAAGGGTGTGCTGCAGGCCCGTCAACACCCCCGCGGAAGAAGAGACAGACATCCATACGCATAAAAAAAATCCCTCGCTAACCCTTTCATTCAGACATTTGGTTTGCTTTCTATCCCCAACTTCGCCCCCTGCATTCGGATATTGTTATTATTTTTTTCTGCTTTCTATACCTACCCTCCCTCGGTCACGTGCGGTACGAACTCCTTGTGAATGAAGTTCCGTTTTTTTTATTTTATTATACTACATTTTCTACGCGATTGCATGCTCTGTAGAGCAGCACATCGGCGATATGTCGAAACCAAGCGCAAATTGCGGTAAACGGTGGGACTGGCGCGGAAAAAAAATATAAATGTGCAGTTCATAACAAAATGCAACGAAAATGCCCACAAATCAATTGACGCCTGAAGCGATGCTCGATACAGCATGAAATGAAGTTTCGCGGACATTGGACGACCCGACGTCGACATGCAGTTCACGTAAACGAACCGATCAATCGACCGTCATCCCTGCGTGCGTGACTCGCCAAAAGCTGCACAATCCGAGCGTGGCAAAAGTTGAACGTACGCTATACCGGCTCCTGCAGCTGACGTTGCATATGGCTAGCAAAGAAAGCAGCGATCGTCGTTTTCCGTTATAGCGTATGATCCGCTATAACAACGCAAACGCATGAGTGATGATCGGTTGTTTGGCTGACGTCCGTGTCACGATCGCGTGGATTGTGTTTCTACGTTATCATTGTGTATGCAGGGGAAAAAGGGGTACGGTTGATCCTGGTGACTATTTTTGGAACGTGGTATAGGCAGATGCACAGACGTCAAAGGGGTGAATTATTGAAGCAAACCCGCGAAGCCACAAAAAAAAAGTTTGCCTCTGTTTTGTATTCTTTTTGTAATATTTATTCGGTTGTCCAAACTGAACGTTCGTATCGCTACGATAGTGTTCCGTGCTTTGAACACATAAGGTATGGCAGTTCTTTTCACCTATGGACGTGTTGTTCGCGTAGCACGTGATTGGTGCGTACGATTCTGCCAGCTGCGCGCGCTCGTGCAGGAACGATCCATCAGCAATGCTTGTTATCCGATACTTGCGTGCCTCCCAGGGGAGTACAGATCATAACGTGGATGAAATGATTGGTTTGGTTCGGTTTATTGTGGTTTAACGTCCCAAAGTGATTCAGGCTCTGAGGGACGCCGTAGCGAAGGGCTCCGGAAATTTCGACCACCTGGGGTTCTTTAACGTGCACTGACATCGCACAGTACACGGACCACTAGAATTTCGTCTCCATCGAAATTCGGCAGCCAAGGCCGGGATCGAACCCGTGTCTTTCGGATCAGCCGTCGAGTGTCGTAACCATTGAGCCACCGAGGCAGGGCGTGGATGAAATGAATAAAAGGCCGAAATAGGCAGTCATGTTAACGAGAAAACACTTATTAGGCCACGCAGACCAGAACGTTTGAATTTATTTTTTGAATTGCAAATGTTAGTGCCACGAATTTTTGTAGTGTTTGTTCGTTCGCGATCAAAGCCACCCCCACTCGGCTTTATAATTTGCTTGTGACGCGAGATGCGACCATAAATATATTTAATAATTGTGGCCGTCCGAAAGTGCGTCCATTCTGTTCGAGATAGTTGTAGTTGCTTTGGCGCCTCATTTAAATGGTTCCGTGGCAGCTTTAAACAGAGCGTGGCCGAGAGCGGCAGGCATTCTGTTCGACGAATGCTGAGCACGCTCGTTACTATCACCGCCAACGAGTCATTGTGTTCTTTGAGGGCGCAGGTCAACCCGATAAAGAGTTTTCGATGCCTTTCCGCTCTTTTTCTGACTCCCGGACAGCTGTTACCACTGCGTGACAAAATGATTTAAGTTTCATGAAATTTAATGTCTCAAATTTACCCTGAGAGCTACGGATAGCTTCGACCACCTGGGGATATCAAGCGTGTTCTGACATCGCACTGTACACGGGTCTCTAGCATTTCGCCTCCATCGAAATGAGACCTCTGCGGCCAGGATCGAACTCGTGTCTTTAGGGTCCACAGCCAAGAACCATTACTTTGAGTTTCTGAATATTAACTTTAGACCGCCCGTTCTATTCGGCCTGTCTAAGTAATTCATCATGCCTTGCAGTTCATCCCCTGAGTGACTTAGCAAGGAAATGTCATCAGTGAATCGGAGCTTAGTAAGGTATTTTTCATTAACTCTTATCCCCACCTGTTCCAACCCCAAGCCCCTGAATACATTTTCCAAACAGGCGGTGAATAGCATTGGAGAGATCGTGTCTACCTGCTGACACCCTTCCTTATTGGAATTTCATTTCCGACTTTCTTAAGGACTATGGTAGCTGTGCAATCGTTATCGATATCTTCCAGTATTTTTGCATAACACTCTTCCACACCCTGATTCCGCAATGCCTGCATGACAGCTGAGATTTTCACTGAGTCAAAGGCTTTCTCGTAATCAATGAAGGCTCTATGTGGGGGTTGGTTATATTCTGCGCATTTCTCTTACTTGAAAATGTGAATACGGGCCATTGTCGAGTATCCTTTACTAAAGCCTGCCTGATCATTTGGTTGATTGAAGTCTAAAGTTGTCCTGACCCTATTAGTGATTTCCTTAGGAAATACCTTGTTGGCAACGGACAGTAAGCTTATCGGTCTGTAATTCTTCAAGTCCTTGACGTCTCCTTTCTTATGGATTAAGGTAATGCTAGCGTTGTTCCAAACTTTCGGTACTCTCGAGGTCACAAGGTATTGCGTACACAGGGTGGCTAGTTTTTCTAGCACAATCTCCCTATCGTCTTTCAACAGATCTGCTGTTATCTGATCCTCACCAGTTGCTTTCTCCCTTTGCCTAAGGCTTTCTTTACTTCCTCTTTCGAAGGATCCCTCCAACAACTCTCGCTCAAGTTGTAGGCTCCATATTTATAACAACATCCATTTATATGTTAGCAGTCAATAAAAAACGATTTAAATTATTGATCGTCGCTCTGCAAGGCGTTTATGTAATACGTGAGCAGACAAACGCTCAAAGTTGTCACAGAAAGTGCGTATACTCTTGATCCATGAACTCAAAGACTTTTTTAAGCCCCTTTGCGAAAAAAGACAGCGGCGTGTGTTAGTTTGTGTACTCGCAGATAGTAGAGAAAATCCCAGCGATGGCGAAAAAAAATAGGGTGACATCATCAAGTGGCCGTAGGACGCACGCAGCAAGCCGATCGTCTGAATTCCAGACAGACGTACAAATTTAATTCGCCTTGTATATCCCCCACATGCCGACCTCAATGTGGTGCCAGTATTCCCGACTGCATTCGTACTAAAATTGGGAGCAACCGTTCGTCTTGCAGCGTTCCGGGTGCTGTCAGACGAAACACGATAAAACACTAAAACTGGGAGTAAACAACAACAATGAGCAACGAAAATACAACCGGCAAAAACAGTATTAATATCCTAAAAAAAAAATAAAAGATCACTGTGGCGACCCGAATTGGGTGAATTAGAAAGCATTGACGCCTCCTCGGCACTCGTCGCCTCTCTTTATCATTTTCTTTTTGCCTGTTAATTAATCAACTACTGAATTAGCCTAATTTTCTTATGCTCTAATTAAATATCGATTTATTTACTCTGAAATACCTTTTTATCACAATCAACCATTTTGGTTTTTCTAATTTGACGCCGTGGTTGCTATCCCGTCCACTTACTTAATCCCCGTCCCGCCTATTCAACCGTCGAATGGTTTTTGCTGATAATTAATTAATGTCAATGAAACTATTCTGTTCGATTAATTTTCACCCGTCAAATATTTCAACTCATTTCACACTTTATTTACGCTCCTTTGCCTATTTTTGCCCTGTTTTGCCGTCCACGGCTGTTTTCCCATCCAATCACTTTATTGATGTCCGCGCTATGTCGACGTTTTTTGACATTTCTGGCTCTTATTAATTAACTAATCATCCTATAGACATATTTCTTTCTTGCGCAGCATCCTCACACCATCCTCTATCGATCACAACCGTTCGTTTGATGCTACCTCTTCCGAGAACGTCACAACTGCTGCGGACACGTAAAAACAAGATCTTGATCAATGAACAGCTTGGTCCTGGTTATATTTGCAGCTGCTAAAAAAAAGCGATTAGCGCATAATTGTTTTCACATAGAGAGAGTTTTTTCACCCAAAACGACATTCCGCACCGGCCTCTTGCTAAGACTCCCATTACTTAAATTTTTGATGGTTTTAGAAGATACGGTCAGTAAGGTATCGAGATGCCGCTTCCTTTAATATGTACGAGATAAATCACATAATGTAAACCCTGTGGGAAAATCCAGGCTGCTACAGGTACGATTTGTTATTGAAAAAAAAAGAACAAACGCAAAAGCGACTTCTCCAATTCAAATGCTGTAAACGGCAAGACAGCGACGCTGGCTGGGAGCTGTTCCGAATTCCTGGTAGCGGATGTCGGTAATGGATCAACGACGGGCGAAAGTTTTGGGAACAGATGGCTTTTGGTTTTGGGGGGTTTTAACGACCCAAAGCGACTCAGGCTATGAGAGACGCCGTAGTGAAGGGCTCCGGAAATTTCGGAAATTTCGACCACCTGAGGTTCTTTAACGGGCACTGACACCGCACATTACACGGGCCTCTAGAATTTCGCCTGCATCGAAACCCTACCGCCGCGGCCGGGATCGAACCCGCGTCTTTCGGGTAAGCGGCCGAACGCCGTAACCACTGAGCCACCGCGGCGGCTGGGAAACAGTGATCATTTCACGTCTTCTATCGCAGGTAGTGGGACGCAACTAGTGATGCAAAACTATCGATAGTTGAGTCACTATCGAACTATCGATGGCAAAAAAGACTATCGATAGTTATTACTTTCGATAGTAGTTTTGATAGTTCTGTTTATAATACTATCGATAGCCGTATCGATACTACTTGTTATATATAGCACTATCGATTCCATAAAATCAACCGCGCGTACCCACTGCATCCTAAATTTGGATTCCCGAGTGTGTGGTATGGAGGTGATGATATGAGTAACTGACAGGACTCGCCCCCTTTCGCGGCCTACGCGCCACCGAGCTCTGCAGACGCTCCCTACGTAAAGTTGTTGGATAAAATATTAGTGTGCGAATGTCCTAGTTGCGAAGCATGTGTGCGAAAAGCATTTCTGCAGCGGTTACGTCAGCAAGAGGACGTCTGCAGTGCACGATAGTGTCGTGTAAGCAAGCAGAACTTGTGCTGTTTGTTCTTTCATCGGAAGCAGTTCCAGGTATTTTTCCGAACTGCCCCAGTGCACGTTAAAGAACCACAGCTGGTCGGAATTTACTTACCCGGAGACCTCCATTACGACATCCCTTATAGCTTGAGTCTCTTTGGGACGTAGACCGTGAAACCAATCAGGTATCGCAAATGTTTTGGTTATAGCGCTGGCCAACAAATGCAGAATATCAATGTTGTTACTATCAATAGTCTTACGATCGATAGTTTCCCTATGGATAATCCTGCTATCGGTAGCGGTACTATCGATAGTAATACTATCGATGCTACTATCGATAGTAATACTATCGATGCTACTATCGATAGTAATACTATTGATGCTACTATCGATAGTAATACTATCGATAGTAGACTATCGATAACACTATCGATAGTTTTTTTACACTATCGATAGTTTCCAATAAACTATCGATACTATCGATAGTCTATTTTTCGATAGTTTTGCATCACTAGCACGCAGCGCGATTTCGTGTGAATGCATTTTCTAAGATTGAAAGTCTGTTTTTCCTCGTTCAGCTACTTGGCAGGGAAGGGTGTACGAACGAAACAACTACGACAACAAAAAAGAAAATAGGGGAAACGCAAAGGCAGCTGCAACCGCTAGCCGCGCGCGCTTCCTTTAGCTTCGGCCGACCGCGCATAAGTCCTCCCATTTCCTGCAACACTTGCTCGGTGACCTTGTAAAAAAAGACGGAGACTTCGTAAAAGGGGTTGGACGGTGTCCCGCTGTTCTTGTACTGGGAAAACTTGCAGGCCAACCGAGCCCCACCCCTCCTCTTTCTAACCATCCGTTACTGCATCTTTTTTTTCTCTCTTTACAAACTTCCACTCATTCTCCATCCTGTGTATCCTTTGCATTCGGTCGCTCTCTCTCTTTCTCTGCTTCTGTTTCACTCTTTCATCCTTCACTGGAGCGGACTTCTGGCTCTCAGGATGTCGCATTCCGCGCTCCAGGAGTCGAAAAGGGTTAAAAAAAAGAAGAGCACATTTTCCGCCCGTTTTTCTTTCTTCTGTTCCGTCCTCCCCTCTGAGCTAACCCTTTTTTTCCCTCTGCCCAGCTCAGCGTGCTTCGATTCCTGCTTACCCGCGTAGAAACCTTTTTCTTTTTCTTTCTTATCGTGACTCGCTCTTAACTAAGCGTTCTTGAGTGACCAAACAAGAAAAGTGGCCTCTCTATGGCGCGGTGATTTTTTAGAAGCGTTTTTTTACGAGGCGTTCCCTTTTTTTTTTTTACACCCTCTCGGTGTGTGCTTTCAAAGGGTTGAGTTAATTCTTCCGAGCTGCGGGTGACCAGGCGCGCTAGTGGAGTTAAAAAAAGTAGGGTCTTTTTTTCTTTCTTTTCATAGTTCCGCCTGCCTGTTCATTTCCACAAAAAAGGGGGCTACAGAGGCCAGTTTGGATGCGTCTTTTTTGTATTTGTATCTTCTCTCGCATCTGCTCTTTATCTAGAAGCAAGCAAAGCCGCCTAACCAACAACGGGTATCGCTTAGGAGGCTGTAATGAAGTGTCTCTCTTCGAACTCCGCAAAGAAGTTTTTGGGATCGTTTTGACCGGCTTTCCATTTTCTTCCTCGCTTTTGTTATCCTCCTTTCTTTCTTTCCTTTTTCTTTTTTCGCTATTTCTTTCTTTACTTTCTTTCTTTGTTCTTTTGTTTGTTTTGCCTATGAGCACTGGAAGAAACATTATTCGATTCGAGAAATTGTACGATGTGTGTGTGCATGATACAAAGGAATAGAAAACTATCAAAGCAGGACGCGTTCACACGGCGAAGGAATACACATGGACAGTGCTGGAACACAACTGTTCCAGCACTGTCCATGTGTATTCCTTCGCCGTGTGAACGCGTCCTGCTTTGTTGGTTTTTCTATTCCTTTGTATCATCCACACACTGGCCCAACAAGCTACGCTTCTTCAATAGTGTGTGGATGATATGCTCTGAAGTTTTACATAACGACGATGTAAGCGAGATAGGCGTGCAGTTGTCAGGATGTTGCTTATTGCCTGATTTAACTAACGGTTAAATAATGGCAGAACTTTTGCCAATTTCCAGGATTTAGGTACAATGCCAGCAGGAAGAGGTTTAACGAATATAACATGTAGATAACTAGATGTCGACAATGAACATCTAACAAGGAATGCAGTGGGGATACAATCAGGCCCACCCGATAAGTTCACATCTAAATTCAGTATCATCAGAACAACCTCCAAGGCAATTAGTCACATAACAAATTGAAGATAAGCCAGCGTAGCGGAACGATGAAGTGATTAAATTGCCATGCTTGAAAACAGACTGAAAGAATGAGCTAGAAGCGTTTGAAATGCCTCTCGTGTCCTGAGTTAGTTTGTCGTTAATATTCAATAAATTCGATGCAGTATCCTTTGCAAGGATCGTGGACCAAAATTTGTTTAGCTTGCTGATCAGTAAATTTTGCTGTTGAACCCGAAAATAAAACATTTCGCAAAAGTAGTCAAACACGAAGCACTTCTTTTGCTTTGTCAAGACGAACAATGCTTTCAGGATTAAAACATGATCTCATTGATTTTAATCTCTTTATCCGACGTGACAGATGCAAAATGTCCCGATTAATCGAGAGAGCGTTTTAGTTTTTCTTCATAGCTTTAACAGGGGCAAAACGATTACTGCAGATTTTGAGAGTATTGAATAATAAAATCCAGCTAAAGTATCTAAGCACTGAGGATTTATTGAAACGATCAGCAAGACCCTCAGTGATAGAAACATCGTCTGCACTATTGAAATCTAGAAAGCACGAAAAGACATATCGCGCCTTATGAGTAGTACAAGTAATCGAAGCTAGCACCGCTTTGTGATCAAATTACCGCCAATTATTTCCCATTTGTGACCTTTCGCTGCGAGATCAGAACTTAGAAAAACTGAGGCCAGCAATGTGATAATTCGAGTTGCATCGTAGACAATCTCTGAATGACAGAAGGTTGTAGAAATATTTATTATCTCCGCGCAAATGGATATGTCCTTTCCCGAAGCGCTTAGGTAAAGCCAATGAATACCTGGGTCATGAAAATCTCCCATGCATACGAAGCTAGAGGCACGGAAGTAATTTTATAATATGAATTGATTCAGATTAAGCAAATTGCCGATAGGAGAGGCGGGCGGGCTTAAAACGCAAAAGTAACGATGGAGCAGTCCGAGAAGCTGAATCTTCAGCAAAAATATTCCGTATTCGGGGGGTTAGGCAAAAGACTAACCTGAATTTCGATGGATGCGAAATTCTAGAGGCCCGTGCACTGCGCGATGTCAGAGCACGTTAAAGAACTCCAGGTGGTCGAAATTGCCGGAGCCCTTCAACGCGGCATCGCTCATAGCTCGAGTCGCTTTGGGTCGTTAAACCCGAATAACCAAACCAAACCTAACCTTAAGATCTGATCGGATAAGCAAAGCAACGTCCCCCCCCCCCCCCCCCTTACCTATCTGCCTATATGTCTGCCGTTTGTTTCCTTTAACATCATAAGGGTTGATAACTTATACAAATATCGATTACTCCAAACATTCTTTTTTTTTTCTCTCTACTGAAGTCAAGAACTTACTCTCATCTCTGGCATATTTAACACTACGTAGCACGGATATACACACAAGAAGCAAAGATGTCTGGGAAATCCCCCACTTCCGCCCATATTATAAATTCATACTGAAAACGGCGCAAAAAATGAAGACACAGAACGAGAAGGCACGACACGGGCGCAGACTATCAACTGAATTTTTATTCACATGAAGAGGCCTATATAAGTATCTTCTGCCCACAGTGAGACAAGCACAAAAACACAACAACCGCGAAAATCAACCCAAAACACAATCACTCACTATCCCTTCGCGTGCACCGTGATGCAACCGTCAATTACACTTCCAAAAACTGCGCACAAACAAAACCACGACAACCTTAACGGTCACGCTGAATCACGCCAAAGACCCATATCGATTGCTCGCCTCAAGAAAACTGGCCAAAAAGGTTATCTCCCTATCAAGCAAGGCCACAGATGGTGATGCCACACAGGAATCTGAATCTTTCTTGATTAGGTAAGCCTCCACCATCTCCCTGCATACCTGATCGCTATGTTTGAACAAGACGCTGGTCCTGTTCAAATGAGGGTAGCATATTTCGCAACCCTTGCAGTGCACGGCGAGATTGGAGGAAGCCGCGCCCTCAACGACCTACGATGCTCCGCCATCCGCTTGTTTACACAACGACCCGTCTGGCCGATGTACTTTTTTCCGCACGAGAGCGGCACTTCGTAAACGACTCCAGTGTTACACTCTGAACTTAGTTTCCTTCCTGTGCGCTACCGAACAACCAGTTCCAGCACGACTGCCCTCAGACTCTAGCTTTTTACGCACAGCACTACAAATCCGCGCAAGCTTATTTTTGGCCGTGAAAATCACGTCCACTCCGTACCTCGCCCCCACTTTCTTGAGCCGGTGTGAAATTAAATGGATGTACGGAATTCCCACCACACATCTCCAATAACAAACAGGACGAGGGACGGAGACGTGTGGTGGGAATTCCGTACGTCCATGGAATTTCACACCGGCTGAAGAAAGTGGGGGCGAGGTACGGAGTGGACGTGATTTTCACGGCCAAAAATAAGCTTGCGCGGATTTGTAGTGCTGTGCGTAAAAAGCTAGAGTCTGAGGGCAGTCGTGCTGGAACTGGTTGTTCGGTAGCGCACAGGAAGGAAACTAAGTTCAGAGTGTAACACTCGAGTCGTTTACGAAGTGCCGCTCTCGTGCGGAAAAAAGTACATCGGCCAGACGGGTCGTTGTGTAAACGAGCGGATGGCGGAGCATCGTAGGTCGTTGAGGGCGCGGCTTCCTCCAATCTCGCCGTGCACTGCAAGGGTTGCGAAAAATGCTACCCTCATTTGAACAGGACCAGCGTCTTGTTCAAACATAGCGATCAGGTATGCAGGGAGATGGTGGAGGCTTACCTAATCAAGAAAGATTCAGATTCCTGTGTGGCATCACCATCTGTGGCCTTGCTTGATAGGGAGATAACCTTTTTGGCCAGTTTTCTTGAGGCGAGCAGGCGATATGGGTCTTTGGCGTGATTCAGCGTGACCGTTAAGGTTGTCGTGGTCTTGTTTGTGCGCAGTTTTTGGAAGTATAATTGACGGTTGCATCACGGTGCACGCGAAGGGATAGTGAGTGATTGTTTTTTGGGTTGATTTTCGCGGTTGTTGTGTTTTTGTGCTTGTCTCACTGTGGGCAGAAGATACTTATATAGGCCTCTTCATGTGAATAAAAATTCAGTTGATAGTCTGCGCCCGTGTCGTGCCTTCTCGTTCTGTGTCTTCGTTTTTTGCGCAGTTTTCAGTATGAATTCCTACCAACTAGCCCAGTTTACCGTTCTTATTAACTACATATTATAAACATCAATCATTAGCACATAACCTGCCATCAATGCTTAATATGTACGAAAACACAACTCGTCTAAACGCCAAGAATATGCGCACGTACTTCATAACATTGCGAACCACATTGGATGTTATACTTAGTTTTTTCTACTGTGCTTCCTTTGTTTACAATTTTGTACTGCTATTTATGTCAACTGGTACTATATTTTACTATTTTTGCTCATTTTGGCGAATATGATGCATGACAGACTGTATTATGTTGCCGCAACTAGTTTTTTTTTGCGTATGTTGTACATTGCTATATATTCACATTATTTTTTGTCTCAACTTCACTGTTCTGCCATGGAACGGTCTCCTGGGCCCCGTCAAGCTGTTCACCCAGCTTTTAGCCCAGGAGACCATTTCAGTTCTTTCTCGGAAAAATAAAGAATGATTGAAGAATGATTGATTGAAATGCTGTATAACCAGAAGCAGTGAATTCACAGCCAAGTTTCATTGATGCAAACATAAGGTAGATAGACAGAAATGATCAATAGTATATAGGCAGGCAAATTTATTGACGACCTTTCTTGCATCAACATGCAAGACATGCATTAACATGCAAGAGGGTCAGATTTCTCTCAGAATTACAAGCGAGTCATTCGGAGCAGAAGGGTTGATGAGCGGAAAGGACTTCGATGAAGTTGATGGCGAGGATGATGGATGCGCATCTTCTACGCAGGCGTTGTCTGGGTCATTTGGGGCACAAAAAAAGCTTAACCAAGGAATCTGAAGCGCGATACCAATTGCACCTAACGTTATCAATAAGCAAATGCTCAAAATACAGCCGTACACGAGAACCGTTACTGTGAAAAAAAGCCGAAGCGTCCCACAGCTTTGTCGAACAGAGCGCACCTGAGGCAGTAAGGGATCCGTAATGTAAACTTTAGACCCTCTTAGTTCTGAGACATCAGTACATTGATATTTTTTGCGAAAATCAAGGGTTTCAGAACATGCAACTGGACGAACCTGACCCTGGCACCTTCTGCGTATCCGAACTGACCGCATTCAATACTCAGTTTTTCCGCAAGTAACTGAGAAACATTGGCAAGCAGAGTGTCATCGGTTTTCTCTTGTTCCACACTATAATGTTATTACATCGTAAATGGCTTTTTAAGTTACTAATTTTATTAATTTTGTGATTGTACCCCTTGTTCGCGGAAATTCATAACGGACCTCTTCAATGTTGTGACCACACGACGACGATTCTAGCACTGATATGCGACTTTCCAAAGCTCAAAAACGTGATAAAAGTTCTTCCTTGGTATCAGATACATCACGAGAAATTTTCTTCCGATTTTCTTTCAGTTCCGAAAAGATTTAAACGATTTAGGCATTTTCAGCAATGTCAGCTCCAACAGTGCCTACAACATCGTCTGCTGCAGGCAGGCGCCGAGACAGAAGAACCTTTTCTAGAGTGTTATAGAGGCCTGCCACCAGAATGGCTGCAAGGCCCTGAACTGGTCGAAGAGTTATTTTAGTGCGAAAACGCCATTCCAGTGGTTCAGAGCCTAGCAAAGTCGTCCCTTGTCGATTGTATTTCAGAGAAGCGTGAGCGCTCCATTCCGCGGCACTTCTTGATCATCGTCGTCTTCTGCATAGCACAAATCCGTGCATTCGCAGTGATTCGAATGCAGTAAACATTGCCCGTTCTTTTCACAAGGGGCCCTGGGTTAGGCTCGACATCGCCACTTTACAAAAAGCGACCCAGACAAAACAAAGGATGTAAAAATGAGGCAAGACTACGTGGGCAAGGTAACAGGAAGAGCAGAAAGCGATCGTCAGATCGGACACAGTGCGCACGAGGAAGACAACATACCTTCATAAGAAACAAGCATCCACTAAGCATTGCGTTGTTGCCGCTCCCACCAAGCACACTGAAGATGAACGCCCGAGTCCAGTGCTTTTATACCCCTCCAAGGAGCTTCTTTGTCGATGGCCATGAAGACGGACATATCTGCATAGGATAGTACGAGCGATAGGATAGTACGAACAAAGAAACGTTCCTAAATCCACGAGCTCTTTGCTCAGCGAAGGTGAAACTGCAAACGCTTCCATTCACACTTTTTTGTCGTCTTTTACGAGCTCTGGCCTTTTTCTGTTCTACATTTGCACTCTGTTGTCATCCCTTATACTCTTTTGCTGTGTTGTGCACACGAGCCGTTCTTTTATTTTGTTTGCCTTTGCCGTGTTACCTATATTTGGGCCGCACGGGTAACGATGTTCTTTCTTGAACATTGGTCGATGGCTGTCTCATCTTTTCTCGAACGTTTTGAACGTGCTCTTCGCGTTATCATTCGACCGACTGCATCACGTGGTCTAGTGTGAATGGTATTCATCGTGCTGTTTTTTTTTATTATTATTAAAAAGTTGGTAGTCAGCGCCCATCCAGTCTTGTTTGTTCATTCTTATCCACGTTCTCTCGCGATGTGTTTTCCTTCATTAACAATGCACGAACTAGCCCAGACAACAGACTCAACTTAACAGGGAATACATGTGATTTTAGGCAATGTTTCCGGGAAGCTATGGAACTCACAGAATTAAACCGGCTCGTAGCGGTAAGGCATTAGTAATGCACTGTTCACTTATTAACGCAACAAAGTCACAAGCCTCATCGAGGCAAAAGAAGATTTGATGATGATTGATCTTTATGGTGCAAGTGTGCCTATGGCCAAAGAGTGCCATGGCATAAATATTTTTCGTTTGACTCAAGATGGGGTCAATGACACTATTCCCAAGTATTCCACCCTAAAGAAGCCGATCGCCATGCAGGGGAAAGCTTGTACCCATTGTGTCATCGGTGGGTACCCGGTGGGGGATCGAACCCGGCACCTCCCGCATAATAGGCGAAAAGAAGATTTGTTGTCGGCATTAAAATCTGCCTAATGACTGGGAGAAGTGACGTCACTTTTGATAACGACATCAACAGTTTCTAATGCTATTAATGTAATTATGCGTCTCTCTTTATTTTTCATATACGTGGCACTGTTTTAAGGTTACTTTTTGTTAAGAATTCAAAACACCACCTCAACTTTTTTAGGGGCAAGTAAGCTGCAATCGCCTTCTAATTTTTTCTTCTCAAATTTGTTTGCATTAATATTTTTCGAGTACGCATTCAGTTCACGGTGAGAAGTATCGCGAAAGGACGAGGACGACCTTACAGAAACACAAGGACAAGTTGCAACTAGCAACTATGGCGTCATAATCTGACTTCTGTTGTCAAAGATGCGCTATTACCGTCGGCTGTTGTTTCCGAGCACTGGTTTTACGTTTCGCGGCGATGGTAGTCTTTAACGTGTGCTTCTTGAAATATTTCTTTATTACTTTGGTTGCTTGTTTTTTATTCCTAATATCTTAAAGGGCCCACAAGAGCAATGAGTAGGGGGGACAAAAAACGTCATAAGTACAGTATGAGCGATTAAACAATGCAGCGCGAAATGCAAGGCAGAAAGGATAAGTCAAAACAATGTACAGGGTGAATTTATAGAAAAACCATGCGCAGGGGCAAGATACGTAGCGTTATAACATGAGAAGCAGCACAGATATAACATATCTGGCAAATGCACATGTAAAGAAAAAGCAATGGTCGTATCGGATGCCTGAATCTTTCTGTAATGCACAAGAAACTAAAACATCAATTAATTAATTAATCAATCAATCAATCAAATAATATCTGCAGGCACGTGCGTCGACGAATGTTTACGGGGACCGATAGCTGATATACCCGCAGACTTATAAATGAGCTCGGTTATAGGAATTGCTTTGGTTTGGTTTATGGGGTTTAACGTCCCAAAGCGACTAAGGCTATGAGAGACGCCGTAGTGGAGGGCTCCGGAAATTTCGACCACCTGGGGTTCTTTCACGTGCACTGACATCGCACAGTACACGGGCCTCTAGAATTTCTCCTCGAAAGAAATTCAACCGCCGCGGCCGGGATCGAACCCGCGTCTTTCGGGTCAGAAGCCGAGCACCAAAACCACTGAGCCACCGCGGCGGCCAGGAATTGCTTTGAACTCGCCATTTCTTTCTCTCCGTCAACTGAGTGCCTCAGCACGAGCCCATGCGCTCGTCACACGCGGAGACAGGAGGGTTCGAGCTATAGCTTTCGTAAGCACTGGTTCAAGGCATAAGCGATCGAAGGAATGACTGCAGCGTCCTCTATAGTTTCCTGTCGCCGTTTTCGATCGCCCAACGTTCCGCTTCGCACATACGCACGTCATTCACCTCGTTTTTTTTTTTCCAGATGGCGCACACGTTTCCGTTCGGCGTGCTGCAGCCACATGCATTAATGACGAGGCAAGTTGCAAATAATCGCAAGGAGCCGAATACGAGCGACAAGATAATGCATCCGTGAGGTGTGAATCGGCGAGCACCTGTAATTATCGCTGAATTTGGACACGAGGGTGGCGACCAAGTTCTGTACGAGGTTCCTTGATGGAAGTACCCAAGCCTCGTTAACGAGGTTGTCCTTGCTGTTCATTAGGCTTAATAATCGATGTTGCTTTGTGTATTGCGCTCATAAGGGAACGACAGTGATGCTGCATGGCATCGAAGACATTACTCCCTTAAAGAGAGAATAGAAAATGAAATGGAGAGGAGGAAAGAACGGCGCCAAGCAGAACTCTATGCCACGCACACCGAGCTTCCACGGTGATAGGCGTCCGTTATTATATGGTCCAGAAATAAGGCAACGACTACCTCTACACTAAGCGCACAATGGCTTTTCGAGCGACGCAGCCTTTGACGCATATGCTTCCGGTTACAGCGAAAAGCCTGCCTACCTGACGTCATGTATAGCCGCTTTTGAATTTCATCCGTGGTTCTTGTTGTTCGGCTGACTGCGTTCAAAGTGCTGCCTCAATCGCTCCTCGATCAATGGCTGTTCCGTGGCAGCTTTTAAGCACCCCCCCCCCCCAAATCACCCTTAACGCACCTTCCAATTTCCTCACAGGAAACGAGTCGGGTTGTTGCCGTGTAATCATGTATCGAGCTACACACGTCAAAACGGGGCGTGGCCTGCAGAGGACGTCTTGAAGCGTGTGAGAAACACCGTGCGGTGGCGCTCCGATCGATAGCGTGGGCTGTGTTTTGTTGACACAGAACGACCCTGCTGCGTAAATGTGTTCGAGCTCCGCACTTTGTCCGAAAGCAGAGTGAAAAGGAAAGTATGAGTATTAACGATTCGATCGATGCTTGGAAAGCGTTTCAGTTGCCGCCTCTTTTATGCGCACACGTCAACACACTGTGAATGCTCTTGTTTGGCAACGGGCACTTGTATTCGCAAACGGCATAACATGGGCGCCAAAACGGAGGCGGTCGAATAGTGTGTGGGGTTGTTTAGAGAAGCCTTTTATTGGATCTACCTGTGGCCGAGTTGCGTGATATTAATGTAGGAGGAACTATTCTGCTGTTTGTGACGGTCGGGAGTATTTCAGTAATAGCATAGTACAGCTAGGTTTTAGTGGCGCAGCGCCGAGTCCACATCGAGCCAAAAACACGCTGATGATATTACTTAATGGGTAATAAATATGGAGAAAAGTTTATTAATAAGACCGTCAAGTTGCCTGCAGTTGTCTAAAATGTAGCAGCTTCAACGGAAAGAGAGGCACACGGCTGATTGCACAAAATATATTTAAGAACTAACGAGCTCAGGATCTCGGCATTTGTGAAGTTTATACTACGCTTCAAATAGTTGACAGTCATCGACATTCAGCTGAATACACCGTGAATATCCAGTGACTCTGATGAGCAGGAGCAAAGCTGTGACGCGAACCCGTGATCCACTGCTTGAGGACGTGCACACATGCATACGCACAACGCACAGCCACACAAGTATTAGGCCCGCAATCAAGGGGGACCAGCCCCCTTCTCCTTCGAAACCAAGGTCAACATTCCTGTTACCTTGGCAATGTAGTTGGGCGTTAAGAAGCCACCCCACCCCTTTCCTCTGTCAATTCGAGAAAGTACTTAAAACCACGCGCGAAAAAATTCGTGGCTACATGTCTGAAAAGCATCATAAATATACAGGGTGTTTCACCTAAGACTTTACATAATTAAAAAAAAACGTGGTTTTTGATTTAGAAGAGAGCTTTTTCGGCATAACATTCTCAGTGGTGTAGTACATCAGAATACAACCAAGACGTGCTAACAACCAGGTTCACTAACTGCATTTTAGTAGCTAACTCTTAACAACTACTGTTAGGCTCCCTAATGGTTCAGAGGCGTGTGTAGCCCACCGTAAGTAGTATCTATATCAGTTTTTAGAATTTCGAAAACGCGGCTATGTGGCCCAACAAATTTTGTCTACATCGCGCCAAAATACATGTGCTTTCGAGAATCCTGCAGGCAAATCAATCTCTCCGGTGCACTTGACTCGTCGAAATAACCAAAATTTGTTGGGTCACAGCGCCGAGGGTAACCACGTTTTCGTAATTCTAAAAACTCGTATGGATATTAATTACAGTAGGCTATATGTCTTTCAGTAATTAAGGAGCCTGACAGTAATGGTTAAAAAGTTAACTATTCAATATTAGTTAACAACCGTGCTCCTTAGCACGTTGAAGTGTATTCTGGCGTACTACACCGATGACAATGGTATGCTCAAGAAGTACATTGATTTGGGCTAGTTGGTTCATATCTTGAAAGTAGTTCGGACGGCGCGAAAACAACAAAGACAAAGGAGACACGAACACAACAGGACGGGCGCCAACCCGAGACTGGCAAGTAGATACGGCAATAAGGTTGGTACACGTAATGACGGGGTCGGTACAGAAACTTGAATAGAGGAAAGGGCCCAATGCAGAAGAAATATGCTCAAGAAGTACTTTGATTTGGGCTAGTTGGTTCATATCTCGAAAGTAGTTCGGATGGCGCGAAAACAACAAAGACAAAGGAGACACGAACACAACAGGACGGGCGCCAACCCGAGACTGGCAAGTAGATACGGCAATAAGGTTGGTACACGTAATGACGGGGCCAAACTACTTTCAAGATATGAACCAACTAGCCCAAATCAAAGTACTTCTTGAGCATATTTCTTCTGCATTGGGCCCTTTCCTCTATTCAAGTTTCTGTACCGACCCCGTCATTACGTGTACCAACCTTATTGCCGTATCTACTTGCCAGTCTCGGGTTGGCGCCCGTCCTGTTGTGTTCGTGTCTCCTTTGTCTTTGTTGTTTTCGCGCCGTCCGAACTACTTTCAAGATATGAACCAACTAGCCCAAATCAAAGTACTTCTTGAGCATATTTCTTCTGCATTGGGCCCTTTCCTCTATTCAAGTTTCTGTACCGACCCCGTCATTACGTGTACCAACCTTATTGCCGTATCTACTTGCCAGTCTCGGGTTGGCGCCCGTCCTGTTGTGTTCGTGTCTCCTTTGTCTTTGTTGTTTTCGCGCCGTCCGAACTACTTTCAAGATATGAACCAACTAGCCCAAATCAAAGTACTTCTTGAGCATATTTCTTCTGCATTGGGCCCTTTCCTCTATTCAAGTTTCTGTACCGACCCCGTCATTACGTGTACCAACCTTATTGCCGTATCTACTTGCCAGTCTCGGGTTGGCGCCCGTCCTGTTGTGTTCGTGTCTCCTTTGTCTTTGTTGTTTTCGCGCCGTCCGAACTACGTTCAAGATATGAACCAACTAGCCCAAATCAAAGTACTTCTTGTGCATATTTCTTCTGCATTGGGCCCTTTCCTCTATTCAAGTTTCTGTACCGACCCCGTCATTACGTGTACCAACCTTATTGCCGTATCTACTTGCCAGTCTCGGGTTGGCGCCCGTCCTGTTGTGTTCGTGTCTCCTTTGTCTTTGTTGTTTTCGCGCCGTCCGAACTACTTTCAAGATATGAACCAACTAGCCCAAATCAAAGTACTTCTTGAGCATATTTCTTCTGCATTGGGCCCTTTCCTCTATTCAAGTTTCTGTACCGACCCCGTCATTACGTGTACCAACCTTATTGCCGTATCTACTTGCCAGTCTCGGGTTGGCGCCCGTCCTGTTGTGTTCGTGTCTCCTTTGTCTTTGTTGTTTTCGCGCCGTCCGAACTACTTTCAAGATATGAACCAACTAGCCCAAATCAAAGTACTTCTTGAGCATATTTCTTCTGCATTGGGCCCTTTCCTCTATTCAAGTTTCTGTACCGACCCCGTCATTACGTGTACCAACCTTATTGCCGTATCTACTTGCCAGTCTCGGGTTGGCGCCCGTCCTGTTGTGTTCGTGTCTCCTTTGTCTTTGTTGTTTTCGCGCCGTCCGAACTACGTTCAAGATATGAACCAACTAGCCCAAATCAAAGTACTTCTTGTGCATATTTCTTCTGCATTGGGCCCTTTCCTCTATTCAAGTTTCTGTACCGACCCCGTCATTACGTGTACCAACCTTATTGCCGTATCTACTTGCCAGTCTCGGGTTGGCGCCCGTCCTGTTGTGTTCGTGTCTCCTTTGTCTTTGTTGTTTTCGCGCCGTCCGAACTACGTTCAAGATATGAACCAACTAGCCCAAATCAAAGTACTTCTTGTGCATATTTCTTCTGCATTGGGCCCTTTCCTCTATTCAAGTTTCTGTACCGACCCCGTCATTACGTGTACCAACCTTATTGCCGTATCTACTTGCCAGTCTCGGGTTGGCGCCCGTCCTGTTGTGTTCGTGTCTCCTTTGTCTTTGTTGTTTTCGCGCCGTCCGAACTACGTTCAAGATATGAACCAACTAGCCCAAATCAAAGTACTTCTTGTGCATATTTCTTCTGCATTGGGCCCTTTCCTCTATTCAAGTTTCTGTACCGACCCCGTCATTACGTGTACCAACCTTATTGCCGTATCTACTTGCCAGTCTCGGGTTGGCGCCCGTCCTGCTGTGTTCGTGTCTCCTTTGTCTTTGTTGTTTTCGCGCCGTCCGAACTACGTTCAAGATATGAACCAACTAGCCCAAATCAAAGTACTTCTTGTGCATATTTCTTCTGCATTGGGCCCTTTCCTCTATTCAAGTTTCTGTACCGACCCCGTCATTACGTGTACCAACCTTATTGCCGTATCTACTTGCCAGTCTCGGGTTGGCGCCCGTCCTGTTGTGTTCGTGTCTCCTTTGTCTTTGTTGTTTTCGCGCCGTCCGAACTACGTTCAAGATATGAACCAACTAGCCCAAATCAAAGTACTTCTTGTGCATATTTCTTCTGCATTGGGCCCTTTCCTCTATTCAAGTTTCTGTACCGACCCCGTCATTACGTGTACCAACCTTATTGCCGTATCTACTTGCCAGTCTCGGGTTGGCGCCCGTCCTGTTGTGTTCGTGTCTCCTTTGTCTTTGTTGTTTTCGCGCCGTCCGAACTACTTTCAAGACAATGGTATGCCGAAAAAAGTTCTCTACTAACAAAAAAGGCGTATTTTTAAAAATTGTATAGTCTTACGTGAAACACCCTTTACATTTCACTGGTCATACATATCAGTGCTGAATGGAGATATTATCTAACAAAAGTTCACCGTAATTCTTCTACCAATCTGCCATTCAGTCACAACACCACCGCCTGCAATTTGAGGCAGACGTCTTGCATTTCGCCGTATCAGTTTACACAGCTTATGGTTACAGTATAGTTAAGCCGCGATGTTATCGATCCGCAGATCCCAGTGCACTCTATCAGGTGCTTTTTGTGACCAAATGGCGTTGTCGTCACGTCTTGTTTTGTCTATTTCGATGATAAACTCGCGCGTGAACGCGCTAACAGATATGCATGCAAGTAATTGTAATCAGCACATGACTTGCTGATTAATTTGGGGTGTTACTAGCCGTCGCTATCGCTAGTCTGCAAGCGGGAAATGGATATATCAAATTAGCTTGTACTCGAAGACAGATAGCGCGCTGAAATTCCCAAGATTTCGAGTTCGTCCGAAATTACGATTTCTGCTTCCCTATCAACGGGCCCAAAATTTCCGATTAGTGTGACTCCGTGTTTACAGACCCTTCAGAAAGTATTTGCCCTCGAAGGCAGGCGTGAATTTTTACACTTAGGGTAAGCAGTCTATTGCCCCGATAGCTGCTAATCGCACTTTCGAAGCCGGAAATGTGTTTAACAAGTTCGGCCTCTAAGGTTTATCAAGACACGGAAGTTTGGAGAGTTCTCTTTCGCGGATGAATGCCACTATCCGGTGTATTCTCCAGTGACGAAGTACTTCTGCAAACTCGGTGCGCTTGTCTTCAATGCAACCGCTTATCAAGATCCCGGCCGCCGTTTGCCTAACCACCTTTACAGGGTCATGGAGCTATCAGACCTCTGGTCGTTTCCAGAGATGAACGAGATGAAGGAATTTCTCACGGATACGGGCTTTGTGTCATCTCTGCCGTGCGCTGTTGGTGACGTCAACAGCCTCCATTGTTATTTTGCAACATGGGACAGCGGTTACGTCATACACTTGGTTGTACTAGCATAGAAGGTTTGGTTTATGGGGGTTTAACGTCCCAAACCGACTCAGGCTATGAAGGACGCCGTATTGGAAAACTCCGTAAATTTCGATCTTCTGGCGTTATTTAAGTAGTGCCCTGACATCGCACAGTACACGGGCTTCCAGCAATTCGCCTCTGTCGAAATGCAGGTGTTGCAGCCTGGGATCAAACACGCATCTTTCGGGTCATCAGCCGGACGCCATGACCATTGAGCCACCGCGGTGGCGATCCAAGCAGAGAAGGGACTGGACAATGATGTTATAGAGGTGGGTCAGAGGTTCGTATACTGCTCTTCGTGCTGTGTATGCGCTTTGCACTGTCGCGTGTGAAGAACAGCGCAGGCTTCAGGCTCATCAAACGAAGGCACGGTCCTCATCGCCTAGGGGTCTGCCTTCACCATCTAACACGTGTTTTTTTCCTGGACAGCCCACGGCGGGAAAACGGACGCCAGCGAACTTCGGGGTGGGCTCTTTGGACATCACTGTGTGGAAGACCCCCTCCCCCCCCCCCCCCCCCCTAATCGACGAGTACACACGGCATGACGACGCATCGTCAGTTACGATGTCCGCGGTCACCGATAACTCCGACACAATGACGCCGTTACAACGCATACGCAACGCCGACGAATTACTGCCGGAACGGAATACAGACGACACTCGCGAATGAGGACGGTCTACGGAGCCTGAAATTCGAGAACGGCTTTCCTTAGGCATACCTGTGATACTCCTCGTTCGAGAGTTATTGGATACTGGTGCTGATTATTCGATTCTAAGCACCCAGCTCTCCGCCGTTCGCAAAAATGTTCTCAAACTATGGGCTGGCACGGAAGTTCGCACGGCGGGCGGTCATCTGATTACCGCTCTCGGCATGCGCACTGCCCGGGTTCAAATCAAGGAGTCCACTTTTGCGGTCAGCTGTCTTGCTTTCCTTTTTTTTTTTTTAAAAAAAAAGAACTCTGCCCGTGTGCCTTAGACGTCGATTTCCGGCGTAAATGTGGGGCAATTATTGACCTCCGAGATTTCAAGGTCACGTTTTTAACTGGCATTGTGATGGGACCAAGCCAGATGCTTCGTGTTTCTACGGGAACTGTCAACCTGCCGCCTCGTGCCTGCGGTGACGTCATCGCTGGTGTCGTCATCGCCGAAACCAACCTTTCATTAGTGCTGACGCAAGGCTTGTGTATGGCCAGCAGTCTGATCCATCTGATTATATATTGCGTCATGTAACATGGCAACACATGGCTGCCTCAAAGGTTTTTCGCACACAGAATCTCTTCACTCATGTTAAAGGGGCTGCGAAACACTGCTTGGGGGGATACCGGCTATACTTCCGGTGGGTTCTTTATGTCACACAGATGCTGACTTAAAAAAAATTACAGGAATCGATGCACAGGAACGGGAGTTATTCAGTGAAGAAATTTCAAAATACAAGCAAACAAAACGCTGCCCTCAACTCGATTTTGGCGGGACTTCCCACTCCTATTTCGCTCTCCCAATGACGGCACCTGGCGCAACCAATCAAAACAGCCAGCCAGAGCGCGTCGCGGAAGTTTGTACTCCATGGTTGCCTGCTCTCTATAACTCGTTCTTGCTGAGACTGGCAGCGTCGTTTCCATGCCAGAGCGCCCCTGGTGGTGTATTTTTATTTTACTTGCTTTGCAGGGCTTTTATCTGAGACAAACAAGTTGTTTTTGTTGATCTAATATAAAACGCAGACAGGTGACAAAATCTGTCACTATTCACACAATTTGCAGTATATTTACTGTTTGTCCGATCATCAAGCTCGCGCCAGGTGATGTCATATCCGCTGCTAAAAACCCGCCACTGTGTGGCGACACCATCAGAGCCATGAAGTTGTTTTTGGGAGGACATTAAAATATTAAAAAACGGAATATACGCGGTGTTACCGACGCTAATAGCACCATTATAACTCACTGTATGCAATCAACAGGCAAAACAGTTAACTAAGATTGTGTTTCTGGGCCCCTTTAAATAGGTGTGTATACGGCCGCGTGTACGCTTTTTTAGTGTAGTGCATAGCAATAAGAACTGTGTGATGTGTGACGTATTTCTTTGGCAGGTCCGCATATACACTTGCTGAATGCCTGAATGCACACCGCGGAAACTAGCTTTAAATGCACCACGAGTTTGTGGATTTGACAGCGGCAGTTTGCGATCAATACACCGTGCTTTCATGGCCATTCGGTCGGCATGCATGTACGCGACGGTCGCTCGTATACGGTTGTGCATTTTTAAGCAGAACCCGGTATACGCAGCAAATCAGGGTCTAAGCGAAGTTTCGAGCCAGATCCGTCGGCATGCATCAATTATGCATAACAGGCGGGCTTAAGTGCACCGATAACTGTCACTCCTGTCCCAGTCGATATTTTGTTTGATTATTTGAAGCCTGCCAACGTAAGCGAACTTTTACGTTTAAAAGACACGCAAGTTTTCGAGTGTTGTTGTCGTTAGTGGCTATTTAATAATACAAATAAAAATGTAAGGAAAAGATGTTATTAGCCGCGGCATCTGCTATCGAAACCTGAAGCACCTCCTGAACTGCGGCTAGCGGGAATAAAGATACAGAGAGAGGGAAAGAAAGGGGTATACTGATTGTAACAAAGGATAGGGGTAGGGCGGCAATATGCATTACGTACAAATACAGGATATGGAATCAGAGATAAGTTTTGGAGCGGCGCCAAAAGTTGCTTGGGTTTGAGTAAAGATAGGCCAAAGGAAAAAAAAAACTGTGCGTGTGGAAATATTGATGAAACCGTCAGGAGTCTGGGGTACCAAACAGAGGTAGGCGTTCCTGCTGCTATAGAGTAATAAGTTGGGCATTTCGTACGTTCGCGAGTCTACGTAGCATGCTTGCCGAATTTATGCGTGCGAATCTCCCACGAAAATTTCCTGAACTGATAGCTTACCTTTCCCCTCACGCTTACGTGGCTCACCAAGCTAATAGTTTACTACCGCTTTAAATATAGGAATCCAGTAATATACGTTGTGGGGCTAGTTGGTTCCTACTCAGATTTCTTTTATGCGCACAGAAAGACGACACAATAAGACAAGGTAGACAGGACGGAGCGCAAACTTTCAACTGTTTTATAAAACAGTTGAAAGTTTCAACTGTTTTATAAAACAGTTGAACTGTTTTCAAAAACAAAACTGTTTTCAAAAAATAAAACTTTCAACTGTTTTATAAAACAGTTGAACTGTTTTCAAAAACAAAACTGTTTTCAAAAAATAAAACTTTCAACTGTTTTATAAAACAGTTGAACTGTTTTCAAAAACAAAACTGTTTTCAAAAAATAAAACTTTCAACTGTTTTATAAAACAGTTGAAAGTTTGCGCTCCGTCCTGTCTACCTTGTCTTATTGTGTCGTCGTTCGGTGCGCATAAAAGAAATCTAAATATAGGACCAGATTCGCTCGGGCATTGATTTCATGAGCACTGACCTCGTAGTGTTAAGTCCCGTTTACTTTTTGTCTGCAGTGCAGGCTTAATTCATTCGGAGGATCGATATCAAAAATGTAATAGTTTTTGGGACTGTCCACTTGAACCAATACATTTACTCCCAAAAACAAATGCAAGAGCAAAATAAACATAGGGAATCAAAAATGAAAACGAAGCAATAAAATGACGCATATTACTAGAATGGATGAACTAGGCATGATTCTTCCCTTCCTTTCTTCCTTCCTTCCTTTGTTTAGTTTGTTCTTCATCTTCCTTTTTCCTTTACCTCTTCCTTTCGTTCCTTCTTAATTTAGTTCTTTCTCTTCCCTTTTCATTTCTTTCTTTCTCTCTTTCTTCCTGCCTTTGTTTCCTTCTTTCCTGTCTTCCTTCCTTACATGTTTTTCTCTAATTTTTTCTTTCCTTTATTTCCTTTTTCTTCTTTATTTCGTTTTCTCTTTCTTCTTGTCTTTCCTTTTTCTTTCTTTCCTTCTACAAAAAACTACAAACGAATTGAATATAACGAACCGAATCGGAGTAACATTAAAACAGAATTAGAATAGAATTTGAACTGAGCTGCCGTTACTTGCGTTACTCGCCCGCAAGTTCCTTATATATCCCTGGTAATTTTTTTAATGAAATATGCACATCCAGTTGGTAAAAAGACAATCCTATACTTTACTGCGTAAGCACTTGCGGGTGTTATTAGGCAAAAATGCGGGCGTGTCTCTGCGTGCCCGCCGAGTGAAGCCTTCGGCGCGTGTGGTGAGCTGTGCGCAAGGACCGCCTTCCCGCGAAAGGCGAGAGGGAAGATCTGCATCAGCGGAGGCGAGCAGCCCCCAAGCGAGCAGCCAGCGCTGAGATAGGAAAAACAGCGCGCCGAAAATGAACGCGCATCATCGGATGATACAGCGAGTGCGCCAAATCAGGGGAAATGTTTATTATGCAACACATGTGCGACGAAAAAAAAATCATTGACCAGCCATAAAACCCGGCAAAGTAAAGCGAAGTTTAACTGCAGCAGATGTAAAACACAAAATGATTAGCGAGCCATTTGAGCCAGCCAAAGTGAAGCGATGCCAATCGACGCAACTTTCATGAAATGGGATGTGGCAAAAGAAAAAAAGCATCAAATAGAAAAGCATCACCCTAAAATTTTGCTTACGCAGTTCGTATGGACATCACACGCGCCCGTCCTGTACTTATGCTATAGCGTAAATATATTACCGGTATATTGTACCTGCCCCTCCCCCCCTCTCTTTTCTACCTGTCCCCTCCCCTCTTTCATTTAATTTAATTTCTGCCCCGCCGTGGTGGCTCAGTGGTTACGGCGCTCGGCTGCTGACCCGAAAGACGCGGGTTCTATCGCGGCCACGGCGGCTGAATTTCGATGAAGGCGAAATTCTAGAGGCCCGTGTGCTGTGCGATGTCAGTGCACGTTAAAGAACCCCAGGTGGTCGAAATTTCCGGAGCCCTACACTACGGCGTCCCTCATACCCTAAGTCGCTTTGGGACGTTGAACCCCAATAAACCAAATTAAACCAACCATTTAATTTCTCCAGTCTTCCTGCTATCCGTTTATTTCCGTTGCCCCAGCTCAGGTGCTTCCCGTAGCGATGGCAGATGCCGGGGCTAGCAAAACTCTTTTCCTTCCTTTTATTATTATTTTTAAATTAACCACTAATACTGCTACTTGCACAGTTCGGCGCATTGAACTATCTGAGTGCCTGTCAATCTTACTTACGGCCGGCGCTTTCAAGGAGATTCCCTTGTCGTCCTGATTCAAGATCGTAACTACAGACACTACCAGGCAGATACGATGAACTCATCTAGTGCAAGTCAGCAAGCTCTGTTTCAACCGTCCAGTTCCACCCCTTCCCCCCGAAGTCTTCGCAGCTTCGGGGCACTGGATCAGTGATGGCGGGATCCATAGTAGGGGCGAATACACAGATCGGGATGTCCGCATCGCAGTACATGCCCGCGCGGGCAAGAACTGCATCAAGACAAGCACCCTTGCGCTGTCTGCCAGAGACCCGAGCCTTGAACCGTGAAGGCACGCCTCACCGCCTCTGCTGGCAGCTTGCTGCAGTATTCCATGTACAGCCGTACCACAGCCAACAACGAATCTTCCCTTCCCGCTGACTTCCCCCTGCGTGACATCCCGTGCATTTGGTGTAGGGAGGGTATTGCGGCACGTCAGACAGACAGGTCCATCAGTCTCGAAGGAAGGCAGCACGCGTTGACGCCCTGGGCGTCCGGGAACCCTTTTTCCTCTTCTCCCCCTGGCAGTCGCACCCCAAGAAGAGGAGGAGGGGGTCTTTCCAGCGCTACCGTTCCCGGCGACCCCCTCTCCCGTTAGCCGCTCCTTTCTTCCATCGCTAACCCCGATGCCGCCGCTGGCTGGCAACCCTTTGGGCACCCACCCACGCCGACGTCCACTTGAATGACGCTTCGCAAACAAGGCGTTTTCGATCCGGCGGAAACAGAGGTGGGGACGGGATGGGGGGACCGTATAACGTCTGCGCCAGACGCCCACGCGAACGGCGTTTTGGATGGAGCAGCCGTGACTACGATGGATGGCCAGTGCCTCACACAAAATGGGTTTGATGGCGGCAACGCTCCAATAATTTTTTTCTCGGTTTGTATAACGGTTGTTGCTTAAATGTCACATGATTGCACAAATAAAACTTTCGCAAAGCCATGTTTTGTAAAAAAGAAATTGTTCCCTCTGTTCATTCATTGTCTTGCTGGTTTGTGACATTACACGAACCAGCAGCAGACATTTTCTTATTGCTGCCAACATAGACGTCGCGTATCATGGTATACAGACCAATAAGAACCCAGATGAATGAATGGTTACGGATTACGGCCGGGCAGACCGCATTCTGTGAATATATTATTTTTTCACAATTGTTCTTTGCGTTTGCCGGTTCGAGAGTATTAAACTGAATATGTATAGTCTTGCTCTTGCCTGTTTAAAGTTTCGTGAAGCAAAAGCTTCAAGAGGACGCCAAGGTAAGAAATTCACTCTTGAACAACCAAGTGTACCATTATCCTTACTTTTTATATTGTCAACATTAGTTCGCTAGTAAAGTTTATCAGAAATAGGATCACGAGGCAAGCAGTTACTTTATACGTTCATCGCTTGCGAAGGAATTCAGCCGTTTCAGGAATCGCGTCCATGGTAAACTTCTGTGGCCGGGTGTATTTCCTGTCGCCCTGTGACCGACTCCGTTCAGTCAAACGATGCGATGGCCTGGGACGGTGTATTCTCAGGAAGTCTACGCTATTCGAGAAGTTAAAGCTTTAGAGACAGAACACGTAACTTCCGAGATGAACCTGTATGGAACTGGGAGATCAGCGGTCGAATTACCAAAGCTTCTTGCTCAGCTATGTCCAAGCTGAGCTGCCATGCGATTGCTGGAGTCCAGAACACGAGTTCAGCAAGAAAATCTCGCGCACGGATTGCTTTCGTAGTTCAATGTCAGGGTGTCAAAACAGTGGCTTCCACGTCAGTGCCCAGGAAATGAGCGAGAGAGCATAAGACTGGTTTCGTTCGGTCGTGAAACACCGATAGTTTCTCTGCTTCCGATACGGATATGCACGACGGCGGCGGCTGCTCCAATTTTCTCGTTGGAATCACTCGTTTCCGGGATTCTGCGACATACGCCATATCCTTTAACTTACAGGGACAAATGATATGACCAGTTCAGCTTAGGTCAACTCTCAAGCGAGGCCGCTGAGCCTGACAAAACTCAAAAGCTAACGAGGATTGAGGTCAAGGATGCGTCAGTAAAAAAGAAATATGAAAACAGTCAGGAAAACTTCAAAACCGTTTCCTCTTAGGCACTAAGGCCAGAAACATTTCCCCGGCAATTCATCATCTCCCATGCACATTGAGTGCGGGCTTGGACCGCGTGACTGCAGATTTCGCTTTCCATTAACCGCGAAGACTCCAATGCTTCATTTTCTGCGGTCCTCAGCTTATCACGTGACCTATCGAGTTGTGCAGATACATAACAATAGTTCTGAAAAATAATTAAGTTGTGTCACGAATTCCTTTCCTCACGCTGACGCAATCAAATTACCTTGGTAGTTATTGCTCACAAAATGTTATGATTTTAGATTACAGTTTCTTCATAAAACATTGCATTAATTTCTTATTATATTTTCAAAACTTTCATGCTTATACAAAGAAGTGCACTGATGGCAGCTCCCACAAAGAATTTCGGTTTCTTAGCTTATATCACCGCAGGAGTAACTGAGCTCCAAAATGGATATCGAAAACTTTTCTTTGCTTTGCCGGTACAAAGACTAAAACTTTGTCGGCACAAAGATCAGTGGTGTTTAATTCTTTTGGTGTGATATTACTGCCCTGAATTAATTATTAGGATCAGTAAATTACTAGACCGTAAAAGCCATTCATAGCATTACAAATTGCTCGAAAGTAACTAAATCATTGCAGTCTATTTGATGACGTGTCTGGTTGTGACGTCAATAAGCCGGATGTGATGTTTTCGTATGGAGTGTCTACGTGCGGGATTCGTGCTTTATACTCTGCTACGTGATGCTGTGATGTCGTGGCAGCGTTCATGCAGTGTGATACGAAACACCTCCCTCCCGTATGCCCTCACCGATATCGTGATTGACGGAATAAAAAATAAACACAAAACGTTGTTTGTTTCCAGTACTCATACTATAGCCTCCGAAAAGCCGGCGGGCCACGCTGATTTTTACCTTCCCTCTCATTTCTCCTCCCAAAGCTCTGCACAGAGGAGGGCTCCGTGCTCTTTTGTTGGGAATAGGCGCTTTAGTTGTGGCCTGACTGTATTCTGTGTTTTGGCTGTGTGACTGTGTTGTGACTTTGGTTTTGTCTTATTTTGTTTTTATTGTGCTTTTACTTCCCTGATTTTCGTTGCGGCCGGCACTCTGTGCTTTGTCTGCGTGTGTCTGTGACTGACTGTGGTGTGCCTTTTGCTTCCTCTTCTTTTTGAGTTTTTTCTTTTTTACTGCTCCGATTTTCCCTTTAAATGGTTTTTTTATTTTATTTTATTTATTTAAAACCCTAAGGGCCCGGGTGGGCATTACATAGGGTGGGACAGCAAATAACACAACTACTCAAGCTTCACTTCATGCATAATACAGATAGAGAACAAAAGAACTAGGTGTTAATTATCAAATTCAGTTTTTTTTATACATCGTGGGCATGGTGCACTGGGCAATGAACAAAAATAATATGTACACGCATACGGCAAAGCAGGGGTACAAGGCGACAAGTTCAAACAGACGACAATGCTGCTTTTTTCTTTGGAGCATTTGTCTATTTTTCATTTATCTTGAATTGGCGTTAAGCCTGACAAAGCGTTGCTGGTCCGGGCATCCTCTCTTTTTTTCTTTTGTTGTTTTTTAACCTTTTCTGAGAGGAGCATTAAATAGGGAAAAGGGCTCCGCTGACACTTCCACCGTGCTAGCGCCTGCCAGGGGCACACAACAGCCCAGCGAGCATAATGGCGGCTCGCAGGGACTGCTTTCAATGAAGTGCTTTGAGATTGACCATTCCGTTTTTTTTTATTATTATTATTCTAGACACTTACGGGCATACGCAGAAATATCTGCTTCGCAGTGAAAAATTTTCCCCAGAATCAGGCCGTCTAATATGACTCTGCACTTTTAGAGCGCATTCCTGCGTTGAGCTACGTGCCTCGGCGTAACCGAGCGAACGAGCGCACCGGAGGATAAAAAAGAGAGCGAACGAAGAGCGCAGCGGAGGATGAAAGACGGCGATACCGAAGAGAGCGAGAGGAGGAAAGCAGTAGCATGAAAGCAGGCCGCCCAGCGGCGACCCGCGCCGAAAAAAAGAAAATTGTTCTGAAGCACGCTCGAGCGTCCCATCTCACGGCCATGGTCTTACTCTCCCCGCGACCTTGGTTTTTCAGCAGCGCTATACGGATCGTACTCACGCGTCCACGGCTTGATTAAACATTAAACATGCTACCGCCTTCGACGTGCGGCAATCGTCTCTCCTTTCTTCCCCCGCCAGTCTGTAGCCGCGTTTACATGAATGCCACAGCAGCGCATCGCATTTCCTAGCGTATTTCGTGGAGCCGATGCGCTACTGTTTACACGTACAGCATCAAGTTCGGTGGGACAGTGACCCTTGGGGTCCAGTGACCACCCTCTTGAGCCAAGTCTGCTTTGTTATCCGGCGGGAGGGTATTGTATAGGCACGACAAGAAGGAGGAGGGACACCTCCAAACCTGTTTCCATTCACCGCTGTTTCCATTCACCGTTCACATGAATACGATCCGCTAGAAAGTTGATGCGATGCGCTGCTGTCGCATTCATGTAAATGCGGCTTGTATGAATGGATTCCATATCGAAACCATAATGTTGAAGGGCAGATGCGCCAACCGTTGTCCACGGTATTCTGTCGCGCCTTTTTAATTAGCATGCGCGGAACCGTCCTTCCCCCGTCTGCGACCGTTTGCACGCAAACAGTAATGCACGACGTTTCGTGTTAAATGGTGTAATACCTGTGCTACACGGGTACTTTCGAATGACATCTGAGTCGAATGGCATTCGAGACTTGGAATGGCATTCGAACTCGACGGACTCCCGCGGTGCTACACGGCACTTTCCAAACGCATTCGAAATTCTCGGCTCGTTTTCAGTGTACAACGACGACGACGGTCACACTAGTCCGACAACGGCACTATCACGGTGAACAGCATCATGTGATTATAGTGAACTATCCAGTTCACTTTAATATTGTAGTGGGACAAGTTTTTTGGCTAAACGACACCGACGAATCCGATCGGCGGACGGTCAGCCTTCATATGCCCTCGGGAGTTCGGCGGCTGAGCGAAAACACGCTGATGAGGGGACAGTGCCAATACATGCGCGCTTATACATTATCCGTATTGGAAATAAGCGAAACGAACGGCTATATTTCACATGTGCACACTTGGACACTCGATAGCGATAACCACTTGCCAAATTAATTTCAGTCGACGACGACTCCGTTCCCTTCAGCGACGACTAGGCCTAGCGAATCCGCAGGGTTGGATCGGTGATTGCGGTGGTTGTGAAGAATGAATTCACAAGTTTTAGCGAATGCAAATGGTCAACGAGTGTAGTTTTGACAACAGGGACATGAAATCAACTATTGCTTACATCGCAAGACGCGCATACGATGAACGGGAAGCGGCGGTGTGACACGAGCTGCCGAGCAGTGCTTTACGGCCAGCAGCAGTCGTCGCCGTCGCTAGCTTGTAACTAACAAGTTAGGCCATTTCAGTTAACGCGAACGGTCACCAAACATACTTCTGGATAAAGTAGCTTAAAATAAAGTACTGGGCATGTTGGAGGAAGCCGGGAAAATTAGCGAGAAGCGCCGATCATCCGATGTCAACAACCCGGCTGTCAAGTGTTTCTCAGGCGAGCGATCGTGTCGGCGCTTCCCACAGATTGTCGCACTGCGTAAACAAGCACGCGTACAACCGGTACAGAAGAGAATAGATTATTTAATAGAACTAAAGCGCATATTTCGTTTTGTGTCTTGTAAACGAGCACAAGCTGTTCATACGAAGCGATGTAAACCAATGTAAACAGCAGTATGACTGCAATCGTCCTCATCGGCGCACTCCTGGGGAAATTTCATGCTCACGCGGTAAATGTTCATTGGTGTACTATTATCTGCAAGCACTCACCTAGACGGAACACGAACTATTTGCTAAACAAACAGCAGAAAAAAGCGAGTAGCGGGTATCGAAATGAACAGCCACAGAGCCGAAAGCAGTCGCGCGGCGGTGGGCGGGGCGAAGAGACGGCGGCGGCGACGGCTATTGGTTGGTTCGGGCTGTGTTCGCGTTTCGAAGGCATTCCAAAATCTGGAATGTCTCCGCGGAGCACCTTCGACTGGAAAGTCATTCCAACCGAATGCCGTTCAAAAACGTCGTGTAGCAGCGCACGTTTGGCCTTCGAGTCGAATGACGTTCGGTTGGAAGGCATTCGAAACGCCCGTGTAGCAGGGGTATAACGTGAGAGCAAATAGTGTACAACATGGTGTGTCACGTGAGCAGCTACGCGCGCGTTTGGTGATCAGTTGCTCTAAATTTAAAAGAATCTGGAGGGTAAGACGGGAGACGGCGAGTAATACCCCTGTCACGCTAGCAAATTTAATGTCATTCGAATCGAATGAAATTAGCACCTAATGTCATTAATCGACTGCTACACGGGAACATGTAATGTCATTAGGTTCGAATGACATTCGCCATCGAATGAGTTAGGGGAACTCATTCGCATTCGATCTCGAACCGAATGCGTACTCTGGACACCAGATACGCTGCAGGAACAAGCGACGTGAAAAAATAATGTACACACTGCCAAACCTAGAAAGTGCATTTATTTAGTTCTGCTGAAAAAAGTTAATGTTGGTGTGAATCTGTTCACACTAGAGGCTTTCGTGGATAGCTATTACTCTCGGTCTCAGCAGGCTACAGCAGCGGCCGAGAGTGAAGCAGCGTCTTTCCCGCGACCGTCGGTCATTTTGGGATGCGTGATTCTTGCTGCTTGGCGTGCCATGTTCGTTAAGCTCGAAGGTACTTACGACGTGACTGAGCACCTTTTGCTCACCTTTTGCTTTTTCACCTTTTGGAAGCCATTTCCAAGCTCCGCGCGTGTCCGCGCGCCGCCATATCAGCCATATTATTTGTTTACATTTATCAAATTTGGGGTTGACTTTGTACTTGGCTTGGCTTTTGATGGCTAAAGTGGTGCAGAATGGCCGCAAATAATATTTTAAGCTTATAATACTGCACACAAATGTTCTCCCCCGCTTTTGAAAGCCTGCACAACAATTTCAAACATCTTTTTATGCGCGCTGATGTCGTTCAG